>NC_090934.1:316574051-317177321 GCF_040938575.1 Ambystoma mexicanum | reverse complement strand
GGCATGCCATAAATAGAGGGCAGCAATGCAGTTCACAACACCTAAAAGGGATAGCATCAATCAAATATTTAAAACGATATAGCCACACCCATCAATCATCAATCATAAAAGGGTGGAGCACCTCAAACAATGTTCTTTCAACTTTTGGACAACCTGGATCATTTCAATTAAATTGACAGCCTAGGCAACTGATTGTAACTAATGAACACACAGAATGTGCACCTTTTAGCAAATCAAAATGTGCATATGTATAACCTGCTTGACCCAGAATATTGAAAGCAGGGTGGTCAAAGGGGTGAGATGCTATCCCACGCCAGTGAATGCTAGATGCGCATAAAGTACATGGGGCGTCCGCAGATCACCCTTGTCGAACACCCATGGAGTTATGGAACATCACATGAACCCCACAAAGCCCCCATGGATGTCTACGGAAGAACGTTCCAGCAGCATTGTCCACAAGGCCTTCTAGAGCCTGGGGCCTCAATACCTCCAACTCTCTCTTCCTAAATATCTTCCTTCTCGAGCTCTTCGCTCATCTGCCTCCAACTCCCTCAGGGTCAGTCGCTTCTCCAAGCAACTAGTTGGTGGTAGATCTCTTTTTTCGGATGTAGCCTCCCTCTGGAACAGCCTCCCTGCCTCCCTGAAACTTGAGGAGAACCATCTCTGGTTCCGGTAGCACCCCAAGCCCTTCCTCTTTGCTTCGGCTTTCTCTCCTCCTCTCCCCTGCTGAACTCCTGAATGAAACTGCACTGGTCACCTGGCTACCCTCTGATCTCAGGCCCAGCTCCCCTACCCCACCAGCTGCACACCTGCCCTGCACTTGGTGGCTGTTTCTGTATCTCTACAGCCATGCAGCCCTTAACACTTGATGTCTGCACTTACCCCTGCATGTGCCACAAGCTGGCCACACTTTTACCTATTGTTTTATTTATTTATTTATTCTTACTTTTGATACTATGTATTGCACTGCTCCCTCCCTCTACCCCCGCACTTTTCCCTTCTCCCTTACCCTGCACTTGCGCGATCTCAATGTCACCTGGCCTCGTAAGATTGTTGTCTTTGTCTTCCCTCTGTTCCTGCTCATTTGCATCGTCGCACCTTGAAACACTTGTGTATAGGCGCGTTATAAATGCCATATTATATAATATCATATCAGCAGACTATTGAAAAATGCCTGTAATGTATATGGGAGGAAGCTCCAGCAACAGATCACGGGAGACCCCAGTGAGGTACATGGAGAAAGCACCAACATCAAACCCTGGATGAACCCATTCTTGCCTATATGGAGAGGTTACCTCTCTCAAGCCCTTGGGGCAATTCTATCCATCTTCCTTTACGCTCAGGGAGGTGGCCCCTTCATAAACAGAGCGCCCAGACTAGTATACAAAAGGGTACCTTTTCCCCTTAAGGGATTGAAGCTACAGGCCACAGAAACAAATGGACACCATAGGGATTCAATATTTTCCTCAAAACTGGTGCTTAGTGGAATAAGAACCTTGTGGGGCAGGGGGTTCGTGGTGAGAAACATTTCCATACCGCAGCAGCTTAGAAAAGTTCAAAGCTTCCAAGCAAAGTTAATGTTACTTGTATTTTGTTAGTATTACCCCATTACATCGAATGCAATCATTGCAAAGTTCACTTCAATGAATTTATTGTAACGAATTTTAGCAAATTTCATCGAAAATATAGATGGGCGTGGGTTATAATATTTTTTAAGGTGGGAAATATGAGGAATGTTGCGGAAGGTCTCGCCCTGCAATTATTTTTGATGCAATGCGTACAAATTGCTGTGGGCTCCACAGAGATTTTTCGATGTAATCATGTAGATCCATTTTTTCAGGGGTGGTGCTGGGGAAATCCTGATTAGAAAGTAAACAGTCTGGAAATTCTTCGAAGACTAAAGCTTTTTGTGACATAATTGCTTATCTGACACACCTGTTTTTTTTTGCAACTGATGTTGAACACACAGAGGGAACAGGATTTGTTTGGGGAAGAAGACCAGCTGGTAGCTGTACCCCTGCTCTCACTGGGATTTGCGGCACATCGGGGAGGGGAGTGCAACCATGTCGCTGGTGTAACCGCTGTGTGACGTATGGTGCCATGACATCACAGATGTTACTATGACAATGTGCCACAGCCTGACACCTGTTAGCTGTGGCACTCCATAAAAAGGGAGACGCTCACCCTCCACACTGCATTTCAATACTCTTGGTCCCACCAGATACTCAGTTCAGTTTCCTGCTCTGGCACCTTGTTGGGGGTTCTCTGGACCCTTGTCTGCATGCTGCTCCCCTTTTGGGGTACTCTGGATCCTTGTCGCCTTGTTGGGGATTATATGGCCCCTTGCCTGCTCTCTGCTCCCCTTTTTGGGGTACTCTGGCTCCTTGCAGATTTTCTTGCTACCTGTTGGCACTATTCTGGCCTCCTGTCTGTCTTCTTCCTTATTGCCTGCAGGAGCACCCATCTTTTTTATTCTGAAGAAAGACGAGACAGAACCATGGCCCTGTGTGGACTGCCGCCAACTTAATGTGATTACAGTGAAGAATTGATACGCTCTATCCCTGATTCAAGTCTTATTAGACCAGGCCAAGAACGGTAGTGTGCCCACCAAATTATACCTTAAAGGAGACTATATTTTACTTTGTGTATATTATGAGAATGAGTGCAAGACCGCCTTCCATACTCGCTTCAGACACTACGAGTACCTTGTAATTCCCATTGGCCTTTGTAACGTCCCAGCAGCCTTTCAGCATTTTTTAAACCATGTTATTCGTGACCTTTTGAATGTGTACATGGTCATATATCTAGACTATATCCTGATATATCACAACAACTATCAACAACACGTGAAATAGGTATTAGATCGACTTTAAGGCCATAAACTATATGCAAAACTCACTAAATGCATCTTTTATCAAGAAAAGAATCTCACACCTTGGATATATACTATCACCTAAAGGGATATAAATGGATTCTGTTAAGACTGACACTATCCTTACTTGGCCTCCACCTTCTAATATCAAGGAATTACAATGCTTCCTAGGTTTTTCCAAATTTTATAGACGATTGAACCCTGCATATTCTAAAATCAAGCTGCCATTATCTTGTCTACTCAAAAAAAATGTCAGCTACCAGTGGAGTGCTCAAGCAGCCTTTACAAACTTGCAACAATCTTTCACTACGGCTCAGATGCTTCTCCTCCAAAATCCTATTTACAGTTGAGGCAGATGCTTCTGATTATGCTTTAGGAGCCTTGTTGTTACAGAAAGACAAAGAAACGGCCTCATCCATCCAGTGGGTTATCATCCCAGGAAACTAAACCCTCTAGAGAACAACTACAGCATTTTCAAAAAGGAACTATTAGCTATCAAGAACGCTTTTCTCACCTGGAGAAATCTCTTGGAAAGAGCACGACATCCAGTATTATTGCTCACTGACCATCGTAATCTTGAATTCCTTAAAACAGCTAAAGCAGTCAATCAGAGGCAAAACCGATGGAATTACTTCTTCTCAAGGTTCAATTTCATCGTAACCTATAAACCCAGTGTTACTAATACCAAGGCTGATGCTGTCTTTCGTCGTTATTCACAAGCCAATAGGAGACGTTCAAGGAATTCCGTTAATTTCCCCCTGAGAAAATAGTGAATTTCACCTCTTGCTCAATTTACAGCTCAGTAAAGGAGTTACAGGAACATTACACCCCAAAGAGGACACAAGATTTCTTGAAAAGTCACACATACATCAGGTTAAGCAGGGACTATGTTTTCAGCAGTGGTCGAAGTGTACGAAAAGAAGTAGTGTAACTGTGTTTTCTACTGGCCTGCCCCCGCTCCCTAAAACCCCATTGCCACAACCCATCCCACACACAATACAAACCCCAAACACATACACCTGTTGTTTAAGTGCAAGTTTCAAATTCTTCTTACAATTTTATTTTAAAAAGAAACCATTCCAGAATGGTTTCTTTTTAAAATAAAAGTTTAGGAACAGTAAAACGGAATTTAAATAAGTAGAGGAGCACTGCTCCCAGTCCCTCCCAACCACTTTGACCACTGGTTTTCAGGGGCATTATTTGTGGCTACCCTTCAAAAACCTACCATCTGTTAGCTCTCAGGTGGAGCCATGACCTCCCAACCGCTGGCTATTTTGGAGTGTTTAAAGCACAGAAGAAACTCGAGAGACTGGTGTGGTGGAGCACCATGAAGAAAGATGTAATTGACTACATTTGAGGTTGTGGTATCTATGCCCAATCCAAGACCCCATACCAACCTCCCATGGGTCTCTTACATTTGCTACCCATTCCTAAGATCCCATGGCAATGTAGCACGATGGAGTTCATCACTGACCTAGCCAAGACAGAAGGATGTATGTTGATATGGACAATGGTGGATTCCCTGACCAAATAAAGCCAATTTGTTGCCTTACCTCTAGTTTCTACCGCTATTCAATTAGCAGAAGGTTTTGTTAAGCACATTTTCAAGCTCCATATATCACCTCAGACCACTATCTCAGATAGAGGTACTGAATTTGTTGCTGCCTTTTGGAAATCACTGACCAAGACTCTGGGTGTACAGGTCAACTTCTCCATGACGTACCATCCCCAGAGTGATGGACAGATGGTGAGAGTTAACCAAACCATAGGTCGGTATTTACGTTGTTATTCAACAGAATATCCTAATAAATGGGTTTCACTACCCCCACTAGCAGAATTTGTTTATAATGCATACCATGTATCTCTGCAAGAAACACCTTTTCATGTTACTTTCGGATATAATCTGGTTTCCTTACCTCAGTAGCATAGCCCACGTCTCTACCTTACCTGCAGTTCAGGATACAGTTAAAAACCTCCAAGAAGGTGCATATAGAGCTCATCAGCATTTAATCCAAGCTCATGTAACTGCAAAAAGACATTTGGGAAACAAAAGGATTCCCAGTCTCATAGATCATGCAGGGAACTCTGTTTGGTTATCCACCAATTATCTGAACATACATGCCTGGCCCCAGAAATTGAATCCCCATTATATTGTGCCCTTTTGTATAGAGACATTGATCAATTCAGTAGCAATGACGCTAACCCTTCCCTCCACCTTTAAAATCCACACTGTCTTTCATGTCTCCCTTCTACAACCAGTAACACATTCACATAATTTCCCAGATCATTTGAGTTGCATTCCTTCCCAAGTTGGTCCTGAAGAAGAGTATGAAATCACTAGCATACTGGCTTGTAGACACTATAGAAACCGTTTTGAATGTTTAGTAGATTGGAAGGGTTATGGGCCATAAGGAGACAGATCATGGGTCCCTGCCAAGGATGTACTTGCCCCTAAGTTATTTTGTATGTTTCATAAGAATCAGCCAGGAAAACCTGGGGAGACACTCTATCTGATGGGGGGAGTTAGAGGGGACATGCTGTTAGGATTCCTCGACGCATCTTACCTGGAGTACCCCTCCTTCCTGGCTGACTCTGGCAGCCGCAATGGACTCACCGTTATCTGGCCTCGACAGTCCATCATGACCCCAAACTGGCTAAACCAGGGAAACAGAGACACAGGTTATGGTCCCGTCCAAGATGGCTGCTTGGCAAGGACTTCCAGGCCACATTCAAGATGGCCACCATAGCATGCCGACGCTGAGGTCAGGAAGTACGGTGAATTACAGCACAGGATAAATACACTGAGTAAGGAACAGATCATCTTCTTGCAAACGCTGCGATGACCAATCCAGAGACCACTGAATATTTAGATAGGTCTTGTTCACCAAATGCCCCACTCTCTTTCTTCATGACATGCTTATTGGATTTACTTGTATGACATTAACATTGGTTTTGGTTTACCTTATGGACTTGGTGGTTCTTGTGAGGATCCAGGGAGTCCAGATACTTAAGGGAAGGAAGGTGCACACTTATCATTTATTCTGATATTAATTCATGCTTACTGTTTATCTTTCCCTTCATGCAACTTCTGCTCCCATTAGCAAGAAACCATGCAGAAGCGTTCCAGTTAGGCAACCTCAACCCAGGGAGATGGGCTCTAGCTAGGTGTTCATAGCCAGTAGCCAGACCCCCAACTGTCAGAGGAGGGGTTTAGGACAGTATTGTCTGTGGCTCCCAGAGAATTCCAGTGCTCCAGGAAAAATCCTGCACAAAAAAAGTTTGGGCGCAACACCTGGTCATCCTACACCTGGATGGTGGCAAAGCCCTACTCGCCAGAATCCCAGATGCCACGTTGGCCCTCTGAAAGCCATCCAGACTCTGCAGCATGCCACTAAATCATACTGAGAAAATTGAACCATATCACCCCCATCTTCAAGGAACTGCACTGGCTATCCCTACAAGCAGTCATGTTCAAGACTGCCTACATCACCTGCAAAGCAGTCTAAATTACACAGCACTCTTCTTTGTCAAGAAGCTCATCAACTGCGGAGGCCAACACACCACCAGAAGCAACACAATCGCCATGCTGGAAAGAAAGAACTTCAAGAGGGAAAATGCAGGAAACAGCCCTTTTGATGCTAAGCACCCTGTCGTCTCTATAACAAGCTACCACGTGGATAAGGCTGACCCCTCCATCCTACACTTCTGGAAGTACCTAAACACCCTACTCTTTAAAGAACATCTCACTGATCGTCTTGCTCAACTCAACTTCTCACCCTGTGGAGTCCCCCCTCCACTGCTCCCCTATGTATCTCAGTTCCTCTGCTACCCTGCATCCTATTTATAATTCCCTGAATCCCCCCCTTTTATAGCGCTACATTGCTTATTATCTCTGTTTGTGCTTCCGAAGTCCCATACAGACAAACATACAGTCAAATAAGGGTTCATGGTTACCTGAACCAGCCCCCCAGGAAATGGTTAGCAACTCTGTGTCAAAGTCCTTTCATCCTTCTGGTAGGATTCCCGTGGAGGGAGATTTCACTCAGGAAGTTTCTCAATCACCATTTTGAGCTGACAGGAACAAACACTTGAGATTAAAGGTGACACCAGGCATGTCACTCGAAAGTTAGTGGGCACTAGGGTTATGGACAAAAGACATTCAATAGTACGGTAGACTTCAAACTGCACCTATCTCAAGAGGGAATTCCCCTACATCATGCCAAGCTGTGTGCCACCACAATGAAGCACGTTTGAAGACGACTCTTGAGGCATCCTTCTCCCTTGTGGGCTAACCAAGTTTCTCCCCATGTTCTTTAACAAAAGATACATTTTTCTTAGTATATTTGAAGCCAGCTTCCTGAAAACACCCTCATATGCTGTCAGATCGTCTACACGGACCTGTCTTGCTGGCATTGCCTGTGAGCAGGACGAGGAACGTTGTGATAACAAGTCCATCAAGACAAAAGACACACAGATTTCTAATGACCAACCAGACGTCTCTTGCAAAGACTGTGGCTTAGAAATGCAGTACCTAAATGACAATTTCATCGTTGTGGTCAAGTGTTGAATTGGTATCTCATCTCAAAGTTCAGTCTAAAGAATTATATTAAGAACCCTCGACTTGGTATCAAAAACTGAATTGCAAAAAAAAGACTGAAACATCAACCATGGTGCAATTGCTTTACATCATCTCAAAATCGGAAGTGCACTTGTGCGTCATCAAAAGAAGGAGATAGCAGTAGAACTTCAACTCCCATATTACCACCTTGATCAATCCCTACTCCCAATAAATGTTGTATGACATCTCTCCAGGCCTTCTGGACTGTGTGATAAGCCAGACTTGATGAGGCCCTTTGGAGTACACATGGGCGTTTTCCAGAATTGCTTTTGGCATTATCATGTCTACTGCCATAAATAAAAGAATTTTCTATCCCACAGTTTTATTCATTACAAAACAGTTTTTTTGTTTATTTTATTGTAATTTCACCTCTTTTCATACTGGACCTTAAATGGCAATGTATGATTACCGTCCTCTGTCGCCCGCTATCACAATGTGCGGTACTAGTGTCTGAGCCGTGTTCTCGTTTGGCTGCTGTCAGACGAGAGCATCCCTCCTTTTCTTTGTTGCCTGCAGCCTGTTTTTGTGGCACGGAAATAGTTTTTCTGAACTATTTTAGAAGTCACTGACAACACGGACCAGCGGCACAGGTGCAGTTTTGCAGGAGGGACTTTCCTAGCGGACATGTGTCACTACAACACAGTGGGCGCTCTTATTGAAAGCCCACCTGCGCGGAGAGTGAGTGCGGGCCGTGCAGTTTTGCAGGAGGGACATTTTCCTAGCGGACATGTGTCACTACAACACAGTGGGCGCTCTTATTGAAAGCCCACCTGCGCGGAGCGTGAGTGCGGGCCGTGCAGTTTTGCAGGAAGGACTTTTTCCTAGCGGACATGTGTCACTACAACACAGTGGGCGCTCTTATTGAAAGCCCACCTGCGCGGAGCGTGAGTGCGGGCCGTGCAGTTTTGCAGGAAGGACTTTTTCCTAGCGGACATGTGTCACTACAACACAGTGGGCGCTCTTATTGAAAGCCCACCTGCGCGGAGCGTGAGTGCGGGCCGTGCAGTTTTGCAGGAAGGACTTTTTCCTAGCGGACATGTGTCACTACAACACAGTGGGCGCTCTTATTGAAAGCCCACCTGCGCGGAGCGTGAGTGCGGGCCGTGCAGTTTTGCAGGAAGGACTTTTTCCTAGCGGACATGTGTCACTACAACACAGTGGGAGCTCTTATTGAAAGCCCACCTGCGCGGAGCGTGAGTGCGGGCCGTGCAGTTTTGCAGGAAGGACTTTTTCCTAGCGGACATGTGTCACTACAACACAGTGGGAGCTCTTATTGAAAGCCCACCTGCGCGGAGCGTGAGTGCGGGCCAAGTGCGAAAGTGCAGTTTTGCAAGAGGGACTTTTTCCTAGCGGACATGTGTCACTACAACACAGTCGGAGCTCTTATTGAAAGCCCTGCCGGCCAAAGCACGAGCACGGGCCAAATGCGGCAAGTGCAATTTTGCAGTTTGTGGTTGGTGTGGGTGAGGCGGGAGTGCAATACTGGACTAGCGTAGGTATGTGGTGATAAGCGCCTTTTTTATTCTGGTGTTGCAGCAAGAAACGCTCTAATGATGTCTGCCTATAAGGCAGTTAGTCCACGTTATATCTTGAGAAGTGAACCGCGTATGCCTGATAAAATGAAGACTCAATCGCTGGCCTCCACACCTAATGATTCTTTAAACAGTTCAGTTTCCCACTTTCTAATAGAATCTTGAATTCCTCAGTTTTATGACCGTGAACTCCGGAAAAAATAATACTAATATGGGGGGATGCTTACAGCGGCCTAATAATAGGCATACATGTTTTCTTTTGGTAGAGGAATGAATTGTAAAATGTTAGGCACCTACGGTTGTGAGTCCGAAATGAGATAATTAACATATCTTTATGCTTAACATTTACTGGAATTTGGCAAGAGTCGGTGAAAGGGAAGTCTTCCTAGACCTGGAAGACGTGCTGTCTCGTTGGTTTCAGGAAACTTACTCCGAGCAAATTATTATTGCTGGAGACCTAAATTGTACATGACCCGATCTAAATAGTTCCCAGGTGTTACATATTGGTTTTAAGTAGATAGAGGCCATACTTCGGGCAAGTTAATGGAGTATTGGATAGTAAAAAAGCTGCAAGGTCAAACTAAAGGGGTTATTCCATCGCAGCCCACTTGGGAGCAAGGTTATAGCACCTCAAGTATTGACTATTTCCTTGTCTCGTTAGACCCAATTCCATGAGTTATGTCGCTGGACTTTTTAGACACAAATAAAAGCGATCATCGACCTTTGAGGATAAGGTTGAATATAATAACTCCCTCATTAAGGGCAGATGTAAACTTAAGGGATTTGCTAACAGACTCCCAAGGAAACAGACTGTTAGTATCCATGGTGACCAGAGAGGTACTCAATTGTCGTATTGCAGTTTTGAAAGGTATAAATGATAATGATGGCATGAAAAGGAATATTGAGGGATATAAGGAAATATTGGGCCTCATTACAAGTCTGTCAGTAACCTGTTGGTGCTACCGGCGGGTTGCTGCTGGACTGTAACACCGTTTCCAGCGCCTGATATCCTAGTGCCACCGGGATATTACAAGTCCCGGTGGGTCGGGATGTCAGTGCCAGAAAATATGAGTCCTTATTTCCATAGAGTCCCACAGGATTCCACAGGAAGGGGGACTCGGAAGAACCGGCACCATTGCTAACGGTGCCGGTGCTTCCGTGACAACTCTGCTTTCCAGGGCCGTTGCGCCCAGCAGGTCAGACCTGCCAGGAGCAAAGGCCCCGGAAAGCAGAGTTGCAGTCTGCTGGTCTGGAAAGGGTGCCGGTACATAGCTACCGGCACCCTTATTTCCAGAACAGTAGATTCGGAATGAGGCATTGTGTCACCTATTGTACAGGCCTAAAACTACAGCTTGGGTTGTTGTAAAACGATTTGTTGTAAATAGACATGTCACTGATGATGAAATCAGGATGAGGAAAAAACTGTACAGGAGCAATATTAGACTTTTGAGTAATGATAGTAATCTACAAAGTCTATACGAGGCGAACAAATTCGGAGGGAAAAACAAAGATATCAAAATTGTATAAAACATCATAAAGTGCAAATGTATAATAATAATAGCATTAAAATGCTTCTAGCTTTAAAGTCTGTTTGAGACTAGGTAAATTCCACAGCGCCAACAATCCCGATCTCTGAAGACGTATGGATCTAGTTTTTTGGTGGGAAATTTGATTATGTCACAAGTACTAGGCTAATGTCTACTATGCTCTCACCATAGGACCTACCTCATTGGGATAGAAATATGTCAATTAATGAGATCGAAAAACGGATCATCTTCAGTAAAACATATAGGGCTGCTGGGACGGATGGCCTGTTGAAAATTATGATGAAGGACCTCTCTCTTGGGACATTTTTCTGCAGCCTTTATTCAAAAAAATAAGGACAGAGTGTAGAATGCCTATGTCATGGCATAAAAGTTATGTTGTTAAAATAAACAAATAAAAAAAGGAAATCTTGACTCTTCAGATAACTTTCGCCCGATATACTTGCTAATCCCAACAAGTAAAATCTTTTGCGTCCCTAGTCCTGGAGCACCTGGAGGACTGGGATATGCCCTCGGATAGATTATCACCTTTTAGAAATGACTTTAGGAAAAGGGAAGGGACAAGTCTAAGTGGTTTCCTATTAAAGATCTCGAGACATCAGGCCCGTTCCAGTAAGAACTTGTTATTCCATATTGCATGTTTAGACTTGCATGAAGCATTTGATTGTGTTGACCGCAATAGATTGTGAAATAAACTGTCGAAGTGGGGAATTCCGTTAGGGCTTCTCCATATTATTATGTGGGTTCATACGGTTTCCATAATGAAAGTCAGATTAGACATGGAAGGCCATTTAACAAAAGAAGTTAATACTGGAGCGGGCGAAGGGCATGGGTGCGTGTTGGCACCTTGTCTTCATAATTTATATATCAGTGACCTGCCAGAGGAATTGGATACAATTAGGTCTTCCCCTGTAAGACTGGCCATATGCATATTGGCTTTTTATTGTTTTCCGATGATATTATCTTGCTAGATAAAACTAAGGCTGGGCTCCAAAGATTTAAATGCGCTGCAAGTATACCTAGAATTTAATAATTTTCAGATTAACACCTCAAAGACAGCTGTCATATCTCTTGAAGGGAGGAAGGCAAGGTGGGAAGAATGTGCATGGTATGTTAATAAAAAAAAAGTGAGGGTCAGTAGGTGAATGACGTACTTAGGCTACCCAATTGTGAATTCATATAGTAAAAAATAAGTGGTGCGAAATCTCTGGGGTAAATTTATTAATCTTGTAACGCAAATGAGAAAAGTTAGTGTGAAATGTTGTCGATTTTCTTTAACACTGTTGGTGAATTTTTATATACATATGATATTGCCTGACTTATGGATTAGAATTAATAGATACCACAGGAGACAAAAATCTACTTGAAGGGATTGTGTGGAAAAGTATATTGGGGTTAGCTAAGTCTACTCCCATGGTGGTGGTAAGATTAGAACTGGTTTGCCGTCATTGGACTCGCTTACTAGCTGTAAGAAGATAAAGTTACTGCATAAAATGTTAAATCCCTCGAGAGGTTCTATCTATGTTCTTCTAGAGGCCATTTTTCTAAAATGCTCGTGGATGTTGCTTAGCAGTTTTAGAAAGGAATGTCTAGATACCTTAAGTGTAGCGTGTGTGAAGAGAATCTAATGAAGGTAAACCCACTTAGAGTCGAGCGTAAAATTTTGAGAGCTTGAGTGGGTAAAACAAAATGAGTTGTTCATTCGCTACACGAGTATGCTGTGATTATTTTTTAAAAAAATACACCATTCCAAACTATCTAAAATATGTTTCCCAGACCATAAGTATCATAGGGTGTTTATAAAAAGTAAGAATTAATCAGCTATCTAATCTGGAGGTCTGGGGTATCAAGGTATCAAGGTATCAAACATATTGTCGTTTATGTAAAGAGAAAGGTACGTTAGAGAATTGGAGACATCTACTTTCATATTACCCCAAAACCTGCTCATTGACAATGCAATTGTTCGATGGATTTGCCTCAAACGTAGAATCTCTGTTTGTTTTGTGTACATTGTTGAAGGGAAATATAACAAGACCGATTATTGCACTGATGCACTTTATTAAGCATATTTATAGCCCATTGGGTGAAAAAAGGCCCTTTTAATATTGTTGTCATGATGATGTTGTGATACATGATTAGTCTGTCGCTAGCAGTGATGAAATTATATGTTATGATTATTGGTTATATTAATCGTATTTAATTATATGGCAATTTTGTTAATGGTATTATAAAGAATTTTGTATAAAGGTTTGTATAAACCAAACATACTGTTGGAGTTAAGTCTCAAGCTCAGCCTGCACTACTTATAAGTTAGCCAACACTACTTAAGAGCTGCCTTTTGCCTCCCTCTCATTGGGTAATGCTGGATCAGGATGTGTTGCCTGGAGCACATTATGAGCTTGTTAGGCATCTAGCCACCCTGTCACTCCTGTTTTCCAATTAAATTTCTCAGATGTATTCCTGGAGGATGACACATTAATATTAGATATCAATTAGAAACAAATTACACTAACACGTCTCCTCCCAATGAGTACAATGACCCACATATTCTCTGAAAAAAACTAAACTATTGCTAATAGGATACATGTTTTGGATTAACTAAATAGGAAAACTACAATCCTGTTTTTAAAGGCTGGCTACCTGATTTCTGAGATCCCAGTTAGGCGTGGATTAAAGATGGGTCACAACCATGGCCCTTGTGTTACTTTCTGCCAATTGTGATCCTCCTCTACAATTAGATGCACAATTACTAATGAACATATACTTCCCATGTTGTAAACCTCACATGCCCATCTGCGAGTGGTTTTATCTGGACCCACTTACTGGAATATGGGTTTTTGGACATCTACTCAACTACTGCAGATTAGCATCATTTAACCAGGATATGGTGTTGATTATATTCAATTTGAGCTCTTTCTAAACAGTTCCTTTGCTTTTTCTGCTGGGCACATGCATAGCCAACGCAGAAATAAAGCATAAATCACAACTGGATTCTGTAGAAGCCATTCAAACCTGTTCATCTGTAAGGTCCCGAGAGATCCTACTCCTTGCCTGCTATTCACAAAAAATGTGATTTGTCCATGTAGTCCTGCTATTTTGTTTGCATTCTGGACCATTTATATTTTGCTATTTGGGTATTTGTACACCACTAAACCACCATAGAGGTGCAGCCTTGTACCATTTTTCTGGGTTTCCGATAGCTCATAGAGGCATGCCATATGTAGCAGTGTATAGCATACAAAAAGTGGTAATGCTACATTTATAATTCTAACAACCGAGCTACAAATACTGGCATTTAAGTGAAACAAATATACAGATTAGATGAGCTTGACACACCTATCAGGGCCAACTTGCAATTCCTGTATCAATTCCTGTATCAATTTGCTTAAGTGTCAATTTGATTAAGAGCCACAGCTCCTTTCCAGTGTCTCGGTTGATGTCTAATTTAGGGGTAAGCCAAGATCAACTTTATTGAAGCAGTTGTCTACAGCCACTCCAAGAGCTTTGGATGCTACAAAGGGTATATATATATGTCTGTATGTATAAAGTTATGTTTGGCAGGTCTGTAGCTTCAATTCATCCACTACAGTTTGGGAGACTCAGACTACCGCAGACAATAAGTAAAATTTGAATCTTTTAGTTCTAAACACAAATGAGGGCAGGGTGGTTAGAAGTGGTTTATGGTCTTTGCATCGAATATTTTCCATTGAGGGTCCTTTCCATCAAAAAATTAGCATCAAGAAAATGTGCATGGGATGCATTTTTTATTTCTTTTTTTTTAATGGGGGTGCCCCAAACCTCAATTTTTTACCCTAAAAAGCCTCCCAAAAAATTACCTTTTACCCTTTAAAAACATGCTTTCGATGCATATTATCTCAATGCAAATCCCTCATTGGAAACTAATTCGATGGAAAGTCCATCAATGGATTCACCAGATACCCCTAAAATGAAATAATATTTTAAATTAATGAAGAGTGTTTCTGTCAGCAAATGGGATGGCTGCTTCATTCCCCTCAGCCATCTATTCCCCTCGGTCAGCCTGTGACCAGACATTTTTATGAGTCTCTTTGAAGTTTGTGTGGACTCTTTGAAGTCAGTGCAACAAGGATTCACAACTTTTAGTCATGCTTCAGCCAAGGATGGCCTCCTCTTGAAGTCCCTGCTTTCCTGCTAGCAAGTCTGTAGGATAGTGAATTTTGACACCTTCAGCAATATCAAATTTTATTGCGAGGTTGTTACTGGGAGGTGTGACATCCAGCTGAAGTGGGGCTTTTCATTGTGAAGTTTTACACCCAGCCAGAACAGGTTTTTCCTGAAGTAAGTGTCTCTTCAACTGTCACTAGAGTTTTGTGGGTGAACATATATACATTGGTTTGGTCAACCCACACATCCTGTTCTGCTTTCCTGACATTTTTCTGTGAGAAGTGATATCTTTTTTCATTGTGGCCTTTTAAAGCCATTTTTTATTTGCAAACATATGTGCAGGCTGTTTTTGCTTCCAATGTTTACACATCCTGCTTTTTCATGTCACAGGATTCTTTGATTCCTCCTTTTGTGAATTAAACTGCTGCTTGTCCATGGATAGTGACAGGCAGGCCCCTTTCCCCATGGTTCTTTAATTTTTCATGAACAACAAAAGAAAAAGCCAGGCCGTTGTTATTGCAGTGTTTAAATTCCTGCCATTCATGTGACAGGGAAAGCAAGGGCCAGGCCATTTTTGTTTGCAGTGTTTAAATGTTTGCTATTCATGTGAAAGGGACTTATTGTTTGGGGCCTTTAAATGCACCCCACAAGTCTCTTACAGGCGTCAGGAACATTTCAAATTCTTGTATTCCTAATTTCTTAATTTAGCTTTACAAAGTATTCAATTTAACTTCACAAAGTCTCTTATCGGCGTTAGGAACATTCCTTTCCAGTTCCTATTAGTTGTTAGTTTACTTTCACTATGTCTTGCACAGAATTCAGAAACTATCCTGCTTCTGGTTTTCAGCCTCTCCCAATTTAGCTTTAAAAAGTCTCTTAAGGTTCCTGTGTTTCAATTGGGTTACTTATAGGCACTTTGGTTTCTAGATTTCAATCCCAGGGTAGTGCACTTTCCTTTCCCAGGGCCTCCTCTCATTGTATCTCTGTCCCCAGACTCATCATTTGGTTTTGTTTCTGTCTCCATCCTCCGCATATCAGTTGCCTTTCCTGGCTCTGCAACATTGCAGGGCTTCCCTATGAACAGCATTCCCGGGATCTCTTACTTTAAGCACTACAACATTCCCCTTCAGGATTTGGTGCACTCATCTTGCCTCTCCACTGAGGGCGTGCCATGGTTTGGTGTCCATGGGGCTTTAGGAATCTTCTGGCTGGAATCGCATACTCGCCACTGCCCATCACACGTGTATCGGGTACCAGCGCCCTGCTCTTTTCAGTCTCATCCATGGTTCTGCATCCCAGCATCTCCTGCTAAATTGTTCCCTCATGGATCAGGAAAGCCAGCTGGCCAGCCAGCAGTCTGGCATCCTCAGGATTGTGCCTGCCATGCGTCACACAGTGTCCTCCCGTCTCTGTTCCTTTGATCCTCGTGCGGTACGTATCACATGTTCCTTTAAAGGGAGGAATAACTAGGTCTGCTTTCTTGGGAAGGGCGGTTTGTCACAGCAAGGTGCCCTTATGGCAACAGGTTTGAAACCTTGCAGGCCCACTCAATCATTCATCCTCCCTTTGTTGATAACATGAGTCCCATTGACTTGGGTAACAATACACACCTGTTAGCTGATTATTGTGCCAGGATACCCCTATGGCGAGAATTTGTGCTCTACAAACACGTTATGAATGTAAATGTGGTTTATGGGATGTGCACCTCGCTGGGAAGCAGCAGAACATTAAACGTGTAGGAGGGGCAACCATGAAAGAATATTAAAGATGCACAGGCAGAAGAGTCTGGGGGAGTCTTGCCAGTAGACACAGTGGTGTTCTAAATGTCATTCTGAAGTGCAGTAGTGCTGGGGCAAGACTGATGGGCGCTGGGATGTTGCTCCAGGTGCTATGTGTATGAGCAGTAAAGGCTTGGTTCTGCTATTTACTGTTTTGCATTTCTTGGTTTCAAGTCAGGCGAGGTAATGGCTTTCTGCAATACGTTGGCTCCTGAGATGGTGAGTTTTGCTGGCACCTAGGGAGGGGCATTGGTCTTGCTGCTTTGCAAGGGAGGCAGCAGGCCTTGTGTATGATGCGTTCCTGGAGTGGGAACCAATGTAGGAGCATCAAGGTGAGAGCCGAGTGGTCGAACTTTCTCATGCCTGTCAAGAGTCTCACTGCAGCGTTCTGGGCGCAAGAGAAGAAATGCGGTGGCCCCAGAGATCAGGGAATTCCACGCTTCAGTAATTAAACCCTGTGAATTCCCACCTCCTTTAATAGTACATCGCTCATTAACCCAGAGATTAAAATATGGGTCAGTGTGTCAGTGGTCTTGCTGCAGATGCATGTGTAACACGAGTAACGGCCCCAGAAGGGCAGCTCAAATACACGCCATTCAGTAGTGAATTCAAAACGTGTTGGGTGATAGAGATGCTGTCACAGAGGGAGTTTATAGGCAGAGCCGTGAAAATATCATTATACGGCTTCTTCACTGAACCAGGGAAGGAACACACTGTCTCAGAACATCTCAAATGTGCCGCCTCGCAAGCAACTATAACCTAAGGCTCTCGGAGGGATGCAGAAGAAAAACATGTCACGCGCACACACACATTACATCAACGTTCTGTTACAGTAGCAGAAATCGGTTGCCATGGAGACCAACATTACATCTCAAACCTAATCAGGAGTTTCCATTCATAGAGGCACTGAGGTTACCAGAGGCAGGAGGGGCTGCACATCAATGGCCTTAACTGCACCTGGCGTAGACAAACACATTCTAGGGTGCTAGACGGCCTGTCAATATCCTCACACCGGCAGCTGAGAAATGATCAACAAACATTAACAACATTCATCCTTACTTTGCAGGGTTCGATCGTCCAAGTAACTCGCGAGGTTAGCACAGACAGCGGTAGAACAAATGCCAGCAACGTCATTTGGGGGTCGTCAGGGGTCGCAGCTGCGACCCCTGAGGTCTTCCTTGCTACCCCTGTGGTCTTCCTTAGGACCCCTTAAAAAAAGGCAACATTATTTCTTTTTGCTTCTTTTTTTTCCATGTAAGCTCCTGGGCTGTGGCCAGTGCAATGTGGCTCATTATTTTTGGAGTGGCTGGCTTTCTTATTCAGGCTCTTAAAAAAAAACAGGTGGTTCCACTAGTATAACACTTTGAGCAGTGACCCTAAATAAGACAGAATAGGAATAACAAATAATTTGTCTTTCTGGAATTCTATGCAATAAATGCTAGATTTATTAAAGGTTTGCTTCAGGCACACTTGAGGGGGTGAGTTACTGATTTAGTCTGTTCTTAAACAACTCAACTCACTGTCTCATCCTTCTAAGATTGATAAATGAGTACCATTACAGGTTGGGGTATATTGAATGTAGATATCTTCTTTATAAAGCGCTTAAGCGTAAGTGCTGCATAATAACACATCATTATCATTTGGCCTTGGACGTCTGCTTGTATTCAAAGTAATGTGGAAATATGGGCCTATAAACCCTCATATTAATGATACATGTCATGTGGTGATCCATTCTTGTATGAAATGTATATCACATTATAGTGATATCGTAACCATATTTTTCATGGTGTACTTGCTATGTGATACCACTTCCTGTTTTGTCAAGGGGTGAAAGGTTGTGTTCCATCACTTCCCATGACATCACTTCGGGGTGGGGGATCAAATGACATCACTTCCTGTGATGTCATCAGAGGGCAACTGTCGTGTGATGTCACTTCCGCCACACCTGGCATTTTGGTGAAATGACGTCCCTGACAAATGCATGGGCATCTTAAAGACTAGAGGACGTATGGTTATGCAGGACAGCACAAATGCATGAGTATGGGTTTGCAGGCCAGCAAACATCCATGGATATCAGGCCAGGACAAATGCATGGCTATCTTAATCACTAGAGGGCGCATGAGTGTGGGGTTCCAGGGCAGCCAATTTCACCATCAGTGAACCCATCCACGTTCTGTGGGTCAGGAGGTAGGGCCACGGGCACTGATAGATTCACGTATAAGTAACATGCCTGCCAATTCTCTGGTGAACTCTTGGGGCCTGATTCACAGAGCGTTTTTGGAGTGCACTCTATGCGAGTATGAATGCCCCCACTGCCCTGAACCCAGTCTAAATCACCTGCCTGCAAAAGAGTCTAAGACAAAAGTCTAGGGGCGGGGGAGGGAAGGTTATTTCTTGGCTGTATGCGAACAGGTTCTCTCCCACCTCATGCCCCACTAGAGGATGTGCAACACCCCCAAGGAATGACGCCTAAAGTAAAGGAGCACAATTTACATGGCTAGCTGTGGGAAACTGACAACGTCATCGGTCTAAGGGCCCGATTCATGACATGTTTTGCAAGGTTCAAAGTGACTTTGCACTGCTCAAAAGTAACTTTGCACTGTCGACACAAATCCTGATTCATGGAACTATGCAATATTTATTGTTGCAGTGCAAAGTCAGTGCAATGTCAGTACAAAGTCATTTTGTCAGCACAAAGTCACTTTGAACTGTGCATAAAATTCCAGTTCTCAATTTGCTCTCTCTCGTGTCAGTTGCTGACCCCGGAGATGTGGCATGTAGTGCACAGAGTAGCCCCTCATCCTAGGAGCACACCACTGCTCCGCTGCGACTGCGCCCCCATTCCTGTGTTTACTGAACCACAGAGAAGTATAATAATTTCCACATGTTTTCTCGCTGCTACTACAGCCTTAGAAACGCCTGGAACACTTGCAGTGTACAAAAGCGCTTGGAGCTCTATAGCAGAGCCTATTATTTGCTAGGCTCAGAACTGAGCATATTACTAATCACACTTCACATATAGTGTTTCAGACGGGATTGTTCCGGCTTCTAATGCTGTGGGATTTGACCTTAGACGGATGCTCTGTCATATTACTGGATTTCATACACGCTCTTGTAAGTTGCACATACACCAAGAAGAGTTTGTGGAGCTGGTGTCTTCAAGGGCTGAGTCGGCCCGATCGTTATTTGAACGCATGACTGACGTTCAGACACATATTTATGAAGCCAGCAGCTGAGCCACCTAAATTCCCAATGTTAGCAGATTGGTGGCTGGAAGCATCCAGGAAGCTTGGCATGGCCCACGGTCACTGCACTGCTTCTCTGCCACGGGCACTCAGTCTCCCTGCTATGCTTATCTTAGTTCCTGCTCATCTGCTCCCAGTGCATGGCCTTTGCCTGTCAGTGTTTTGTCATTGTGTATTGCTGCCTGTTGCCTTTCCTCATTTGCAGGCTCTCCCCAACATTTGTCATGCACCACTCTGCCACAATGCTGGATGAAGGTGCACCCTCTTTGTGACTCTTTCAATGTGTCTGCGATAGAGGTGATCCTCTTTCTCATTTGTGCACAATGCTGCGTCCCAATGGCAACAAGCCCTATTGCCATTGCTGAATTCTGGCCACTGATAGCTGGTAGTTGCACAAAATTCCCCTTTTCTGCATTGCCAGGCTGCCATTATGAGACCTGCAACAATCCCCGCCGAACCTTTTCAATTTATCGGCACTCTTGTTGACCTACTCCTGGCCTCTGGGCTAAATACACCTGTCATTGGGGAGACGGCGCATTGGTTCCACATTTTGCCCTTCTCCATTTCTTCTTCCACCCTTTCTCTGTTCCATTTGTCTTTCTGCACCCATCATGTACACTCTGGCTCAGCCCTTTTGGCTCCTCCAGTTGCCACTCTGCTAACCCACTGGCCTAACAATAGGCCTCATTACAAGTCCTGGTGGAGCGGGAAGTCAGGCAGCCACAAATCGTTCTCTCTGTGCTGGTTGGCGGATCTGGAATGCTGGTCGAGGCATCTCAGGCAGCTCTGGTGACTGTGGCATGACAACAGTCAGCAGAGCAGCCGGATGCGGTTCGAGGACTCCACTGTCTTGAAATTGTCCTTAAAAAGATGTACATTGGGTGATGCTTCTGTGACACTCCTCTTAGCGTCTTCTCAGGGCTTGTGTCCTTTCAAGGCGGACGGCCCAAAGCTCAGGAGGGTGTTAGCAGGCAACAACCTTGTCCATTGTCCAGAGTCTCTCTGGCACTTCCCATCTAGGAACTTGCTGTCAGCACCTAAAAGGGCACACTGTGTGCTGGCTGGGTATCGGTTCTGGAGCTGCTTGACGGGTCCTCTGATTCAAGTATCTCCCTCTGTTCCCTGGGAGATGTTTAGGGGAGGGATTTTGCTTCCTTCTTGGAACTCCTGGCCTTCCTTACTGGTGGAAGATGTAAGGTAGACTGTACCTTCAGCTTGGGTCCAAATAAGTCCTTCTTACTCCTTGTGAAGTCTTCAGATAATCTGATCAGTGAGGGGCGCAACCCTCTTTTAAAGCCAAACGGGCCCCAGTAATTGGTGCGGGCTAAGCCCACCTTATCGACCCAATCCTGGGTCCCCACCAAAAATCTTCAGTGATGCGTCATGTCAGAATCAGACTGATTGGCAACAGACAGGGGAAGGATGACAACATATACTTCTAAGTCCCACCCATCTTCCTGTCTGCTGTACATCAAAGTGTCTGCCTAATTAACTGAGCCCTATGCAGTGCTTGGTCACAACATGGGCCTCTTTTGAAGTAGGGGCTTACAGGTAGACTTTCCTCTCCTACAAATAACATACTGCCCTGCTCAGAAAGGAGTGGTCCCATACAGGACATTCACTGCCCTCTCACAGCAAGGAGGGGTGTTAGTACCAATTTGATACACTGTATTACAAAGAGGTGTTGGTCTCTGGTTTCCATTGTTACTTCCTTCCCTGAGGCCAGCTTGTTATCATTCTTCAGTAATCGCCACCACCAGCAAAGTTTTAACAATGGAGATGTAAATTCATGGGACCTCGAAATGCGAATCAGGCTGCCCACGGCCAGAGGCTTTTGATGTACCCACAGCTGTCGGGTGTCAGCTACACATGACAGGGTAGGGTGGCGCTGGTAAGCTGTGTCCTCCCAGAGTACATGAATATTTTTCTGCTGTGGGGTGAGTGTGGAAAATATGTGTGGGGAATGGTCCCACATGTTTTCCAGAGGAAGATCTCCCATCATTCATTCTTTTAAATAAACAAAAAATCAAATAGGCCAGGAGAGCACACTCTCCCTGTGTGGATGGTCGAATTCCTCACACCAAGTTGGGATTGGACACCAAGCAGACCATCATCCTGACCAATCTGACAAAGCAGCAAACCAATAGACTTCATTCTGATGTTTTAAATACAATGTCACAGATCAATGTCTAGCACCCTGTCCTGTTTTTTGGAAGGACGAAATCTTTTTCAAGCCTTAAAAACACCAAGAAAGAGATTAACTGAAGCACTGAGGGAAAATGATAGCTGCTGTGTACTTGTGTGGGTCAGGCCCACTGTGACCATGCAGGGGGACCACGGTGATCCAGTCAAGCAACAGAGAGCTGCAAGCTGTGGCTGTTCTGGCCATCCAGCTCTCTGCAGGCAGAGAAGCACAGAGAGGTGCTCTGTGTGGAGAGAACACCATCACGTGGTGGCGGGTCTTGCTGCTCGCTCTCCGCTGAGATGGAGAGCCTGGAAAGGCCAGGGGGTGGTGGAAGCCAGCACCGGCATCCCCGCTGCAAAAGCTGTGCATTGTTCTAAGCACTTGTGGGAATAAGGAGGCATGTTACAGTCCAAGCAACAGCACACAAAGGACAAAGGAGGGCTGCCCTGACGAGCGAACGCGAAAAAGGATACAGGAAGTGCAAAGAAAATGCTCTTTATTCCAACGAAAACACGACTATTAATGAGGAAGTGTAAAACACTGGCAAAAGGCGAGCAGGATCACTGGACAACATAACATTATGGGTGTTGGGGTAAAACACTCTCCCTCAAAGACAATGGTTTTCAAATGGTGGGGAAGATCCACTGCTAGAGGGACCCAAAGGATGTCCAGGGGGAGCAAGGTTCTTAAAAAGGGATTGCAGTGGCTGCTTTTAACAGAAAATATAAGCATTTACTAGAAAATATAAGCAATTATAGCTGTAGGAAGTGGGTGCAAAACAATATTTACTCAAGGTGGGGGCTCAGGAAATAATGTTTGAACACTACTACTCTAAGTAAAGTTTTTGCAAGCTGCCTCATGCCTTTTAGACCATCACACAGTGCCAAGACAAGGCGTTTCAGCTGAAAGAGACCCAGACACCTTGAGAACTCCTTGTGATTCGGCCAGTACATGTGATAAGGGTTTAATTGGAAGTTCAGAATTTCGGCCCCCTTACTGGCTTGCTCCCTGTCTTTCTCCTGGCACCTTGAGAGCAAGACACATTCTGTGTGGTGTGATCTGCACACCACAAGTCCTTTGCACTCCATCAAGTCTTAAGAAGAGGCTGTGCGTGGGAAGCAGGTATTTGCCTGGGAATCCACACTTCGGACCTATTCATGGAATTGTTTGCACGGTTCAACGTGACGTTGCATTGCTGAGAGGTGACTTTGCACTGCCGACACAAACTCTCATTCATGGAACTGTGCAGTGTATTTTTGCAGTGCAAAGTCATTTTGTTTTGCAAAAATTACTTTATTCTGACTTTGCACTGCAAATATACACTATGCACAGTTCCACGAATCAGGCTTTATGTCGGCAGTGCAAAGTCACTTTTCAGCAGTGCAAAGTCACTTTGAACCGTGCAAAATATTCCATGAATCGGGCCCTTCTTCACGCATTCCAAGGAAAAGCGCATCTCAGGAAATGTCAACATAAAATCGGAGGTTCCTTAAATGTACATTTATCAGACAAAGAGTCAAAGACATGGTTCGCCCTTCAATGTGTTTTTCAATGTGTTTTTCGATGTGGGAGAATAAACATCCGAATGGTGTAATAAAGATCAAAGTGCAATATATGTGTTTTTTTAAAAAAAAAATGTTTTTTTGATTTTAAATGTTCACCATTTTTTTTACAATTTCTGTCTGAATTCCATATCCATCCCGTAATGTTTTACTACATTTAGAGAGTAAGTAGAATAGCAAGGCAAAGAGTCCCTCTCCACACTCCACATGAAAGAAGCGTCAGATAAGTATGATGAAATAGAAAGGCATATATAGACAGGATAAGAAAACAAAAAGACGGGCGGGAACACCCTTGAACAGATACCTCAGCCTAAATCCAAAAGTTCATCGTTATATCTGCTCCATCTTCAGTTTATGATTTTACAAGATTGATATGAGTCACTGCAATGGTTTCACTTGTCCTTTCTCCCTCCATTAAGCGATTCCACCAGTCCTCTTCTTCGTAGGAATGAAGGTCCTTAAATAGGTGAATCATATGGATAGTTCTTTCCTTCGTGAGGCCTATTCAATTCAAAAGGAGATGTCTTAAAGTTTCCTTAAGGACAATCCTCTCACAGAATCTACATCCATTTGTAATTGAGGTTCCTCTAATCGCCCTTATTTCATTTGTTGTCAAAATATTGAAACATGCTCTCAAAAAAGTTTTTCGATATAGTTTATTTGGGGAAATCCTCAGATCCTGCCTTGTATCATTTAATTTTCTGCTTATCCGTGTTGTGGGCTGCCAGCTTGTAAGACCCAGCTAAATCTTGCGTTTGTATCTAATCTAAGGTTTCCAATTTTGTAGCCACTTTTGTTGGATTATTCATTAATTCGGCTTCTGAGGATCCTGTTTCCTCTAATGTTTTGTTAATTTTCTGTCACCAAGCTTTTAATGCTTTAGAATTTCAGTCGAGGATCTCTTTATAAATGATTTTAAAGATGTTTGAATGCTCTGGCACGGTCATTTTTCTAAAGAGCATCAAACTATTCCTCTCAACAATAGCTTGTAAAGATCCAATACATAGTTCTCTTCTAATTAGAGCCATTGGCATTGAAGATGGTAAATTTAATAGCTGTCTCGAAAAATAACTTTCACGTTTCTGCCACAGGCCCTCCGGTAAATTTAGGAAAGCATATGCCCCATAAGTTAACGATGGAATAACCTTTATCCGATATCATTGGAGAAGTGCTTTCAATGAATACTGACCGAATTTCCTCTCAATGGCATTGGCTTGAGATGTCAGCTTCTTGACTTTGTCCCATATATGTTGTTGCATGTTTGATTCTTTTGGATCATTACTCATAAAGACTTCCAGATATTTAAATTTGGAAACTGTCTGGATTTTCACACCCTCCAAATGCCACGTAAAGGTGATATTGGGTCAAGTAGTTTTTTGGAGAGTGATTATCTTTGTTTTAGTTGTGTTCATTTCCAGATTGTTCTTTCCGATGTACAGGCTCAAGTTATCTGACTGTCTCTGCAGACCTATTGGTGTTTGGTATAAGAGAATTAGATCGTCTGCATATAACAAGTGGGATATCACCTCTCCTCCCATTTTTGGTGGATATGATCTCACTAATTGCTCTGAGTCCTTAAAGTCACATAAGTAAGCGTTAAACAAGGTAGGAGCCAGGGGACACCCCAGCTTGACCCCTCTTGATGTTTTTATGGGCTTCAACAGCGTTCCCTTCTGGTTCAGGCGTACTGACATGGACGTCTCAGTATGTAGAGCTTGGATTTGTTGTAATATGTTTCTAGGGCAGTCTTTAGCCTCCAGTTTTTCCCATAGGAGCTCCTGATTGACCTGGTCAGACGCTTGGACCAGGTCGATAAAAGCCATATAGAGTCTCGGTCTTCCTTCCTTGGTCCTACTTTTTAAGATGTTAATCAGGAATATGTTAGCCAAAGTTCCTACGTTCATTACAAAACCAGACTGGAACGGGTCCATTAAGTCCTTATCTGTGACCCACTTTTGAAACAGCTCCAGTAGAGTTGAGCCGTAGTTCTTCAGGTGTTCTCTGGGTCCATTTTTATAGATTGGGACTATAGTGGCTTTTTTCCAAGACCAAGGAATTGTTTGGTTTTAATGATGGTACTGAATACTTTACTAATAAATAATGCCCATTCCTCTGGTGCTTGTTTTAAGTGGGCATTAGTCAGACCATCGGGTGCCGGGCCCTGGAACGATTCAGTATTTTGATTTTCGTTATAATAGATGTTATGTCAGTGGGCAGATCCCATTTTATTTTAGTCAGGTTGTGCGTTCTTATGATCCCTGTATTTGGATTTTTGAAGTGTTGTAAAATGATCTCTCCATTTCTCTTCTCCTACATAGTTATGAAGCACGTTAGGTGAGTTACATGACAGCGTCTTAATCACTGACCAGAATTCTCTTGAATTTCACCCATTTATTAGTCTTAGCATATATTCTGCATCTGCTTGATACATACATGCCTTATAAGATCTTAGCCAGTTCTTGTAAGATTTTTTTTTATCCCAAGTGCTGCTTCCATATCCTTTTTATCAAGGGTTTTGTTTGCTAAACACACTGCTTTTCTCACTTTCTTCCTTTCTTCAACCAGGTTCTTGTCATAAATGTGTTTGTTTCCATTTGGGTTTCTCAATGGATTCTTGGCCTTGTGTCGATAGATATTTAAGCATTGGTCATAATCAGACACCATCTTGCTTTGGTTTATGATTCCCTTGGTATATGTCTCAGTTAACATCTTAACTTCTTCCGCATTAACTCTGAGGCTTATTCTTCCACTTGCTTCTTCAATCTCTGCTCTCATCATTTTTCGTATCTCGTGGTGGGATTTCCAGTCAAATTCAAGCAAATTGTGATCACTGTTCTTAGTACAAATAACCTGAAATTTTGTGATGTACATAAGGAATTTGTGTGTTACAAAGATGTGATCTAATGTAGCTGAGAGGGAGTTCTTTTCCCAGGTCGGTATGAAATTGTCATCGTCATCTTTCAAGAGGTGGAGGTTATATAAATCTCTTGCTTTCATTAATTTTACCAACTTTATACCTCTTTTTGTCACAGGAGTTGTTGGAGTAGAGCTCACGTTACTCTGTTGTACTTTTGGGTACACTAAAATTAGATATCCACATATTATCAGGTGACAAAGTTGATGATCTGACAAGATTTTGTTCATGATGTTATTTGCTTGTTTAAAAACTAATCGTCACTTAACACCAGCGGATTCCAATAGGAATTGATTATTATCAGATCTTCAGCTTTTGGTTTTACGGATTTTCGTTGCCTCCCTTCCCACTTTAGTTGTAAAACTTGGAAGTATAGAGATGAATCTATCACCTTTGTTACTGGTAGTTCTTTGTTTGATCAATGGGTCTTTAAAGGTTCTCCTAGTTGCTTTCTCTGATGATAAAGGCGGGACATCTTTTTGAATTTTGTCAAAACACGTGCGTTCATCCCACCATGCCATTCTCCTTATTAGAGTTTCTTTCCATATGTTAATCAACATGAATTATACGGAATAAAGAAAAGTCAGCCACTTAATGTGCATTAGGAAAACATGCCTGCCATTGTAATCTACTTACAGCAGCATAACCTTGGAGAACCAGCAAGATCTCCAACTATAACACCTGGATTTAAGGTAGAGGCAGAAAGAGACACCAAACAGGCCCCCTCAGGTATGCGGTCACAGAGTTCTCTTTGCAGTCTGGCACTTCTAGTCTGACATTGCTAGAATGCAGAGGAAAAAATACAGGATTGTGTGGAAAAAGTAAGACCTGACACTTATCCTCACATCACTTCAAGTAGAATTGTAGGACCACATTTTTAACAAGGAATAGACACATTTTAGCTATAATGATAATCTTGCGTCACGGTCACTTTGAACATGATGCAGGATGTTGCCTACAAATGATGTGCCCAAACACTACAAAAATCATTTTCAAAAACACGTTTAAAAGATCCCTATTTTGCCTGAGATTTTTCTGAAATTGAATTTGTTTGATATTTAGTGCAGCATGAGCAGTACAACCTCCTGTACCATTGCACAGACAGAGGTGCCAGACATTATCTCTGGCAACAGTCCACTTTAATTGGCCACTATGTGAAGCTTAAAGTGCCCTATTGCTGCTTTCACGTTGACTTTAACTATGACTATCAGCCATATTCAGGAGTATGTCAGAGATTGTGATACTCAGATTAGAAGGTCTGATGCGCTGATCCGCTGGATTAGTAGGGTCTCAGTAACAACACTACTCAGACAGCGAGGATCTTTGAGTCAGAGCCTCCCAGCCCCTCATTATCCCAATGCCTGCACCACTCAGACCAGGAACACCCGAACCCAAAGTCGAAGTCCCTCAGGCTAGGAGTGTCAGCATTAGTGCCCCCCAGTGTAGGAGTCAAAGCACTTCACAATAGGATGGTCTTGACTTAAGAGAGTGCAAGGATCCCTCTGAATATTGGGTATGCAAGAACCGCCCAGATAAAGATGCTTTCAGGGACAGAATCCCTCAAAGTGTTCGTCTCAGAGTCAGGGGCCCTGGGGCTAGAAGGACCTGGAAACTCCTCAAACCAAACACCCAAATGTGTCCTAGGAGAAAGGAGAACCAGAACAGATCGATTCCATTCGAAAACATTTCAACTACAACACATCAATGCATTTTGTATTGCTGAGATATGCAGTGAGGATTACATAGATGTAGGTGGGGGACAGATGGGTGAGGGCGAAGACATACTTTTTAAATTGGCTTAGCATCTGTTAAACGTGCCATGTCACAGACAAAGCCCAGCACTGACCACCATAGCACAAAGATTGCCTTGGCTGGGAGACCCACCCAGAAGAAATTAAAGGGTTACTTCACAAGGAAGAAGCCCACACCAAGGTTCGTCAGAAACATACGACTCGGACGCAGATTCCTGCCAAATTCTTTTGGTTATAGTTTCTCTCCCTATGTGAGAGGCGGTAAGCCCTGATGTGGGTCGTTTGCTGATCCAACATATGAAGGACGATTAGAAAGGAAGTGGTAGTACTTAGGTTGAGACCTGGATTTTGACAGAGAAGACATACTTCAGATCATAAAGAAAGCTAAACCCTCAAAAGCGGCAGGCCAAATGAGGTCTGAATTGTTATATTTGTTGCCCTACACTGGCTTTTGTTGACTAGCACTTCAAGATGAGAGCATGGAGGTGATCAGTTTGTTGGTGCCTTTTCAGGGGGACTTGGGCCCTGGGCAGCAGTTCGTAAATTATTCAGAGAGGTTTTATGAGATGCCTGGGCGACCACGACCTGACCCTTATTTGAGAAAGAGTCCCGATTAGAATTGTTCTATTTTTCGATTCGTTCAGACATCATTGGACAGTTAGCTGTATTCAGTTACTTCAATGTGTCCAAGGTTCTCGCTAAAGGTCCATTTAAGGGACCAGGGTGCTAAAGAGGGCCTAAGATCTTCGCTAACGACCCTTCGTTCATGGCTTGTGCGTCTCAAATAACCGGGATGGCAAGGCCTGCAGAGCAGGGTCAGAGGAAAAGCCCCCTGTTTTCCCTAGGGAGATATTTGTGATCTGCACTGTAGCATTACAGTAGATCTATGGGAGTCCGCAGCTTCAGAATGGCGGCTGAGGAGGTAATGGCAAAAGCTTAACAGTTTCTGAGCGCCTGTAATCAGCCCTTCACTTTTCAGCTTACTTAGCAATAAAACACACAAAGGAGAAGAAAGACTGAATTATAGCCTGCTTCACGCCAAGGGAAACACGCAGACAATGGGAGGCCCTTAGCAAAGGAAATAAACACACCGAATCGGAAGAGCTGGGCAGAGAAGAAAGGCAGTGAAGAATAGTGTGGGCGACAATGGAGATGGTCCTTTCCAGTGTGGGAGTGGAATAGTTTCTTTTATTTTCTGCAGTCCCATCTCCAGAAAAGGTAAAGGAAATGAGCAGACACCGCTTCCCAGCCCATTCTCCATTCTCGCACACCGGTGCTAAACACAATGATACCGTTTTTAAAAAGGTACTATGTTTGTTTGTTTTGCCTGTTTTAAAGTGTCTCGTATATGAACGCACTGGAAAACCAAGAGATAGGGCGAAAAAAGGAATTGCACAGGATCACAGAATTTGGTCAAATTCTAAAGCCCCAGTAGAAAACCAGGTCTCCCGGTTCAAAGGCTGTCAGCTCAGTCACTAGGATAGTTATTTTCCTCCCCTCATCGTTAGGGGCCGGATTATTTTTTGCACCAAATGACCACCAGTTGTCCGTATGGTATCAATCTGGTCATCCACTGAAGATTTCCTTTAGACAACCAGAAAGCCTGCAGGCTGTAGAAGAAAAATGAACCAAAACCATTATATACTGTTTAGACATGGTTTTGACCATTACACACTATGAGTCACGTGTACCACTTGAAAGTGCATTACCAATTACTGCCTAATGCTGATTATTTCACTAGTCAAAGTTATCCTATATTTATTTTTAGGAATTGCAAAACAGGTAGGAAAGGGTAAAAATGAGTGAGGTGGATGAGCAAAGGCTTTTACAAGGAACCGCCTTGTATTTTTTGCTAAATACCTGAAAAAATGGGAGTAACGCTGGAGTAACCATCACAGAACTGTCTTTGCTTGAGCCTGGGCCCACCCGTTACTTAACCTAGGATGTTCTCGCAACGTGGCCTAGGTTAAGATTCAGGCTGGCAGGAGGGCTGAAGATCCATAACTCCTGGGACGCACCTGACAGAAACGGTGCTGGGCATTCAACAGAAGGCTTCCCCACCCGAGCCGCCCTCCCTCGGCAGCCCGGAATGTTGTTTCTCCATGGGCCCCCTTGTTGCTCTACTTTGTCCGGGCAGCTCTGACAACGTGGCCTGGGCTACTGCAGAGCTCAAAATTAGGAACAAATAAGCAGGAGCAACTAGCAGCTTCTAGGTATCCAGCCGTAACTGGTCACCCGGAGCTACTAATGGAGTACGAGGAGCTCTTACGTAGGGTTACACAACTCTAACTTCCACATATAATTGTATCCATTATTTATGACCCTTATCCTTTGAATGTCACATAGTTGTGTCCTAAGGTTTATTTATAGATTGTCCCGAATGCACAGAATTAAATTCATATAGTTGTATTTGTTCAGCATCAGTTGGCCTGAGCAGCAGCCAAAAGTAGCTCCTGGTAAGTTTTGGTTTTAAGCTAACCAGGCTCTTCTAGGCAATAAGCAGGAGCTAAATAGCTCTCAGCTGTCTATCATTTCGAACCCTCCTACTGGCACTTCCTGGTGGACTCCCTCACCAAAGGAGAGTAAAACTGTTCACCTGGCCCACAAACACCAAGAATCCTGAGGAGCCCTAAAACGCAGACATATCCTCAGGCAGAGCTGGCCAGGCCGCATGAGCACAAGTAAAACCTGAAAACTTTTTTCAAAGACGTGTTTTTTTTATACGAGCACACTTAATATTTTGCATATACTTGTATTACTTTTTTAATTGCAGCTGTTTAGCTAGGGATGGTATTGCGATATATAGGGTAAGTTAGGTTTGTAGGTGATTTCAACGAGGACTTGAGTGTTTTACTCCCCATCCATTAAATATAAAATCCAGAAAGCACTGGTATACTGAAAAGGTACTGTGTACTTACACCGAGGGGAAAGCTGAAGACTAGATAAGAAAAGACCTGAAGTATCAGTACTCCAGAATCACAGTGTCTTGTTTGTGTCGACTCCTGTAAATATTGCTAAGAAATAGTGAACAATATCGTTTTTGTTTGCATTTAGGGGAGTTGGGACCCTTTCCTCTGTAAATCTCCTTCCGGTCACCCGCACCCATCGCGTTGAAGCCCTTCGGCAGTCTCTGGACTGCAGGAGAGCAGCGAGTAAGTGAGACAGGTAACAGGTGGGAAAAGGGGGATCACAGCGTGTAAAGAGCTAGTATAGAGTCTTGCCTGCCTAAGCCTGCCTCTAGAACAGAGTGCCACAGACAATCCCGCTGCTACACATATCCTTGCCACCACACCATGATTGCCATGATCTAGCCTCACCGCATCCCACACACCACACTGATCCATGAACTGCAACTCATGTTCCTGGTGCTCCTGCTTTAAGAAATGCTCTCTTAGTGCACTGCTGCGCCTTTGGTCCTGCTTGGCACAATACCTAAAAACAAATGTCATTGAGCAGTAGAAAGTAACGTTTGATAAAATAAATTACAATTATTGCTCTTCCAATTTCTCTTGACATCAAACTAAAGCTGAGACAACATTAATCATCCCCAGTGATTATCTCTGGGCGGGTAACTGGTAGGAAGGGAAGAAACTACTTATGCAATAGGGGCAATTGCATTCAAATTCAGAAAGAGCAACTTCACTACTCTGCCTCCAAATGCGGAATGAATGGAACATTAAACAATTAAATCCATCTGTGTTGGCTTTGCTAATGGGAAGTTTTTTGGCCATGCAGGACGTCTCCCAGGTCTAAGGTAGAGACAAGGTGGCGGCAGCCTACATAACCAAATGGGAAAACAGCCATGGGAGTGGAGTGCAGTTTCCATGCTCTTCCAATCCCCGGTTCCCTCCACTACCACACCCAATCAGTCCCCTAGTGCCTTTCAGTGTGGATGGTATTATGTATTATATATACTATGCACACACAACCACCTCCCCTTACACACACACAGCCCAAATATCCTTGGCTTCCCCTGTTTGTTAATCAAATGCCACCGAGAGGCAAAGCTATGCAGTCTCAGTAGGTGGTGGTTCTAAGCCGAAACTGTGCAGCTTTAAGGGCCCTCGCAGGCTCGTTCTCTCTCCACAATGCTGCCACTCTCCTTATACATTTAATAACAGTGTTTCTGCCTGACTAGGTGATGATAAGGACCCACCTAGGGGGTATAAAAGAAAACAAAATTACTCCCTTTTCAGGGGGCTCTGACCGGGACCTGGGTCCCAAGGTACGTCTGTCTGGTAGTGCACGCCTATACCCTACCACCTTTTTAACGATGTGAAAAGGGCTCCACTATACTCATACGCTCCAGGGAGGGATGGAGTAATGGTGGTCCCAATAAATTCCCATCCAGCCTATAGGCAAGGGTTTAGACCGGTCCCAACACCCTCCATGAAGCATTCTCTCAAATGAGACTATCTGGGTGCTGCCAAACCAGAGAGCAAATATGGATATTATACTAAGCTGTAAAGAGGGCAAATAAATTCTGCACACGGCTGGCCAGCATGTGGTGTGGACCACGCGGGTAGAATAATGCTCAATGCCACTTATTATGCGAGACGTCTCAGTCCAGGTAGCTGCCACCAGTTTTGTACAATGGCCCTTTGGGCTGCATGCAGAGGTAGAAAGCAGTGAATTTAAAATATGGCTCCGCAATTTTTCAAATGAAGAAATTGATGGCGCTGGCAATTCCCGAGCCACTCCGAACTTGTTTAATTGCAAACCATGGAATGATTTGTTCTTTCAAACGTCCTCCACAAGAGACCAATCTCTCAGTGCCAGAGCTGAGCAGGGGCTTATTAGAAGTACTCAGAAAAATATTAGAACACCAACAGTTCTCTACAGTAATGTAGTCAACACTAGAATGGCTGTGTAAAATATAGGGGCAATTAGGAGTGAAATTAGAGCCATGCCAGTATACGCGATGACTGCCCTGTTGCTAAAACTGCACAGTCTATTTGCTCCTTACCCAATTCAGTGGCTAATCCCCCTTCCATTACACTGTCTGCAGAGCACAACCTGTCTGCTCCGCACCCTTCCCACACTAGTTGCAGAGCCTGGCCTTTCTACTTTCCTCCTCCATTTCAATGGTTGAGGAGCCTGTCCGTTCTACTTCTGCTCTATATGGCACTGTCTGCAACGCCTGCCCTAGAGTCTAGCTTTTCTGATTCCCTCATCTATTGCACTGGTTGCAGTGCATGTACTTTCTACTTCCCTGCTCGATTGCACTAGCTGCATAGCCTGCCCTTTCTACAGATCCTGTCCATTCTACTTCCCTCCTCTCCTGCACTGGCTGCCAAGCCTGGCCTTTCTACTCCTCTCCTCTATTGCACTGGCTGCATACCCTGCCATTTTTACTAACAACCATTATTGCATTGGTTGCAGAGCCAGGACGGTCTACTTCCCTCTTCCGTTTCACTGGATTCAGCCTGGCCTTTCTACTTCAATTTGCTAGTGAACTGGCTACAAGCCCACCCTACAGCATGCCTTTCCACTTTCTTCCTATATTGTGCTGGTTGCGAGCCTGTGCTTTCTACTTCACCCCTCCATTGCAATGGCTGCAGAGCCTACCCTTTCTAAAGAACCTGTCCTTTCATCATAGATGTGCCTTTAACCTGGTCACTGTTAACTCAGTAGCATTTTAGCACTCACCCTATCTGGTACCTAAAATGCTGCTCCCTTGTGCATATCCTGTTAAAGCACCTCATTCATTAATCTGTCCTGTTTGGCTGCTAGTCCGACTGGTGAGCTTACTTGTGCACTGTGCAGCTTTCATGCCTGTCTCGCGCCCCCCCTCCCTACCTCCCTCTCTCCCCCTGCAACTCACATGGTGCTCTCTATCTCCCCTATCTATTCGAACTGCTACTCTATCACCTATCCTATCTATTCATGAAGTCTGGAAGAAAAAAGCTTTAAAAAGCCCTCCTGGCCTCTAAACTAGGTCTACCTATTGCTAACACTTACGTCAATGCTACTTCAAAGCAGACTATTACTGACATTCTCTTCTCTGTCCCCTCCCCAGACCTATGAAGCCCCCACATGCTCTCTACTCTCTCCCCTTTCTCCTCTTCACCCATTAATGGTGGCACCAGATGGAAGTACTCTTGGCACGCTTCTCATCCTCTAGGTGCATCATCAATGTCTATCACAATGGCATCATCATGGCTCAATGTTCTCAACCTACTCTTCTCTTCCTTGACCGGTGCCTGTCCTCTCTCATTAACTTCCCACCTCATCCTGCTACTCCCCATTCCTCCTCTCTAACTTCTCCACCACCACCGAAGGGTGAGACACTACCCTGTACCCCCTCCTCCAAAAACATATAAAGGTGGTAATCAGATTCACTTAGCTACTCTGAATGCTCATTCTGCGGGCAAACACTCTGCTAACATATTCTCCTTCTGGACGAACTTGACGTTCTTGTCCTTAACGAGACATGGTTAAATGCTAGGTCTGTCACTGCTCTTGACACTCTCCTTAACTGAGGGCTACAAACTCCTCCCCAAACCTAGTCCCAACCAGCCCAGAGGTGGGGGGGCCCCAATTTTCCCCCAGTGGGTCCAGGCTTCTATCATATCTACTCAATCCTACTCTTCTTTTGAATGCCTCGTCTGTAGGCATGAGGTTTCTCCTACCCTCTCACGTACCCTCGCTACCATTTACAGGCCCCCTGGCTCCATCATTCTTTTTCTCTCTGAATGGGCTGACCACACCTCCTCCCTCTTGACTTCTACCTCTAAAGTCCTCCTCCTCTGTGACTTCAATATCCACCTCGACTCTTCTGAATCAGCCACTTCACAGTTCCATGACCTTTGTCACTCCCTCTCTCTAACTATTCTTCCTTCTGGCCCAACCCACTCAGTCGGACACACTCTGCACGCCTTCATCTCCAGACACATCCGTATCTCTAACCTGGTCACCACCCCCCTCTCCTGGTCTGACCAGTCTCTCCTCTCCTTTCACTTGGGGCCCTCTGTCTGAGCCACCTCCTGCACTGCCAGCCCCCTTCACCATCATTCGACCAATGAAGTGAGTTTCAGTTGCTGCTTTTGCCTCCAGTTTCATTCCCCCTCCCACCCATGCTTCGGACTCACCCTCTGACTCTGTCCTCGTTAACCTCCATCTCTAAAACCCTTGACATCCTTGCCCCTGTCATGAGGATCCATCTCCAAGTTCAACGGCTGGTATGACTCTGATCTAGCCTCTCTGAAACTGAAGTGCATAGTTTCTGAATGGAAGTGGCAGACATTGTGTTCATCCTCTGATAAACCGGCCTCTCCCCTAATCCAAAGGCAATATCGTTCTTCTGTCCGGTCCAAGAAGAGGGCCCACATCCAAGCCTGCTTCTCTTTAGCCTCTAACAACATGCTTGAACTCTTCAAAATCAGCAAGGGGCTCACCAAACCAACTGCAGTCTCCACCTCTCTCCTTCCCTCCCAGGCTCTCTGCTCTGCCTTGGCCTCCCATTTCACCACCCAAACTCAGGACATCCTGTCCTCTCTCTCCATCCTGCCCATCTCCACTCCTGCCCCCTCCCCTCCACCTTCCTTGGCACCTCTCCCACCAACCCCCGATGTCCTCCCCTCCTGCCCATAGCACCTGATGAGGTCTCTAAAGTTGTCTGCTCTATGAAGGTCTCATCCAAACAGGTGCTTCCTAGCTCCTCTACAACCATTAAGGACAACATCTCCTCTCTTGCCCTGGCTCTTCTTGCAGACTTCTGTAAGCACTCCTTCATCACTAGTTCTTTCACTCTATCCCTCAAGCACTCCGTTGTGCACCCAATCCTCAAAAATCCATATGCTGGCCCCTCCTGTCTGGCCAATTATCACCCTATCTCCACCACCCGATTCCTGGGTAAACTCTTGGAGAAGTTGGTCCTCCCCCAACTGCTCCTTCATACTGAACTTGTTGGTTGCCTCCATGAGCATCAATCTGGATTCTGGGCATCCAGAAGCATGGAAATGGCTCTCCTGAACTCTTGTGAAGACATGCTTGCAAATCATGACTAATTCCCCTGCTGTTCTCATTCTCCTCAATCTCTCCTCTGCATTTAACATGGTCAACCATTCTATCCTCCTCAAACGGCTCAGTGATACCCTTGACATCACGGACCGGGCACTAGACTGGCTGAACTCCTTCCTCACTAACTGTCCTTCCCAGCTGCAACTGGGCCTTTCTCCTACACCTCCTCATTCTCTACTTGCAGGGTCCCCCAGAGTTCTATACTATTGCTGTGGCTCTTCAATATCTGTATCGCCCCTCTGGCTCACCTGATCTCCTCCTTCTCTCCTCATTCCCAGTGTTATGCCAATGACACACAGCTTTCGTTCAAACTTCCCTCTACTACCTCTTCCTCCTCTTTCATCCCGGATTGTCTGACATTCCGTGCCTGGAAACACCATCTTGTTTCATAGGCGCCTTACAAATGCTCAACAAATAAATATCCTCCTCTGTTGCACTGGCTGCATAGCTGCTAGGATCGGGGACAGAGGCTCGCCGCGCCAGTCACCGACCCCACCATTACATGCTTCTGCGACAGGTTCGCGTCCACAATGCAGTACTCCGGGTGCCTTCCCGCACCGGTACCGCTTGCCCTGGCGGATGCGGGACGATGGACGGCGTCCCTAAAATTCCTCATCTCTGCATGTGAATGGACACAATACTGGGTCCTTTCCTCTAATGTGACCTAATCGAGGGTGAATCCCCTTTAAAACATGAGAAGGGGCAGAGCAGCACCGTTCTCGCAACAGTCAAATCTCATGAAGACCTGAACTCTTGCATCCATTGATTTCATAAATGCAGGTATTTATTGATAGGTAATTAGTTAGGGCCTGGATCATTCATTGGTGTTCCTGTTAGGAGCTCATCATTCATAGGTAAGGGCATTGCTAAATTGCAGTCTAGTATTGGATATCATTCTTGTACTTAACTCTATAAGCGTGTCAACCTATTTCTAATGTCTCTTCTGTAGCTCCTAAATTTCATACGTTTTTGCTTCCTTGGGGTGGAGAGGGTCACGTAGCAGTCCTGCCTTGGGCAATTTGTCACACAGGTTGCTATCCCAACCAGTGGGTGACATTCCCTAGGGCAGGGGGTAGCATAGTGTCTGGACCTCCGAGGGGCTTTGGCGTCATCACTCAATCAACAAGCCTGACAACAGCCTGCCATTTCTACTACAATATATTTCACTGGTTGCAAAGCCTAGCGATTCTACATCCTTCCTCTGTTTAACTGGCCGCAGTGCCTGCCCACCCAATGTCTCTCTACTGCACTTGCTGATGTTCTTGGACGTTCACCTTTCTTCCTCCATTGCTCAGGCTTCAGAGCCTCGCCTGTTCAGGTACATTTTTCACACATGCTGCAGTGCTTGATTGTTCTACTGGAATTCCCTTGTTAAACTGGTTACAGAGCCAGGCCAGCTTGCATGCAGTCATTCCTGCACTGAATGTAGGGCCTGTCCTCAATGCTCCACTCCTCTGTAGCACTGTCTTAACAGAAAGGACTCTATGGTTCTTTTCCCAGTAGCATAGGAAAGGGCTTTAGTGGGACTCAGCTCCTGATACATGTATATTATGCAGTGTTAATCATGGAGTCAAGGGCTGCCAGACAATGATGTCAGCTGCAAATTTTTCTTCCTTGCGTGCCTCAAACTATGCTCTGGGAAAGCAGAGGATTCATCAGGTGCATGCCCATCACAGGCTTTAATGACCCTACTCTCAGCATGATACACAAGAACTTAGCATGAGACACATTTATCCTGCAGGATAAAATCGCTAATAAAAAAGACAATCTTCACAACTCTATCCGACAACCTAGCAAGCCCGCGCCCGCACACAAACCCTTACACCGTTTCAGTCTCTCCAAAGTGTCTATACTAGAGGTTGAAAAGGTCATCCTCACCCTCAAAACTTCTAACTGCCAAGGAGACCCAGGCCCAGCCCAAATTATCAAAGATGCATGCAGAGACCTTTCACCCTTCATCTCAGAGCTAATTAATGCATATTTCTCCACCGGCACCATCCCCTGCAACCTTAAGGAGTCCTGGGTACTCCCGCTTCTAATAAAGCAATCACTAGATCCATCCATACCCACCAACTGCAGACCTATTACCACAGTTCACTTCCTGCTCAAAATCTTAGACAGGGTAGCATACCTCCAAATACAGAAATATCTACAACAAAACCAACTCTTAGGAGTCCGTCAGTTAGGCTTCAGGCCCCAACATGGGACAGAAACAGCGCTGATAGACCTCAAGGCCCAAATCGACACACCTGGGGACACTTGAAAAACCGTCCTATTACTATTACTTGATCTATCTGCGGCGTTCGACCTACTGGACCACAAAGTCCTCTGTGACCATTTGGATTCAGCTGCGCACTTCTTCCAAGAAGCAATAGACTGGATACAATCCTTCCTGAATAATAGGACCATGCGTGTCTTTTCACCTTCAGCATCTGCCAACCCCATTCCCATCACCTGTGGAGTACCACATGGATCATGTGTTTCACCCACCATGCACAACATATTTACTAAGCCCCTTTTCGATGATCTAGATGGTCTTGGTATCACCTACACTAACTATGCGGATGATACCCAGATCCTCATACCGCTGACAGGAGATAACGACAAGGATTTGGACTTGGTGAATAGAGTTTACTTCATCATTCAGGCATGGATGGCCAAACACGGTCTATGCCTCAATGATGACAAAACTGAGCTCATCATCCTCGGCACTACCACCAATCTTAATAAACTCGCCCACAAATACACAAGCTTTGACATCGATGGCAACGCCATCAAAGTTGCCAAAGAAGTTAATACATTAGGTTTCTACTTAGACGCCACCCTATCATTCACCAAACAGGTCAACTCCATGGCCTCCACCACTGCTTACACCTGTAAGCTAATTAGAGCTGCCAAACCCTTCCTCTCCATGCATAGCTGCACCACCTTGGCCAGAGCCCTAATTCTATTGAAATTGGACTAATGCAACACCCTATATCTGGGGGCCAACAAGTATATCATTTATAAAATTCAGATTCTACACAAAAAAAATAAAAAAATAATTCGCCCTTAGAGCAGCGCTGGGCATAGCAAAAAAGATCATATTTTAGAGACAAGGAGAAGAAATACTTACTCTACACCAATGATAATATTGTGCTAAAAACAGCCTCACTCACACATAAGTGCCTAAATAACGCCGCCCCACGCTACCTTATAGAAAGATTTATCAGACAATAATCCAACCGGCCACCAAGAACTGCGAACTCCAATCTCCTGATGGTACTTAGGTTTAAACTCGCCAAAACTGGAGGGTGTAGCTTCCTAGTTAAAGCCGCTCAGACGTGGAACTCCCTACCCCCTGCCATGAGGGCAGACCAATCATACCCACACTTCAGACAAAATATCATCAACTTGTTTAAAGAATATGACCTCTAAATACAGGGCGCCTCCGCCGGCTCCATTCCAGTATCCTGCACTGTATATATTGTCGCTTTTTGCAACATACTGCCGGATAGCTCATCCCTATTTCCTCCCGTATATATTCTCCAAGGTCTTTTGTAATACTCTGCCACTTGAGTCGACCATATCTCTGTCTGTATATAATATCCACTGTTTCTTTTACCTCCTGACTGTTCTGAACTTGTTAACTTTATCTTTGATTGTATATAATTGTTGAGTTTATCCCTGTTGTTTATACTTGTACTGCCCTGTAACCTAAGCTGAAAATATTTGGGTCTCTTTCTGCCCCCTGGTACCCTCGGGTCTGGCGCGCATTATAAATAATAAAACAAACAAACAAACTAGAAGGGACCAGATGGGGCAAAGAATAAACTGTTGGCTGACCTGACCCCCATCGTAGACTGATCGGGAGGGAAAGCATCCAGCATTGTGTGATACCCTGTCCTAAGCAATGAATTTCTGCACCACGACTCCATGTAATATGGCGTGCACTGGGGACCACAGGCACAAGGGAATTGTGGGGTGAAGGGTGGGAGAGGATCAGAAGTAAGGGCACACGTGTAATGGGGCAGTATGGAAGCTTCATGGGGACATTTTGCTGCTATGCGAAAGGGGAATGGGACAAAAGTCCCCATATTTTGGGGTTAAAATCAAAATGTCTTGGGCATCTGAAGATGGCATAGGGCCATTCTAGGGCAATGCAAAAAATAATATTGGACGATGAGCAGAGTTCTGGGGAACATGAAAGTGGCTTAGGGGAAATCTGGGAGTAATTAGAAATGGTTGTTTGTGGCTCTGAGAATCTGAAAGTCACAGTCATTTTCAGAAAATAATGTGTAAGAAAGTAGGACACTGTGCTTGACTGGGGAAAATGGCATCACACTGTTGAAATTGGCATTGCAACTTTCTTGTCTTTCTAAGAGCATTGCAAATTTGGCACAGGGATTTCTGTGGGGTGTGTGGAAACTAGCACATGAAGTTTCTCAGGGCAACAGAAACAAGCATTGGCAATGCCAACAGTTTGAGGTTTTGTGTAGGCATGGGAGAGGCACTTGCCAAGCACTGCCATAGTGGTTTTAACTGGTTAATCTGGTAGCAGATGCAAAATGGTGAGAGGGTATAGACATCTAATAGCAGTGCCTCACAAATGACTAAAACATATACACATGCTAAAACTGTTGGCTTTGCCAGTGATTGATTTTAACAGAATTGCTTTTAACAGGACTTCAGACAACAAACATTTTGTTCTTAACAGGACTTCAGTGAGCGACACGCAAAGTGCTTATAAATAGAGTGTATAAAGCCAGACCTAGTTAATACATTTTATCACACCAGTAGTGTGTTTACAACACTAATTAAGAAATTAACTCTCAGAAAACTGTTTTGAAAAAACACTGGCAAGCACTTGAGTGCACAGTTTGATGGTAAGGCTTAATTAAAGTGAGCTCAAAGAGTTCCCACGAGGAGGTGTTTTGGGCAGGGAGGGGCAGGAACTGGGTATCATGGCCATAGGGATTAGCATGAACATGGCCAGTCAATGGGTGTGCAAATAACCAAACAACACCTACAAGCTTTGCGTCCCTTGTGATGAATCAGTCATGATTACCCCCAGAAACCTGGCCTGGGACGCTTCTCATGTGGCCAGGGAAGGGCAGACGCTTCCTGATCCCAACCCTGTGGGTAGTATTCTATGGGAGGATCACCTGGGGGGAGAACAGGCCAGGAAGACTGGCAAAACCCGCTGTTTAACTTCCCCTATAAACCCACCCTCTTACTGGCTGTTTGCCAAGTAGAAGAAGTTAGAAAGTCTAATTTTGTTGAAAGCAACTAAAAATCCCATAATCCTATGAGTACTGGGATGAGGAAGAGGGCTGAAGAGGCATGTTTTGGTAGTAGTCAGGCAATTAAGCCTGATAGTCCACACCTGAGGGAAGTTGGGAGGCTTAAAAGGCCCCCTCAGGTGCAGGCATTTGGAAGGAGTGGCACTGTGGATGGAGCACATGCAGTAGTAGTAGAAGCATAAGGAAGAAGGCACAGTGTTGGCAATACAGGCAGAAGTGGGAGAACTGAAGAGACGCCGGGACTCTGATGCAGCAGATTACACCTGCTTGTCCTGTCAGGGTTCTGTTCCCTCAAACTCTGAAGTGCAGAGGTTGCACAGCAGAAGGCATGCAGGAATACTGCCTTTCCCCATATGAGCTAAATTGCAGAGAATGAGAATCAGGAAGCATGTCTGAGACCATGGCCGGAAGTTGCTGTGGAGTCGAGAGTCTCAGGAGTGAGAGGGGCTCCTTAATTGTATGGCCGGACTGGAGACACCTTCAGCGAGGAAGGGTGTGGATCCAAAGTGAAGCCAGAAGTAATAAAAGTTGTGAAGCATGTAGGGAAAGGAACCCAGAAGCGGTGAGTTAAACCGGGCATTCTGTTTCCTTGTGAGAACACTGCTGGCGACAGTATCCACCTAAATAATCATGTAGAACTCGCGTGTGACCAAGCATTCTTCCTTTTACTCACATGAAGAGAAAGCGCAATGACTGCATTGCTGAGCTTATAATCTTGTAAAGCACACAAAGAAGTGGTTGCGTGTGCCTCATAAATATTCTAGGAAGAGTGACCTCTGAATATTTATTAAAGCAGTTCACAATTTATAACAAGAAAGTCAAAATGAGCAAGCACTGCCCAAGCCAAAAGTGAACCAGGTATTTCCCCAATTAAGACTGAAATCAGTCTTTTCCAGAGCGAAAGAACAGTCTGAATGTTACTGTGAGCCAAACAGAACATCAGCATTGCCTATGACAGGCGTTTCTAAGCATTACCTGAAGCCAATAGAGTGGAAAAAAAGCTTCTGAGTAATTATTCTGGCTAAGAGTAGGCAGAGGGATAAAGGCAGGGTTAGGGAAGGGAGACTTGCTACTTATAAATGTTCTTTGAAGTTGATATAACCTACATTGCCAAAGCTAAAAGGAAGAAGAGAGAAGTGTGTCCTAAAGGCAATTCTGGGTTGGAGTTGTTGCAGACAGACGAGAGGCAAAGAGGCTAGTCATCTGGAAAAGGAATATTCAGAGGAAGAGTGTCTTGCTTACTTGAAGGTGTGTATGTACCAGCAAGTGTATCTTGTACTGTCTGAAAACTGTTCAAAATGACAAAACACTGAAGTTGTAGGGGTGCATTGTTGCAGACAGACAAGCGAGGCAAAGAGGTGCCCCTTTGGAAAAGGAATATTCAGAGGAAGACTGTCTTCCTTACTTGAAGGTGTGGAAGTACCAGAAAGTGAATCTTGTCATATCTGAACAGTGTTTAAGTCACAAAGTACTGAAGCTTTGGTGGTATATTTGGTTATCAGTAGATCTGAGACTTCAGTAGCACAATTGAAGTTGGAATACTATGAGGTAGAGGAGTAGTCCCTCATGGTAAACTCTTGGAGAGGTTGCTTAGAGTTGGAAGTTGGTAAAAGTAGAAGTGGAAGTGCTCCTGGCAAAGATGTCTACCGTGACTACTAATCTTATAAAGTGAGACCTACTAAGTGTTAACCAAGGACTGTGTTTCATTAACATTTGCAGAAGTTGTATTTAGTTTAACCTAGCAAAAAACTGTTGTATTTCTTCATTTATTTAGCATTTCTAAAGTGCTTACACAGCCCGCGGGCATTGAGGCGTTGTTAGATGAATTGTTTTTCTTTTTTTTTAGTTGCGTAATTGTTTTTTTGTTTTAGTTTGCATATTTATAACACGCTTAAATACCCAGAGGTTTCTAAGCGCGACGCGGGGATCTGTGTTGCTTTGTGTCGTCTTGCTTCCAAGGCGAGCACGTTGCCGCTGAGCTATCCTCCTGGACAAGTGGAAGTTGTGGCAAAGCATCATGGCTATGAATGACATTGATGCTATTTTGATGAAGTGGGAAGTCTTTATTTCACCAAGAAGAGAAGCTTTTCTGTTGTTGGAACTTTGGTTAACAAAACTTTACTTTGACATTGAAGGAGCCATGACCTGAATTGAGACTGTATTACAGTGACAGTGAATATTATTGTTGATGTTACTATGAAATGCCACATATTTCTTTATGTATTTGCTGTTTAAGCGTGAGGACCAGATATCCTATGTTAGAGTGTTTTCCTTTAATTTTGATAGGCACGGAAGTCCTCATCAGAGTAGGGATAGTGAGGCGTTTGATAACATTTATCATTTAATAAAATGGGGCATTTTGAATTGTCCGCCTCACACCGCTAACCATACCTCATATGCTATGTATCCCTATCTGTAATGCAACCATTTTGACTTATAAATGGCATTAAAGCGCCACCGAATAGCCTAAACTAAAAATAGGACTCCACTGAAATTAACATAGTTAACTGGCACTGTCTAAAACTGATGCCACTTTTTTGAGGCAATGTAGATACTAGCATGGTTTTGCTTCACAGATTATTCCATATTACTGCTAATAATGTGATGCCCAGTGTGCCAATTTGCTAGGTGCTCTGCTCAAATACACCTTGGCACTATCGAAAACCCCAGAGTACGACTAAGCCAGTTAGTCATAATATTAAGGATAGGGAGGTTTCATCACAGGAGATTTGCTCGAAGCCAAATCCATTGTATTTGGCTGCAAATATATGTGGGGGTGGATAAGGGTAATAATTAAGGTGGGGAGGGAAAAGGCAGACTGCAGGGACCCCCCGCATATGTTTTCAGCAAAATGGCTTAAAAGAAAAAAAAAATATTTGATGGATTTGGATTAGACCAAATCTCCTCTGGCATGAAGAACATAAAGAGAAGGGAGCTGAAAAGCTGCGACAGAGCAGGCAAGATTAAGAGATAGAGGAGAGTAATAGATATGCTGACACTATCAGAAGTATTTTACACAGATGATGAACAATTTAATGTTCTGTAGTTGTAGCCATTACGAAACTAATGGTCATTATATTGGAAACACTGTCAACTATCGAGTGAAATATTAATACTATAAATCTTATTGGATTCAGTCACTAAGGCCACTCTGCTTTTTCTTGCTTTTAGAGGATCCTACATTAATGTCTGTTGTTTCAACAAAATTTACTGTATTAAATATTTGGCGCAGTATAAATGAAGCGAGCGCCCCTTATGAGAACCCTGTGCTATATATAGTTTTAAGCTTCTAGTATTTATTGGGGTAAGGTTGTCACTAAATACTTAATAATTTTGATACAAATATCTGCATTACAAGGTTTTATATCTAGATTTTGTTTAGGCATTTAGGGATGATTTGGTTGGTATGAATTTTGATACTGTTTACCTTCCTTTATGACAAATAATTAATAATTACGGCGTATTTGAATAAGTGGGTTATATTCAATGTATCGGAGATAATGACTCAGGTATTTATATTTTTACCTAAAATTAAACAAATATAATAATATTAGTCAAATATTTGAGTTAATGCAAAACTATACTTAAGGTATATGTTTTAGTTTGCTTGAACCTTTGAAAACGGGCATCAATTATATCGGTTTCTTTGAAATTAGTCCTTTGTTGTTGTGTACTGTGATTAAGCATGTGTCACATGATTGGCAATATAGGTCACTGTGGGAATATGTCATTATTTTCGCACCTTGAAACACTTAGGCGCGTTATAAATGCCATATCATATCATAACCACAAACTCGAAAACGAGTGCTATTCAAGTTGGCATGCCTCCATGTTTTTGAAAGTGTGGAATGCAATGACTTGGGTAGGAAATGTCATTAGTTTCAGAGAACAAAAGGGTTAGTTATTTACATATGTACTTGGTTTTCCTGTTAACACATTTATTGGCATCAAGCCACATTTTGTTTGTTTTCTATAACATTTCTGGATTCATTAAACTACAACAATTTAGCAACCCAATACATTGTGTTTGATTGATGGATATTTCAAATGAACACTAGTCTTCCTTCGTTTAGAAGCCAGTAAGTAAGCAATTTTTGGTGATACTCAGGCTATTTTGATCTGATCATGCTTGAATAATACACAGGATTGGTTGGAATAATTATCAGTAGTTAGCAATATTTATTTCAGTGTTTTTCTTTTTGTATACAGTTGATAAAGATTTTGTGATGGGAAAAAAAAGCAAACAACATTAGAAGTTTGTGAAGCGACCTGAAGGCTTGGTGAGTGAAATGTTGTTGAATTCTGGGGATTCATTGATGGCTTTTACCTTATTAAGCATTATATTTCTGATTCAACAATAAAAAATGATATATTTGAGCCGAAATTTGCACAATCTTAAAGTGATAGTTAATTCTAATCACACCATGTTCTGCACAGAGCTGATTTGAAGTATAATTGATGAATGTTTTGGAGAAGTGAGATCAGATATTAGAGAAATGTTTATTACATGTTTAACTAGTTGAGGTTACACAAATTGTGTACTGTATTTGCTAGATTAATATGATTTCCATGATTTATTGTATATTCTTTTTTACTCTCCCTTTTTTTGAAATGTGTGATTATGAAATTTTGGCAGTCTTGAAAATGTGCTCACTTGTGCAAAACATGTGTTGGCGTTTTGACCTATATTTTGAGTAGAAGTCTTAAATAATGAGCACTGCAACTGAATAGGATTTTGTGCTATGTCACATTTAAAATGTAAAATGAATTGTAAGAGAGTGAATTCTGTTCTTTGCTAGTACTAAGCGTGAGTCTATAGACCAGTTTTACATTAACACCTGCTATTTCTGTACTTACAAGAGGATAGCAACCGGCATGAAGCACTATACATGAATACAAAATTATTATTAATACAAAGTCAATTTCTTATCACCTTTGTTCTGTAAAATTCACCATATTGTCATTTTAGTTAAGGAGATTGACAAGGAAAGAACTTTCAATCCCCTACCATAAAAAAAACCAATTTGACAGGGCCAAGGATCTTTCATTGTGCACAATCACTATTGGGGATTTGGTGGGGAACTATGTCTGCCAAAATAGTTTCAAAGTTCAGTTGCCACCAAAGACTACAATAATGTAGTGTAATAAATACTATGTACTGGAAATTTCACTGAATGCGGAGCGTTGCCATAGTCAGGAAGATGTTGAGGCAGTACTCAGCAGTTAAAAGGGCAATGCAGAGAGGCAAAAATAGAAATCAGAGAATCCCTTCTCCTCTTACCTGTCAGGCGCCAGTAGGGCAGTTTGCAAATGTTATAGTGTGCTAGTTAAGAGACATTAATGTTTTCACTCATTGGAAATTATGACTGCTCAGCAGTCATATTGTCTTCTTGGGAGCTCTCCTAACTGACTGTCCAATGTCAGCCTGGTGGATGGGTGTCCAATGAGGATAGTCCCCACACCCATCCACACCTACTTTTGATGTCAATGTCAACAGGGGGCAACCGGACTATGGGGCGACATTGTTGTGTCCAGAATATAAGACCACAAATGAAACAGAAATGTATGCTGGGCTGCAATGTTCTTCACCTACTTCAGATATTTGATGGTCCTCTCTGCTACCTCAGAAGATTTTAAAACTGTAAGTGCTAAGACCGGGTTTGATTGTCCAAATATATAACAGTCCAGTGGAGGTCAGGTGCGCAGAGGAAGGGCTTACTTGGCACCACATCCTCCGACCTCATGAAAGAGCAAGCTCCCTTTACGTTCTGCATCTCCTACATTTTAGGTAATGTGATGAAGATATGGAAATGCACAACCCGACCACCAAGAAAAGGTTTTAATATTCCACGTCTTGTACTTGGATGTTCAAACACAGAGGGCTCTGACAGGTTGGATCTTTCCTGTGCAGAGGTAATATCATGGATGTCCCACTAACAACTGAGTTGCTACCTTTTTGAGGACACCCTGGATGTGCGCCAGGCATTAGAGCCCCTGCTTTTTGGGTCATGTTCCACCGGAAAGAAGTCCCTCCCAGACTCCTCTCCTCAGCTGACGATATGTCTTGTTTGTATGTTTGTATGTCCCCTTGTCTTTCTGGGCCCTCAGCAAACTTCTCCTAAGTAATGACCCCAATTTGTGCTTACCAGCGGCTAGTTGGGAAGGCAGGATCGTGTTCAGGCATGTCTCAACAGATCAATCCATACCCCCCCCCCCATGATCCAGGAGGATGAAAAAAAGAGTTTACAAAATAAAACATGAAAAAGTATTAACTTCTAAAAAAAATTACAAAATTGTGCTATCTTTGGACCAAAGTCTTTAAGCTAACAAAGGGTTCTTTTCCACAAGAGTCCACACTTCTCTTTCCCCATTATCAACCACTGTCTTTTGTCCTTCAGGTCTTTTGCCCCATCTTGTCTTGCATACTAAATATCCTGGTTTATGGTGGGTGTCAATGTGGGGAGTGTCTTTCAAGTACCAGAAGAAGCTTGTTGTAATATCCAGCTTGCTCCAATAGTGTTCACAGGATGTTCAAGAGGTGATGTAGGCCAGGAAGTAAGCCTCTAGTGGGTCACATGCTTAGATAGGTGTGTGGGTGCTGTTCCGACCCTGCAACCTGATCCTGTTCCCCACCCCCACCTTTATTGCCTCCTCACTGAACAAATGGTCACTTATTCTAGCAGACCTGGCAGAAGGCTAGGGCTCTGCCCCTCGAGCTATCTGTCAACTGTCCGTCTCCCAGATCTTTCGCAAACTTGCTCCTCCTTCCATTCTTCCAGAGAATGGTTTGATAGTGGTTGTCCTGTTGTATCACTGTGGCTGGCCCCATGTTTCCTGATTCCCAGTGACATCCTGCTTATCATCCACTTCACTTCTCCTTCTCTCCACCAACGTCTCGCTACTATGTTGCTGCTTCCCTCTTTTGGCCTGTTCTGCACTCTCCCCCTCTCCTTAGTATCCTCACCATCCAAACTCTGATTACTCCTTATTTCCTTGATGTTCTCCTCCAATCTCTGTACTCTCCCCACCCGTCAAGTTCTCCTGTTTGATGATTTCCTCTTCCAACTTCAAACACTTGTGTATAGGCGCGTTATAAATGTCATATCATATCATATATCTGTCCTCACCTCTGCAGCTTTATGTCCTCCGTCACTGGTCTTTCCTGCTTTAATACCTCCAACTCCTCTGCAACTTGTACTCTTGCACCTCCTTTTGCACCCCAACTCCAAATCTTCTCTTCACACCTGCTTACTCTGCAGTTCCAAACATCCACACTCACAAATGCTCTCCTCATGCTTTTAGAGACCCCTGCCCGAGCTATTGCCTATAACCGGCATGTGTGCACACTGATGTCTCTGAGCTGTGAATTTCCAGGTGCATTCAGTGTATTTCTAACTGCGCATTCTGCCCTGAGGATCAACCTGTTAATAGGCCAGCCTGCCGTTTTGAAACTTTGCTTTGCACTCTTGGCCAGTGAGTGCCCTGCTTTATTCGGGTAAGCTGTGAAATTGTCACGATGCCCGCTCCCGGGGAGCCGGCTCAGGCTCTGCGTCCCCGAAAGCGGACATCAAGTCCCCGGGGAAGGTCCCAGCAACCCCTTATAGGGGCCCTTTGGACAGCGTCCTGGCGCCTATGGCGCCAGGCTCATAGAAATCGTCAGTCCTGGCGCCACAGGCGCCAGGCTCATTATGAAAGTGCTTGGTTGCACTTACCTGATGCAGACCATGCTGCAGAACCCCGGCCTCCTTGAGGCCTGAAAGGAACTACTTTACCTGTGGGACTCATTTACCACCCGGGCGTGGTCGGGGAAGGATACATACCTGATTGGAGGAAGGACACATTCTAGGAACTTCTTCCAAGGCTATTTAAACCACACCCGATCAGCCACACGTGCTTCGCGTTGTTCTGCATCTAGCAGCTGGACGCTCACCGTGTCTGCTCCTGCATCTTGACTTCTGCCACACCTGCCAGAATCCTGAATCACCTGCAAAGGAAGGGAACAAGAGAACTGAAGAAGGAAAAGGCCTCACCTGCTAAATCTGCATCCCAGAGACATTTCGCCGACAATCCTGAAAAGGAAGACATTTATTTTTAAAAGCACATCGCATCGATCGCTGCAGCGCCGCATTCTACTCACCTTTACAGGGCGCCTCCATGTTCAGCAGCGACCATCCGGATTTGCAGTCGCACCCCCGCGCCTAGGGAGGAAAAGACAAGAACAAAGGTGAGAGAAAGAAGGGAAAAGGGAAGCTAAAACTCCATGTCAAGACTTACCTGTTGGGTCATTCCCTTTTCATTTCGGGTCCGCGCCGCATCCAGGCATTTTCGGACCCCGGCCCCTAAGGGGAAAAAGACATTAGCATTAATGAGTGAATGAAAAGACATTACCAAAACACTCATTAAAGACTTACCTGATTTCCACAAGGATTTCACCGCTCACCTCGGGTCGGTGCCTGTTCCCCGGCATTCCGTACCCCGGCCCCTATGGGGAAAAAGACACTAGCATTAGAACATTAATGCATGGACACAAGGGGAACCACTTATAGAAAAACTTACCTGGAAGCCAAGCAAGTTTGGTTCTCACCCATCCGAAAATCCAGTGATGTAACTGGATACCAACGCGCCCCTGCATCAGAAGCAGGATGGAGAGCTCGTCCTTCCAGACCCTAAGAAGGATACTTCTGCGAGTCAGACAAGCCAGATCTGGGGCCCGGTCCAGTCCGTCTTCCGAACCCTGCGCATCACCTTAGACGAGGTCACAGCAGTGCGAACCAGGCCAGCGCCCCCGTGGGAGTCAGGTGAGCGTTACAGAACGCGAAGCCTTCCTACAAATTCCCACCCAGGCGCTATGGAAACTTCTGAGACTGATCAGTTGGCCCAATTACTGGGGGAATTACGGGCTGAAGTACATGCCGCTCGTCAAGAGACTAATGCCCTCAAGAGGGAATTAATAATATCAAAGGAAAGAACTGATGACCTGGCCAGACAGATTTTGCAAGGTCAAGCTGGACAAACTCCTCTACCCTGTTCCGGAGGGAACCCCGCTCCTGTGGTTGCCAGTAACCGTGTGCAGATTAATTTACCTGGAAACATGCCGCTGGCCACACCTGAACGCTTTGCTGGGGACCACAAACGATTCGCCGTATTCATGAATCAGTGTCGTTTGCACTTCCTATGCAGACCTGGGGCCTTCCATAATGATCAGACCAAAGTAGCATTTGTATTGTCATATTCACCGGCTGCGCTGCCGATTGGTCAGTTCCACTGGTTACTCAAGATGACCCAATTCTCAGTGATTTTCAAGGATTTCAAGCAAGCATGGGAAGGTTATTTGCTCGACACTCTCAGGGGCAGGCTCTGGATGACGAACTTCTATCCCTGCGACAGAGCAATCAGGACCTCCTATCCTATATTGCAACCTTTAATAGACTAATTGTGGAAACGGGATGGCCAGAGGATAAAGAGTCACGTTATTTTATCAAGGTCTATGCGGAGAACTTAAAGATGTCTTGGCCCAAGTTGTAAATCCGCCGCAAGAATGCACAGACTGTATAGACTTAGTGGTCCAATTGGATCACAGACTTCAAAACCGAAAAACAGATCGGTCCAGGTTTGAGACCCGGGTGTTGGTCAAGACCCATGCTAACCCCAAGGGAGTTGATGTCTCTGAGCCTATGCAAATTGGAGGGTTTAAAGAACCCTTAACTCAAAAGGAACGTGAAAGGAGGCGGCAGTTAAAATTATGTCTTTATTGTGGGAACTCTGGACACTTTCTACGAGATTGCCCGGCAAAACCGCCCCGAAAAGCGGTAGGAGCCGCTGATAAAAACCATGAAGACTCTGTTTCGGGAAACGACTCAGCCCGACAAGCTTAGGGGTCCGCTTGCCGAGCTTGAAAACTAACTCTCAGACCTCGCATTTCATTGTGCCAATGGTTCTCGTAGATCCAGAAAAGCCTAAGCAGTTGCATGCAATAAAGGCATACATCGATAGTGGGGCTATTGGAAACTATGTGGATCGTGAATTGGCCTCTAGGATTAACCTCCCTCTCTGTCCTAAAACCAGCAAAGATGTCATCACCACAGTCGATGGAACTGAAATTGCCTCTGGACCGGTAACACATTCCACTACTGGGGTGACTCTTATTGGTCCTGACGGCCATCGGGAGGCAGTTGTGTTTGATGTAATCAAGGCTCCACAGTTTCAGGTTATTCTTGGAATTCCTTGGTTAGAGACACATAATCCTCAAATTGATTGGCGAGCTAAGAGAATAACCTTCCCGGATTGTGCACAAACATGCTACCCAGAAAACCTGAAGATTAATCTAGCATCTGTAACCTCTGCCTCCATGCAATTACCTCCGGAATACCAGGACTTTCAGGACGTCTTCCAAAAGGAACAGGCCAACACGTTACCTCCTCACCGATCGTATGATTGCCAAATCGATCTGGTGCCCGGTGCACCACCCCCTTGTAGCAGGATTTATGCCCTTACCGAACCTGAGAACCTGCATTTGAGACAATATTTGGATCAATACCTCGCCAATGGTTTTATTCGTCCGTCAAAGTCCCCGGCATCCTCGGCTTTGTTCTTCGTGCCTAAAAAAGAAGGCGACCTTAGAACTTGTATTGATTACTGCGCATTGAACCAGATAACGGTTAAAAACCGTTATCCTCTGCCTCTGATTCCTGAACTCCTTGACCAGGTGAAGGACGCTTGCATATACACCAAGTTAGATCTCCGGGGGGCACATCATCTGGTGCGAGTAAAAGAAGGCGACGAATGGAAAACAGCCTTCCGTACAAAATACGGATTATTCGAATACCAGGTAATGCCTTTCGGGTTGTGCAATGAGCCTGCTGCCTTCCAATTCTTCATGAATGATGTCTTTCGGGAACTCATCGATGTTTGTGTTGTCGTCTATATCGATGACATTCTAGTGTACTCCTCTTCGGAATCTGATCACAGAAAGCACGTTAGGGCAGTTCTGGAAAAACTGTGCCAACACAAACTATTTGCTAAACTGGAGAAATGTGTTTTCCATACCACAGAAGTTGAATTTCTCGGTTTCATCCTGACACCCAAAGGAGTCCGAATGGACTCAAGAAAAGTGGATGCCATCCTCAAATGGCCATCACCTAGCTCTGTAAAAGGGGTTCAAAGCATGCTCGGCTTTGCCAATTTCTATCGCAGGTTTATCCCGGAATTTTCACGCATAGTACAACCCATTACTGCACTCTTGAGGAAAAATAAACGTTTTGAATGGTCTGAAGAAGCCGAGCAGGCCTTCCAGGATTTAAAAGCTAAGTTTACCTCCGCACCTATATTGAAACACCCATGTCCAGATCTCCTGTATGTCGTCGAAACTGACGCATCCAGCCTAGCCATGGGAGCAGTTCTGTCTCAAAGAGATCCTGAAACCAACCAACTGCATCCCGTAGCATTTTGGTCCAGAAAATTCTCGGCACCAGCGATTAATTACGCAATCACTGACAAAGAACTGTTAGCCATAAAGTCCGCTTTTAAAGCCTGGCGGCATTACCTGCTTGGCGCTCGACATACCATCACGGTGATCACTGATCACCGGAATTTACAGTATTTGAAAACCGCCAAGGCTCAGTCATCACGGCAGCTCCGATGGGCTTTGTTTTTCGCTGAATTTGATTTCGTGATTACCGTTCGACCTGGCTGCAAGAACGGCAAAGCAGACGCCTTATCCCGAATTGGAATGGGAGAATCTGATACAAACTCAGAACCAGTACCAATAATTCCCGAACAGAGAATTCTAGGCATGACTTCGTTACAGACGCTTGAAGACATTCAAGTCAGAGTGAAACAACTCCTGGACCCTACAGTCCTACAGGATTGGATACAAAAGGGATCAGACTTTACCATAGATAATGGTTTACCTTACTACCAAGGACGCTTATTCCTGCCGCACAAGGATTTACACAAACTAGTTATTTCAGGTTATCATGATACATTAATAGAGGGACACCCCGGTATTGCCAAGACAATGGAAAAGGTGAAACGACAATTCTGGTGGCCCTCTTGGTGAAAAGATGTTAAATCTTTTGTGATGTCCTGTGGTGTTTGCGCCCAAAATAAAGGTCAAAAGAAAAGACCAGCCGGTCTCCTTCAACCTCTAGACATACCGCCAGCACCCTGGCACACCCTATCAATGGATTTTATTACGGACTTGCCTCCTTGTTCGGGATACAATACCATTCTGGTAATTGTGGATTTGTTTTCCAAAATGGCCCACTTCATTCCTTTAAAAGGTTTACCTTCAGCTTCTGTCCTAGCCAAAGAATTCCTCGAAAATATTGTTCGGCTACATGGATTCCCATCTATACTAATCTCTGACCGGGGAAGCCAATTCATTTCCCACTTCTGGCGCAAATGTTGTCAAATGGCACAAATCGACGTAAGATTATCGACCAGTCACCACCCTCAGACCGATGGTCAGACCGAGAGGACAAATCAGACCCTTGAGCAGTACTTACGGTGTATGTTACAGCAATATGAAAGCAACTGGAAAGACATTCTTTGGATAGCCGAATACGCATATAATAATTCGGTACACCCTGGAACTGGCCATAGTCCTTTTTATACCTTGTTTGGACATCACCCTCGAACCTCAAACCTCAACTCGCCTCAGAACCTCGGAGTGCCCGCAGTAGAACATCTGCATTCTACCATTACCCGAGCCTTCAAAGAGGCAACCACGCATTTACAACAAGCCAAGAGAAAATACAAGGAGAATGCTGACCTACATCGGAGTGAAGCACCTCCGTATCAGATTGGGGATCAAGTGTGGTTAGCTACCAGAGATTTACCGCTCAAAGGGCCTCGAACTTTTAACCCAAAATATCTGGGACCTTATTCTATTACGGCAATAATTAACCCAGTAGCGGTTAAACTTGATTTACCAGCTAATATGCAAATTCACCCTGTTTTTCATGTGTCACTTCTGAAACCAGTGGTCCCCGGAACCCGACTACTCAAACCTCCAGAACCTATTCAAATAGATGGGGAACCCGAATTCGAAGTGAAGAACATTTTAGATTCAAAAATGTTTAGGTTAAAGCTTTTCTACCTAATTGATTGGAAGGGGTACGGACCTCAGGAGAGGTCGTGGGAACCCAGTGACCATGTGCATGCACCTCGATTAGTCAGGAAATTCCACCGACTCTTCCCAAAAAAACCAAAACCCCCGGAGGGAACAACCTTGGGATGTCACGATGCCCGCTCCCGGGGACCCGGCTCAGGCCCTGCATCCCCAAAAGCGGACATCAAGTCCCCGGGGAAGGTCCCATCAACCCCTTATAGGGGCCCTTTGGACGGCGTCCTGGCGCCCATGGCGCCAGGCTCATAGAAAACGTCAGTCCTGGCGCCATAGGCGCCAGGCTCATTATGAAAGTGTTTGGGTGCACTTACCTGATGCAGACCATGCTGCAGAACCCCGGCATCCTTGAGGCCTGAAAGGAACTACTTTACCTGTGGGACTCATTTACCACCCGGGCGTGGTCGGGGAAGGATACATACCTGATTGGAGGAAGGACACATTCTAGGAACTTCTTCCAAGGCTATTTAAACCACACCCGATCAGCCACACGTGCTTCGCGTTGTTCTGCATCTAGCAGCTGGACGCTCACCGTGTCTGCTCCTGCATCTTGACTTCTGCCACACGTGCCAGCATCCTGAATCACCTGCAAAGGAAGGGAACAAGAGAACTGAAGAAGGAAAAGGCCTCACCTGCTAAATCTGCATCCCAGAGACATTTCGCCGACAATCCTGAAAAGGAAGTCATTTATTTTTAAAAGCACATCGCATCGATCGCTGCAGCGCCGCATTCTACTCACCTTTACAGGGCGCCTCCATGTTCAGCAGCGACCATCCGGATTCGCAGTCGCGCCCCCGCGCCTAGGGAGGAAAAGACAAGAACAAAGGTGAGAGAAAGAAGGGAAAAGGGAAGCTAAAACTCCATGTCAAGACTTACCTGTTGGGTCATTCCCTTTTCATTTCGGATCCGCGCCGCATCCAGGCATTTTCGGACCCCGGCCCCTAAGGGGAAAAAGACATCAGCGTTAATGAGTGAATGAAAAGACATTACCAAAACACTCATTAAAGACTCACCTGATTTCCACAAGGATTTCACCGCTCACCTCGGGTCGGTGCCTGTTCTCCGGCATTCCGTACCCCGGCCCCTATGGGGAAAAAGACACTAGCATTAGAACATTAATGCATGGACACAAGGGGAACCACTTATAGAAAAACTTACCTGGAAGCCAAGCAAGTTTGGTTCTCACCCATCCGAAAATCCAGTGACGTAACTGGATACCAATGCGCCCCTGCATCAGAAGCAGGATGGAGAGCTCGTCCTTCCAGACCCTAAGAAGGATACTTCTGCGAGTCAGACAAGCCAGATCTGGGGCCCAGTCCAGTCTGTCTTCCGAACCCTGCGCATCACCTTAGACGAGGTCACAGCAGTGCGAACCAGGCCAGCGCCCCCGTGGGAGTCAGGTGAGCGTTACAGAAATCAACAATATGAAAACCATGGTTTGTCATTCTTTTGGGTTTGGGGGAGTGGGGCACTTTTCATTTCCGTCAATTGACAACAGGCACTGGAAGTGTCAGCGAGCCCACATAAGGAGAGATTTAAATAGTAGTTATAATTGATTTTTCACTATTTCTCTCACATACAGTAGTAGATTCCATGTCTAAGTCTCTGGTACCTAGTGTTCTTGGGTGCGGCCACCCCATTACACCCTCTGGCACCAAATCATGTAGCGGGTGGTGGGGCCCAGGCCGTCCTCATCACAGGAGCCAACTTCTTACAAGACGGCAGCCCACTTTCAGGAGAAAGTCTGGGGTTCAGTGTAATTGGTACAGTTAATATTGTAATGTGTTTCTATAGGTCTCCCTTATTATTGCTCATCGGCTTTGCCTTTTTCGCCTTCTCAGCCGACTTTGACCTTGCTATTATTGCTGTTTGGACTTTATATACCCACGTTAATCCTTATTTTAGCCAATGTTACATTTTATGTTTTTTTCTGTTTGATAGTTTATCTGTTTTTTTGTTCTTGTCTGCGCCCTCATGCCTCCGGGCTCATGGCAGTGCTATATAAATTGATTAAAGTTAAAATTTAAAGTTAAAATAGGTACGACAGAGGGGTGGAGGCTGCAGCATAGATCTTGAGCCCAGAAAATATTAGTACCATAAATAAAATGTAAGTTAAGTATGGTCTTTAGCTGAGATACATATGTGAGGAATCTGAGGGCTTGCTCACTTCTTTCCCCAATATATCCTCCCCCCCAAGGGGGAGGGAAAGGCCATCACTCTTGCGAGGGAGGATCACCTGGGTGGAGGAGACTTGGGGGGTGGGGATGAGGCACCCTTGAGTGGGACGCAGTATTCACCATTTCCATTTTCTGATGAGTCAGATATCCCGAGAACTTTATGTGCTACTGTCAGTCTCTTCCCTATTTTTCACATTGGTCATCTCACAACAACCACCAGTCAGCTACTGGGATGAAGAAGAGACACCACTAGAGCCATACCGCCTATGCCTATTAACTATTATACACATACACATTACTTTGGTACTGGGATGAGGAAGAGGCATCAAACACTGAAGAAAGACAGTTGGTTTGACAAGGCACAGTCCAGTCTTTTTGAAACTTCAATTGGTGCCGGGAACTTTAAATGGAGGGAATGAAGGCAATAAAGGAACTTCAGTTTCCCTTGGGAAACACGGCCGAACACGGAACGTGAGACGGATATCCGGAGAAGCTGCAGCAGCAGTGAAGCAGGAACCAGAGAGAATGCCTGGGTCAAGTGAATAACTGAAATCAAGTTTCCTAGCAGGCGAGTGCACTGGGAAACCTGAGTTGATTTTTGCAAGCAGGGCTGCTACACAAGTTAATAGCGGCAAACCAAGTAAGAATATAGCATATAGGGCATGTGCTGGAATTGTGTCATGAAGCAAATGCAAGTAAGGTGTGCCGGTTCCGTGACCTGTAATGGGTGGACTGTGTGGTCCAAGAAATGTGCCTAGACCGAGTACACCCGCCTAGGCAAAGCCACTTTGAGATTAAACTAAGTTAAAAAGGTATATGAACTGAAACTAAGGAATTTAACTTTATTGAATGACAATCACACTTGAAGAGCTGAGAAGTGACCCACGGAGCTGAGTTGATTGTGTTCCTCTAAAGACTTGAAAGCTTGGGGAAGGGATCCTCTCTTTGCTAAAGTTAACTATTTGAACCTATGGGAAGGGAAACACCTTCTCCACCTAAGAGCTGGAAGAAGCTCTAAACCTTTATTATGAACACTTCTCATTTGATGCTGACATTCCCACACATTGTATGTATCTAGACGTGAGGCCAAGGTTTTGGACACAGGCATGTTTTTCTTCAGACTTCCTGACACAGACTATCATTAGTTTTATTTAGGTAGGGAAATCCCACGTTAGCATAGGGGAAGTTAGGCCTTTTTCTTTCTTAATAAAAGATTGTAACCCAAACAATATTCAGTTCTCTGCGTCTACTTCATGATGCCTTCACACACATTCCGCATCTATGGATCCAGATGGAATTCACAGCGAGTCTATGTGTTCAGCCTTATCGAGCCTGATGCTGCATATCTAGAGCTATTTTATTGAGGTAGAGAAATCCCACCTTAGCATAGGACAAGTTAGGTCTTTTTACAACCCTTTTTCTTAATAAAGGTTTGTAACCCAAACGATTTTCGGTTCTCTGTGTCTATTTCATGATGCCTTCACACCCATTTTGCATCTATGGATCTCGAGGGAGTTCACAGTGAGTCTATATTCTCAGCCTTATTGAGCATGGGGCTGCATGCACAGAGCTATTTCCTGGTATCCAGTGATTAAATTGAATAAAAAACAGAGCAGTATTTAATAACGAAAACTTTTACAATGAACAAATACTGAATGTTTATTAAATATAGACATGGGTGGTGGCATAAGAGGTTAAAACGAGTGGAGGGGATTGGAGTGGGGTTACAAATGTAAGGAAATTAGGAGCTTGTGGGACCCCCTCCCCAAATATTGTTTTTTTTTTAAATTGGTATTTTTTCATTTTAAAGGTTTGGTTATAAAATACCTCTCTGTTTTTTTATTCATTATAATCACATAGAACCCTGTTTGCTCACTGTGACCTCCTGTTAGTCCATATCTGTAAACGATATATCAAGCAATGGAGTCATTATTGTATTTGGTAAGCACCCTTAATTAGTAACCATCAAAGCAGTGCAATTTTGTGCTCGTCAGAGGTTTTGATGTGCAAGGTATATTTAAGCAGCATAATGCCCTAAAACACATGGAAAGCGTTAAGTGCAATGTTTATGCTTTCTTTGGTGGTGATATGGAATAAAGCTGAGTGATATGGAATAAAACTGGGTCAAGAAAGAAACTAAGTGATGGCGTGTGACCATGAATGGACGGATCACATACAAATACAAGATCCAGATGTTTTAGTACTACAATTCGGTCTACAGTTTCTGTATTGTAAATGCGTCCTGTGGTAAGTCCGACTCAGGAGACGGACAGGAGGTCATGGCAAAAATGTGTGTTTTATTAAACAAAGGGAAGGAGGCCTATTCTTCGCCTATCTCTAAAGTTTATCTTGGCCATATCGACAAATAAAAAGAATAAATGGTATTTGTAAGTAAGTCTTACAAACGAACACAGACCTCCATCCCAAAGCCTACATTCTAACCTAAATTCTGACCCTTCCACTAATAAAAAGGACTAACAAAGTTGGCCAGAAAAGGTCACTGAAGGGTTTCCCTCTCAATAACTAAAATGGTGGCTGGCTGATGACCACGTACCCAAATGTCTCCTTGACTACAGAAATCAAATTGCGCTTCCTCTGCCCTGGAGTATGGCTTCTCTGAATCGAGCTTGGGGTCGTATATGTCTCTCTCTCTCCATCTTGCTGTATTGCTTCCTTCACCCCTTTTATGGGTTTTCTATCTTTCACCCTCTCTTGGTCTCCAAACACACTCACCCTGCTATTATTTGGTCCCTTACTCCTTCTTGGGGTCACGTGGCTTTCACCCAGCCTAGTGTTCTCTAGTCTCTCACGCCACCAAGGGGTTTCTTTACCTGACCGTGGGTCTGTGTATTTCTCACCCCAACATGGGGTCCTTTGGCTTTCACCCCGCCTAGGGCTCTTTGGTTTGTCATCCCACTGCAGGGATTCTTTAAGCAATCTTGGGTCAGTGTCAGTGCCTGGGGCTCTCTAGTCGCTCATCTCACCACAGGGTTTGTCTGGGTCTCTTCACACTGCTCCCTATCCCTCAAATGGTTAGGGACTTCCGTTGCGGGGTCAATTTTTTTATGCAGCCCCCAAACCTATTATACCGAACAAGGAATGCAAATGCAAAGTAAAAGCACATTCAGCATTTTTTTTCTCATTTCTCATTATTTAATCACAATACTGCCTGAAGCCAGACTGAAAAGGAGATAACAGATCATGTGCATTAATAAAGGAGGAAACCTGGAGATAAACAATGCACTCTAGAAGCTTTGAAAGCAAAGGAAGAAGAGATATAGGACACACGTTAAAGGGCCAGGAGGAATTGGGCATAGGTTTATAAAAAAAATAGGGTGAATCGAGGCATGCTTAAAGTGAAAGAGAACTATAGCAGAAGAAAGTGAGGTGTTAAAGAAGGCAGTAAGATAGGGCAGAAGTGATGAATAAACCTGGAGGATTAAGGAAGAGGGAAGTGAGTTATCTGGGGTAGAGGCAGGATGAGCCCTGGCTAGGGTGGAAGAAATATCACCATACAAAAGAGGTTGGAATATATATAATACATAGAAGGAGGGATCAGAGTTGCTCAAGGGTAAAGAAAGTGCAATAGTAGTGGGAGGAACGGAGCAGTGAAATATTTGAAGTGAAATAATTAGAAAAGTCAGATGCAGAAGGGGAGAATAGGATGAGGGAATCAGGGGAAGAAGGAGACAGAATGTGATTCAAGTTTTGAAAGAGATTATGGGGATGAAAGGCAAGTGAGGCAAAAAGAGAATGGAAGTATTGTTGCTTAGCAGAAAGAAGAAAAGAGTCATAATTAGAGTGGAGAGAAGATGGGGAAAATAAGTCAGTTACTCATCCATACTTGCATCCAGGGCTGGGAGGGCCTGTGAGATGGGTTAAACATGACAGAAGGATAGAGGAGGTCAAGTGAATCAAACAAAGTACCAGACAGAACAGAAGAAGTGGGGTCAGCAGAAAGAGAGGAGAAGGTAAAAATGGAAGGAACAATTGAGATAACAGCTGAGGAAAAGGAAGTAAATTCAAAGAGTCAGAGATCATGACGGCACAAAATAGTAGAAGATTGGGGCAGAGGGAGGGAAAGAGGAAGAGATCAAGAGAAAGAGAGAAGAAAGTTATCAGATGAATATATAGTGAAGAGGGATGGAGAAATTCACCCCTTCCTCCCCCTCCTATAATGTACATGACACGGAAGAAGACAAGGAAAAAAAACAGTGATCGCCCATACTATTTCGGACGAATACCTATCGCTTCAATGATTGACAAGTATGTCGAGAGGTACCCACTCAGCCAGCCCTACAGACCAGGAGTGGTACAAACCTTACCCAGAGTGGACGAAGAGCCTCAGGCTGCAACTAAAGACACCTCAATTGACAGTATTGATTAAAGTGCCAAGAAGACATGTGTCTGACATCGTTAGAGACACCACGACATAGCAGCGTTAGACAGAAAGCACACGTGCTATCCGCACATCGGGACAAAAACACACACTCGAATACACAAAGAACACAAATGTACAGTTCTATATGTTAGAGGACAGACACATATACATACTGGCATTGCTTTTGTTATTTTGTCATTGGCTTAAAGGCAGCAACGCAGAAATCACAAGAAGCAAGAGATCCTGAGTAAAGCTTGCAGATGCTTACATACAAATAAACTTATGGAACTGCAGGAGCACTTATGGGACCTCACAGAACCGTGTGCGACTAACATATGGAGAATATAGAATAGCAGGAACATGTAGAAGCCACGTTATGGCTTAGGAAAATGACAGCAGGCCACAAGCCTCTCAGCAAGAGCTGAGCTGAGCCGAATTCAGGCTGAACAAAGAGCAAACGTGTGAGACAGGACCCGCTGCCAAGGCCACCAGATAGGAGTGACATTCCATTCCCTGAACAACAGTAACACCAGCTGCAATAAATCAGAGTAATTCAGAGCTGCAGAAGATCAAAATCGTGGTCTCTGAACACATTACCCTGCCGACTCAGATGATGAATCGAAACCAGCGCTGGGAAAGAGGATCGATCTCACGCTGCCAGACAGAGGTTTCCAACAAAGATGCTACAAGGTGAGACAAGTGTTGCATGATGTGAACGGGCACTCTCATAGATCTTGGTGGTACACACAAGTTACAATGCAGACACATAGTTGTTCTTATCACCTTGATAAGATACACCAAGAGCTGAGAATAATTTCGGATCCCCGGCCTGGTGACGTCAGCTCTAGCCAACCACAGTTCAGTATCCTAGGAGTGGGTAGCAATGGACAAGAACCAATGGTAAGACCCTCACACTGCAAAATTGTTAAGAGATAGTAATTCGGAGAAGGACCAGGCCAGCCACCCGACATGCAAGGGCCAGTAGAGTAACTCATATAAGGGAATATGTAGGTTATTAGGCGCCTGATGGCCAATCCCAGATGGCAATATGTTTTCTGGAATAGGGCCCAGGTTGTGACATCACTATGACACAATCAGGATACAAAACTGGCCTGCGAGCTAGGAGACGTTGAGATGTGTGCGGATTTCTTTGATCCTTGTACTGATCCCTATTGGATTTGGCTGTAATAAACTGCATTTTGAAATTGCTGTATGACTGGGCCTACATTCCTTTTGGGGGAAGGTGTTGGGCCTTCCAAGTGTCTGAGAACTCCTAGTAGTCCTCGTCCCTACATGGGAGTTTATCCCTAACAATAGGAAGGGCAGTTACTGAAGTGGAAACATGGGGGATCAGGATGTATTGGAAGGAGGTTACTGGAATTTGTAGGAGTGAATAAGAATGAAGAATAGATGGAAGCGGCACAGCAGCATGGTTAGAGGAAATATGAAGATTAAAATCACCCAAGAGAAATAAAGGAGCAGAAGAAGGCAGAAGAGTTGACAGGTGAATATTGAGATCATCACAAAAGGAAGAAACAGGGCCATGAGGATGATAGATGACAGCAAAATTAAGAGAGGGACAGAAAAAGAACCCAGAATGGTATTCAAAGATCTGGAAAGTGGCATTACTGAATCAGGCTTTCCGTACGGCAATAAAATAAAAGGGACTACCGAAAATTCACCTTTAGACACATTACGGGTCTAGAGATGGCTAGAACCCTGTCCTCAATGCATCCCACTTCTTGTCGAGAAAATATTATCCCTGCCAAACATAGTCTGTATAATAAAAATATCTGCATCCCTTTTTTTTACAAGATTTGTAAATTCCTCCTTTGACCACAAATCTATCCCAGAATATTTCAATGTTGTTACCATCGCCCCACTAGTGAAGAAAGCTGGGTTGGATCCTAAAGATGCCAAACATTTGAGACCAATTACTAATTCAAACTTTCTATTAGAAATACTGTATAAAGTGTCTCCCACCCTAATCCAGGCCTTCCTTGACTCCTCCTCTAAATTTCACAATAAACAGTCAGGATTTAGAGCTGATCATAGTACAGACACAGCCTTGCTTGACCTTCAACCAACATGTTGGAGTACCTGGCCAGACGAAAATAGGGCTACTGATCCTGCTTGATCTGTCCGTGGCGTTCAACCTATTGGATCAAGGGTGCCTGCTTCACACACTGACAGATCTGGGGAACTGTGCTCCTCAATCCATTAGTTGGATTCAATCCTTCCTATCACACAGATAGTTCTGTGTGCTGGGAGAATGCCTCATCCAAACCTGCCCCTTTCCTCTGTGGTGTTCCACAGGGGGGCTTGCATCATGCCTACTCGTTTCAACTTATACATTAGGCCCCTCTGCAGTCTCTGAGAGACTCAGTGGGTCTTTTATTACAAACTAAGCGGATGATACCCTGCTGATTATGAAAAACCATCACACTCAACTCCATCTACTGCAATATTGATCGTTGGATGTTGGAAAATTGGCTATGTTTAAACAGAGCTAAAACGGAATTATTATTGTTTGGAACTCCCCTGGCCAGAGCAAAACTGGCGACAGAATATTCTTGTTTCCAAATGAAGGACTGTACTCTCTCAGTCGCAGGGAAAGTTAAAACTCCAGCTGTTTTTTTCAACCCATTACATCTCCAAGAATTGCCACTAATACTTGAGACTCTTAAAAAACATTAAGCCCTTTATCTCAGAGTCATGTAGTTGCACGAACAATCATTCTTTCTCGCCTTGACTACTGTAATTCCTTGCTGATTGGGGCAAATCAAAAATGCTTGCAACAACTTGAGACTCTCCAAAAATATACAGTTTGCATTGTTAAGAGGATCTTCCGATGAGAGAACAGATCATCTGGCAGACAATCTCTACACTAGCTCCCTATTCCCGAATGGATAAAGTTCAAGACAGCTATTCTTGTGCATAAATGCTTATATGGTAAGGCACCAGCTTACCCGAAGGGTTACATCACTTCACACAGTCTTAAACGTACCTGATGTTTTACAAACCTTGCACTGGTCAATATTCGCAAGGTCAGGTGGGTTAATGGACTGAGACGTACTTTTCCCACATTAGCAGCCACGCTGTGGAATCCTTGCCACCCACTGTACATCTCAATAAAACATAAAACGTGCTTCTCATCACTGAAAACCTTACTCTTCAATTTGAGTCCTAATTTTCCTGGTTAGACCAGTCTCCTCACGACCCTGTTGAATCTTCCTTGTCCTGTCCCTCTATTGTGTCCCATCGTGTTCCTGTGCGCCCTGATACCAGCGGGTCCCCCCACAGCAATATAAATAAATAAATTAAAAAAAGATGAATAACAGAGACAGTCCAGCTGAGAATGGGACAAAACAGAGGGAACAGTAGACAGAATGGCAACACCACCAGGTCCAGAGGAGCAGGCTGCCAAAAAGAATGAATGGGATCGCAGCAGGAGTTGCAGTATTTGATGAAGTCAACCAGTTACTCTGTGGCAGAGAAAATGACAATGAAAACGGAAGAAAAGAGCATGAACAGAGTAAGCCACATTGAAGGAGTGACAAAAATCAGCCAAACGGGAATAAATGGAGATACATATATTACAAAGCCACGGTAGTGGCTGTGTAGTTATGGTTAAGTTGCTGTTTCCATAAGAAGAGCACTTTTTTGGGCGGTTTATAACTCCGCTCCCCCTGTACGAATCCACACCAAACACTGCAAAGAAAGTATATGGCCCACTGTGAATTTTTCTGCAAAGTTTGGTGAGGTTTGGTCCAGGGGGGAAAAGTTATAGGGGGGGTCCTAAAACATATTTTTTCCCCATAGACTGAATGGGGAAAAACTTTGCGCACGCCTACTGCCCAAACGGCTGGACGGATTTTCACCACATTTGTGGCAGGAGCAGCGGCTTGGTCCCAAAAGCGTGCTTTTGTAAATTTGGTGCCAATCCGTCCAGTAGTTTTCTTTAAAATGACCAGAAAGTGTGTCTCAAAAAATGAGGGATATCTATATCTGCTCCCGGACACACTTCCCTGTTCACTCCGCGGACAAGATACCGATTGGCTAATCTGTAGCGTCATGTCCGCGGACATGCGGCGCTTTCACTGATTGGATGTTGAATGGCCTGAGGTGCATCAGATTCTTTCGCTACGCCCGCCATCTTTCATTCGTGTCTTGGTGTACGCGGACATCGCCGCTAACACATATAAAACAACACACCATTGTACTTGTTAACCTTATGAAATACTGTTTCAGAAGGTGAGGATTAATGAAGCTGGGATGGGATGTGACAGCAGGAAGTCAAAAAGTGGGGTTTATTGTCACCAAAGTCATACAGTAAATTGGAAGTTGTTGCTCAATATAGTGTCCACTAAGTACAGGCGAAGGATTACTCCTTGAGCCAGAGGGAAAATTCAGTAAGAATGCAGGGAGTGAAAGTTTGGAAAAAAAACCATTTGATAAGGTTACGTATTGAAAACGTTTGTAAGACTCATGTAATATCAGTTCAACAAGATTCTTTGGTGCAAGTACATTACTGTCTGGGTTTAACTAAGTCAATGGAGACGGTAAATATCATGTACGTTTATTTTTGACGACTCTACACCGGAGCGAGTTTTAATTTTTTATTACCACAACAATAATTTGGCATTGTAACTGAAGTACTATCTTTCTTTGTAGTTGTCATTTTTTTTCTTTCTTATGGAGAGTTTTTACTAGGCTTTTTAGACTATTTTTTAGTTTTTGTAGACTATTACTAGGTTCACCCATGTTCACAGCTATTATTTCTTTAAAATGTCATGTATGACCACGTCGATTTGTGTAGCAGTTTCCACGTTATTTTTGTCTTTTTTTAAATTGTATGATGAAGGTTGGGTATTATACGCATTTTCTGTTACCTTTTCCGAACAGCTACATTCTGCCGTACTGTGATTGCCGTGGATTCCAAATGCCAAGTGATGGTTTCTTTCCATGCCAGATGCACGTACTCGTGACCAGCTGCCTAACCCGTTACGGTTTTGTGGGACGACAGGCCCGGACCCCTTTGTCCATACGCTGGAGTGGCCATTAGGAGTAACATAACACGTTTTATGGTGGTGTAGGCTGAAGTTCATGCCGACGACTTGGAAATCACTGTGCGACCGAAGCGGTTGCTTTATCGAAAGAAAAAACTTTGCGTTTGCGAAAAGAACAACGTGTGCATCACGATTAACATTTTCAAAGACGACCCAAGAAACAAAGTTAATATTTGATTGAAAATGGGAATAGTCAGATGGTGTTGAACAGTTTATTGTGAAATAAAAGTACTTTACAAGATCTAAAATGTTAATGTTTTCTTTTACAATGCAATTTATAATTTCAAAATGTAACGTGTTACATTTTACGTCGCTGTGTGTTCATTTTCAGGTTCTGCGTCACGGCACGTAGTTTTGCTTTTTGCAGGCTGCCAGGGAAAGTGAAGAGGGGCTATGTATGGAACAGCCGCCTTCCCTTTCTATGGTGGCCATCTTGGAAAAGGATTTTGTTTTGTAATACGGGACTCCACAGGCATCCCTAATTATAACGCGAAATCCTATTTTTTAGTAGCACAAGTTACTGCTTTGCAAATCTAGATTGTTAATGCAAATCGTATTGCGTCTATGTCCTTTACTGAGAAATATAAAGTAGATGGACTGTATGGGACTTTTTTTTTTAAATATGTTTACACTTTGAAAGGTGGTTCTTACAGGAACATTTACTTTGTTTAGGGATGGCTTTTTTTTTTTAAAGAACAGCTAATAAGGAAATTTGCAAACGGAAATGAGGAAAGAGGCACCAAACAGTAATATGGGGGGTAGGTGGGCGGGGGAAAATGTTGTGCGTTTGTTATTTGTAAGGTAGGGGCAGTGTTTCTCATGCTCCTTCATTACAACATTGGTGCTGTTTTTTGGGGAGGAGGGATGGCCTTAGCTCATGTCGTTTTCAGATAACTAGAACTTTTGCTAAAAGTATGTAATGTGTACTACATTGCTAATGGCTGGCTACGAATAGGTTTTGGAGCTGTGCAAGGGAAATGTTGAAGGTGGATGTTCCTACATCAATATCAAATGTATTTCCACACTGTACATGAGGCATGCATCTTATTGTTAAGTGTGTACGGATTCTCGGACACGTCACCGTCCTGTACGCCAGCATATGGTCATGTGGCATTCTCCGCAAGGTGTGCAATTAAGTCAGAAGTTACTTTACATTATGGTTACGTGTCACTAATACAAACGGATAACCTTTAGCAAAAAAAATTGTTAAAGGGACGGTATGGTTAAACTGCCCTACTAAAAACCTGTGAAATTCAGTAAAAAAAAACTTTTTTAAAGAGACGTTATGGTTAAGTTGCACTACTAAAAACCTATGAAATTCACAAAACAAATGTTGTTAACAGGACGTTATGGTTCGCAGTAAAATCGAAAAACCCCTGAAATTTGCCAGTTATGGTAAGCTAAGCCACCATAACTCGCACCACCACCGTGCACTGCTAAGACTAACACCCAGGACATCAAAGATGACATCACAAATGTCATTGATGACATCACATGTGCATTTAGTTTTCATGCACAGCCTCCACAAGGGATTGTCATTATAATATTGGCAGAAAAGTATAAGCCAAATAGTTCATTAAGCAATGCATTGATATAAATTCCACTGTATTAATGAGTACTTTCAGTACATGAACGACCTCATGAAGAAACGTAGGCATGGCCTGCAGCATGCGCCATAGAGGTGCAATATTACAAATCTTCCCATGTTGAATAGTAAAATGATAAATGCTTCCATTACAGAATTTTGCATACTGTGAAACATAAGTACCTACGAATGCTTCCCTTACTGCATAATTGTCCTATTACACACAAAACATAAAGAGACCACAATGCATACAAATAGAAGCATATACAGGGAACGTAAAGTAAGCAAAAATGCACAGAAAAGATTATTGTGTTTCAGGATTACTTATTCTCCTATGTATATGTATCATATGTTGTAACTGTGCCCTAAGGAAGTATTGTAAGAACATATGAGAAGGGTAAGGTCTACAAATCTAGTACTTTTTATTTTTTTAATTCCTGACTGACAGTGAAGAAAGCCACCTGGCTTAGATATGTCATTGACCAAAAAAAGAGGGAGCTAGACATGTGATGTCATCAGTGATGTCATCAATGACATTTGTGATATCATCTTTGATGTCCTGGGTTTTAGTCTTAGCAGTGCACGGTGATGGCGTGAGTTATGGTTGCTTAGCTTACCATAACTGGCAAATTTCAGGGGTTTTTCAATTTTTACTGCGAACCATAACGTCCGTTAAAGTTTTTTTTAGTGAATTTTCTAGGTTTTTAGTAGTGCAACTTAACCATAACGTGCCTTTAACAAAGTTTTTTTTACTGATATATATATATATATATATATATATATGGATATATCCTTTTAACAGCATCAATGAGATCCCAACATCTGGGATGGCCTGCTCAAATGTCATTGCGTAGCCTAGTGGGGTGGGGGACACCATGACAGCCTGACCTTTAGTCTGTACACAGTTTCCACAAGGTAGATTCCACAACTTGGTGGTGAGGCGAATTCTTATAGAATTATTCACGTAAAAGGAGTGTGTTTATATTTTCAAATTTAAGTCAATGAAGGTCATAACTTTATACAGACACTTAGAGCCTAATTCATAGAAGCGTTTTATAATGGCAAAACCCCTTTGGAAAATGCTCTGTGAATCAGGGTCTAAATGTCTTTGAGCCACTGGTTGCTGTGAGGACTTGCCATCTGGCAAGGCTGTAGAAGCCCCAGCTTTTTGATTTTTTATTATTAAATAAAATGATGTGGGTAATTGCATCTCCGAAATGGGTAATCTGCTGATCAGATTGCTCTTTCATAAGCTCGAGCCCAAAAACATAGTCTACACATGTGCACTGCTGCATCCGTAGCCTGATTGCAGCTTTTGCCTTACAGTGGCACATAGCAGGTTCAGGTCACAGGTACCCTCTTGACAGCTGAAGTGTCAGCCAAAGTCACTAAAGCCGAGGGGAGGCATTTAAGATATGCACCCCTCTTCAGAAATATTATGATTCGGAATAGCCCAAATATTATGTTTCGGAGTAGCCCATGCTGTTGGCAAACTCTGAACATAAGCCATGCAGGCATGTATTATCCAGTTGGGGTCATCCAGTGCCCTGAAATAGAGTATGATGCATGGCACTTTTTATAATCATTGAAGCACCATTTTATTAGATATCACACGTGTATCAGGTTCTTTGAGCAAGCTCAACTGTGGAAAGTGATGTGTATTCTGGGCAGACAGGCTGGTCCTGCCAAGTGACAGGACAGGAACCTGGATTATACTGCCTCTTCTTTGATCTCTTTGTAAGAGTGGGTAAGGCCCTCCTCCAGAAACAGACACTTAAAAGCAAGCTGTGTTGGTCCCAAAGGAATACACCGATTCAAAAGGAGTAGCTTCCCCCGAGGTTGCTGCATACTAAAGGGGCCTTTGATCCTATTGAGAAATGGGAAGGGGTGGGGTTAGTGTAGACAGTGAGAGCTCTGTCCATTTGGGAGAAGGTTACACCATCTTGTTTCTCTCTTCCTCTATCTCTTGTTCTATCTCTTGTTCCTATTTCCTCCGCTTCCTGTAGCCCAAAGCATTTTGGGCGTGATGTCAGAAGGACAAAGTCTACTCGTTTCAAGAGTGTAGATTTGAGTCCTAAAACAGGCTACCTTTAGTCAAACCATTTGTAGACTTTTACCTTTAAAAGAAGGGGTATCCCACAACTTCTTTGATTCACTCTGGAACAAAACCTGAGAAGGATTAATTTGGCCTCTCTTTTGGGAGGGTTTCACTTTCACTTTCCAAAGCCCTTAACCACGGAGGTGAAGAAGTAGCAGACCAAGGCAGATGAAAGCTCTTCCTCCTAACCACTCCCGGGGCACATTATGGTGACTCTTGGTGTGACCAGGACCTGTCACTCTGCACCAGAATCTCCAAAGGCTGGAAGAGCAGACTCTGAAAGGGCTCATGCTGTCCTACAGCCCGAGTGGGTCTTACATCATCTAGAGGATGAGATCAGCTAAGGCTCCCTGCTTTGCTGCACCAAGCTGCTTGTACTGTTGCTGGACTCCTTTTGCCACTCATCAGATCACAGAGACCCTGTCGGTTCACCCTTTGGCACGCCTCCGACCATTTGAATTGCATTTTCTGTATCTCAATCCAGATCAATGCTCACTCATGATCTGGCTATGCCTGTCACCTGCTGATCAATGCTGCATCATGGCCTGCCTATGCCTGTCACCTGCTAGGCTTGGATGCCTCGAACAGGGGTTATGCCACATCTCAACCTGACTCGCCTTTGAACTACCACTTTGCCAAACTGCACATCGAAGTAACAGGATCGCCATTCGCCGACTTGAACCCCTGCTGTGTCACTCGTAAACCCTTTCTAGAGGTTACACCCCAAGTCGACCCAGCTTGACTTCGAACAGATCCTAGTAAGCACCCCAACCTGCTTCACCGAACACTGCATCCAAAAGATGTAGATCTGCCTCATTCGAACCTGCTCGATGCCCACTTGCTGCTTGGGCACACATGATCCAACGTAGCCAAACTGAGCTTGATCCATTTGCATCACTGCTCAAAACTGGGTTTGACTGAGTCAAACCGTCAAGTAACTGAAACAAGGTACTATTGACAAATAACTATCCCCATGGTCCATTTTGGGCCCTAGAGAATAGTTAGGTCCCTTTTGCACCTTTTTCACCCAAAGACATATCCTTTTTGAGGTTAATAATTTGCTTATCACTCCTTTTTTTTATAATCGTGTTACATTCTTCTATCTGTTGTATCTGTTCAGCTCTTTCCATATGGGTGGGCTTTGTACAGTGTTTTCTACTTAGTTTTCTTGAAGATGGTGCGTTTGATTAAAGTACATATATTTGTATAGAACCTTGATTGTACATTCCCTTTATTTATGACAGTGTTGTTTGGGTCACTACTGGATCACATTCACACCAATCTTAAGAGCCTAGCCTTCCCTCGACCCATGTCACCACAAAAGAGATAGGAGGTATTCCTCTTAACTCTGCCTTTTTACCTTAATGATTGTCTTGGCTATTGGTTTGTAGAATTGTGAGGGCTGAGTGGGCATTTTAGCCTCTACTCAAACTTGTACTCCATAGGGCAGAAGTCACAGTTGTACTTAAGCATATGTCTGAAGCCTGCTTCCTGCCCTATGCTACCAACCGTAACAGCAGCTAAACAACTGCATTCGCGCCTAGAAACACTTGTGTACAGGCGTGACTTATCATTCCATATCATATCATATCATTATATGTAACGATTCCCAGCACCCCCTCAATGGAAATCTTTGCCCTGTGCCTGCAGCATATGCTTGGCATCATCACCTGACCAGGCACTTTCACCACATTCCCCATATCTACCAAGTGAAACTTTCTGCCGAGTTACGGGTGCAGTTTCCTGATCGCTGGCATTGCTACCTGCAGCTTTCAAAAACAGTCTCCTGGGTAATTAGGAGAGAAAGTGAAGAGAGGTCTAATGAGGACACAGGATGAAACAAGTGTAAAATCTCTTTGCTCTGATAGAAAATGAGATGCAGAGTGCTGCAGTGGGAATGCTTCGGGATCGGGCAATTTAAAAAATCGGCTATTGAGACTGGTTTTAATTTGCATCCATAAGAACGTGCGTTTCACAAATCATTGTTTCAGCAGATTAAAAGACCCACATGCAGCATCTCTATTCGTGCAGATTGGTCATTGACACGTGAGAACTCACAAACCCATAAACTGTCATCCTACAATGTAAGAATCCATAACAATTCCCAGGCTTCCTTCAGCTTCCTTCCAACTCTAGGCTACAGTTCAACAAAAAAATCAAAAGAGGTGGAGGGAGTCTTTCTGGCTCAGCTTTGAAGACATCTTTCAGTCGCTGGAGCCTGACCAGACAAGAGGGGCCGGCACCCTTTGACTCTCCAGATGTTTTGGACTACAATTCCAATCACCCTTAGCAAGCAAAATCAATGGTGGGGAATCTTGGGAGTCCTAGTCCAAAACATATGGAGAGCCACAGGGTGCTGGTCCCTTACTTAGAACCACAGCTCGGTGGCACTTTATTGAGAGTAAAGGAGAGCACAGGCATGTCACCAGTCCATCGTCTGTCTACAACTTGACCAAACAACCTTCCGTAACTGAGACTGGAGCCGTGCCCCATCATCAAGAACCAAGATCGGAAGCAGACCAGGACAACTTTGATCAAAGGCTATAGCCAGATGTTCTTCATTTGCTCTGAGACTGTGTTAGCAGTTCACAGGTGAAGCAATTCTATGAGAGCATGGAAAGGCACCTATATGCAAGTACCCGTGCCTCGTTACAAAAGGACCGAGTTGCCGCAGTCTAAAGTCACCCAAAGCTCCTGATGGTACACCACTCTCACTGTTTGTCAGCCTGCTGCAGCTGTATTCATAACCACGTGTGATGCTAGGATTGGAGGCCAACTTCAACCCAATTTAATAAGGTTAGGAGCTAATTAACGCAATGTGTCTGATCTGAAGGCAAGACACGAGGGTTGATGGTAGTGACTTCACTTTTAGAAGCTGGTAGTCAGTTCCGTAGGTGCAAAAACCGCACTGCCAATCCAGAACAAAGGTAAAGTCACAGTGGAGCATTAGAGCGCATGATAAGTGCATGATGGTTGATTGCCTCTCAGATACTCAATTGCATCTTAATTCCCGAAAAGAAAGCACTGCTGTACACTGCTCTCAAGCCACTGCTGTGCCATCAACTATCCACTGGCAAGGTGAAATATTGGGAGAGAGGAGATCTGTCCCGAGCTTGAGGTACTGCTGCTAACAAGAGAACAGGCAATTCCTTCACCCAGCCTGACTTCCAGTTATGCTTGGCTCAGTCCAACAATTGTATTTGTATTCGTTTTATTTGTAAATCGCACCTGGCCCAAAGGCATCTGGGCGCATAAATCCCTTGTCATGAAATGTTCAAGGACTTTCTTGAAAGCAAAGGAAATATTTCAGATTAATTTGTCCCACATGCAAACTGCTTATTGCTATTACAAATATCCTGATGGGAGAAGGGGCAGGGTGGCCATTCTTCAATTATTCATCTTTCAATTGGCAGCATGAAGCAGTAGACCAAAAGGGTAGGGAAGAAAGCACCCAGAATGCTGCTGACACTCGTATTCGGAATGCACAAAATCTACTTCTGCTCAGTTGAAATCCCTCACATAATGAAAGCTGCAGGGACAGATGGCAGTGGGTGTCAAGGTATTTGTTGGGGATATTGCATTGAAAAACCATATGAACTCCTCAAAAAACTATCCACCATTGTATTGATTTATCATCTAACTAGCAGTTGGTTTCTTTGAATAAATTCCTATCATCTGCCTTGTTCCCCTTTGACCTTTTTTACTGTCCCATATGCCCCACTGTATTTAGCCATTTGTGTCGTGTTGAAGTGCCATCCTGTGTCCCAAGGAAATGTACTGCATTATGTAATTATTCCATCCATCACTGTGCCATTTGTGAGGGCCCACACCCAACAAGTGGGAGTCCCAAACAGACTCAAGATCTTCCGAGAAAAGTCCATCCAAGAAAACTTCAGCAAGCGGAAACCAATTCAAGGCCTTGGTGCTTGCTCAAAAAACGAAACTCTTTGTCCCAGTCATGGGGGAAAGCCTTACAGCCTTCTCAGACCCTTCGTAATACCTGTCGGAGGGAAAGGGGTATGTGGTGAGTCAGAGGTGTTCACCATGCTTTACACAGGGGAAAATAGGTCACAGGGGACTGGGTGGCCTGATCGCTGCCCAGGATGGGCCCCACGTAGTTGAAGGGGCAAGATTCCATGGCCTCTGGTTTTGCCCCTAGAGGCAGTAGCCACCTACAAATGCAACTGAAATTGAGGCAAATGAAGAAATACAAGTCCCAGTTAACTCCAGGGGATTGTAGCACTATGGATCATGGAGCCGACACTGCTCGACCAAGCTGGCATATGAACATGAAATGTGAGAAGAGGCATGGATTAGACAGACAAGTGCCACCAGCTCACATACCTCATGATCGGTTCTGAAAGCCAAGTCCATCCATGTACGCACTTCACCCCAGTGCGGAGCTACATGGAACAGCTGAACGTCTGAAGAAAATCAAGATAGCACATGAGAACACAAGTGTGTTTAAAGCCTCATCCAGAGATGCTTGCATGCTCAAGTGGTCCTTCCCAATTAACCAATGATAAAGCAGTACTTTGGTGTCCTGGACCTGGAGGAGGAATACATACCTACTGCTGCTGCCTGCCTGAAAGTGAGACTGTCTCACTCAAGGAAGCTCTGGAGAACTGTTCATCAGAAAGAGCTGAAAGATCCTGGTAATACAACTCTCAGCGAGGTGGAAGACCCCATATGTGAGAAGGTGGAATTATTGTTGGAGTTTTTCAGACAAAAGCTCTAGCATCAACAGGCTAGGAATAGAAAGGCTCCATTGGATTTCTCTGTTAAGAGTCTGGGTTCAGTGGGAACGAGATGAACTGCATTGGCCTAGAGAGAATGACAGTGCACGAATCCTGAATGAAGAATCGGTGACTTGTGAAATCAAAGCCTGGTGGAGAGGATGCCAGGAGAAACCTTGGACCTGTGACATGAGCCTGAAGAGACAGAACCAGAAACCTGAGAAACAGACAATCAACTGAGAAGACCAATCGGTGTTGTGAGTACTTCTGAAGGAGGAATTCTGCAAACTTGTGCTCCTTTGGATTATGTTATAGTATAGGGCTGAAGACTATGGTAATAGGTAGTGTATCATTCTATTGGTCGGATTTTGGATTGGATTTTGTGTTGCATAGTCTAGGATTAACCTGCATTGGATTGCATGAGATTAGGTTTTGAACCATTTCAGTTGGCCGGGTCATTGGAATTTTTGTTTTGGATATCCTAGGGCCTCCTAGAAGGGCACAAGACTGATTAAGAGTAGGTTTCAGTCTTTTTGAGTTAAACCTCCCATCCATGGCATGTTTTCCATAGCCATTCCCTTTCGGATATTAGTCCCTTCCACTAGGCGTTTTACCAACCCATCCTGAGACTAACCTCAAATGAAGGCTTAGTTGCACACTAGATTTGCTTTGCGTTGCTTATGTCATTGCTACGTGTGCACCCATGATTATAATGTGGGAGGTGCGGGACCTGCACCAAATTGCACTATGGGAGGGGAAGTATGTGCCTGGGAATACACTGTGCGAGGACAGGGATCTGTCCCTGATTACAATACGAAAGCTGAGTCACGTGCCCATGATTTCACTGTGGGTGGTGAGGTGTCCTCACACATTACAACATGGGAGGGGAAGTGTGAGCCTGGGATCACATTGTGGTTGAAGAGAGCTGTCCCTGATTACACTCGGGGAACGGAAGTTTGGTCTCAGATTGGAAGGTTAGGGGTGTGCCCTGGATTACAGTGTGCAAGGTGTGTGTTGGGGGGTGGGGTTCACTCCCTGTTTACACCGTGGCTGTTGACTGGTGTATTGTCAATTACACAGTGGGAGGTGAATAAAAACACAACCCCTATATATTAAAAACAGAATTCAACTAATTAGCACAGAGTAAATATTGTATTTTCCACACCAATCGCGCTGTTAAGGTTAAAATGTATAGTGCAACATTTCAGTTCACCGCCCTCCTCCTGGGAGAGTCTGGCGCTTGCAGTACAACCTGTGCTTTCACGCTGTGCCACTTGTAGGGAGAGTAAAGCTGTGATATGCTAATTCCAGCGGCTCCAGAATCCCAATGTACACCTTGGGGCAGGCCGTACTGCCTCTGCCAAGATAACTGCCTTTAACCCTTTCGATTCGTTCCCAAGAAGAAGAAAAGGAGATTGGAAAGTAGCAGCCAGCAAAGGATAGCAACACACTATGGGCATGGGTAACGTAGAAGCAAGATCAATAATAATGCAGTAATTAAGCCTCAACACGTGCACTACCCATTGACGAGTGAAATGTGACTGATGGCGAATAAGCAGTGGTGTGTTGTGTACATATGGAGAATTTAGGGTGTAAGTGCCTTTGTATGCATGGCTAGTAGCTTGTAATAATTAGTAGTAATTGACACTTTTACCTAAGCATTTATATTGCATTTCTTCATGTCAAATTCCTTATGCTGCCAAGTAATATTAAGTGTTATTCATAATGGTACTGAAGGATGAGCAACTGAAACAGCCCTGCCAGGATTCAACCCTGTGACAGATTTCTGAAGCAGGTTTTTAGCTCACTGAGCTATCTCACCAGTTCTGCCAACGCACAGAATACATTTTTGCTTGTAATGCACAGCCTGCCAACTAAGTCGTCTTCAGGTGCTGCTCTTGCAGGGAGATGCTCCCGTTCAAAGTGAGTTCTTCGCATCTGCTGGATCTAAACGGATTAATATAAAATACAGAAACAGAAAACTGTAAAATAAGTATCCAATCAATAAAACAACTAAACGGCCTGACTAAAGGAAAGTGCTTGGTTTTAGTTAGCAACCATATATAAAACGAGGCGCAGGCACAATACAACAATGATATAGCCATTATGTACAAGGGGTCAGTGTCATGCCTGGCATTTTGATCAGAAGGCATCTGGGGAGTTGAAGCCATTGAGAAGCCTAGGGACATTATGACGAGCTCTTCTGCCAGGCCATTGCTGTGCTTGAGTGTGGTAATCTCAGCAGGGTCCCCAGGCTCTTTGGGACAAGCACCTTCCTGGGTCTGGGGCTCAATGTTATTAGGGAAAGTTATTGATGCAGTGTGCGGCCTTTCATTCTGTTAGACAGTAGAAAGTGCACATAGGCCGTTTGCATTTCAAGGCATCTGCTGGCTTTTCAGATGTTCCTCTTCCAGTGTTATGGTGGTTGTTCCTTGTGACTGCCTGCTCTAGTATGGCTGATCATTGATCACACCCTACTCATGTCATTGGCAAGCACCTATTATATTGGGGTGGTGATGGGATGGCGGCTTGTTAATTCTTTTGATCCAGTGTGGCGCTGGTTCTTCACCAGTGGATTCCAGATCAACTTACCTCAAACTCTTGAAATAGCAGCAAAACCGTCAATCTTTTTTTGCAATTGGGGTTGTTCCTATGCTGGTGACAGAATACATTCGATATTCGCTTTTCTCACTGTGTCGTCTGGAGCTGACAGAGCAGCCTCAGGAAATGGCTGTCCCTTTTTCTTTTTAATCCAAGGGAAAGGTCAATACTGGGGTGTGCAAATATTGATATAGAGCCATGATATGCCAGGGGTTCCTCCATCATTAGCACAAGGGACTTCCATAGGCCAGTGATACTACTGAAACAAGCTTGTGGAACAGTCACCATTTGCTTAGGTTTTTACTATCACAGTATGCCAGGTTAAGGCATGCCGAGGCATTCAGTAATGTGTATGGCACTCCTCGAACTGCAGAATGATGCATTTGCTAGCCAAACAGAGGCCGAGGGACACCCGGGAGTATGGATCTAGCATTAAGGTTATTGTTTGAGCAACTATGTTGCATTCACCCAACATGAAACCAAACAATCCAAAACCAGACCTCAACACCAAATGACTGCTACCGACCGAAAAAGCACCAATGCTCAGTGACTGGTTTCTCCGAACTGAAGCTACACATCAAAGCTCTCTTGTTCTTTTCCCTCACAACCCCACTAAAAATAGCCAACCCCCTCCCATTGCAGATCTGCCAGAGCACCAAGAGACCACGCAAGCGGCGACAGTGCACTGTACAATGCACATAAAAATAACGTGAAAAATTCTGTATGCCAATGTGTTGGATTCTGAGTGGTGGTCATCTGAAAAGTTAAGGTGCTAAAAGCAACATTTGGAGGAGATGAGATATTGCGCCGGGGGTTGCGGACTGTTTTATGGATTGTGTTTTAATAAGCAATCTGAACTCAATCAGAAGAAGTGATAGGATGCCAACAGCATTTTGAACACCTGGAGAGAGGCAAGCAAATTTAGTGACATGCGTGACAATGCTTTAACCTGTGATACAAATTATTCACTGTCCATTTAAAAACTTAAAAAGACACTACAGAACATGGTGTGAACGTAGCCTAATTATGCTTGCCCAAATGATTGCAGCTGTGATAACAGGCATAGGTAGTCATCGGTCAGGAATATTAGGAATGTGCATAAGCTCCTATCATGAAAGCAATATCTTGAAAAAATGTCATTCATAATGGGAGAGTCAAAGAGGCTCCACATTTTTCTAGGAGACATTTGTGAGGAGTTTGGCTTTTAAATGCGTGAGACTGTTCCGCATTTGGAGTCCATTTCAAATATTTAATGGGGTTTTTGCTTTGGTTGGCCAACATTTATAATGTCATCTAGGTGCCAATAGCTTCAGTGTGGAAGTGTTCTTGGTACACTCTACACTTTCCTTTCTCTGCATTGTTTTGTTCTGGAAGAAATGATGCTGTGTCACATATATGTAGGATAAAAGAAGGCTGCTACCCAAGAACATATTTGAAATAAAGTAAAATACAGAATTCAGGTATTAGAAAACATTCATTTGCAGCATATTCTTCCCATTATGTGTGAAAATGTCTGATGAACCAGGTTTTGGGATTATTTTGCACAACTGCTGAGAGAAACGCTAGTAGATCAGATAGTGTCTTAGCATTGATATTATACACCACACTCCTTCCAGAACAAGTAGGTCCAGCAATGTGGCACTAGTGATAGTCCCTAACTTCAAAAAGGAACGGCAAGGAGGATCCTATTTTTCAGTTCTAGCAACACCCTACCCAAACCTCTCTGCATGGAGGAGAACCACATGACTTTCAGGAAACAGCTCAAGACTTGGCTTTTGAACCAACCACTTTGAAATAAATGAAAAGTAATAGCAATTGACTAGAAACTGTGCACCAGCAACTTGTACTAATTTAGGGCAAGCATTTTTCAAAACTCTTGGCACTGCCATCTGCAGGAAACCAAGCTGATTCGTGGAACATCTCCTGCGTGGCACTGACCCGCACCTTTAATCTCAGTGAGATCTGCCACCAAGAGCAAGGAAGTAACAACACTCTTGCCTCCACTCTCCACCCCCCTCATGTCTCAACTAACTCCTCACTATTAAAATCTTGCTTCCTGTGAGGAACCAGAAGGTGTATCACCCACTACTCCCCGGGGATCTGTCATCCAGGTGGTCAGGACACAGCTATCACTTTTGGACCCAGTTCCTGGCGGTGGACCAGTGCGGTAGGATCACCTGGGTGAGGTGTCTTCGGGGAGTGGGAGTGGGATGCCAAATGGTGAGATGCGGTATCCCCTTCCCTATAACACCTTCACCCCATCCTACCAGGTAGGATATTTAGGAACTCTACTTTTCCCCTTTCACAACACAAACGCTTTCACATGGACAGCCTGCAATGAGAGAAAACAGACTAACACCCGAGCAGTATACCTGACTTATCCCAATACAATGGTCAGGCGAATTCAGGCAATTACTGACCATCACACACACACCTGACTTCCATTAAGCTTCCCCACGTGGATAAAAGGCAGAGCACAAGAGTACACTCTGATTAAGGCAAAGAACACGAGGAAACAGCAGTTTCGAGATGGCAGTTTAACGATAGAAGAAAGACGGCAAAACAGAAGGGGATCGCAAAAAGGGAAGCACCCTTGACCTTTTCGACAAAGAACTGTTATTTGCCAGAAAACTCAAGAATAGAAAGCTTAAGACCAGGAAACAAGGCTGAAGAACCCTGCATTGTGTGTCGAAGATACACAGGGCCCTCCTGCATCAATAATCAAGGCGAGGCGAAGCACCAGCCGCTGTGGTACCGTCTTTGACTCCAAGATCAAAGCAGCGTCAATGAAAACAACACAGCCAGTGAGTTGGGGAGACCCATACAAGACCGGCCTGTGTTGAAACAATGGTTTCAAGTAGCAATATTGTACGGCGAGCGCTGGAATGAACATTGTTAAAATGCGTGTGGTAAGAGACGCAAGTAAAATTGAACTGCTAATGAGTGATTGAACTTTGAAAGCAGCATAACATACATAACATAACATACATTTGACAGAGGGTCCAGCACTTTGTGGGTCCTCAATCAAAGGTCTCTGTAAGAGAAATCCAGCTGAGAAATGGCAAAAGTACAAGTGAGAAAAAGGTTATATCAAGAAGAGACCAAGTAATTGTGAATCGACGTGTTTCTGCGATGGGTCGGGAAAAATCCGTTATTGACGGGCCCGTTGTTGGCTCCCTCCCCATTCCCATTGAGCCCTATGGGGGCTCAATGGGAATGGGGAAGGACTGGGTCCGGGTTCCCTGAAGGAGGAAATACTGGGCCCTCCAAAGTGGGAATGGTCTGGTATTTCTCCATTCAGGGAAACCGGACCCGGACACGATTTTGGAGGCAGCCATGCCCTTATTAAGGGCATGGCTGCCTCCAAAGTCGTAATGAGGCCCCTAGTGTACTTAACAGATTCAAACTCTACCCATTTCCTATTAACAATCATGCTGTTTCTTTTTGCACTCCACAATCCAGGAGATGCCCATATGGCTAACCTGCCTAGTCAGTACCAACCACAAACAACTTAAAGATATGATAATATGATATGATATAATATGGCATTTATAACGCACCTATACACAAGTGTTTCAAGGTGCAACGAGGCAAGGGAGGGGAAAAAGAGGGAAGACAGAGACAGTGATCGTACTAGGCCAGGTGAAATTGAGATTGTGCAAGCACAGTGGAGAGGGGGGGAGGGGAAATGTGCAAGGTGGAGGGGGCAGTACAGTACATAGGATGACAGTGAATTAAATAAAGAAATAAATAGAATACAAAGAAGTGCAGCCAGCTGGCGGCAAGTGCAAGGGTAAGTGCAGACATCAGGTGTCAAGTGCTAGTAGAGGCTGTAGTGGAACAGAAACAGTCTCCAAGTGCAAAAGTTGCCAGGGGGGTAGTGCAAGTGTGCAACTGGCGGGGGGGGGACCCTTGGGCCCCAGATCAGAGGGTAGCCAGGTAAACCAGGAGATCATCAAGGAAGAGGGGGAGATATTCATATTGGCACACAGGTAACAGGTACTTCCGACCTGCGTCTATCAACACCAATGTTTTATGCAACTGCCTTCCCGCTATACGAATAACACACTGCCATCGTTTCTTACATAGCCATGTCCAGCAAGGCCAACATTATTTGCAAAACAGTGCTATAGAAGACAACTTATATTACATTATACATATATTCAATGTGAGTGGTGAAGCAAAGAAATGGTTAAAAATAGAATAGAATCTCGGACATATACCAAAAAGATGGTGGTCGTTGATGCTGACTCCTGTTGTTGAGTGGGTTCGGAGATTTGTTTCCTTAATATATGAGCTCCGTTGGTCAGTAGGTTTGAAGAAAGAAAAGAGAACAATATGGTGATCCCTTCTTAGTGGTAGTGTCTACCAGCAAACTGATGTAGGGATCTTATCTGATCCAGATTTGACTACTCAGGTCGCAAAAAAAGCCGACCGGTTTCAGTGGTATTGAGACTGGATGTCACAACTTTCTTCAGGGCTATAGACGCGCACTGGTTTTTATTGTGTGGTCTGTAGAATTCTTCATGGGAGAACTGGGTCTCTAAGATCCAGGAGTGGAGAGTCCTGTACGTGTATGCCCAATACAGCACACTATGAGGAGCGCCACCTACCAAGTCATCGTTCTCATCTAACGTTTAACAGGTAATATGAAACCCTCAATGTTTTAGTAGCATAGCCGCATTTTCCATGATCTGTGAAATAAAATTACATTTCTTCAAGCTATGCTGCAGTTTTGGGGAAATGTTTGGTGGCAGAGACAAGTGCACCTTTCTGGAACCTCTTGTGCTGTTGCTCACGCTCACTACTACATGTATGACTTTCACACACTTGTAAAAGTAAGGTTAGAATACAGTAAAATAAGGAATAAACGAGTTTAACATATATTAACGATGACATTTTGATACATTAGAGGAAGCTGATACATTGTAAATCTTACTAAGTCTAACTGCGGAAGGGAAGTCTTCCCGATAAAATGTTTCAGAAGCTTTGAAACTAATTTGGTAGTTCTTCCAATGAGGCATTCCTCCATCATTAGTTTAGAAGAACAACAATTGACCAAACTATAATTATTCCTAAACTGTTTGGCCACATAACTGCATTTGGTCTGGAGGCAGAAAAAAAAAGTCATTTGCAGGTGAACAAACAGACACATGCCAATAGTCTGGAGGTGTGGGGGGGCACAACAGGACACCAAGTAAAATTTGGGAGTTGGAGGGGGGCTAGGGACCAAGTTTAGTTTGCTACACATAGCTTCAAACATTTGTGGCATACCCTCGGTTATAACCTGGGGTATAACCATCGATGCCTGACACTTCAACTGAAACTGCATCACGGAAATGACGAGTGTTGTAGGGGGAAAGGGAGAGGGCAGGGGAGGGGAGGACAACATCAAGGGAGTGGGAGAAGCAGGCACACAAGAAGGGGGCACTTGGTGAAGGTCTGGGAGCTCAGGAAAGCATTATTATCATTGCGTTTCCCAATAGCCGCAGGTATAATGACTGCACATAACCGCAGGTATTACCGAAAGTATATGTGGTTCTGTACCCGCAGCTATAGAAATAAAGTTTACCAAACATTTTGTACAGCAACAGGGGGGTGCTAAATCACTGGCCATGGCCTTACAGAGTGGGAATGGCTGAGTGGGCATTATATATAGTGGGTACAGACAAAGGCCATGGCCACTGGCACACTGGTCAAAAGCCATGGCTAATGTTCTGAAAAATATATAGTGAGCACTGATGAAGGCCATGGTTAGTGGTCTGGTAGTGTTCTAAAATGGAGTGTGGGCACGGCCAAAGGCCATGGCTAGTGACCAGGTAGTGTTTTAAAAAATACAGTGGGCACGACCGGAGTCTGTCCCCACTGGCCATGGCTGTGTGATAGAGTTCGTAAATGGACAGTGGGCATGGCTGAAGTACATGGCTAGTAGTCTGGTAGTGTTATAAAAGACACAGTGGGCATGGCCAAAGGCTGTAGCCGAAGGCCATGGCCAGTGGTGCAGAAATAATCTATGGAATAACAAAACCCTTGAAATTCAGTGAAAAACCTTTAGCTAATGATTAGTTACGATAGAAATGTATTGCAACAAAACCCCTGAAATTGAATGCATTGGGGAATTCAGGACCGGCTTAACAGGGCGCGCTTCCCTTACTAAGCCCAAGAGGCCATATTTATTAGAAGAGTAGGAATTAACAATGTCATATAAAATGGCATTGTGGGGATATAGTATTACAGAGGAGATTGGAGAGATCAACAAAAACGCGCCGGCCTGAGTTCCCTAGTGTGTTAAATTTCAGGGGTTTTGTTGTGAAAAGTATTTAATATATATATATATATTATAGGGTGGTGGTCACTGCCCTATAGTTAAGGTCAGTCGTATGTTCCATCAGAAAGCGAATACCTTCTTTTCTATTAACTTTTGAACCGTACAATGGATTGAGCTGCAATTTTGCAGACAATTGAAAGTGCGTTTCACGTAACGGTGAGTGTTGGTGGGGGTAAGGGAGAGGGCTAGGTAGGCGAATGGGAGTTTGTGGGAGTGGGGGGCCTTGCCATGAGGTGCTTGGTGAGTAAGTGGGGTTCCAGAGGAAAAATACATTTTGGCCATTCCCTCAATAATCACGGCTATCCGTAACTACTGATAATCACGGCTATATGTTTGGCATTATAGCCGCAGTTATGGAGGAAAAAGTTTTAAAAGGCTGAAGGCCTGACAGTGCGGTAAAATACACAGTGGTCATGGCCATAGGCTGAAGGCCAGGGTCAGTGGCCAGGGAGTGATTTTAAAAATACAGTGGGTATGTGGGCATGGCCAAAAGCCATGGCAAGTGGCTAGGGAGTGATTCAAAAACTACAGTGGGCACAGTCGAAGGTCATAGTCAGTTTTAAAATGGAGTGTTAAAATGGAGTGGGCATGGTCAAAGGCCGTGGCCACTGATGGCAACGAAAAATATACGGTGAGCACGGCTGAAGGCCATGGCCAGTGGTGCCGAAATAAACTATGGTATAACAAAACCATTGTAATTCAAGGAAAAAACTTCAGTTAAAGTGCAGTTAAGGTGACTAAACATAATGCAACAAAACCCTTGAAATTCAGTGCTCGGGACCAGCTTAACTTGGCACCTTTCCTTTGCAAAGCTCAAGAGCACATACACATTAAAAGAGAAGGGGTTCAAAGAACCATACAAAATGGCATTATGGGGGATAAGGCATTATGGGGGAGATCAACGGGAAGAAGCCGAGTTAAGCCACTCCTGAGTGTCAAGGTTTTTGTTGCATTATGTTTAGTCACCTTAGCAGCACTTTAAAGATTTTTCCTTGAATTTACCCTCCAAGACAATTTCCTGGAGCCCTGCATTTGGGCTAAACTGCATACTCACAATGCCTTGCTGATGTGGCTCAGAATTTGTATTGGTATTTGTATTTATTTTTGTTATGTGCCGAGAACCTGCAGGCATCAGGGTGCGGAATTGGAGGTGAACTTCCAGCGATGGCTAATAGGTGGTGTTGTGGAATGTGAGACTTGACTCAAAATGACTATTCTATTTATATATGTAGGATAATACATTTGAGCCAAGTCCCACATGCCAAGTCTGTCAAGACTATACTGCTCTGATAATCCCTAATAAGGGTGAATCCATGTATGTAGTTGTCTGGCAGCCTTGAGAAATTACTTTCTTAGATTTTGAACACTATATATAAAGTAGCATTGCCCTGTAAGACAAAGACGATTTCCTGAAGCCAAAGGCTTGTATTTGGGCTAATTTGCATACCCACAATGCCTTGATGATGTGGCTCTGAAATGAAGTTGAACTTCCTGCAATGGCTACTAAGTGGTTGTGGCATGTATTACTTGGTTCAAATGTATTATCCTACTTTCACATTTCTTTACTTTTAAAACTTAACATAACTTTCTTGGTGTTTTTTTTTAATAATATAAACATGCTGACAAAGTTGCCTGATTTATTTGTATATATTCCCAGCACTGAATAAAACACGTGGTGTTCATCGGAAATCTGCAAACAAATGTAAAATAATATGCCCTAAACATCAAAAAACAGCTTCCACTAATAGAACAAGAAAACGCAGACAAAATGACATACAAACGCTGAACATCAAGACAGCCAGGTTTTCAATACCCATGCACACATCTGTCTACTCTAGCTTCAAACATACTCGTAAAGCAAAGTCTGCTCGATGTATGTAATGCAATTACCAAAAGCCATTTAAACATATGCAGTCGTACTAATGTGCAATTACGAAATGCAAACAAATAACACTTTAGAGTGTTTACTAGAAAAAATGATGTAAGGGAAATGAGATGCAAGGGGGCTCGCTAAATGCTTTGGCTCAGTTCCAATGTGCTTGGAGATTGATTGGAAAGATAAACCTAAGAACAGCGAGGCCTAACTCGGGTGCCTTTCACAACACTGTGGCTGTGACATGGTCTGTTTCTGCCCCACCATTGCTCTGCAAAGGTGCTTGGGTGGCATAGGAATCGAACCCGTGCCTACCAAGTGGTGGGGCAGAAATCTGCAAGGCTCGCTGAAACTGGGCGGTGGATGGGTGTTGCTAGGTCTGAAAAAGATCTGGGGCTACGCTAATGTTAGGACTGTCGGGTCTCGGGGCTAGTTAGCCTTTTCGTTCTTGCCCCTGAAGTTCTATCAGGTGCTACAACCAAAAGACCCGGGGCTATAGCCCTTCACCCCCCCTTAGCAACACCTCTGGGTGACCCATTTCAGAATTATGCCTGGGGTCCCCCTTGCCTACACCAGCAAAAACTAGCCTGCATATGCCAACAAAAAAATGAATTTAAGTGGTTTATTTTAAGGTTTTCAAATTGAAAAGGGCAGAGGAAAATGGTAAACATATTTTTGGGGGCACAAACTGTTTTAGCTGGTGCATTTATGTATCCTCAGAGCACCTATCTCATCACACAATCAATACATTACAAACAATGGCAAGAATGTGTGTATAATTGTGCTTTGTTAACCCACCCACCTGGTTGAAAAGTCATGTTTTAAGTGATGCTAACTCTTGATTAGGAACATCGTTTTGAGCATTTGCCTTTCATCATTAAATCTAAACAACGGCTACTCCTTTTTAAACATGTGTGAACTTAGGGCGTTTGCATGCAGATATTAAAGTAACAGCATGTCATCTCAGAGAATTTCACCTGGTGTTGTATTTCTTCTTTATTTTATAGTTTAAAATGCAAATCTAGCTCAAGAACAGCTGAGCACTTCACAGCGTGTGGACGTCAGCGTTGTGCATGCTGTTGTTGGACAATAGCGCAGTGCTCTAGGTGGAAGGGGGGAAAAATGTGGATTTAGTCAAGCAGAAGAGTCAAATTGTTTGTGTTTTGCAGAACTAACGGATGGTGGGGCATTCTAAACCTGCAGTGGCATAGTGTTCCTGAGGGTCTGGGAAGGCAGGAGAACTGGTTGCGGGCTTTTTCTCTGAAGATTAATTACATAAAAAATGAACACCACTGAGACAATGGGTCTCATTACCAGTCAGCCGGTCCGGAAAGAATGGTGGTGGTAATCCGCCACCACCGTTCTTTCCGGACCAGCTGATTAAGAGTCCTGCAGGCAGGAGGTGTCACTCCCACCAGGTCTGACCTGGCGGGTTTAACACCACCTGCCTGCAGGCGGACATGGAAACACCGGCACCATTACAGCATGGCGCCGGTGTTTCCACTTCCCCATTCCCATGGAGTCCTTTGGGACTCCATGGGAATGGGGATTAACATAATTCCACCTCCAGAATTACTGGGTCACCGGGGTTGTAATGCCCCGGTGATTCCGGCAATCATGGAGGCGGAATGGTAATACGAGTCCGGCGGTAACCTGCCGGTTTTTCCGTCTCGGTTACAGCCAGACTCATAATGAGGCCTAATGTCATTCTACAGAGACCCGAAAACAAATAAAAATGAAGATTTGGGGAGGTATCTGATTAGGGAAGCATGAGATCTGTTTGTGCATTGTATCCAGTAAGACATTCACAGACATGCTGTTATGGGTTCCTTAACGAGGTGTGAGGGACCATAAATGAAGGTACATCCCAAGCTGCAGGTCTATAAAGCTATTATAACCTGCCCTTGTTACTTAAATGAAAATGGGTATGCATGGGCACGTGGATGGGATATGAATCGGACATGATTCGAACATGGCCGATTTGTGGGGAATTAGCTCTGGGTACACTCCACATTGCGGCCGGTAGTGTGCTGGACAATCTATGGGCTATACCAACTTATGTAGCCCACATAATATCCAGACAGCTTTCACAATGGGCCCTTCCAGGGGTTATAATGGAGGATATATGCTTTCTAATGCAGACGGCAAAGACTGATTTTCCGTTGAGGTTGTATAACACATTGAACTTCATTGATCATTGGCTCATTGATTCACTGCCCCACAAAAATGATCTAATGACAGGTTGACACAGATTTGCTAATACCATGGGAATGTTTATTGTGCTCAGCATATCAGAATGAACCAAGTCAGCCAACAGGGAAGCTTCAAACATACATGACCAATTACAAAAAGCTGCTAACCATTCTTTGTCAGTCACAAGGCTTCTCTCCTCCCAAGGCATGGAGTTTGTGAGGAACCTGAGGGTGCCAGCACTTATTTTCTCCCTAAATCCTCCTCGCAGGTGACCAGGGAAAGGCCATTGCTTTTGGATCAAGACCCTGGGGGTGGATATGCGAGGGAGGATCACCTGGGTGGAGGGAACTTGGGGAGTAAGGAAAGGACGCCCTTAGGTGAGACATTGTATCTCCCTTTCCCTTTCCAAAATGAACCTTCTATTCCTCGAGCCTTTGTAGGCTACTGTCAGTGTTTCTCACTGCCTTCCCCCAAATTGTCCCACAGAAATATCACTTTAATACTGGGACAAGGAGAAGACACGACAGACTTATGCACACTTCCTTGTATTCAAACCTCCCAAAACATCACTCTGGTACTAAGATGAGGAAAAGGACTATGGAGGATTTCAGTTGGAGCGGTCAGGCATGTCCAGCTAATAGGTTTCATCATGGTCAGGCAATTGAGGTCAATGACACAAACCTGCGGTCATTTAACAGTCTCACGGTTTATAAAAGGTCTGACCACTCAGCTCAGAGAAAGAGACGGCCGAGAGAGAAAGGAGCGGGCTGGAGAGATGGAGCAGGCTGGTGAGGAAAGAACTGGCGAGGAGCTGTGCTGGGAAAGAATGAATGAGAGAGACTCTGAGGCAAAGGCTGGCCATGAGAGCACCTAGAAATCCTGCTGTCCTCCCTGTCAGGTGCATGCAGCAGGAGCTGTGTTGTGCCAAAGACTTCCGGTCGCTTCAGGACTCTAAGAGAGTGAGTTGTCCTCTCTGTTGGTGCCGAGTGGAGAGAGCAGAGCTATTCTCCGGAGGGCTCCAGGAGAGTGAGCACTGCTCACTGTGGCTACCACGGAAGAGGAGCAGAGCAAATAGAAGCCGGAAAGGAGAGCAGAGAAACCCGAAGGAGCTGTTGTATACAACTGGAGAGTGAATATAGGTGAACACGTACCGGGGAGCTCCAGAGACTGGAAAACAAGCATGTATGAATGCCAAACAAACTGAAAGTTATTAAAAGCACTTTGGAAGGCCAAAGCAAGTGGCTTTGAATATCAAACAAGCTGAAGCTTTTTATAAACACTTTTTGAAAGCTGAAACAGTCATTTTGAATACCGCACAAACTGAAAGATATTGGAAGCATATTTGAATATCGCACAGAACGAAAGCAAGTCATGAGCACTTACGAATGAAGCAGAAGCAAGGTGGTGCAAATAACAGACCACAGAATGGATTGTGTGAGAAACAAGTGTGGCAAAGCCAAATGAATACCAAGATGGGTATGGAATGAGAAGCTATGTATAACAAAGTGTATGGTGACCAACAAGCCACGGTCAAGTGTTTCAGGTTAAGACAAAACATATGTTAGCAAGAGCCAGAGGAAAACAGAAAGTGCAACAAAGTACATAGGGGTATCGGTTGCACAACCTTTAATGGGTGGGCCGTGTGGTCTGACAACTGCACCTAGACTGAGTGCCCCCTTCTTCAAAAGAGCCAAGGAAAGTAAAGAGAAAGAAGCTTATTTTTTAAAACAGTTGCTTCAGTGATTTTGAACTCGAGAAACAGAACAAACTATGTGAACCAGTGAAAAGTATTGATGACAAAGGATGTGGGAAGTGTCCCAAAATAACGATGTTATTTTCAAAAAGCTGGAAGATTTGAACTGATATTTGCTTTAAAAGCTGGAAGATTTCATCCCTTAGGGAAGGGGACCCTGAGACTTTGTGAACTTTGTTGAACTTGGGGAAGGTGAGGCTGAGTATAAGCCAAGAGTTGGAAGAAGCTTGGAACTCTATTTTGATCACTCTTCATTGTGTTGCTGACATCCCTATACATTATATAGTTAGTTCAGAGGGCAAGTATAGGTTTTGGACACTGACAGACTTTTGATTAAGACTTTCTGACACAGACTACCCTTAGTTGTTTTTTTAGGTAGGGAAATCCCACTTTAGCATAGGGCCAGTTAGGCCATTACTCCCTCCTGACATTTAAGTTGAATAAAACTTTTGATTACATATTTGAATCTGTTGTCTGTGTCTTATTTTATGATGCCTTCACAAAGCCCAATTCAACTGAAAAGTTTGAAATGTCTTGACGCCAGCCCTGTGTAGCATTAAGGCATCAAAATGACATACAAGTCAAATGTGCACTAAAGGACCTCTGCGACAGCCGCAATGTGTTTTTGATATAGTTTTTTTTAATCAATGTTTTTGCCATTTTCATATCACGGTAATACATGCTACTATCACACAATTTAATGTTATTCAGTTTATCAACATCAAAAGGATCAGCCCAGCCCAGCCCAGCCCAGCTTAGAACCTATGAAATTGCGATTGCAAACAACAGCAAGTTCCTAATTTAATGCACTATATTCTCGTTCATTCTGGTAACGCCAAGTAATGCTATTTTAAATATGTTATACAATGTCATATTCGTTCTTGGAATGTATGTGATGCCTAACAGCTCACACAAGAGGCCGCAAGCCACCCGAATCAAGCCATGCCAGAGTAGCAACATTCCATGCCATACTAGCAGCATTTCCATATTGTATTTGAGAGAATAGCCAGGGTTATCTGCCTTACTGAAATTACTGTAGTCTTTTTTTCACAAGTAAATAAAAGGGTAAGCAGCACTTTTTTGGACTATGTAGTCTTGCATAGACCAGTGAATTCTGGCCACTGTGGTGGTATTTGATAGTAGTTCTTCCAGACTTTGTGTGGCCATGTGAGACTAGGCCATCCAGTCCTGTGTTTTCCCTTTGGATTATGTGATTTTTAGTTTGTCTTTATGTCCAGGTCATCTCTGCTCCTTCATGCACAGGTAGCATCTATTCTTTCATGCCCAGATAGCATCTGCTCTTCCATGTTCAGATTGCTTCAATCCTTCAGGTCCAGTTAACACCTGCTCCTTCCTTTCCAGGTCAGATATGCCCCTTCATGTGCAGGTCACTTCTACTCCTTCATGTCCAGGGGACAACTGCCCCTTCATGTCCGGGTCAGCTCTGTTTCTTCATGTCCAGGACACAGCTGCTCCATCATGTGAAGGTCAGATCTGCTCCAAAGTGTCCAGATCACATCTGTCACAGATCTGTGTCACAGGGCAGATCTCTATCATATACAGGGCTTGCATCTTCTATCCTTTTATGGCTGGATCTTACTCATCAAATCCAGTTAGATTCACATCATCATCATAACCTGATCAGCTCCATCATGCCTGCAGTGGCTGGGCTCCATCACACCCGGGTCAATTCTGCTCAATCATGATCTGGGCAGTTCTGCTCGATCAAACCCTGGGCCATTTCTGCTCCATCACACCCAGGGGAGTTCTGCTCCATCACGCTCTGGGCAGTTCTGCTCCATCATGCCCATTGCAGCTCTACTCCATCATGCCCAGGTTGGAGCTAGTGATCATGACCAAAAAGGATTTGCCTCGTCATGTCCTCATCAGATCTGCCTCATGTCCATGTGGGGTATGCCTCATGTGCTAAGTGAGATTCAGGTAATTATTACAAAATGACTTATTTAAATCAAATAGAAAGACAGTTTCATCCCTACCTCTAAGGTATGTCTTGGCCTTATCTAACAAAAGAATAAAGGAATAAATGGTGTTTGTCAGTAAGTCTTACAAACCTAAGATAGTCGTCTGTTCCAAAAGCCTAATCTCACCTGAGCGCTGGCACTACCACTAATAAAATAAACTAACAAATTTCCCCAGAATAAGTCTGCAACGCATTTCTTCCTCAAGGCTGGACAAGTGGTTTGTTTCTGACCCCCACTAAATTGTTCGTCTAGGTTTCCAGGTTTTGTGCCTCGCTGGATAGTTCAAAGTTCTGGTAAGAATGTCTTTCGAGTCTCTCACAATTTCTAGTATCACAGTCAATGAATTTACCAACAAAATGAGTCCTTCCAACTCAGAGTACATTTCCTTTCACTCGTTCTTGGGTTTGTGTGTGCTTTCCCTTCTAAGGGCATTCTGTTTGCTCACCACACTGTGGGGTATGTTATCTCTCACCACTTCTTGAGGTGATTTAGAAGTCACCCAGTCAAGGATTCTCAGGTTGCTCACCCTGCTGCGGGGTATAGAATGTTTAAATCTTCTTGGTGTTGTTTGGCCTTCACCTGGCCAAGGATTTTTTGGCTGCTCACCTGGCCGTGGGGCATGGCATCTCTCACCCCACCAAGGGTTGTTGCTGGGTCTTTCCACCCTCCTACCTGCTCCCAGGATGTTCTGTGTTGTGGCAGCGTGCCTTGGAAGAGCCGGTCTCTTTGGCAGTTGCAAGTCCATGGACCAGCCTTTAAATGCTCTCCCGATGTCGGTCTCTCACGTCAGGCTCCACTTTGACCCTCTCCTGACTGGTTTGTTGGTGCTGTATTGCTGAGGTTGCTTGTTCTCTGCCACTGGTTCAGGCATTGCTCCCCCATTCATTCAGTTGTGCCTGACTAGAGCTAGCAGCATTCTGCTGGCTCTTTGGTTCCTCTGCACCCAATGCCTTCTGCACCGGTCTGCTGTTTGACTCTACCCCGCAGGAGAACACATGGCTCAATCCACGTAACTTCCTCTTCCCGTACCTCCTACTCTGAGGTTGCTCTTGCATTGTCTTTAAAGTTCAAGCTAAAACAAAATTGGATGTTCCATTGACTCTGTGTTTCTCAAAATGACTGGCGGATCCAGTGGCCAGAAACCACTCCAGCAATTTCTAAAGGGTTGTAGGTAAAATTATACTGTTCAATACCCGATTTATGTTTAGATTAGGCATTTTTCACCTTGCATTTACAGTTTAATAAGCACCCTTGAATGGTGATCACTTGTGTCTGTCTTTACTGTTGCCACCATGAGTTCCTTACAACCCATTTAGCCAACAAACACATGGGACATTTCACATGAGGGAGAATTAATAAAATCATTTACTGGGTATTCCTTGTTAACAGAGTGGGAGTCCCCATCCAGTGAGACCCCACTTGCCCTGTCCCCTAGGAGGTGTTAAGCATATGGAGCTCACCGGCCTAGTTCTAAAGGAGGTGGCTCCCCCTTGAGGAGAAGGGACAAATTCCCTAGATTTGTCACACTCACCATGTCCAGGTGGGAGCTGCTTCATTTTCATGTGGGATTTGTGTTGTTAAGTCCAGGTGGGATTTGCCTCATCGTGAGATGCCTGAGGAAAGGCGAGACACAGCGGCCTACTGGATGTCAGATATTGAATCCCTGATTAGTGGGGAGGAGAAAGAACAAAACCCTTGCCAAAGAAAAATCATGCAGAGCATTGCACAGATGTCAGACCTGCCTGATACTGTCCAGGTTGGGTCTGCATGATTATGTTCATGGCAGATCTGCCTGAACATGTCCAGGTCAGATCAACCTCATCCTGTTTAGGCCAAATCTAACTGAATATTTCTAGACCAGCCCACTGGATATCATAAACTATTGCTGAGTAGTGGTAAGGATGAGGAGAAAGACCCTTCCCAGAGCTTCATAGAGAGCAGAACAAGAGAGAGATGTGTGGGGTACATTTTGCCCACCCAGCAGAATTCCCCTCCATCACTAATCTGCACTTCAGCAGTTACCAGAAAAATGGCTGCGCTGGCTCTGCAGAGCACCATTCCCTTACATCAAAACTGCATTTTGCAGCTCCAAAAATGATGGCTGCACTGTCGTTGCCAAGCAGCTATTGGTCAAGATGGAACAGGGAACACACCGAGAAAGGCTGCCAGTGTGTTCCTTAAGTGCACCCAAGAAAAGAATTGAAAAGCAGCGCCAGCTCAACATTTCCCATTGAAAGGGGAAATATTTTACATTTAAAATGACTGCGCCCGGATGCTCTTGTCCACCGTTTTCAAAAGTACACAGTTTGTTCCATGAGACCATCCATATTCAGGTTGTGATTCTGGAAGAGGGGGAATTTCTCAATGAATGACAGGCTGTGCCAGACAAGATCTGTGAAACAACAAAGAAACTTCACTCTCAGCCATACGGAAAAACGCTTGGCTATTTGCAACAAAATATCATAGCTAAACTCTTCAAAAGAAGCCTTATATCTCTGTGCTTATGTCAGTTTCAGTGGACCTTTGCATTGAACAGATTTCTGTGTATGGGAAATTGACTAGGGCTGCAAATAATGTTTAGAATCTAGATGTGAGAGAAAACCGCATGGGAAGTGACAGCAAAAGGAAGATTCGCCACGTGTAAAAATTGTTGCTTTTTACAAATCTCTGTTTGAAAGTAAATTGTGGAATTAAGGTGCTGTCTTTGCACAGAATGTGATGGGGGATTTGTTTTAAAACATATGTGGGATATTTAAGTCCCACATTTAGTGTTCTGGTTCAGAAAAAAAATGTGTGTTAAAGCCACAGAACAGCCACAGAACAGGTTTTCCTGGCCTGGCTTCAAATGACATTTGCTTCCGGGGAACAAGACCTGCCTCCCCCAAGGTGGGGCAAAATACTGTTTTGAATTAATAAACTTTAAGGCTTTATTTCTGCAACCGGACAGCAAAGTAATGCGAGAGTTTAACAGTTAAAATATGATTTTGCGGGGATTAAAACAAGATATTGTGGCTTTCCCTTGCATGTATGGGACGCAAACGGTAGAATAATGTCATTCATGGGAAACGTTTTCATGGGATAACTTTGAAATGTAACGCAAACATGATCTGTGATAATAGGTACACCTGTATAAAATTGCAGAATTGTAAGTGGAATATTTCCCGCTGAAAAGCGTGAAAGATTATTAGTGGGATGAAACAATGTCATACAGACCTGGGAGTTGGACTGTCATGGACTGTATGAAATATGTCATTTGTATATGTGATTTGCTAGAGTGCCACAATTGTAAAAATGTGCAATTTAAGTCAGAACTGATTTTTGGCAAATGTAACTGTGGGATGGCTCTGTACCTCATAAAAACAAACCCCATAAAACTGAGTTCCCTCCTTCAGTCCAATCTGCTTCTAGGAATGAGGCAACATACATAGGCTGACCTATCCAGTTGTTAGAGGCATGTCCAGCCTAAGCCTGCCCCAACAATAAATCCTGTGATGTCACCTGTCTTATAAAAGGGGGAAGCTCACAGAGACAAAGGAAACACTCTTCTGAATTTTCAAGCTCCTGCCTATCCAGACATTCCATATTCATCCTGCCAGACTCCAGATTCCTGATTTCACTGCCAGGCCAAAGCATAGCTGACCCTATGCGGGCAGGACCATTCATTGATCCAGAAAAAGAAACCCCATAACAAAATGCCACTAACTGAGGAAGAAAGGGGGAAAAGCTGTGGTACCCTTTTTGAGAGTATCCTGTGACCAGACCAGCTTTTTGACCCATTACCTGCATGCCCCTGTGCCGTGAACAGACAGGCCCAGCTGTTTTCTGCTAGGAGAGCCCCGCCATGGTGCCGGAACCAGATATTTTGAATCCAGAAACCCAGTTGGCTGTCCCAAATCCCAAACTCCAGCTCTGATTGTGAGTATCTCCCCATCCCACAGCAACACATAGTATACCCCAACTTGATATCTTGTCTTTGTTCCACTCTCTAAGTAATCGCATCAATACCCTGATAACGTGTTTAAAACTGTCAGAATTATCTGTGCATCGGTGCTTAATTTGTGGGGGTGGTTGCCGGTGCCCAACACCGGCACTCTTTTTTGGGCACCGGAACTCATGCGGGGCCAGCACATGTGCAATTGCTTTATTTGTTCTTCCACTTCGCTTTGATTATAAATCATTGGGATTTGTCATTCTGATCTCGATCTCTCTCGTGCTTGCAGGTTGCAGGCCATGGCTGGCTGGGCCTGAGAGGGGCCTGCAATAGCAATGAACAACTGTTAAAAACAGCCAATGAAAACTACCATTCTGTTGTTACTATGCAGTTTTTGATACATTCTGTATAGTAACACAGAATGTGCAGTTTTCATTGGCTGTTCTTCTGAGCCAGTGAAATTACATGGTGACGTGTTGTTGTTGCCACAGGAGGCAGCGCGGCGCCACCTTCATTTCACGAGTTACTGTGAAGTGAAGGTGTCGAGGCGTGGCGTCGTCGGTCCTGACTTGTGAGAGAGAGAGCCTACCCTGCTGCACTGCGTGGTGCAGCCTAGTTGCTTCCTGGGACCCCTTATGCCTGCTTTTTCATTTGTGCAGGTGCCAGTGTGTGCACCTGGCCCCACCCACCCTGAGGCCCGACAGGGGACCAAGTTCCAGTCGGCAAAGCAGGTAAGTCACTTGTTGTTGCGTGCGGTGCAGCCTGAGCCTGTCATGGTCAAGTGATCAGGCAAGGAAGGCCCAGGTCGGGGCCCGGTCCACTGGTGGTGTCCTGACTGCTCAGGAGGAAGGACCCCACCAGGGGCCCGTCCGCGCACGGGCTTCTGTCTGTGTGACCTGTGTGCAGTGTGCTGCTGACTGCAGTCAGTGCCAAGCCCAGGCCAATTTCTGTGACCAGGGGCTGCCGGCTGCCGCAGACTGAGTCGGATGACTCTGCCGCGGGCGGCCGGGCCCATGGATTGTGCCCAAAAGTATGTGTTTTACTTTTTTCTTTGAAAACCTGACCTTCCGTGGGGCCGGTGGCCGGGGCCCTGCCCCACGGAAGGTAGGTTTTCAAAGAAATAACTTATTTTGAGTGGCGGCTGGGGCCCATCACTTTGAAAGTGATGGGCCCCAGCCGCCCAAATATACATTTTCTCTTTTAAAATCTTACCTTCCGGGGGCCGCTGCGCTGCGCACCTAATTTTGTCATCATCAGGCTCAGCATGGCCATGGCGGTGGTAGCCCCACGGAAGGTAGCCTAAGTGATTGAGGCAAGGCAGGGCAAAGCCCAGGACCGGGCGGGGAACGTGCGGCAACGTGGTCCCACTAGTGTCTGTCACAAAAGGAATTAATTGTTGTTTGCAACTTTGGCCACTTTTTCATTGGTGCCAAGCCCGACTCGAGACAATTGTATGCCCAAGCCCATTCATCTAAGCGAAACATGAACTGTGAATTTTTGCCTGGGTGTTTCCGTTCTTCTTTTTAACGTTATCAGCCTCATTAGTTCACAAATGAGCTTCAGAGAGGGGACCCGGAACGGTGTACGTATTGGGCTGAAACCAAACCGTCTGCACTTCACGAGAAAAGCCCATGCAAAGACGAACTGCTGAAATGCCATTTCAGGCTTAAAGATACACACATGGAAACTAGACGGGGATACACATGGTGCACGTGCACACTAATCTGTCATCATAAATAAAAGCACTAGTTGAGTATTTGTGTATAATTCTCAACCGTCTTTTGCTGTCATTTTTTTTACATAATTCCAGTGCATGTTTTCTATCCTGATGTGTGGTTTAAACACCAGATGTGGCCCCTTAACCTGGGTACAATACGCTCCGAGCATGTGCTCCGAATGAAAGCACATGCAATCCTCAGATAGGAATCGTCAGATAGGGAGGTGGGTGTCTGTTACACCCCGCAGTTTAGTGAAGTATGTCGAGAACATGTCAGTGGGAAGGAGATATCCGAATATGCATTCTCCTATGGCTCCTGAATATTGGGTGACAAAACATATTTAGTTTTTTAATATGTGTTAAGGTGGAAAGAGGCCCTAAAGCAGAAGTAGCACAGGCCGTTGATTTCACAACTATGTCTTGCAGAAATGACTTTTTCCAAGTTATACAACACCATGCTCATGCTTGAAGGAAGGGTGAAGGGGGATGCATTTATGAGATGTGATGACTGATAAGGGCTTGAGAGGAAATTAACTACACAAAACACCTGGATGAGGTGACTGAAGAACGGGCTGAGGGGAGGGTGCTCTTCCTGGAGGTAACCGATTTACAATACTTGGTGTCAGATGAGGCAGAAGGGGTAGAGACAAATACAGTGCAACAGTGACTGAAACAGAATGCTTTTTTATTTATTAGCATTTTTAAAGCACTCACAGAGCCCGGGGACATCAAGGTGCAGTTACAGGAGGAGCATGTCTTAGTTGCATATTTACTACTAGCCTGTGCCAGCAGTTGCTGCAGCGCCAAACATGTGACATGGAGCAGCAGCGGTGTGATGGGCTGGTGGGGGGCCGATCTAGGTAGGTATAGCACTGTACTGGCGCGGCCGGCGTGCCCGCGATCAGGGTGGCGTTGTGCCCGGCAATATGGGGCCAATATTATTTGGGCACTGGCACTTATTTTTTTACAAATTAAGCACTGGTGCATCCTATCCTTAACGTCCTAGTGTTAGCGGCATTCTTCCACTCATTTTTGTCATGTGTAAGTCCTTAGTAATATTTTGATTAAATAAATTAATTTTCCCTAAAAAGGGGCACACTGCATGAAGGATAACAACTGCAGCATAACTTTTCTATTCAGGGGTGGCGTTTCTCTTTTCTAGTCACTAAATCTAGTTTAATTGAAACTTTCCTTTCCAAACTGATTTTCGATTATTTTTTATACCGAATTTACTTTCCCCTTGAGAATCTCATCCTGTCATTAAGTTGGAGTCACTCTTTCACATGCATATTATCCCTGTGATATGCATCTGTCATCCAGCATAAAAACAGCATTCCAATTCTGGCTATTTCACCCGTTTTTCAAACCATTTTGATATTTAAACTCGTGAAAGTAAGAAAGTGAAATTTCTATGTGTGTGATTTTGGCTGCACTGTGTTGTCACTTAAAAGTTGATTTTGAACGGTATGCCCTTTGTTTGTACCTTTCCTTGTAGATGCTAGTGTTCTTACATCCCTGATACTGTTACAACACATATTTACCTTATTTATTCAACCGCACATTAAATTAAATATTTAGTAATTCTGAGTGCTATTTCTGCAATTGCAAAGGTTTTCATTTCGTGGGGGAAGGTTGGATTTTAATTCTGTTTGCTGCCTAGCATCCCTGACTCCTTGCTGCTCCTTTCTATCCACTCAAAATTCAATTAATAGGGGTTTGAGGGAGCATTGCAGGGGGAAATCTTAACTCGGGTGCTTTCTACCCAAACAGTAAAATTGCTCCCATTCATCTGTGCTTTGTATATGTTATAGTAGAAGGTCATCCAAGTGTATTTCATCATTTTACATTGTAATTATCACCCCATTGGTAATTGCTGCCCAATATTAAAATTATGCGATTTTCTTTGAATTTAAAATAAATGAATAAATATTGTATTTCCACCTACCGGCCTGGTTCATGGTACATTGTGACCCGGGGTATTTGTAAAATGGGGTGTGAGATGGGTTGGGTGCCAGCTCAATCCGAATTCGTAGGTAATCAAGAAAAAGTATTTTAATTGTGCGCTACCTCCTAGGCTTAGGGCAAGTGTCCGGATCTGGTGTGTGATGCCCGATTGGAATCCTTAACATAGGTATCACCCAATGTGGCGGGTAAAGCTGTCATAAAGAGTACTAACTACAGGACCGATGGTGGGGAGCAGAGCTACAGAGACAGAAGAGGCTAAAGTTGGAACTGGCTGCTAGGGAGAGCTCACAGACATGAGCCACACAACAGCGTGAGACAGAGAAGCAGAGAAGAGGAATACCAATAGAAAACAGAGGTGACTACAACTTGGGAGTCCTTAAAAGAACACCACTAATCTCAAGTGTCATGCTGAACTCTGTGGTGTGGAGTGATAGTCCCTGGAGCATCTTGGAAGAGTAAAGCGATTTCCTAGAACAAACGGAAGATGTCATCTAGACAAGAAACAGTGCATGCTTGGAATTAAAAGTAGTAGTAATGTTTCCTGCAAATGCCATACTGACAAGAAACACTGCATCCTGGAACGTGGAGTGCATGCACCAGGGGCAAACTGTTCATGTTGATGTGGCATGTTGGGGCAGCAAGGACAGATGTCCTAAGCACCTGCGAAAGAGGGACTCATTTCATATTGAATACATGAACCAGGACTCTTCAAATGCCTGAGAAAGAGACATTTTAGGTATTTACTGTATGCTGGATACCAGAGTTAGAACTCCTCAAGCATCCAAGAGGACGACATGGTTACAGACCAGTGATGATTCTATCTTGTAGCAGAGTGCCAAGCCTGATGACATCACCCCAAACTAATAACCAAATAATGTTCTGATCAACTATAATATTTTAGTCCAGTCACTTTATATTGAGTCTGTCGCAATTCTCATGTCCATCTTACATCCATTCCATCATGTTCAGGTCAGCTCTGCTCTATCATAGCTCAGTTAGATTTGCTCCTTCATCACCAGGGCAGTTTGGCTCCCTCATGTTCAGGCCAGACTTGCTCTATCGTGACCAGCCCAGGTATGCGTCTTCAATACAAGGATAGATCCACTTCAGTATGTCTTTTCTAGATCAGATTTTCTGGTCATGTCGAGTTCAGGATTGCTCTGTCTGACCTAAGACAGATTTGCTCCTTAACGACCAACTCAGATAATCCATACCATTGCTGGGTCGGAGCGCCTCCAATATTTACTTGTCAAAGCAGCTCCATCATGTCCAAATAGGTTGGCTCCATCATATCGACGTGATTTTTGATGTATGTATCCATGCCACACCTATTTCATTATGACTTATGTAGAACAGAGTTTCTCCATTTTGTACAGGCAGGTTTGCTCTCATTGGGCCAGGCCAGCATTTTCTGGGCTTCTTTAGATGTCAGATTGTCATTTTCCTGTTACGTCTCAGTTAGATCAAGTCTTTCGTAATTTTTGGGAATAGAATATGAGGACGGGTACTTTGTTTCTTAGCTGAAAAGTATTGCTGCATAGAGATTGGGTACAGATTTTAGTTTCTAATCACTCACACCCATTGATACATCAATCAAAACACAAGAGACTGCAATTGTTGTTACACATTAATCAGGGATTGTTAGTTCAAAGATTGTTCTACTTAGCAACCCTTTCTATGCTTTCACAATACAAGACCATTTCATTCTTATCGATATCTTGGCAAACACGAAACGCAAAGAGTATGTGGTTTCCTCCCTTGTTTGGGCAAAGTCTTGTTATATCCATACTCAGCCTATCTCAGTCTGTCCATGCAGAAGGGGCGTTGCGTTCTCGTCTTATATTTTTACATTGCGAGATGGCTGCAAACAGTCTGCGGGGCTCCCTCCATCCTTGTGCTAGTGTACACTTCCTGCTACAATTACACTAGCAGTGTCAAACAGCAATAACACAAATGTATGCTCCATTAAACTAGTAACATGTTGTGGTCTAATCTTACAGAATGTGATCCCTGATTTTCTTAGGGATCCTTTGACTGCATCTGGTATGATTATGCTAGTGTTTAATGTTTGGTATCTAAAACTGCCCCCTACTAAACTTGCTCAGTCTCCCACCATAACCTACATCACATTTCGCCACTTAACAAACTGCCCACATCAAATGTGGCAACAGAACCACCAGGAACCACAGACCAGTCACACATGTACTGATGCCGATCACCACCCACACCAACACTTAAGCTAAGAAACTAGCCAACGGACCACCATAGCACTAAAACTCAACACAACAGACATCGATCAGATGCACAACAGACCTATTCACCTCGAGGCAAAGGCAGGCCACACCTCAACGGACTAGACACCATACACACCTAGAAGTTGACACACTTGCCAGCGATCTGCATGTATCAACACAGGCAAAGCAATTCTGCAGTGCTCCCTGTGCTCTCACTAACGATTGACAATTCTTTCTCCTGCAAATCCCAGAACTCTAAGAGAGGCAGGTGTGCCATAGAAAGCCATGCTGCATCCAGATTGAGGAGCTCCCAAGTGATGTCTCAGACCGCAGGCCCCACCGCCAAGGACAGTGTATTTTTCAAGCGGGCATCATCCATGAGCCCTATAGCCCCAACATGAAATATGAAGTCCCTTAACCATACGACCCAGCAGGACCCTAGGTTGGTTTTGTCTCTTAGGTCAAACAGGTGTAGCAGGTGGAGCACTTACAATGTGCCCCCTGCAGCTTGCGCTGTATTGGCAGCGCCACCTGGCACACCGTCTGCCATTGAGGATGAAGGCTCTTGATATGACATGGTAGGTCGTGGGGAAGGATTTATGACGTGCCTTGTCATGAGGCAGAGTGTGGGGTGTGCCTCCCTTCAGTGGTTTGGGGGGCTTTCCGTGCCCCAGGCCTTAGCTTGGGCCTTGTGTTATGTGTCCTCCTTCTAGTGGTTCCTACTCTTCTCACTGTCTCTTTGGGTGGAATATGCCTCTCCCCCAGGCCTACACTGTAATCAGGGCGTGCCCTTGAGCCTCTGGTATGTTGCCAGGACTATGGGACCTCTTCCATGCTGTTTCTTGCACTCTCCAGCATCCGTGCCGGGTGTAGTTGTGTTGAGCCCCACCCCTTGGCTGTTACTGCTACCAAGGCCTCATTGCTGCGGCGCGCCTCGCCCTCTACGCGGGCCGGCATGGTCGGGCCACGTGTTAGTGCTGAGGTGGGGGGCGAAAAAGGGGGCGGCCTAAGCAATGGAGGCACGATGGCGCGAGTTACATGCCCAAGGGCAACCTACAGGCCTCGAGGCAGCACTCGACACTGGCGGGTTCCTTGCTCCACCTCGTCGCCAATGTGAAGCCTTCAGGTGGCTTCATTCCATACCAGCTATGAGGACCACTCGCTTGTGGCATACACCAAGCGGTCCTAGCTGTAATAACACAGGGGACTCCAGGGCTGCTAAACACGTCCTCATTTATTTCCGTACAACCAGTAACTAATTTCCCTCGTAACACCCGCCTCCCTAACCCCAACGCACTTCCAGTGAAACGACTGTAACAGCGGCCGTCCCCTTGACCGATGTGGAGGGGCTGCATGAGTGCTGCTGGCACACCATGACAACATTGTGCCTTCTGATGGAAAACTACAGCTCACAGAGGGAGAGCCTGCATTTAAATGATGTGTGGGTGATGGGAGCACGTGTACTGTGGGCACTGGACATGTGAATTTGACATTTGCCCATTAGACTTAATAAAATGAGAGGCGGAAGGGTAAAATACTAGTGTGTGTGGGCTTTTAACGGCAGTACAGACATTTTTCAGCTCCTTTGAAAATAGAAAATTGGGCATATTTTGTTGTGCGTGCAGCCTCAACATAAACTCGATGGCCTGCTTATCAATGATGTATTGTAAGGTTTTTATGCAATTTATTGGTCAGAACTTGCATTTCGGATGGACTGGCCTTCAGGAATATCGGACTTTATGGGCCTCTGAAAGGCCTATATAGTCCTATGGCAGAAGTAGCCACATTTGATGTACAACAGATCAAAAATCATAAAATATTGATATTTCACCACAAAGTGAGTTGGGAAGTATTGTCCTGTGGATTTACATCACTCCTTTATTACGAAAAGATTCCATTTTCTGTTGGGGTATCTTGATATGTCCTTATACTGCACAGAATACTTAATCTGTAAAACAATGCAAACTTTGAAACAAGTAAATCATCTAACGGTTGCCACTTAAGCATGCAATGGTAGTGTTAGCTTGCAGATCCTAAGAAAAGACAGCAGCCTATCTCTGAGATGATTCTCAAACTGTACACCCTTACAGCTGATGCGCAATCTTTGTCAGGGTAATCTTCATGTGAAGTGCTGGGATCTGAAAAGGCTAAGCCATCCAAAATCGTGAAGAACATTCAAAATCTCAAGTGAGAATCTCTTAAGCCTGGAATAAGAGAACTCTTCTTATCTGGTGGAGTCCCAATCCCCATGGAGATCTTGGGAATTTATGAAGAACTGAGGAATGAGCGGTACGCAGAGGTTAATGATGTGTAGATATCACGGAATGATGTGTATTGGGAAACAACAATCTCAGTGCTAATCTTCTATCTCGATGCATGAAGCAGTGGCATATCACAAACATGGGTGTAATTATAGCGGGGGCGGGGGTGTTTGTCCCCCCCCAACTTTCATGGCACACTATTTTGTCCCCATTCATTTGAATGGGGCAAATTTTCTTCAGAGGTCATGTCCCCCCCCAACATTTGCAGCAAAGTTTCTCCACTGATCACAAAGCGGGAGGACAATGACTAAACGTGAGAAAGATGGGATCCATGTGCAGTCCAAAGTAAGACAACCCCAATAATGTCATCTTATAACTGAAAGAACTTGCCAGGAGGAGATGCAAGAAGTTGGGGAGAGAGACCCAAGTTGATGGGGGTTGATAGAGAGGCAGGAGACTGGGGAGAGAAGGACCTAAGGAGTTGGAAGAGAGATTGCAAAGTTAACTTTGGTCACAGGGGTATTTAAGGAGGAGTTGGTGAGAGAACTTAAGGGTGAATTGATAAGAGAGTTAAGGAGTAGGTGGTGAATGCAATCGTACAAGGGAGGGAAAAGAAGCCAAGCCTTAGTTTAGATGTGTCCAAGGAGGAGGTCTCTAAAGAGGAGGTGACAATTAAGTGAACGGTGAATAATGTATAGAGGTGAAGCAGAGAATCCCTGGGAGTATGGGAGTTGGGGAACGAAAGAGCAGTGAGAAAATAAAATATACAGTGGCAGAAAAGATTGGCAGATGACACAAGGATGGATGAAGAGTTGGAGACAGGGAGTGACGAGACTGAGGTGAACCTTCGAGGAGGCGCAGGAGAAGCACAGGGATGGGACAGAGAAGTAAGGAACAAGAGACAGTCGTCTAGATTTAGGCTTGGGCTTGTGCGGGACATCAAAGAGCAGCAAGAGATTGAGTTGGAAGGTCACAGAGCTAAAGTCCAGAGAGAGGGAGATGATGAGAGGCCTTAAGAGGACACTATGCAATCCTTAGAGTGGACTCTGTATGAGAACGGAAGGTTCAGGAAATGCTGGAAATCCTATGGCAGCAAAACAATCGATATTCCCATAGGGATACTATGAATATGGCTCCATTCCAAAATGGCACCACTGTTTACAGTCAGTTGACCCAGGAATTCCATTTCTGTGGTTAGCAGCCACTTTTCCTTTATTGTAGCGGCCAGTGCATTACTATATTGCCTGGCAACGCTATGATGCAAGTCAATTATGCTTGGAAGCTGGGCTCATTATTGAGCTCTGTTTCCCATCCCTCATTGACACTTCCTGTCTTGTGCTCTGGCATCTTGCCTGCTGGTTGCACTCACCATGCCCTGTACATCGCTTACAGTGCTCTACATGTGCCACCTTCCCCTTCTAGCCCAGAATTTTAGCACACTATACATTCCTTTACTCCTGCTCCAATGCTCTTCCAAGGCTCAGGGTACCAATTTCCCTTTTCTGTCTCGGCACCTTGTGGTGTATTGGAAGCCGGTCCCATTATGACCTCCCTCAGTGCTGTCTTCTGCCTCTGTGCTCTCGCTTTGAGCGCTATCTCTGCTCTTGGCTGGCTTCCTAGCCAGTCCATTATCAGTGTTTTTACACTTTGGCTGAGGTTTTTTCGAAGTTTCCCTAGTCCCTAACAATGTTAATACATTCTAGAAACCTGCAGAACCCACTATAATCAGACGACCTACAGCTGTGCACAGGGTAAGAATTGCCATGGTTTCATCCTATTTCCTGGACACGTGAAGGTCCTCGTAGTAATTCCTGATTCTTGTGTTATTCTAGGCGTTCTGGCAAGCAGCAGGAGCTGGCTCTCCAGTAAACGTATGTCCATTTCCAAAGTGGCTCAGTGTGGTCTTGTTGTAATAAATGACTGGGTTGAGCTGCAGAGGCAATAGGGTCTGTGACTTTATTTTCAGATGCATTGATGCATGATCCTACGTAAGGCTTTGGCACTTAGTTAAAGCCAGCTCCAGCAGGGCTCCCACCACAGAACCACCAGGCTGCTGTACAGACTTGAGACCAAGATGAGGAAGCCTCCCCACAATTCCCTAGCTACACAAGGACATTGTCAAGGAATCTATGAAGACCGAGGCAGGGACGTTGCTGCAAGACTCAGACTGATGGGGGAGGGCCCTGAGAAGCTATGAGAGGTATAAACTATATTTGGAATTATGCATGATTTATTTGGATCAACCTGCATCTATGCACCATATTTATTTGGTGGCATTTAGCCACAGAGAGGGAACAGGCCCTGGGTTTATCAAGACCTGCTCTACAAACTTTTTATCTCCACTCTTGTTTTCAGAAAACTTGACTACTGCTCAAAGCAACCCCTTAGCTTTCCAATCTATTTTGTCCCTCCAGAAAAAGTCCTTATCTCTGCTACCCACATAGTCCAGAACCTACCAAGAACCTCACCCACTTGTACCGACCAACAACATGGTGGTTGGCTCCTCATGCAAAACCGCTTTCTTTTTAAGTGCCTCCTACTAGTCTACAAAGCAATTAATGGTCTTGCTCCTCAGTACCGGTCTGATTGTATCTCAGTTTGCACCACATCTCGTTCCCTCCAATCCTCCTCTAACTCCCCCTCACCGTCCCATACACTCCCTGTGCCTCCTACCCTTGTGCTTTTTCTTCATGCTCCACTGAAACCCACTACCCAATCTTCTTTAGTTTGAAGGACTGCTCCCTTAGGATAGTGTTCCCTTTCTAAGGCTCCTGTACTGTCAATATATATATTCTTTTTTTCAGTTTCTTTTGTCCCTGGTATATATCCTAATTTTGTACACCCTCATAAACTAGCTCACCACGTGTTCTCATCTTTATGGTTTTGTACAGACACCCTTTAGGGGAATGACTCCACCATCTGTAAATTTGTTATAGTAACTTGACGCGGAGCAGAACAGGTCCGATCCCCGGGTCCGCAGATAGAAACCTCTGGGTATTTAGCACGTTATAAATAACCAATTATAAAATTATAAATTACACATTTCTGTTCGAAATTGACATACCTGTTCTTCAAATAAAGCAAATAAAAATAAATAAATACAGTTCTGACTAAAACTCTGCAAAGAACCTTATAACCATCCTTGGCAGTCTGTACTCAACCACCCTCATGGTCCATTCTATACATGGCTCTTCCCACTCTATCCACTCACCCACAGTCTTGCCCACGCCTTTCCAGCTTATTTTCAAGATGTCCAAACTTCCCATATCATCACGGTATGTTGTGTCTGGTCAGAATTCTCTTTGCTTTAATTCATAGTTTGGCTCCACCTTGAAGCAGCACACAATCATTCTGAGTCTCTTCCCTGCTCTTTGCTCCCATTGTATTCATAGTCTGGCCACAAGCCCTTCCTGACCCAGTCCCATTCTGGATCTACACTTCTCTCTTCAATCTAAGTGGAGACCCTTCCCAAACCCCTTTCCCGATTCCCTGTATATTCCTAGTGTGTATCCATGCATCTCCTGGTAGAGGAGATCACTGTGGGTAGGAAGAACTTTGCTTTCTACATTGGTTGTATGTCCATGCGGTTTACACTAAACACGGCATGCAGTGCTCACTGTGTTCGGAGACTAGCTGGCCACGTATGGATGTGCAGGATAGATCCACGCTGACCGGATGCATTCCCACTTCAATGGTATGGCAATTACAAGACTGGGGAGGAATCAGCCACACTTTTCTGCTGGAGAAGTGTGACTGATTCTTTCCCACTCTTTTGGGGGAAAAGCATTCCCAAATATCCTTCTGCTCTGCCACTTATCTGCACAGTCGAGAAACAAGCAGAAGTGGTGGGAATGCACATTTTCCTCGAGCTATATCCACTTCTTGCTTCAACAGTTAGGAACTAATAGAAGAAAAGATTGGTAATGTCTGAAACAAGCACTGCTATTGTCCAACTTTGTAGCACTAGTTGCTTTTTTCCCTCGCTTTGAAAAGCGAATAGAATTCGGTGAAATGTGCATACTCCTATTCCTAAAGTTTATGCCTTCTGTCTGGGTGGACAATCTTTGTTAATTACTTTTTTTGGGGCTAGGGGGCGGCTAATGGAATTTGTTTTTATTATCATTTAAAAAACGTATATTTTAAAGGGGATCAACAGTGAAAAAATACCGTATCAGCTCTCCTCATCCATAGCCACATCATCAATAATTACCCTTGGGTGTGTCGCAATCCAGGGAAAGCGTGTAAAAGATGGGTCCTCTCTTCTCAGCTGCACTCGCTATTCCTCCTCTACAGGGTAGAAGGAGAGATAGAAGCCCTTCCATAAACGTGGGCTTTATTATTTTTTAGGAAGCTCTCTTTCTTCTTTGAAGTGGTTCTCCCTCAAATTGATAACTGCTCTCTGATCACTTATTGCAATAACTTCACGATTTGCACACGTGGATCTCAAACATATAAGTAATTATGCGACATGTTTACATAGCAATCCACACCGGATTGTTTGCACTTCTAAACATTGCGATAATAGGTGCTCTCATTATCAAATGTAATAGTACTCAATCAACCTCAGATTCATCCAGTACTGAACAGGCCCTAGCAGGCTTCGAACTTGTGACTTCAGGTTGGACCAAGATCTTTGTAACATCATATTAGTGACCACAGACACATACGATGGGTATCGGTCTGAAGGTCTGCATGAATGCCTAGATTGGATGGCAAGGGCCTTCACTTCCAGATATGACTTAAACAAGACCATGTGCGTCTCAAACCAGGATGCCAGCCATACTTCTCTGTCTATCTTTTGTTGCCTGCCTGCCTGTCTCCTAAATCAAGTTCACACGAGCGAGTTGGTAGGAAACAGACTGATGTCTCTAAAATTCATAAAATCGAGATTTGACGGGAAATACTGGAAAGACAAAACATAGAGAACGTGTTTAAATGAGAAAAAAACCTGAGAATGGTGAACTTCAATGACAAAGATTTATAAATATCTAAGTGTGAATACTGGTCAAAACATTACAGTCCACAAGTTTGTATTTCCATTTAAGTGTTTCAACAACTAGGACTTGTTTGCAGCCATATCGCATAACAGTAAAATGAGGGAGCATCAACAGCCCTGAAACCACATACACACATATTGTACTGTGAGTGTGCTACTGGACTAACACGTAGGACCAGAAATTAGAGTTTAATACAAATCATTGGTACTCCGTACCACTAGTTCGTTTCCTTCTTACAGGGGGTAACTTTAGTTGAAAGGCTCTAGAAACGCGTCCTTGATGCTTTTTCTTTCTCACCTGCTAAATATAGAATCGCCTCAGGCCAGACATTCAAGCACTGCCAGTTTCCCAAGTCACAGCTAGGCAGACACATATACATCGTCCGTGGGTCTGCATGTCGATAAGGTGCCCAGTTTGCAAACACATTTATTTTATCAGTGGCAGAGCCTTTCATATGCATGATGGAACATTTCCAACTGAAAGAGCTGTGATAGTTAAAATGAACAACACAAAGGGCCCATTTAAGCCCTTACGCGAAGTGCGAAGGACGAGATTGCTCATCCTAGGTGCATGGGAAATCCCCTTAGGATCAATATTCTTAGCACTTGAGTGGCTAAAGATTTGTTTATATCCATGATGTCTACTATCTTGACATTCAACCTCATGAATAACAACGAGCTAGAAGTTTGTGATGGAGAAACGTTATATCTATCTGTGTTAATTACACAACTTATTTTATTACATTTCTTAAATCATTGAACGTACAGTAGGGTTAACTAGATTTTTCAGGTTGGCATTATCTTGCATTCTGGGACTTATAGTTTACTATTCAGGATGTGAAAATTAAAGCAACAGTGATATTATTTTGGCTTAACATGTCGCTTGCTATAAGGATTTACATGCTGTTATGTGGCTTTAATATGCAATTTGTGTTTTTTGTAAATAAACTCTATAAGACATTTGACACCTGCAGAGGCGTTGCTAGGGGGTGGGCTGAGGGGGCTATAGCCCCAGATCTTTTGGTTGTACCCCGGATAGAAGCCCAGGAGCTACAAGCAAAAGGCTAGCTAGCCCCGAGTCCCAACAGTCTCAACATTAATGTAGCCCCAGATCTTTTCCAGACTTAACACCACCCCTGGACACCTGTATCCCCTCCCCCTGGAACTCCCTCCGCACCCCACCGTCTGAGCAACCACCCCACTTGCTTCTTTTTGGATGCATCCCCCAGAGTACCACTAGTTGCTTTTTTCCACTTCCACCACTGCGTAGGACATCATGAAAATTTGCCTTCTGAAGCAAAGTGCTATTTTGGTGCCCAACCACCCTTCCAATGAGGCCAGACTGTATGCCAATGCCGCACTGCTGCCACAGCCCTTAGTCAGCAACCAAGTCTCCCCACATCATCCCTGAAACCCGGAGCACAAAGACCACGTTGCGAAGCTCGACGCGCAGTACATCCGGGTTTCAGGGAAGTGGAATGGGGACTGACTGGACATGTTTGGTGTTGTGTACGGGTAAGTGGAGGGGCGGGGGAGTGTGGCAGCAGGGCTTCACAGCGGGACAGCGGTGAAGGGGGGGTGAAATGGACAGGGGGATGTAGGCATGAGGCAGACTCTGCAGGAGGCGACTTTTATGGCTGCTATATGCAAAGGCTGTTTTATGGCTGAAGTTTTTATACAGATCCATACGGGTGGGATGTAAAAGGTGGCAGCTTAGTGAGAATATGGAGAGAAAGCGAGAACAGAAAGGGGTGGGGAGGGGCAGTGCTACCCACGGCTCAACATGCGATGATGAATTCTTTCAAGAGCAAGCTCATGAGTTCTTGCATGAAGGATGGGGCGAATCAGTTGTGCATTTTGGTATGTTATTTCAGAGTAATTTTTACATAACAAATCCAGCAGGACGTTCAGGTGTGGGAGGCTTTTCCTGTGAATGTGATTTTAGACAATTTTACAATGTTCTGTGTGACCAATTTAAGCATCGCTCATCTCAATATGTGTGTAGATATACAGGGTAATTCATAGAATTCAGCGCACAAGTGGTGCACGCGGCTGGCGCACTGTGTGCGCGTGTGACTTTCTGCGCCAGCCGCGTGCGCTAAAATCCATTTCCGCGCACAGCGTATTCATGGATTTTAGCCTCCAAAACCAGCCGTGGCGCAGAGTGGCGCAGCGACCCTGCAGCACCGCCAGTTACGCCCCCAAACCCTGCCCGTGCGCCATGCACAGCGCACAAATCCCGTACATGGCGCACAGGCCCTGAACCATGAAAACGCCAGTAAAACTCCCTGTGCACCCCTCCGAATACATGTACACCCCGCGTGGGGAGTTTCCCACACGATTGGCCCTGTGCGAGCGGGGTACGTGTGTTACTGGGGTGCGTGGGTACTTTCATACGCGATTGGCCCTGTGCGAGTGGGGTATGTGTATTACTGGGGTGCGCAGGAACTTTCACACGTGATTGGCCCTGTGCGAGCGGAGTACGTGTGTTACTGGGGTGCGTGGGATTTGCTGTCAGAGCAGGTTACGTGTATCCAGTGTGGTGCATGGGGAGTCCTACACATGAATTGGCAGTGGGGGTCCTCCCAGGTGTCCCTTCTACCCCCTCCACTGCCCCTGCAGGCAGCCCACACCACAGGGCACTACCCCGCACCCCTGGACAAGTCCCGCAGGCAACCCGTCCACCATGGCCATGCCCCCCAGGCAGGCCACGTGTCACGTTGCACTCGTGATCACCAACTCATGTCCCGCTGCACCCCCACCCCCCATCAGTGAGGGGCACCTGCCAGCAGGCCCCCACTCATGTCCCACTGCACCCCCAACCCCCATCAGTGAGGGGCTCCTGCCAGCAGGCCCCCACTCATGTCCCCCAGCACCCCCACCTCCCATCAGTGAGGTGCACCTTCCAGCAGGCCCCCACTCATGTCCCAGTCATGTCCCCCTGCACCCCCACACCCCCATCAGTGAGGGGCACCTGCCAGCAGGCCCCCACTCATGTCCCACTCATGTCCCCCAGCACCCCAACCTCCTAGCAGGCCCCCACTCATGTCCCCCCCCTACATGAAATAAAGATGCACAATCATGGCCCACTTCTACACCAAAATACCACAGCACGCCACCCCATTACTAAGATGCAATGATTTCCCAATCAAACCCACACTGACATGCCCATCTCAAGACACAAACTAAAAGTCAACTATGTACATCAACACATGTCCGTCACACACACACACACACTCGTTGGCATTGATTGTGTAAACCCACATTTTCACATGCATTAACCCAATGAGCAAATCCCACACATGGAACTAAAATATGAAAATGTATTATGTACAAAAATAAATCAATAAAATGAAAGCATAACAAAATAGCAAACATGAAATGAAAAGCATGTGCAAAAGAAGAGTACATGAAAAGTATAACCAATACAAAGAAATCCAAAAGAAAAATAGTCCAAACTCTCCCTCCACCAACGCAAATCCAAAGGAAACGTAAAAAATAATCCATTGATCCATGGTGAAATCAAAAGAAAAAGTTCAAAATAATCCATTGTCCAACTATGTACAATCCATTGTCCAAAAGAAAAATCCATTAATCCATGTACAAAATCAAAATCAATCCAACGTCCAACTATGTACAATCAAATTTCCAAGGGTCCATGAGCCCAACGAAACAAATGAAACCTATCTAATAACCTACCTAACAAAAATAACTATTTACAAAAGTGTGGGGCATAGACCAAAATCCCCAAAATAAAGAAAAAAAGGAAACCTAAAGCTATAAACTATTTACAATGGCGACCGGCAAGTCCTGCGGCTCACTCAGTGATTCGGCCAGGGCATCATCGAACTCCATGTCTACTTGCTGGAGGCGGGCCCTTGTCCTGGCCCCAAGGTCTCGCAGAAAGGCACTCATGTGCTGTTCCAACTCCCTACAAGTCCCCTTGAGGCACTCTGCTCGCCTCAATGCCCGATGCATGGAGAACTCCGCCCTGACCATGGTGAGCCGCGCCTCTTCCGCCTGCCACTGCTCCGCACCTATACGCTGGCCCAACTGCAGCCACATGGATGACACATCCATTCCAGGGTTCTCCTGCCCTCTGGCCGATGCCTGCCCCCCTGATGTCGATGGCCCCGAGCCATCATTGCTCCCACCTAGAGCCTGCTCCTGCTGCTGCTGCTGCTGCTGTCCATGTGCTTTGTCCGATGATGCCTGCACATCCTCCATCAGCTGGTCTCCAGTTGTGGTGTCCACCCCTGCTGGACCGCCGACTCCCGACTGTGGCAGGGATGGGATCTCCACCAAGCTGGCTGTCTTGGTCAGGCCAGGTCCACAGGGGGCCCTGGTGGAATCTGGGCTGGAAGACGGCAGGGAGAACGACTGGTGCATAGTCTCCACAGAGGAGGAGAGGTCCGCCAGAGTGCGCATCACATGTAGGAACCCACCAACCAGGGCCCCTCCCAACAGTGCCACGTCGCGACACTGCTGTTCGTGATGGCGTGCGTTCTCCACCCAGGAAGAACGCATGTCATCATGAAAGTCACCAGTGCGCAACGCGACATCAATCAGGTCGGAGCCCATACATTCATTGGACCCCTCGTCCGCAGGTAGTGGAGAGGCAGATGACATGGCACTCTCCCCTACCTGCGGACGGGCCTGGGACAGGGCATCCCTGCTGGTGCATGGTGGTGCAGTCACAGGGTCAAGGACAGGGACATGCACAGGCCCCTCCGCTGTGACCTGTGCTGCCTCCTGACCCTGGCCCTGGACTGCACCACTTGCACCAGTGGTACTACCCCCACCAGGCCCCATGTGCGGCTCAGTAGCGGGCTCCTCCTCCTCCTCCTCTGTGGAGACCACTAACCTGGATGTCTCCGTACCGTCTTCCGCCATTGCAAGCCCCTGTGGGGGCTCACCCGGCCCTTCTGTCACAGCCGTAGTGGCAGACGCGGCACCAGCCCCCTCGCTCCCGGATGATGGCAAGTCCTGGGAGGGTGGCTGGGCCTTGCGTCACCCCCCATTGGAGGCATCCCCGCCACTTGGTTCCACAGCACCGTCTCTGCCCTGTTCTTCACTTGACGCTGCATAGAGGGAGACATAGATCACAAGCATCAGGGTGCAGTACAATATTCGCCTAGACAGGAAGCAATAACACATGTGTGGCAGTGTCTAACGTCACTTGCATCATGTACCTCAACAACACATGGGTGAATGCACGCAACACATGCATAAACAGGCACGGCGCCTGCAATCACCATCAGCATCCATGTACAAGGGCCTCTATTAATCCAAATGTTGCCTTCAAACTCACATGCATCATGGCTCACACTGATCCCATGCACACATCACCGGAGGGTCATGCATCATCCCTTGTACACCACAGACACATTGGATAGACACAGTGCATACAACGGTGACCGTACTGCATGAGTGAATGTACACATCATGGACATGTGTCATGAATCCATGGCGTATCAAAGTCACAGACACACTTCTAGACACACACACATGTGCACCATACATGTACATGACAGCAGCACCCATCCCTCACACCCCCACCATGTGCAAGAACAGACACTGGCATGCTTTCATGTGTGCATTTGCCATACAGCTCCGCACGTTGCATTGGAACTCATGCACCAACCATGTGGTTCGCACATTACTGGTCTCACATGCATGAACATGATGTCTCTGCACACACACATCCATACATGGCCCATGTGACACATACAGGCAAGTATCAGACTACCAGCACACTGCAACATGCCCTGTCTCACACAACAATGCTTGGCCACTTACCGCCCAACTCTAGACGGGTCTTCCTCTGAAGGATCTGGGCGTGGAGCGCTGGGCATATGTGTTCCAGGACCCTCATCTGGATGTCACTCATGCTGACCCGGCCCCCCTCCGCGAGGCACCAGGCCTTGTGGAGGGTCCTGGACCTGAATTCCTCCCAGCCCTTCTTGACGTGCTTGATGTCGCGGGTTGCCACCCCCTCCGCGTTGATGTCAACCACTACGTCGTCCCAGATCCTCTCCCGTCCTTCCTTGTTGGCGCGTGATGCTCCACCAGGACACCAACTTCCTTCACACTGAAGCTGGTGGCCCTCTGCCTCTCTGGCTGGGGGTCGCCAGTGGTCTCAGATGGTGTTTGCCCTGACATGGTGACCCTCGAGGCAGGCGTGGGTGGGCAACTGGGTCCTGGGGCTGGGCTGTGGAGCGATGGTCGGGAGTCTTCTGTTCCAGCAGGGGTGGACACAGCAACTGGAACCCTGGCTGATGTGCAGGCACCAAATACCAGGGCACGTGGGCAGCAGGCAGGCAGGCAGCAGCAGGTGGGAGGTGGGAGCGTGCTCGGGGCTCTGGGGGCAGTAATTCGGCCTTCTGGGCAGGAGTGTGGTCTTCCGTGTGTTGTTGCGTGGCCAGCTTGATACGGAGTGATTTGGCATGTGAAAATCTTGCATGTCAGTGTGTAATTCGAGGAAAGGCCCTTCGCGCATAAGCGCGTCATCACACGTACGTGGTTTCATTGGACCAAAGGCCCTTAGCGTGTAAGCGCTTCTGTGACGTGACTCGCGTGGGCGTTTCCCTCGTGACGTGGGCATAATAGTTCAGCGTGCGTGAAAAAACTGCACGTCCGCGTGTGAATGCGTGTAATCCAAGGAAAGGGCCTACGCGCGTAATTGACATGAATCGCACAGGCGTTTCCATCAACACGGATGCATGTTCATCGTACACGTCCAAAAACTGCACATCCGAGTGTCAGCTCATGTAATTGGAGGAAAGGGCCTTAGCGCGTACACGCATAAGTGACGCTGTATGTGTGGACTGCTTTAAAAGGTACGTGTAGGACCCCATTTCCTTGTACGTGCTTTTCGTGGAGAGCGAGTGGGTGATTTCTGTACTTCTTGTCGGTTCACACGCGATTACTTCACAGCGTTTCAAGTTCGTACTCCCTGTTACCTCGGACAGCATTCATTTTTTTTTTTGGGCCTGTTTCCTCAAACAGCGTTCACTTCTTCTTTTGTCCTGTCTCCTCAGACAGCGTACAATTCTTCTTTTGGTGGGGGTGTTGCCAACCCGTTTTTTTCACATTCTTTTTCCAGGCAGACGGTGAGTCGCGCACGCATTTACCAACTGTGCTTGCCCCGTGTGTCGCGTACCTCCTCAGAGGTCATTGTAGGCTGCGTGTAACACGCGTACGCTTATTTTTGTGTTTCTGGCTGCCACAGCATAGTGCGGGTTCATATTTCCACACACGTGGTCTACGAGAGGTTGCGTGCACGTTACTTTTTGTTTTCGTGGTGCCTGTGCATTGCGTGACCCGTCATCTTCCCCCAGGGGTCACAGACAGCCTTGCTAGAGCACTAGGGTACGAATTCCATCTAGTACCCTACCCCTTTCACCCCCAATTGCCCAGGAAAATTGTTTACTGCAACTCCCATACGCACAACAACATCAGTGCCATGGTTGGGAGGCGACCAAGCGGTAAGGGAGGCAAAGGTGGGCGTGGTGGGCATGGTAGGGGACGTGGCCAGGATTTGCAGGGTGCCCCTAGACACCCATGTGTGGAGGACCAATCAGGGACACACATGCTCCCCCCCCATGGTTGAGGGAAACGTGGCTGACACCATCCCAGCTCAGCCCTTGTTGGACCAGCCCATTGTGGCACCTGACCCGGCACAGGATGACTCCCAGGCTGACTTCCAGGTCAGCAAGTCTAAGCCACATTTGCCGGTGCAAGTTGGTATCACCAGGCCACGTGGATCTGGGGCCGCGATGTCATCTGCTGCCCCAAGTAGGCAGGGTGGGGAGGCTGCAGGGGCAGCTGCAGCTCTATCCACCCCAGCTCTGAGTCTCCCAGCCGGGACAGTGTCGGTCCTGGTCCATCAAACTGACGTTGCCCCAGCCAACATCACACTTCAGCCAATGCCTGCACCAAGACCTATGGTCATTGTGCCTTTGCACACTCCCAGTACCCAGTCCACCTGCGCTTCTGCCCCTACTGACCAGAGCGGCGCAAGCCACTCAGGCTCTGCTCCACCTTTGAAAAAGAGGAATAAGGGTGCTCTGGCACTACAGGCTGAGATCCCAGACACGGCTACAAAGTCCGGCACGTCAAGGAAGCCTAGCTTTAATGACCCCGAACTTGATGCACTTGTGACCTATGTGTCGGCACATAGCCGCAAAATGGTGGTGACTGCAGGGTGCAAGACCACACCTGGTCAACGTAGGGCACACTGGCAGACCATCGCGGACCGCATAAGTGCCCTTGGATTTTTGAGGCGCACAGCTGATGATTGCTAAAAGCAGTGGAATGACCTGAAACGCAGAGCAAAGAACAAACTGGCCTCAAATCATGCCGCTACTCTGGTGACTCGCGGTGGGTCTCCACCAGAGGACAACAAACTCACTGAACATGAGTCTGTTGCTGGGACCTTCGTCACAGAGGAACAGATCCAAGGCGTGGGAGAGCTACCTGATTACGAGGCATTGTCCGGTGAGTGCCCATGCATGTGTGTGTAATCCATGTGTATGTTGTTTGGGTGACGGGTTCTGATTGAGTGCCAGGTGAGGGTGTGTACTCCTGAGTGTTATGGTCACCCATGTGCTTCCTCCAATACATTCACATGCCTTTGATTTGGGTATGAAAGTATCCCTTCTGCCCACAGTAGCCAATTAGCCCCACATTACTGCTGTTGCACTTGAACTACCATCTTGCAACAACATTGTTCTGATTTTTTCTGTGTTCATTCAGGCTGATTGTTTAGATTATCCCATTCCTCATATGCTTTTTTCATCCCTAATGCCACATATGTGACATGCTTCTGTCATTGTTTACACCCCACATTGTGCCACTTTATTTACCTGGTTATGTGAATGATTAAACCATTCACGGCAAGGGAGTATTGGCCTGCTGACATTTATTTTTAGGGCCTGTTTGCATGTGGAACATGATAGTTGTTTCCTGTCATGTTGAAGTGACCAACCATTGATGTGTACATCTGCCTACAATCACTGTCTAATTGTACACTGGATATGTTGCAGTGTGCGGCACATGCATATTTTGCAACACTATTCTGCATTAATCTTCTCATCATGTCCATGTGACATGGAAGTGTGACAGTACTCATTCACTGATATATTGCTGTAGTTGTCTAATTTACCATGGCTATGCTACATGACATCTGTGTGCTGGCATGTGTCATGTATGTGTATTGGACATTCCACTCACAGGCTGATGTGTGATGCCAGTGCTACACGACATGCTGCGAATGTGTTGCTTTTCCTTCTTGATGTCCTCATTGTCTGCCTTTTTGACTCCCCTTAAAATCATTGACAGTGCATGCATGCCAGGGTTATAGTCATGTGGGACATGTGTTAACCATGTACAGGATCTCTGTCTTGTCAGGCCTATGTGTGTGCTATGGTGCTCATGCCTGTTTCCATGTCTTGTGTTTCATGTTTTTGCAGGTGACGACACACTTGCTGGTGAGGTTCAGGAGATGGTGCAGACCCAGGAGGATTCTCATTCACGACCAGGCACCAGTGGGGGACGTGGTGTGGTGGTGGGTGAAAACACTTTGGTTCTTCAGACCATACTGTCGAGGGGTGCCTCTGGGTACAGCTCCCCAGACCTCTATTCAGGTGCTGAGACGGATGATGAGACTTATGTGCTGTCGCAGGTCAGTGCTTCTGGCAGGGATTCTGTTCTGTCCAACCCACCTGCACCAGGGGTAGAACCCTCTATGGGGATGTCAGTGTTGGTAGCTCTGCCTTTGGCGGTTACGGATGCAGGGTCACACTCCACAGCATCTGATCCTGTTCCTGGGCCAGCAGATCAAAGGGGGAATGCAGTCCTGCAGCCTCAGGCAGTGCCAGCACAGCAAGGTGCAGTTCGCCTTGCCGCGAACAGGTGTGGTGCCCGCCGACGCGGTGGCCGTGCGCCACCAGGCAATACTGTATGGGAAAACTCCATGTACGGTATGGCAACCCAACAGGCAGCATCAGTAGAAATGATGGCTCAGGCAATGGAGAGGGTGGCCACTTCCATTATCCCCCCTGAAAGGCAGATGGAGCAACAACAGCAGGCAACAGACTCCATTTGCCAATCACACAGGGAAGACATGTTGGCGTCCAACAGGGACCGACGGGCGGCACTGGAGACTCTGTGCAAATCCAAATCGATAGAGTCACAGGGCCACAGGGAAGCCCTGAGGGTGGAACTCCATAACCTCAGGCAGAGTCTGCTTGAACTTGAGGCTTCCCGAGATGTTAGGGCAGAACAGCAGCTGGAGCTGCTTACACGTTCCCTCTCAGCTGAGCTGCAGGCAACACGTGAGGAGATCCGGGCATCCCGCGAGGCCATGCATGCAGAAGTGCAGGCAACCCGTGACGTGCTTCATGGGGATCTCCGCACTTTAATCCTCCAAAATCAGACCTTCCAGACCTGCATGCTTGCTGCCATGGAGGATCATACCAGGGCTTTGAGTGGGCTGCCTCCCATAGTGCCACCACCTCCTGATGCAGCAGCAGAGGGTGAAGAGAGCGACAGCAGTTCTCCCACAATGGCATAGCCGTGCAGGCCATGAGCCCATGGAGGTATTTTTTCTTTTTCGCAACATCCACGCAGGTGGGTGTTGGTGTGCACCCTGTCCACGAACCTCCTGGGTGTCCCCCCCCGATCCCCACATGGCCATTTTTGATTTTTTGTTAGTTTCTTTTTTTTTACAGTGTGTTGCCTTGTGTGGCTCCCATGGGCATCCACTGTATTCTGGCTGGGCACATGCAGGTTTGACTTGAGTTTGGGTTAGATGCTTGGGTTCGTGCAACACACACCCTCCTGCTTCCCGTTTCCATGGGCTTGCAAAGAGTGTGACCAAGTGACAGTGACTTACACAGTGACATTGGGCTCCCATGAGCTGTGTGGGCAGTCTGTAGTCAATACCGTGTGTACATCCCTATTGGGTATTGTTGTTGTATTGTACAACGCATGGTGTATTGATATGTGCTTGTGCATCCATGTCTTCCTCCTAATTTGCAGGTTCCTTCCTCATGTCTTCACAAGGCCGTCTCCTTTGCAGATGGAGTTCATGTTGTAAGCAGTACACTGACACATTTGCGTGGCAGCAACACTCTACAGTCAGAAGGGGTCGATGTGCTGGCTTATTCAGGTTGTAAGACTACCACTACTTTGACTTAGTACTGTCATGTTTTTGCATTGTTTCATGGTGTGTTGCTGTATTGTGTTGGTGGTAAGTATTTGTTCATGTGTGCTGTTTGTTATTGATTACTGGGAGCATATTGTCTGTGGGCAGTTTCCATTTGGGACAGTGCACTTTGTGACACTTGTGTCAGGTCTTGTGCATTGCTTTGTTTGCTTTCACATTGCATGACATGCCATGGTGTGTTGGGTGGCGGAGTTGGGGAGGGGTTGGGTGACATGGTGCTATTTTCATGTTGTATTTTGCAAGGGGGTAGTCATTCATGCAGCATAAATGTGTGTTTTTTTGTGACACAGCATTGGTTGTCTTTCGGCAGGTAGGGATGCACACAATGTGACAATTCCAGGTGACCAATCTCAGGCTGGTATGGTTGTGACAGTTGACTGTCCCTTATGTCATCATCATTGATTGTCAGCTGGTATGTGCCAGGGCTGCGTGCATTCCACAGGGGTGTGATTTTAGGTGAAGTAATTAGCCACCAGCTGGTACGGGGTGCCTCACCACATGCCCGTTCCCCTCCCATGCGCAGCGGGCGTGCTTGTGGTTGGGGATGTGGGGGTACCACCATGTCCACCGGCAGGCCCCGGAGTGTTGCAAAGTTATGCAGGACACATGCTGCCACTATGATCCTGCACACTACTGGGGCCGCGTATAGCAGCTGCCCACCACAGCGGTCAAGGGAGCGAAAGCGTGACTTGAGCAGTCCGAATGTGCGCTCCACTATGCCCCGGGTTGCAATATGGGCTGTGTTGTATCTTACCTCGGGTGGTGCGGTGGGGTTCCAAATTGGCGTCATCATGTGGGTGCTCAGTGGGTAGGCACTGTCCCCTGGGGAGGTGATGATGGGTATCATTAGTGGGGTTGTGACATTACTCAGTATCTGACATGCATGCATGTGCAGGGGCATTTATACTCACCAAGCAGCCATGTATCGCCATGCCGCCCAGCTTCTAGGTCCCGGTTTAGGGTTGACATTCTGTAAATGAACTGTCATGGGTGGACCCTGGATAGTTGGCATATACTGAGGTGATGATTCCTTGGCATCACATACTACCTGCACGTTGATGGAATGCTAGTGCTTGCAGTTTCTGTAGATGTGCTCAGTTGCCCTGGGAGGACGTAGAGCCACATAGGTGCAGTCAATGGCACCTAGCACTTTGGGGAAGTGTGCCACCCCGTAAAAATCCTGGACAACAGCCTGCCTTTCTGCAGGTGTTCTGGGCAGGTATATGTGCCTGCGGACTGATGGGCGTGCAGTCATGATGGCCAACACCTGGTGCAGGCAGCATGACTGCGTGGCCTGTGAGACCCCTCCCCCACTATGGCAGTTTTCCGTTGAAATGAACCAGTGGCCAAGAAGTGCAGTACATTGAGCACCTTTTCCAAGGGGCTCAGTGCTTGGGAGCACAGGGTGGGTGATGTGAGGTCATCCTCCCACTCACTCACCAGGTTGAGTATTATGTGAGGTGGAAACCTGTACCTCCCATACACCTGGTCATCAGGCATCCCAATAAGGCTGGTTCTTGGTGTAAAAATTCTGGGCCTGACTATCCTCCTCCTCCTCCTCCTCCTGCGGTATCCCATGACCACTGCTGCGAGGAACGGTATGTTCATCTTGGCATCTGAGCTTGTTTGTTGCTTGTGCACACTTTTATGCTGCGCAGGTCCACGTACGCCTGCTTCCTGCTGGCGTACGTGTTTCCAGATTAGTGCGTCTTTTTTGGCGCACGCGTTAGCCCCGTTTGATTCCATGAATATGTGTTGTAGGCACACGTGTGGGCGTTCCGCGCATTTGCCTCCTGTACTTCCCCCGTGACGCCCACATTTTCACGCATTGTTCCCAATTCCGCGTGTTACGCCCCGTGTTACGCCTACTTTTGTTGTGTGCGCTTCGCTATGTGCGCTTTCGCTGTGTGCATAGCACACGCTGTTTGAAGACGTGTGCGCCACGCAGGATTTTAGCGCACATCCATGGATTTACACGCGCATGGACTTCCATGAATCGCTGTGCACGGGTTTCGCTGCGATTCGCAGGCTTTCGCACACTTGCCCGGGAATTTTCAGCGCACATTAATTCCATGAATCGGCCTCATAATGTACCCAGCCAACCCAACCCATATCGTCGCAGGCCGAGAGGACTTTCCAGTGTCAGCTGTCACTGTGCAAAGTGCAACATATAATCAGTAATCACTGCCAGACGGTTATCTTCACAGCTCCCTGTTGGCCAATTAAAAGCGTACACCATAAGCAAGCCAAGATAAGTGATTCATGCGGAAAAATGATAAAAGGTGTCAGGATTTTGTGAGAAAATATGTCTACTTCCACCTGTGAACTCTGGCATTTCCGCTGCCTTCTGTAGCTGGAAAGCAGCCACATCGTCTGCAAGGACGGGCCATCTCCTTCGCCCCTCGCACGTTAGTCACAAGGCGCGTTGTCCAGCCAGACATTTAAACCACTCCTTGATTAGTGTAAAAAGCCTCTTAATTGATCGGCCTGCATAATGTTTATGCTGTGGCTTGTTTAATCCCCACCATCACCCTCTTTCTCAAACAGTCGTTAAAACAATGGTATTTGTGTTTGCATTGTTTGTATTTGTTTTTACTTATGACATGGATACTCGTTCAGAGTATGGTGGTGCCGTACACAAGGGCCATAATGAAATTACGGCCTCTTTTATTGAACATCCATAGTACAAGGTTAGGTTATATGGAAGATTTGGCTGGATATTTGTCCTCCACGTACCGCAAAAAATACTGTGGGGAGCGAACCCATGATGTTTCGTCAAGAAACGTGCACAGTTGCATACAGGGAATTGGTAATCCCCCCCACAGGATGCCTCACAATAGCATTTACAGTGGATGTTAATGTTAATGTTAAAGGGTATTTCCACCAAGCACTGTCACCACCGGGTGGTCCCCTGGTGAGCTAGTGGATCTGAAAAGGAGGGTGTGAAGGGGGTGGGTGTGGGAGGGTTAGTAGGGTATAGCGGGAATATGTAGAGTGGGAGTTGTGATGTTCTGTTAGCAACTTCAATTTGGTTTTCACCGTTCGCTGAGTTTAGGTGCGATTCTCAGGTCGGCGCATTTCCCATATTCTGTTGTGTATGGTTATGTGTTGTTTGTATGATGTTGTAGTGTGGTGAAGTGTGTGTGGGCTGCTGTGCAGAGATCTGTTTGTGTGTTTTGGCATTGAGGTTTGATAAGTGTATGCAGAAAATTGAGGTTTTAGAGTTGGGTTAGAGGGTTTTTTCTTACCTTCTTGCTTTGGGCTTCTGTGCTCATCTCTGATGGTGAACCAGATGATATTGGGGATGAGGTAGTGTGGGAATGGGGGAGGGGGGAGTAGTATATACAGGGAGATGCCAATTTGCATACATTGATGGTAGTGGAGTGGTGCTCCTGAGGGTGATTTTCTGGGATAGCGTGCAGGTCTCTTCAGGGAGGAGGAGATGAAGCTTTAGGGCTGGCTTAAATGCAGGAATGTTGGTTGTGCTTTTGGTTTCAAGGAGTAGGGTATTTCAGTTGGAGGGGTGGAGGAGAGGAGAAACTTGAAGAACTGCAGGGGGCAGTGATGGATGTAGAGATTATGAAGGGTGCTTCACAGAGGGTTTGAGGTGGGAGTTGCTGGACATAGAAGCAGCCAATTTGAGCAAGGGAGGCTAGTTCTCAAAAAGGTTTGATGGTATGTTAGTTACAGATGACCTCATTTAAAATTCTGTCATTATTTTAGTTTTTTTATTTTATTTTGTACGTATCAGTTTAGTGGAGCACTCTGATTGCAGGCAAACTAATTCAGAGTGTTTTTCTGGAGAAGAGAACATTAGAGAAGGAGTAAAACTGTGGGAGTGGATTGGATTCGAGATGGTATAAGTGGGCTACGATCTATAGGAATTAAGGAACAAGATGGGACCAAAGAGCAATCAGAATTTCTAAAGTCGTTCTCGAGATGGAATCAGGGCAAGATCATAGAGTTGCACCGTGAAGAGGCTTGTGTTTGGAGAGCGACTGGCCTTATACCACCTCCACTGCTGTTGCATCGAAGCAGCCTGTGCTGCCTGGAGATATACTATCGTCTCTAAGCTACCGGTAAAATCCCACTGCTGCAGAGCAGTTTCCTATGCCCAGTAGTTGGTAAACTTTGTTATCGGAAATCTCTGAACAAATTCAGTTGAATTTAATTTAAATGTAATGTATTTAAAGTTCACTGTTAACAAAAATACTCTGTGCCCGATTCATTCTCAACGTTGCATTGAAAAAAAATATGAATAAATTTGAACTGTGCTATGCAGTAGAAAATAAATGTTGCTCTTGATTTTCTGCACCTTGCACATAGTTTGCAAGAAGCAGTGGAAAACGAATTCTGATAGAAGAACACCAATCTTTTAGCTTCAATTATGAGATTGATTACAAATTATGATGTAGTCCGTTCAACAATGTCAAATCTATGCCCAACATTTTTGGCAGATGATCTGTGCCCAGCTTCGAAAATTAAAGACTGTTTCTCCATTTTTGCCCCATTCCTAATAGAGCTAAATCATGTATCTTTGAGAATAGGGTGTTTCTCTGGTTGTCTAAAAATAAGGCAAATATGCCCACTATTGAAAAAACAGAATTGTAACCCGTACTAGTTACCAAACTACTGGCCTGTTATCTCATTCCCATTTGTTGGTAAGTTATTAGGGAACATAGTGGCATCCCTGCTCAATGATTGGATACAAACACTGAATCTTTTGCCATTGTACCAATCAGGTTTTAGAGAAGGGTGCAGAATCGAAGCAGCAATGCTGTATTTAATGGAAAATGCCTTGCAAATGGTGGCCAATGGTGGACAATGCATGCTGGTGTTATTAGACCCTTCGGTGTGTTGAACACACTTGATCATACAGTTTTATTGGAGAATCCAATATCGAGTGGCAATCAGCGGAAAGTTCTTAGAATGGTTTTGATATTTTCTTGCTAACTGTTTGCAAACAGTAATTATTGGACATGAAAGACCAGACACCAGTAAGGTTTTATATGATGTATCACAAGGTTTGATTTTATCACCTATTTAGTTTAATCTGTATATGGAACTATTAGGAGAAATGGTCAGCAAACAGAGTGCACATACATCTGTATGCTGCCGATACGCAGCTCTATATTAAGATGTCTTCAAAAGCAGCAGCTGGGCAGTCGAGTAAATGTTTGGAGGAGATCGGTGAATGGATGGCTTCACATTCTTGAAGTTAAACCGTGCAAAAACAAGAGTTTTACATTTTTCGCAAAAAATGCCAAACCCTCAAATCAAAGATTGGTTTGGGGAATTGGAGGTGATGGAAAAGCAGGACGCAGAGTTCAAGTAAAAGGTGAAATCATTAGGATTCACACTGCATTCGAAAACTATCTTTTGTGCCATTTATGAATAATGTTGTGAACATGGCAAACTTTCATCTTTTTAAAATAAGAGCAGTAAAACCATTTCTTCTAGAAGCTAATTTTTCGTCTTCTTGTGCAATCACTTGTGATGTCACATACTGACTTTGGAAATGCTTTGTTAATGGGTTTGCCGAAAATTGTACTGTCCCACTGAAGGCAATGTTTAATGATGCATCCCGGACGATTGCAGGGTCGAGAAGATATGATCATGTAACACCAATTTTGAAACATCTGCATTGGTTGCCTATTGATCATAGGATCATTTTTAAATTCCTCGGTATTACGCACAGAACCGTTTATTCTAAGACTCCCACCTATGTGGCAGAAAACCTGAACATCTCTGGAGCAGAGCGAGGGGTGAGGAGCCTTGGAGTGCTAAGTTTGGAAGTGCTTAAATTTAAAAGGACAAGTACCCTGAATCGATTATTCTCAGCCGCAGCAGCAAAGAAGTGGAATGAACATCTGAATGAAGTAAGATTGGCATCTGATTACTTGAAATTTCATAAATTTATGAAATCATGGCTGTGGAAAAAGTGTTAAATGAATGGCATAGACCAGTATTTTAGCTTTATATAAAGCATTGTTATCATTGCACATCTAGTTCTTATGGCAGTTTTATTAGTGAGGGTGATTAATGTTATTGTTAGTGTAGGAAATATAATTTATTCTAATTAATGGTATTAATCTTTATTGGAGAAATTAATGTTAGGTTTTCCCTGAAATTTGTGTACAGCGCTCTGACACTTGTTTGTCTAGTTTGCACTATTTAAAACCTATGAATAAATGTTTCCAAGTGCATAATTTCAATATTCAGTGGGTGCTGTAAAAGTATATGCTTAGGAAAGCAAGCACAGGGCATCTTTTAGGGGTAGCTAGGCCATACCTCAGGATTTCATTAAGCACTGCTCAAAGAGTCCAATCTATCAGCCCCATGGTCAAAGCTCATATAATACCACTTCCCGTGATGTCACCATGTCAAAAGGGGAACAATGTCACTTCTGCTACCACTATGATTTAGGTGAAATTACGCTACTGAACTAGCTATTGGACAAGGATCTGCTAACAACCACTTTGAACATGATGTTTCATGTACGACAGAGAAACACGTCAGAGATAGAATTACAGGTTTCATGCTGTCATGAGTACCCATACAATTACTATGAGATGTGAAGGGTCACAAGAGGGTAAATATTACTTGCTTTTGGGTTTGCCAATGGGAGGGACAAGGATGAGATTAGGGCGTATACAAATTCAACACAAAGTAAAACTCATATAGACAGCACCACATGACTGTGCATATCCAAGAATGATTAAGAGAATCCTCAGCCTAGCTGATGGGATTACATCCAAATAGGTTTGTTTATAGAACCAAAGATTCTAAGATTCAAAGATGTAATTATTATTATTAGTATGTCTGTCATCCCAGATCCCTGAGGGTGTGTGATGAATGTTCAGGAAACTTTCATATTGAACCTTTTGCAGTAATAGGGGTATTAATAAACTAGAGAGAATAAAGCCTGTCCTGCCGCAGAGAGGATGGGTGGAGGCCGCCCTGTGGTGATTTTATTATATCAATTCTGAAACTTGAACACAACACTTTCATTCTTACTCATTCAACTATATTTATTACAAGAATTTTCGCTAGTCCTCGTACATCAGTTTTAATCTGTATATCGCCACTGACGCAAACACATCCAACGGCTCAGGGTTCCACTTTGCATGTGTACTCGTGCCAAACCCCCACTAGTATTCTGATTTTCACCTATTACATGTTTGAAAAGCTCTTCTCCCAGTTTGCAAAACAATTGGCATTAGTTGGTTTTGCATATTGCACAAGTCTATGGCTAGTGAAAACTCAAGCACATTTATTGTTAACCATTCAGAGATCATTTTTTGTTGTCAAACGTACGTATAACTTACTAAACACTAAAGATTTGCAGATCACCATCTTCGGAGCTATAGATTCAGGTGGTTTTATTTTTGTTCATGGAAAGAGGGCGAGAGATGAATTTTGGCAATACCATAGAGAATCATTTGGAGCAAGGAATTCCTGAGGGAATGCCACAATGATGTATTCTGCAGGCGGGTGTATGAAAGACTGCAAAGAAATTCAACTAACCACAAGACCAAGCGTCCCCTGGAGGAGGAACCTAGGATACTGCATCAGTTTCACAAGAGCAGAATCCCTCTTACCTTTAAAGGCATACTCTAGTAAAAAAATGTATTTCAAAAATAGATAGCCCACATTAAAAAAAAAATACTAGCATCCTCCGTTTTAAAACTTCCTATGTAAAATTTTGAGATATTTAAGCTCAAAAGCAAGCACAAGGGCGCCGCCATTTTGTGAAATGGAGGCCCTCCTGTGCTGGCTTTTGCGGCACTAATGAAGGAAAAGCCAGCCAGCTGTAGTAAACAAAGTCTACCGCTGGGTGGCTTTCCCTTCATTAGTGCCGGGACTCGGAGGACGCGGACCGGAGACCAGAGCAGGAAAGCTGCAGCTGAATCTCGGTAAGTGCTATACAAAAAATAAGCACTAGCTGTGGTTTTTTTCTAAGTTTTCCGGGCTGGAGGAGCCCGGAAAACTTAGAAATAAAACCGCAGCTTTAAAAACGTTGTATTTATGTTTGCGGTCGCTTTTGAAGCGACCGCAACCATAAATAAAACGTGATTGTGTTGGAAAACGCTGCGGTTTTAAAACCGCAGCGTTTTCCAACACAACCGTGTTGTGTCTGCCTGAATCTGCTTTACCATTTGGGGCTCTCGGGCTCCTCGGAGCCCGAGAGCCCCAAATGGTAAAGCAGATTCAGGCAGACACAACGCGGCGTTGCGGAAAACAACCGCGTCGTGTCTCCAGGGGAGCACCGGAGACCCAAAGTGATAGCCACAGCAGGCAGAAACACACGCGGTTGTGTTTGAAAACGCAGCGGTTTTTCTTTCCGAGTTTCTCAGGCTCCTCCAAGCCGGAGGAGCCTGAGAAACTCGGAAAGAAAAACCGCAGCGTTTTCAAACACAATGTTGTATTTATGTTTGCGGTCGCTTCAAAAGCGACCGCAAACATAAATACAACGTTTTTAAAGCTGCGGTTTTATTTCTAAGTTTTCCGGGCTCCTCCAGCCCGGAAAACCTAGAAAAAAAACCGCAGCTAGTGCTTATTTTTTGTATAGCACTTACCGAGATTCAGCTGCAGCTTTCCTGCTCTGGTCTCCGGTCCGCGTCCTCCGAGTCCCGGCACTAATGAAGGGAAAGCCACCCAGCGGTAGACTTTGTTTACTACAGCTGGCTGGCTTTTCCTTCATTAGTGCCGCAAAAGCCAGCACAGGAGGGCCTCCATTTCACAAAATGGCGGCGCCCCTGTGCTTGCTTTTTCGAATTTTGAGCTTGAATAGCTCAAAATTTTACATAGGAAGTTTTAAAACGGAGGATGCTAGTATTTTTTTTTTTAATGTGGCCTATCTATTTTTGAAATAAAATTTTTTACTAGACTATCCCTTTAATGCGTGAGGCTCGCCGGGTCCATTCAACACTTTTTTTACTTTAAACCTAAATTCACAATGCTGCCTCCTACCGGCCCAAAGGAATGTCTTCAATACCAATGGAAAGTTCTGCCTATGCAGATCTCCTCTTGGGTTTCATGTCCACGCTTCATGCTTTGCAAAACACTGCAACTCCGGCATCGGAGGACTCTCTTGCGTGGTCTGCATTGGCAATCTGTTACCTTCCAATTGCAGCTATGTGGTCCTACCATTACTCATTCCAGGCTATTTACTACTTTGCATGCTGGGGCTTTAGATTCACTTAACCCATTATGCGTACAGTCTTCAAGTCATGTCATGCAAAGTGATGTTGGACTAAGAAGATCTTGAGGGCATAGGGCAAGTCGGCAACTATGCCTTCTCTTACAAGTTCAAGTTGCGCCTAATGGACTTGCAAGCTTTGCACTGTGAGTTTTCTAGTTGCATTGTGCTTTTGCTGAACCAAACGGTGGCTGCTTACAGGCTTGGATGCCCGTTGGGTGTACATCTGTCCAGTCCTAGGATACAAAAGCCCTGCGGTGGCACACATTCTTGAAAATGGTGCAGGAGATAACGTTCCCATTCAGTTGAGGAACATGTAGAGCCTTATCAGATGTTTCTGCTGCTTTCACCCATTTTTCCCATTCACAGGCACTTCCTTTCTAATAGGTTTTCATCAATCTGAAATGTATTGTGAAGCCCCATGCAGTCAGAGGTGTCTGGGAATTCAAAAAAAGATGACGCTTTTATATTTCATAGCCTCATGTCACAGAAGCAACAGGATTGCCGCACTGTTTTGTTGAGCGATTGAAATTTAAATATGGTTCCAGGTTCTAAAATGCACTCATGATGTTACATGTTATCAATGTATACACTCTGTAGCGTTTTTCCAAGATATAAAAGTAAACACATGCATGAATTCCCACTGGTGTGATAGGACATTCTCTTTTCTGACATGGCATCTGCCCTCTTAAAGCCACCATTCTGGAAACTAAAGGGGTGCTTACACATCTACGAGTTTTATCATTTGGATTTACACCCTGTAATCCAAACCTTTTGATCAAGGTAAGAACGTTTCAATCAACAGAAAGTAATTAGCAACTTGGAAAAGACTTTAGGGTGGAGTAAGGTCAGTGCTCAGATTAAATTGCCCCTTCCTACCAAGAAGCAAAATAGTTGTCATTGTTTATCTTTGGCTATTAGCTAACACCTTAAGGGGGCTGATTCATGGAACGTTTTCCTATGGGATTGCGCCATTATAAAACACTACCATGAATCAGGCCCTTAGTGTCATCTATAAGCTGAAAGTATTGCACTGGAGTACAGACAGGTGGGAGATAGGAAGTGGGAGGGACACAACCTTTAGGTTTTGGCTCATGCACAGGTATTACATATGCATTTGCCAAGCACGGATATCAAAGGCACAGGTACTAACAATATTGCAAGCTGTTGGCACCTATTTTATTTTATTTTTTTAAATTTTATTTTGCACTTTTAAAGCGCTCACACAGCCCGCGGACATCGAGGCGCTGTTACAATGTCCAGGTAGTACCAGGTAGACCTAATGTCCAGGTAGTACCTTTATGGCAGTGCCTGCAAGTGGCTATCTCATGCCTAAACACAAAGCCACAACTGTTGGCTTTGCAAGTGATTGGTACTGAATGGTCATCATCCAGCTTGACTAGAAATGTGCTGCAAGGAGACTCGTAGGCAACCAACCACAGTGAAAGTGCATAGTACCCTTAGCAGGGGGATTCTATCATGGACTCCACATGCATGGCAATCTCTTCCTTTATTTACCAGTCTAACATGTATCCAATGGGAAGACTGTTTCTTCTACTTATGTTCCTGAGAATGCTGGCCTAGAATTGGTGGTATGTCATCCTGGGTCAATCGATACCCTACTCCCCAAGAAAATATCGTAAAAAATACATGGGTGTTTGTTTATGATGGGGGCATTGGAAGTGGGGAAAAGAAGCAATTGTGACGTTCTATGGGCAGTGAATACTGGAGAAGAGGCCAAGGTGTGACTTTGGGACATTTGATAATGTATTCAAATAATTCTAGTTATTGATCCGTTTTAACACCGTCTCAAGAGTTGGACACAGAGTGGGGCACAAATGCATCTGCGAGTTTATAGCTGAGTGTGTACAGACCACGCAGCATTTGGGCTGACTAAGAACTGACTTCACCATTTCTCTTAGAAGTCAGCTCATGATTGGCAAGGTCAGTCTCCTAAAACCAAACGCGATGGACAGAATATTTTAATTAGTCGTAACCATCATCATAGATTTCGGAAGACTTTCATACTATTATCAGACCGTATGCACTATTGGAGAAGGGAACAAGCTCTATGCAAAACAATCAATTGAAATGGGGAAAAAAATACTTCATTATATTTTTCGTCCTCAAAGTGAATAAACAGATGTATTGCGACTTACGTCAAGGAGGAACCTGTCATTAATTCATACTTGTATTGTACTGAGAATTTCAGAAAGTGTATCTCCAATGTTGTCTGGTTAGGTAATGTGGCATGGTTCTCTCTGTTTATATATCTGAGCTTGAACGCCATTCTGCGTGGCTCTTCAATCACATGACACCTCCAGGTGGCTTTGTTTCAGCAGTTCTAAGGCCACAACTAATGTTGTGCTGAGCCATTCGACTAATATACTGCAGCTCTAACCCCATACCATAAGTTCATCTATACCGGTTCTCTCGACAATTATTGTTCATTCACAGTTTCGATTATTTGAGAAGTTCAAGCTGTAACAGAAAGCAAAGAGAGGACACAACGTAGCACACGGCGTTAAATACCATAGGCATGACTAAATAGAGCATCAAATATATGTCGCAACAGACATGCTCATAAAATGAAAGATACGGGTCAGACCTCCCCCAGTACTACATGTGTATTGTAGGAGCATGCTGGGAAGTGAGTGCGTGCGAGTTGCTGTTTGCACGTCATGCACTGCTACTTAAACATATTGCTTGGGTGTATGTGATTGTCATCAGACAAGCCATACGGGAAGTAAGTCATCTGAAGGGCTGTCAGAAGAGCAGAGGGGCAGATAGGCTGGACGTCGCCTCAGAAGTCAGTTTTACTCCATGGGCTACAACTAGTTTGACAATCGGCGCATGTTATTGAACGGCTAACTGTACATTTTAAGAATGACTTTTTTTCAATTGAAGATCACTCTCAACCTCCTATCATTTCTAATAAAATTGTACAGGTCTTGTAGAATACAGCGAACAGTAAAATCCTGTCATGCTTTCAGGATGTCTAGAATGAATATGTATGAGGACAGTTGGCACACAATACATTTCAGATGTTTTGGGTCATTCTAAAAACCGGACTGAATGTAATATTGAATGGGTAAAAGCCCAGTCAAATGTGACAGTAGATGGAAACACTAGTTATAGTGGGGTGAGTGCACAGGAATTAACTGACTGTGCAACTCATAATAAAAAACGAATATAAAGAAAATGCCTCTTAACACAACTGGACACTTAACACAACTGGACACTATTTAAGAACGTGTTTGAGAAGAGTAAAAAGGAACCAACCATTTTTGGAAAGTAAGGTGCAACTTGAGGAAGTCCGAGAAAAGAAGGGATCGCCTGAGCGGTTGGTTTGTGATCTCCTTTGGCGTGTACCAACTTGCCCCACTGCCATCTAGAGAAAACAAACCCTGATAATGGCAATAATTTAGGGATTTGCCAGACACTGCGCATTTGACAGCTATTGGCACCATTTATTTATGTATTTATAAGGTGCTAGCTGTGAAACACATTCATATGCCGTGGAACTCTTGATTTGCTTTGGTACACACATCACATGGCAGGTATTGTTATCAGAAACTAACTATTGCAATCAAAAACCCAGGTACTGGCACCAATGGCAGGGATTGCCAACAAATGCTGATTTACTCGTATTAGTTGCCAGGTATTATAAAGTTGGTGGGATGTGAAAACATTGCCTCATAACCACAGCGCACTGCAACACTTCATGCGCAAGAGTAGCCATTCTGCCACCATCAGCCTTAGCTAGCGTTGTCATTGGTGAGAAATCATAGGAGTTCTAGGCCAAAACATCTAGCGGGTGACAGGTTGGCTACCCTGTAAGGGATCACTCTTCCCTCCGGCGGGAGACAGGTTGGCTACCCTGTAAGGAATCACTCTTCCCTCCTGCGGGTGACAGGTTGACTACCCTGTAAGGGATCACTTTTCCCTCTCGCTGCGTCTGAAAAAATGAGCGGGAAAAGTGCAACAGAGCTGTGATGTGGTGTTGGCAGCTTCAGTATGGTTTACACCGCTCAGCGTAGGTGTGATTTTCCGGTCCGTAGTTGTCATGTGCTGTTGTGCGTGGCTTTGTGTGGTATGTTTTGTTGTTGCGATGTAGTGAAGTGCATGTGGTTTGTTTTGATGTATAGGTATGGTTGTGTTTTGTTTATAGTTTCTGAGGTGTAGGCAAAGGGGGGAGTTTTTTAGTTGGTTGGTGGTGCCAGTGTCATGCATTGTGGTGTGCTGGGGGTTGCGGGGGGGGTGGTTCCCTCCTATATTCTGCAAATTGTTGTAAGTTGTTAGCATGGGGTACTGGTGCTGATGCCTCACCCCCCCCCCGTTTTCAGACTAATGGATGTCTACACTGCTTTGCCCTCTGGCCTAGGGCCTAGTATATCCTGGAGTGCAGCCACCATCGCCTCCCTGTGCCCCTTTAGAGGAGGAGGGGCTCACCCCTGTGCCCTTGAGCTCCCTGGGCCCTGTGGTTTATCTGTTTCTTTGCTACTCTTTTCCCTTCAACTATAATGCCCTCTGTCAGTGGTTCAGCCTAGCATGCCCCATCTCTCTCCCTAGCCTCTCGTAGGGCCCTTCATGGGAACGGGTGCACCCCGGTCTCCTCCCACTTTGAAGTCTATCCACCTCCCTGCATTTTGTTGTGGTTCGGTCTGGTCCTCCACCTTGCCATTTGTGTGTTCATTGCGAGGGTTGTGGGTGTTGCTCATTTGTTTTCATCCGGTTCTGATTTGAAGATCAAGGTTTTTAGGAGTTTTCTGAATTTTACATGGTCCTTTGTGTTTTGTATTTCTCCAAGAAGGGAATTCCAAATGTTTGCAGCTTGGCAAGAGAATGCTGATCCACTGAGTTTTTTCCTTGTGCATGACTTAGGTTTGAAGCGGATGTCCTTGCTGGATCCAAGTGTTCTGGTCGGCTGGTAGATGGTGATTTTCTTTTTTAAGAATTCTGCACCTTGAGCGTGGATTGCTCTGTGTGCTAAGAACATTGTTTTGAATGTGATTTGTTTTTTGACTGGCAGCCAATGTAGCATCTTTAGCGCTGGAGTGTGTGGCCCTGATTCATGGAATTATGTGCCTGTAAAACAGGGAATTGAGTGCCCGTCTGCCCGCAAATCCCTGTTTGGCGCAAATGGGGACTTGCGGGCAGAATGGCATGCAAATCCCCACTTTACATGCAAATAACTCCATGAATCAGGGCCTGTGAATTTACTTATTTGTATTTATATATTTATTTATACACACAATACTGCCACAGCCACAGAAGTATAGTTAAGCTTACATTGAACCTTGCATACATTTTTTTTTTTTTAAATTACGATTTTGTGCATTAAACGTTGCCACACAGGTGACGTGGCAACATTTTGCAAAGTTCCATCAACATTTTAAAGCCTAAAAAGATTACTGAAAAACATGTTTTTTTTGCATGGACTTTCCTTACAGGGTAAAAAAATGCACTAGTTAACCCAAGATAACACAAAATTGTCACAATATTCATGATTTCCAGAACAAACTTAGACCTTAATATGCCACAGTGCTTGCTTCAAAAAGCTATAAACATTCATTTTTCAAGGCCAAAAAAATATTTGCAGTTATGTATAGCAGGTGCAAAGGGCCAAATGAAAATGAAATTTAGGCTTCCCAGCACACAAATAGCCTGATTTATAGAATTGTTAGCGCAGTGCAAAGTGACTTTGCACTGCCAACGAACATCTTGCTTAACAGAACACTTTGCACTGAAAAAGTGCTCTTTGCACCATGAATCGGGCCATTTAATGCAGTTCAAAGAGTATTTTTCCAGTGCAAAGTGATTTACAGAACAGTGTGAAGTGTATTTTTGCAGTTGTTCTGTAAATCAGGGTCTTTGTTCGCAGTGCAACATCACTTTGCACCAGTACAAAGTCACTTTGCACCACGCAAACATTCTGCAAATCAGGCACAAAGTATTTCAAACAACAACCACCATGAAACACGTGTGCAGTAAGGTCGGAGGTGGGAGGGAGAAAATCAGTTCAGGAATAAACTGTGCAATGTATACAAATAATCATCGCTTCCAGCAAACCACAAACGTGGCATAAACCCGACTTAGAACAAGAACACAAATCCACACACACACTTACAGGCCGATTCATGGAATTCCTCACAAAAGTGTCGCACGCGGCTGGCGCACAGCGTGCCCGTTCGAATGTCTGCGCCAACCGCGTGCGATAAAATCAATTTCCGCGCACAGCGTATTCATGGATTCTCGTCTCCAAAAGCAGACGTGGCGCAGAGTGGCGCAGCGACCCTGCAGCAGCGCCAGTTACGCCCCCAAGAACGCCCTCGCGCAAGGAAAAGCCATCAAGATCGCAAAACCATCACAAAGGGCTGCGCCAACCCTGTACCAGTTTACCGGACTGGCACACAGCAAACGCAAAGCGGGGAACGTGTATTACGGGTTTCGGGAACACGCGTGCGCGAGAAGTCTCACACGCGATCTGGCCTGGGGGAGCGTGTGCGTGTATTTCAGAGGTGCGCAAGAAATTTCACACGCGAACGGGCTGGGTGCGTGTATTTCAGGGGTTGCGCGAGAAGTTCCACACGCGATTGTCCTGTGCGCGTGTATTCCAGAGGTGCGCGAGAAGTTCCACATGCGATCGGGCCTGGGGGAGCGTGTGCATGTATTTCAGGGGTGCGCGAGAAGTTCCACACGCGATTGGCCTGGGCGCGTGTATTCCAGAGGTGCGCGAGAAGTTCCACACTCGATTGCCCTGGGCGTGTGTATTTCAGAGGTGCGCGAGAAGTTCCACACGTGATCGGGCCTGGGGGAGCGTGTGCGTGTATTTCAGGGGTGCGCGAGAAGTTCCACACGCGATTGGCCTGGGTGCGTGTATTTCAGAGGTGCGCGAGAAGTTCCACACGCGTTTGGCCTGGGCGCGTGTATTCCAGAGGTGCGCGAGAAGTTCCACATGCGATCGGGCCTGGGGGAGCATGTGCGTGTATTTCAGGGGTGCGCGAGAAGTTCCACATGTGATTGGCCTGGGCGCGTGTATTCCAGAGGTGTGTGAGAAGTTCCACACGCGATCGGGCCTGGGGGAGCGTGTGCGTGTATTTCAGGGGTGCGCGAGAAGTTCCACACGCGATTGGCCTGGGCGCGTGTATTTCAGATGTGCGCGAGAAGTTCCACACGCAATCGGGCCTGGGGGAGCGTGTGCGTGTATTTCAGGGGTGCGCGAGAAGTTCGACACGCGATTGGCCTGGGCGCGTGTATTCCAGAGGTGCGCGAGAAGTTCCACACGCGATCGTGCCTGGGGGAGCGTGTGCGTGTATTTCAGGGGTGTGCGAGAAGTTCCACACGCGATTGGCCTGGGCGCGTGTATTTCAGAGGTGCGCGAGAAGTTCCACACGCGATCGGGCCTGGGGGAGTATGTGCGTGTATTTCAGGGGTGCGCGAGAATTTTCACACGCAATTTCAGCAGGGTACGTGTATTTCAGGGGTGCCGGGGAGTCCTACATGTGATTTGGCAGTGTGGGTCCTCCCAGGTGTCCCCTGTACACCCTCCACGGCCCCTGCAGGCAGCCCACACCACAGGGGACTACCCTGCATCCCTGGTCATGTCCCGCAGGCAGCCCACCCAACATGGGCATGCCCCCCAGCAAAGGCACATGTCTCCTTGCACTACTGATCACCAACTCATGTCCCCTTGCACCCCCACCCCCAGCATTGCGGGGCACCTGCCAGCAGGCCCCCACTCATGTCCCCCTGCACCCCCACCCCCCAGCATTGCGGGGCACCTGCCAGCAGGCTCCCACTCATGTACCACTCATGTCCTCCTGCACCCCCACCCACCAGCATTGCGGGGCACCTGCCAGCAGGCCCCCACTCATGTCCCACTCATATCCCCCTGCACCCCCACCCCCCAGCATTGCGGGGCACCTGCCAGCAGGCCCCCACTCATGTCCCACTCATGTCCCCCTGCACCCCCACCCCCCAGCATTGCGGGGCACCTGCCAGCAGGCCCCCACGCATGTCCCACTCATGTCCCCCTGCACCCCACCCCCCAGCATTGCGGGGCACCTGCCAGCAGGCCCCCACTCATGTCCCACTTATGTCCCCCTGCACCCCCACCCCCCAGCATTGCGGGGCACCTGCCAGCAGGCCCCCACACATGTCCCCCAGCCAACATGTCATCACAATCTAGATCCCTGGCCCTTATGGTCAACCTCCAAATGCAAAACACCCACTCGAGTATTGCATCCATCCACTTAGAAATGGCAATGACATGATAGAACCCCAATAGCAAGTTTGGAAATGAACACATGGCCCTCACATACACCCAATGGGTGTCAGTGAATCTCAAAGCCCATATCATGATATGCATGATACCAATGAGATGATACTACACATTGAAGTTTGATGAAAAAAATGTATTAAAAACAGCATAAATGGAATTAAAAATAAACAAATGACAATGGGAATCAAAAACCAAAAGCAGCATGTCCGTAAAATAATGAAAAACGACAAATCATAATCCAAAGGAAAGGTGTCCAAAGTCACAGTTCAAGAAAGTAAATCCAAGGTAAAAACAAAACCGAAAACCATTGCTCCATGGGTAAATAAAAAAAAAATATATATAATCCAACAGTCAACTATATACAGATAAACAAACCAGGGTCCATGATCCCAACTGAAGAAATGAAACCTACATAAAAATACTACCTAATAAAATAAAACTATATACAAAAATGTGGCCCATTGTCCAAAAGGTCCAAAATAAATAAAAAAGCAAAGGAAACCTAACACTAACTACATAACTATTTACAAGGGCAGCAGGCTAGTCCGACGGCTCACTGGTTGTTGTCATGGGCCAGGGCATCATCGAACTCCTGTTCAATGGCTTGGAGGCGGGCATGTTCCCTGGCCCCGAGGTCCCGCAGGGATAATGCAGTGTCCAGCTCCAACTCCCTGCGAAGACCCTCGAGGCACTCAGCCCGCCTGACCATTGTGAGCCGTTCCTCCTCTGCCCGCTGCCGCTCCGCACCTATCTGCTGGCCCAACCGCTCCCACACAGAAGCCACTCCCATTCCAGGGTTCTCCTGCCCTCCGGCCGATGCCTGCACCCCTGATGTTGATGGCCCCGAGCCATGATGCCTCCCACGTCGAGCCTGCCGCTGCCTCCGATGCAACTGCCTGTGCCAGCACGACGGCATCCAGGCTGATAGAAACCACCAACGCCGTCGTGCACGTGCCCTGCCCGATGATGCCATCACATCCTCCATCTGCTGGGGTCCAGTTGCTGGTGTGTCCACCCCTGCTGGACCTCCGACTCCCGACTGTGGCAGGGATGGGATCCCCACCGAGGTGGCTGCATTGGTCGGGGCAGGCCCACAGGGGGCCCTGGTGGAATGTGGGCTGGAAGACGGCATGGAGTACGACTGGCGCATAGCCTCCACAGAGGAGGAGAGGGTCACCAGAGTGCCCGACACATGTACGAGACCCCCGACCATGACCGCTCCCAACTGGGCCATGTTGGCACGGTGCTCTTGACATGACAGCCGTGCACAACGCGACACCAATCAGGACCTTCTCCATACGGCCAGGGGTCCCCTCGTCCGCAGGTGGAGGGGAGTCAGATGACATGGACATCCCCCCTACCTGCGGACGGGCCTGGGATGGGGCATCCCTGCTGGTGCATGGTGGTGCAGTCACAGTGTCAGGGACAGTGACATGCACAGGCACCTCCACGGCGACCTGTGCTGCCTCCTGCCCCTGGACTGCACCACTTGCACCAGCAGGGATGCCCCCACCAGGCCCCATGTGCGGCTCAGTAGCGGCCTCCTCCTCCTCTGTGGAAACCACCAACCTGGATGGCTCCACACCGTCTTCCGCCGTTGCAAGCCCCTGTGGGGGCTCACCCACCCCTTCCGCTGCAGCCGTGTGGGCATCCCCACCGCTTAGCTCCACAGCGCCGTCTCCGCCCTCTTCTTCACTTTGCGCTGTGTAGAGGGAGACATAGAACACAAGCATCAGGGTACTGTTCAATGGTCCCCTAGGCAGGAAGCAATAGCAGATGAGTGGCACTGTCAAAGATCACTTCCATCATGTCCCTCGACAACACATGGTTCAGTGCAGGCAAAACACATGCAGTAACAGGCATGGCACATGCTATGGACATAAGCAAACATGTCCAAGGGACTCTTGAAGCATACAATGTTGTTTTTGGACTCACATGCATCATGGGTCATGCCTATCAAATGCACACACTTCAACGTACTTTCATCCATCTGGACTCGTACACCCCAGACACAGTGGATGCAAGGATAACTAGGCTGCATCAGTAAATCTGAACATTGTCACAGACATGCGTCATGCATCCATGGCATCCAAAAGTCACAGACACGCAGGTCAGAAACACAGACATGGACACCATACATGTACATGGCATCAGCACCCATCCCTCACCCACACCCATATCCAGGAACAGAGACTGGCATGCTCTCATGTGTCCATTCCGCATAGGGCTCCCCATGTTACATTTGAACACATACACCAACCGTGTGCTTCACACATTACTGGTCTCACATGCATGACCATGATGTCCCTGCACACACACACGCGTACATGGTCTATGTCACACATACAGACAACCAGCACGCTGCAACATCCCCTGTCTCACACAGCAATGCTTGGCCACTTACCGCTCGACTCCAGACGGGTCAGCCTCTCAAGGATCTGGGCATGGAGCGCTGGGCGTAAGCGTTCCAGGACCCTCAGCTGGATGGTACTCATGCTGCCCCGGCCCCCCTCCACGAGGCGCCGGGCCTTTATGAGGGTCCTGGACCTGAAGTCCTCCCAGCGCTTCCTGACTTGCTCGATGTTGCGGGTTGCCACCCCCTCTGCGTTGATGGCAACCACAAAGTCGTCCCAGATCCTGTCCCGTCCTTCCTTGTCGGCGCGTGGTGATCCGAAGAGGGCATCATAATGCCCCAGGACAAGCTCCACCAGGACACCAACTTCCTTCTGACTGAAGCTGGTGGCCCTCTGCCCCTCTGGCTGGGGGTCGCCAGTGGTCTCGGATGGTGTTTGCCCCGACATGGCGACCCCCGAGGCAGGCGTGGGTGGGCAACTGGGTCCTGGTGCTGGGCTGTGGAGCGATGGTATCCCAGTCGGGAGTGTTCTGTTCCAGCAGGGGTGGACACAGCAACTGGACCCCTGCAGATGGCTGATGTGCAGGCACCAAATGGCAGGGCACGGTGGCAGCAGGCAGGCAGCACCAGATGGCTCATGGGAGGCTGCTCGGGGCTCTAGGGGGCAGTAATTCGGCCTTTTGGGCAGGAGCGTGGTCTTCCGTGTGCTTACGCGTGGCCAGCTTGATACAGAGTGATTTGGCACGTGAAAATTCTGAACGTCAGCGTGTGAATCGAGGAAAGGCCCTTAGCGCGTAAGCGCGTCAGCACGCATACGCAATTCCATTGGACCAAAGGCCCTTAGCGCGTATGCGTGTCTGTGACGTATCGCGCACGGGCGTTGCTTTTCGTGGGGTGTGGTGCGTGTGTTTTGCAGGCATTGGGGTTCACACGCTATTACTTCACAGAGGTTGGGTGTTGGCTATGCGTTCTTCTACACGCAAGGCAGACGGTGAGTGGTACCCTGCTCCCCCAGGCCCGATCGCGTGTAAAACCACCCGTGAGCCCCTGAAATACACGTACCCCGCTCCCCCAGGCCCGATCGCGTGTAAAAACACCCGCGAGCCCCTGAAATACACGTACCCCGCTCCCCCAGGCCCGATCGCGTGTAAAAACACCCGCGAGCCCCTGAAATACACGTACCCCGCTCCCCCAGGCCCGATCGCGTGTAAAAACACCCGCGAGCCCCTGAAATACACGTAACCCGCTCCCCCAGGCCCGATCGCGTGTGAAAACACCCGCGCACCCCTGAAATACATGCGCCCAGGCCAATCGCGTGTGGAACTTCTCGCGCACCTCTGAAATACACGCGCCCAGGCCAATCGCGTGTGGAACTTCTCGCGCACCCCTGAAATACACACGCCCAGGCCAATCGCGTGTGGAACTTCTCGCGCACCTCTGAAATACACGCGCCCAGGCCAATCGCGTGTGGAACTTCTCGCGCACCTCTGAAATACACGCGCCCAGGCCAATCACGTGTGAGAAACTTCTCGCGCACCTCTGGAATACACGCACACGCTCCCCCAGGCCCGATCGCATGTGAAACTTCTCGCGCACCTCTGAAATACAAGAGCCCAGGCCAATCGCGTGTGAGAAACTTCTCGCGCACCTCTGGAATACACGCACACGCTCCCCCAGGCCCGATCGCATGTGAAACTTCTCGCGCACCTCTGAAATACACGCACACGCTCCCCCAGGCCCGATCACGTGTGAAACTTCTCGCACACCTCTGGAATACACGCACACACTCCCCCAGGCCCGATCGCGTGTGAAACTTCTCGCGCACCTCTGAAATACACGCACACGCTCCCCAGGCCCGATCGCGTGTGAAACTTCTCGCGCACCTCTGAGATACACGCATACGCTCCCCCAGGCCCGATCGCGTGTTGGCCTTCTCTGGCGCACATTTTTTTCCTGCGCAGGGACGCTACCGCCTGCTTTTGTATGGCGGACATGTATGGGCCTGTGCCCGTCTTTGGCCGTGCGCTGTTTTTCCCTATTCGATTCCATGAATACGTGTTGCAGGCGAGCGTGTGGGCGTTCTGGCACTTGCCTCCTGTACTTCCCCCGTGATGCCCACATTTTCACGAGTTGTTCCCCATTCTGCGGTTGACACCCCGTGTTACGCCTACTTTTGTTATGTGCGCCGCGCTATGTGCAAATTCGCTGTGGCCTTATCGCACGGCGTTCGATGACCTGTGCGCCAGCGTGCAACGCGCACATCCCACATTTTGCGCGTGCACGGACTTCCATGAATTGATGTGCGATGTTTTCTGTGCGATAATCGCACTTGCACTGCGATTTTCGCTATTTCACTGCGAATCGCACGTTTTCGCAAGCGTGCGCCGTTTTTTCGACGCACATTGATTCCATGAATCGGCCTGATAGTCTTCCTGTTCGCACAACCAGAGGAATCCTATGCTGGAACAAAATCCTTTGCACGTGATTGCATGCGATCAAGGGATGTAATGGCCAATCACACATCCTCACTTCAGCGAAAACCCACGCCCACAAAACTATGCAAACAAAATACAGCTTGCACTACCTAACACACAAACACCCGTGAACGGCACACGCTACCAGAAACATGTGCAGTAAAAACGAAGGGCCAAATGAAATGAAGTTTCACCGCTCAACACACACAAACATCTGCAGCTAGCACACCCAACCAAGAACACGTTCACAGTAAGGCTATAGGGGCAAAAGCAAATCACGGCTACACTGCAAATCACATACAATGATCTACAGCACCCGACAAACACACAAGGAAGAAACGAAATCCTTTATAACAACACCACCTCCCCACACACAGACACTGGGCCTGATTTACAGAAGTTTTAGTGTGGTGTAAAGTGACTTTGTACTGGTGAAAAGTGACTTTGCACTGCCAACAAACACCCTGATTTACAGAACAGTGCAAAGTGTATTTTTGCAGTGCACACTTTGCACTATTCTGCAAATCACTTTGCACTGAAAACGTACTCTTTGCACAGTGCAAAGTGTTCTGTACATTTTAAAAGATGTATTTCGCAGTGTATTTATCACAACAAAACATTCCATGCATGTTACCCAATGTGACATTTAAAGACACATTGTGTAATCTATTAAAAATATGGCAAAACATCATATACACCAACCAAATTTCGCATAAGACATTTCAACACATTGATTATCTGGTCACAAGGAATCCTGCGAGTCATCTCCAGGGCACTCACAGCATTCATTGCGGCGTACCTCAGTGTTCCTGCGTGTCACCGACACTTTACAATATCTTTACGAAACCACTCTTTGATGTGCTTGATTATCTGGGTGTCTCCTACACCAATTATGCGGACGACACCCAGATACTCATTCCCATCTCAGGTGATTATCTGGCAGACACCAAGGCCCTCAATGACGTCTACCTGGTTATCCAAGCTTGGATGGCCCAGCACCAGCTATGTATGAACGACGATAAGACGGAGCTCCTTATCTTGGGTACCTCACAACGCCTGAGCAAACTCGAGCCGTCTTATCAGTCATTCACCATAGACGGCAATACCATACGTGTCTCGAAAGACACCAAAACTTTAGGCTTTTACCTAGACTCGACCCTATCCCTATCGAGACAAACAAATGCAGTTAGGTCTACCTCCGCCTACACGTGCAAACTTATTTCTGCCTGCAGACCATTTCTTACTACCCCCAACAGTGTCACACTAGCCAGAACACTTATCATGGCAAGAATTGATTACTGCAGTGCTCTTTACTTAGTCACCAGCCAAGAGAACCTTTCCAAACTCCAAACTACCCAGAACAATGCAATTCGAACGGCCCTGAACATCCCTCGCAACCATCACATCTCAGACGCCAGAACCAGCCTAAAGTGGCTACCGGTGAAGCAGAGAATTTCCCTAAAAACGCTTGCCCTCACGCACAAATGCTTAGCCAACAAGGCCCCGATCTATCTATGTAGTCGGCTTTCACGCCACTCTACTACCCGACCTCTAAGAACTGCTCAGACTCACTGCCTAACCATCCCCAGGTTTAAGCTTCAGAAAGCGGGAGGCACCAGCTTCCCTGTCCTAGCCTCTAAACTCTGGAACACCCTCCCTGCTACTATCAGAGCCGAAGTTTCCTTCAACACCTTCAAGACTAAAACCAAATCCTGGCTCTTTGACCAGCATTAAGATATGCCCGACACCTCTGTCTTATTTTCCCTGGCCTGCCCCCCTTGACTCCATTTCTGGCCTGCTAATTCTGCTAACGATTTTGCTCACACTAGGATACCTCCTCAGTTAATCCTAGTGCATTGAAAACTATGTAATATATGTAATTAATATGATTGTTATTTACTAGTATTGTTTAAATTTTTGTGATGTAACCTCCTTGCCTGTATGTTTGTCCTTGCAACTGTTGTACAAATTGCGCCCTGATGCCCCCGGGCCTGATGGTCTGTGCGTTATAAATAAACAAATACAAATACAAATACACTCAAACACATAATGTAGCGACATTTGATTGACTAATGTGAAACGTCAAAAAGTACATCACACTTGCACATATCAAAACACCAAAAATCACACACTAAGGCGCTTCAAATTACAACTTTGCTATTTTCAAATAAATTAAGAACATATGAAAACATTAAATATCTTAACATGCAAATATGTCCTTCCAGAAAGCCATTATATGCACCTCTGAGTGCTTACAACGATGAAAACTGGCGCAATAGCCAAGCACATCAGCACACCCCTACCCATCCATATCCATAGTAGACACAGACTCCAAGCTACTACCAGCAAACACACACACACACACACACCATCCTATCAGAAATAACAGTATGTGACCACCCAAACACACTTCCACCCCTAAAAAAAGATGACTATGCCCACAGCCCACAATATACATTCCTATAAATTATACATCCACAGTAGGACAAATGAAAATCTTACAACAGGAACTCCCATGCACATATCCAAAGAGTCAGACACAAACAGTTGACAAACTCTGTGTTGGCAAGATATCCCCCATGTCAAGGACAAATCAGTACACACTTCAAAATAAAAAATAACACAATCAAGCAGACACATATTGCCCGTGTGCATCCACACCATTGCTGTGGCTGTGACTAACTATGATGCATGGCAAAACCTCATACAGCAACACCAAGAAAAATCGAAGTATGATCTTAAATTCACATAGAAAAATTACATACAGTAATTTCAGGATGACAAGAAATAATTACTACCTATCAAATAATATACCCGTCAAACATCAAAAAATGCTTCCAGTGTCATCAGTCAACAACCTACCATTATAAAGAAAGTGAAAAACAGTAACAAAGGCTTCCATTTAAATCTCTATTCTTCTTGAAATTAAGACAAAAGCAACATCAAAATAGCAAGGTCATTGATTCCATAAAGCATCTTCTGCACCATAGGTGCCTCAGTTGTAATGGCTGCCATTTCATGACCTTTCCCACCTTCTGACATCTTGTGCGACCCCTTTGTGTTTTTGTGGTTAAGCACCATTTGTGGAACCTTGGCTTTGCCAATGCTTGACCATCAAGACCCCTTTGGAGGATCTGGGAGACATATCCCCTTTAACACAGATGTCCACCCCCTCTGGGGACAAGGACGAACATCTAGGGAGAACACAATATATCCCCCTCCCTAACACCCCTCCTGGCCTAGACGTATTGTGCACCCCAGTACAATGCCCATTCACCTCATGTACATGTGTAGAGACAGTGACATAAATATGACTGAGATGAAGAAGAGGCCAAACTACCCACTGGAGACTGGTAGGGCTAGTACTGAGATGATGTGGAGATGGAGAGCCATGAAGATCATGACAAGAACCAAGTGTGAGCGTTCTAGTGGTTACCAAACATCAATAGAGGATCTGGAAATAAAATCCCCAAAAAGATGGCAGAAGTTGTCAAGCCAACCCTTGAGGAGCCAAGGACTGACCGGTGGTCCAGCAAGTAAGGAGGTGAAGGCTGCAGATCGAGACGCTGCCAGCAGGAAGCAGGCGTCTCTATGGGGTCTGACGTAGAATGTTGCGCTATATTGAGACCACCCTTAACCTTGGGAGTTTCTTCCCACCTCAGTCAAGGAGCCCTGCAATACTTGCTTATGTTTTTCAGCACTGGCCTTACTGAAGACTCATATAGATTCCCACAAATCATAGAAATCACACTAAACTACACACACCACCTTCTTTGTGGCTCACAATTAACTTCTTATTTCACAAGTGAATCACACCAATGGATTAGGAAAAACAAAAATTATAATACTTTTCTTTACTTCAATAAATAATTAAACTGATCAATAAACAAACACAAAACAATGTATGCAATGCTGAGCAATTTCGATTGTTCCTGCACAATTAAAGGACTAGCAGTTTAGTTTTACAAATGTGTGCAAATGCATATGGCAATTATTATTTCACCTGCACTTTTACTTTAAAATAAACCCAGGGTGATTTTGCAGTTTGTTTCAGACCACCCTACTTTGGTCTGTGTTGGGGAAGTCAGACAGAAAAATTGGGATGATTGAAGAATTTTGGATTTCAGACTAGCCTCCAATTAAAGGCCTGTGTTGGGGAAATTAGACAATAAACATTGGGATGAATGGAGGATTTTGGGATTTCGGACCCACCTCCACTTAAAGGCCTGTGTTGGTGAAGCAGGCAGTTTAGGGATTTTTTTTTAGGGATAAAGAAACCCCCCTTCCTAAAGAAGTCGGGGACAACAGGACAAATGGGATCACCCAATTAAATTAGAGACTATAGTTTTCAGCGCACACCGAGAATGAACTTTGTTAATTTTGAATTTTAACAAAAATCACGCTGTGTTGTTTCACAAACGGGAATTAATGAAATTAATATTTTGATTAATGAAGTTAATAAATCACACAGTTTTGCTAACCCACACGCACTATAAAGGGAAAGGATTTAAGGCAAGCAGACTCCCCCACCTTTTGGTTTCCCATGGCTCTGTTCTACATAGAAAGCCTCTGTTTGAAGTTCAGGAAAGCCAGCTGCATTTCAGGTCCCTCTTGGAGGATAAGGCAGGGGTCTGGTTACTCCACTCTCAAGGATGGCCCCCAGCACTCCAGCATTGTACCCAGGTAGCTTTTAGCACTTCCCAGAAATAGACAGCTCCACCCAGATGCAATCTCAACAATCTCCTTTGGTGATTTCTTGCAGCTGTCAGATGGTAAATTTCACCAGCTCTCCCGATTTTTCATGGTGCATCCACTTTATATAGCTGCACTGACACCCTCACGTTTACAATCTTGGAGAGTACCTTGCAAGAGTTCTCGAAAATAGGATTGCACAGTTACCATTCTCTCTCCTACCAACTCCAGCCCATCTCTAAGGATTGGTTTAGGAGTCTGGAGCAGACATATGGCAATTCCCTTTTGTAATCACCATTTGTTCTCATGTCACATGTTTGGCAAAAACTAGTTATGTATCAGAAACTTTGTGATTTACTAGAAATTGCCATAATATATATATATATTTTTCAATTAAGCTAATTAGGGGGAATTTAATAAAACAATAACCAGCTCCGCACTGTGTAACATGGCCATTTGTTAATTTCCTGCCGTTAAAAAAAAAAGCATAATTGTTAGGAACATGCAATTTATTATCCAAATTCCTAATTTTACCCTCCACCCGCTCGCCAACTCTCAAATTTGAACATTTTCAGATCAACCAGAAACCCATTTTAGATGGCCATTACAGTTCCTTCAGTCGCAGGTGGATGAATTTTATATCGCCAAAATCACCTGGAAATATTCTAAAAGATGAAACATACATGTAATCAGTACGACGTATGGTTGCTGAGAGAAAGACCTAAGTTATAACAGTCCTTTTAAATTTATAGTAAATCTTCATGATGGGAAAATGGTAGCTCTCCTGCCTCCAGGCCATGTATCACTCTGGGCTAGCCTGTAATCATAGTTTTTATTAATCTCTTTGTGTTTGAGGTTTTGCTGCTTGAAGTTGGTGGCTACACATCATCAATGGGGGAGGCATTTGCTACACAGAGAACCCCACTGTAGATAATGAGCACAGCCGGCAATGTGATATCACAAGGCCTGTGTCTTATCTAAAAGGGGCCATCATTCTGATCTGACGGGCATCTTTTTCTTGTATTTCTTTCAAAGTTCAGCTCCTCTACATTCCGGGCATGCAACAGCCAGGGCCATTTGTCTCTTCACAGAGCACAGCCTTCATGGACAACACCTTTCAGGCAGGCCACATTTTATTGCAGTTGTAAACAGCTGGGATGCAAGTCAGGCTTTCAGTGGGAGAAGTCCTTTGTGAAGTTTTCCCATTGTCCAACCATTTGTCCTTGGCTGAAGGGAAGTCACAGATTGCAATTTCTAACCTCAGCCTTTATTCTTTGAACCACAGTCTGTTTTACTGATTAGGGTTCTGCAGGGCAGTTTCTTTCAGTCATTAATAAAATACACTTTTTATTATCTGCTGTTCATTTTTCTGCCGAAAAGTTGGTCTGAATTGTAGCAGTGTACCCCCTTTTGATGGGTGATAGTTTCATTGAAAAATGATGCATTTATGTGTCAGCCTGCAATGTGATGTGCTTGTCCAATCTGCACTCAGATTACCTTTTTGTTTTCGCTTTCTCTGGATTTTCCTTGCCGAAAGACACCCACACAGTCTGCTTAAATATGCCCAATTTTGCATGCAGGTTTCTGGATGCTGGCAGGTCATTTCCCGTGGGCCAATTAGTTCTGTGGTTTGGGGCCTTTGATTACACCCCACAGGAAGAGTCAATCCAGTGGCTGGAGGAAGAACAGCCTGAGTGGAGGAAGCAGAGTGACCACGTGATCCACAGCCATTGAGAACGTAGGAGGAAGCCAGCAGCTGCAAAGCCTGCAGAGACGTTTTCTAAAGGTAGGGAAGGGAATGGGCCAGTTTGTGGGGATCAAAGGGAGTGTTGGCATTTAAGGGGAGGTGTCAGAGAAGCCAACATGAGAATAGGGGTAGTGAAAGACCCAAGAGAAAGAGAGAAATATTGTGATTGGAAAAGGGGAGAATCTCCCGATGTGGGGACAATACATAACCCCACAACTTGAGAGAGAAAGTCAAGAGTACTTTGTAAATCATCACATACGTTACAGTGCTTAGCAGGTTAGTGAACCAATTCTGTCCAGCGAACTAAGAGTGAGTCAAGAACACTTTCTAAATCATATTCTTCATGACAGTACATGGCAGGATAGTGAACAAGGTCTGTCGAACATGTTAAATAGAGAAATACGGCTCTGGGAGCCATGATCAAAGAAGGGATTCTCTTCCTCGTGACAGTACTTGGCAAGCCGGAAGAACAAGTGGGCTATACTGGGGACACCTGGGTCAAGGATTACACTTGTCCATGAACTGTTGGGAAAGAAAGAAAACTGTGAAACAAAGATCACCAGGGGAATGGAGTCATGCCCCCCTGCTACTGCTGAGTGTGAAGTGACTGTGAAACCAGGATATCAGGAGAAGGGTGTAATTCTCCTAGTAATGCTACATCCGCAGGAGGAACACAAGAAGCATGGCTAAGAGATTCATTCCCCCAGGTTAATGAAAGACCACAGTTAAGAGAAGGGAGTCATTCTCTTGCCAACTGACAAAGACAACTATCCAACCAAGAAGCCAGGGGAAGGGAGTCATTCCCCCTGGTTTTTGGGCACAAAACAGTGAGAACCAGATACCAGTAGAAGGGAGGCATTCTCCTGGTAGTTGAATCTGCAAGAAGAATCAAACCAGAGAATATTGTGATCCAGGACAAGGGAGTCATTCTCCCTGGAGTGAGGAAACTGAGAAAATTCTGATACAGACTGTTACAGGATTGACAGCCCTTTGGCTGTGAAGAATTAGAACCTGGGGAAGGGAGTCCTTCCCCCTGGTTAAGAGCTTGCAACCAGAGCTGCGCTACATAGTTCAAGAGAAGAGAGTCATTCTCCTGGACTAAGAACATTGACGTAACCTTCTAGTTTAGTTATAAGTGTAACAGACAGAGTTAGAGATATTAACACATGAAGGTGGACTCTTTCAATTACACAGACATTCTGGCAACTTCATTAGCACTTTCGTTGAGTAGGAGAAACCCCTCATAGAGATAGGAAAAGTTAGGTTTTCTCTTTGTTTTCTTGGTAAATAAAAGTTTATAGCAATCACTTTGCCACCTGTCTGTCAGTCTCTTCCTGAGTTGATTATATTGGCCAGTAGTATACGCTGATGTCAAACTCCTCATCAAGACGTGCTCTTTGTGGCAAAAGGCCACTACGCATAACCCTCCTCCAGCACCTTTACAACCCATCCCATCCCCATCTCCTGAATCGGGATGGATATGGTGGAACCCTTACAACCATCAAAACTCAGGATCAAGTATATCCTAATTATTCTAGACTAGGTATATGTTACCCGGAGACCTTCCCTATACAAAGCAATATCCTGAAACAAATTATAAAACACCTTATCCCCTTTTTATGAAGGGTTGGTTCCCCAAAGGAAATACTAAAGGACCAGGGAACAACCTTCATGAGAAAAATAATGGCAGAGGTCAAACAAATCCTTCATATCTTCATATACCATCCCAAAACAGACAGCCTAGTGGAGCGCTTTAATAAAACACTCAAAAGCATTCTTAGAAAACTAGTAGATGTTGATGTAAGAAACTGGGACATGATGATCTCTTGGGCTCTATTTGACATTAGAAAGGCTCCTGAAGCCTCCCTAAGATTTTGACATTTTTGAACTCATGCATATGTAGAATGAACTTCTAACATTCTGCAGTCAAAGAAAGGAAATACTTACCAACCATATGCAGGTTTACGCATGTGCCCAGTCTCCATTTGAATTCTCAGAATGCCTTGAAATAGGTGGAATCATTTTAGGTTATCTAATGAACTGCAGACAGAGCCCTGGTGCTGATCGGTCTCTAGTGACTCATTTCCCTCGAGTGTGGTCCTCTGATCCCTATGAGCAAAAAAGTGGTGCAAAGAATGACTTCCATTTTGAGAATTGCCATATAGGCTTGGCTTCCTTGTGGGAGTGCCTTTCAGTGCAGGATCTATCTTGGACCACTAATCACTCACTCTCTTCACCACATACAGCAAAACCTGACCATACCCGTTCCACCCACCTTTTGGAGCCCAGTCACACTTTGAGCATGTGCAAGATCTGCATTCATGGGCAGTAGTCGAAGTGTATGAAAAGAAGTAGTGGAGCTATGTTCCCTACTGGCCTGCACACGCTCCCCACAAACCCCATCAACACGCCCACTCCCATGCACAATACAAACCCCCAAACAAATGTGCCTGCTGTTTAAGGGAACATTCAGTGAAGTGTACTGAAAGTGCACGTTTCAACTTCTTCCTACACTTATTTTAAAATGAAACTATTTCGGAACAGTTTCCTTTTAAAATAAAGGTATAGGAACAGTGACAATTAAAATAAGTAAAGCAGCACCACTCCCATCCACTCCTGCCGACTTCGACCACTGTTCATGGGTGCCTTTGAGCAAGGATGACCCAATGCTGTACATACACTGCTTTTATCTTTGTCTTTGTGAATCATGCACATTTTGATCATGTTCTCAGATTTGTAAATGAGTAAAACCCTCACTGATGAAATACACTTTCAGCGGTAGGTTCAAGGATCAGCAGGGCCAACTCAGACTTCCGCTCACATTGATAATTGGAGAACTATTACATTAGGTAACAGTAATATAGCCTTAGAGACTGACAGAGGGGTAATTATTACAGGATAATGACCTGCTACCAAGTTTGTTTCAGGCCATACATTGGGAAAGGGTCATTCTCGCAAGCCATAATGACCACTCCTGAGGTCTATAAGGCTATTAGCACATGGCGGTAGTAGCAATACATGTTTTGGAGTTTTGATGGTGAAGTCAAAAAAGTTAATTTTAAAGTGAGTGAAGACAATCGACTGAGTTAGTAAATTAAATGTGGTTTATTTTTTGGTATTTAAATAACATGGTAATCTTCATACATTAATTATTGTAATTTAACTTAGTAGAACTGGAAAAGGTTTGACATGAGCATGCATTAGGTGTCAAGTAAAAGTAAACAGTTATCTGTAAAAAAGTGAAAGCGATTTCCAAGTGTTATACCTTTCCCTTTTGTGTGTTAAATAGCATGCTGCAGCAACAACAGAAAAAAGATACTCCCAGAGAGGAAACGTCTTCCTGTAAGAAATCTTGCCTGGAAAATGCATTGTTGTTTTCCTGTCTGCTTCTGAAGACAGAATGTTCAGAACGCAGATAATAGCAGTAGTTATTGACTGCACTGTAAACATTCTGATTGGCTGGCAGGAGGTCAATAACGATTTCCATGTGTTAATATATTTATGGTGTGATGCAAAAGCTAAAACGGTAGTAGCAAGTGCTGTAGCAACTTTCTGCCTATTTGAGCTCGGTATAGTTTTAAAAGGAGTTACTTTTGTTGTCTATAAAAAGGTGAGGTCTACAAATGTTGGAAAGCAAACTTTCAGCCAAACTCAGTCCAAAACAAACCAAATGGAAAGTCTAAAAAGAGCTGGCAAGCCAACATTGACGTACAAACACTGTAGAATGGATTTTCTTCACATAACGTACATCACACCATAAAATAAGCTCAAACTAAACCACTTAACAAGACTGACTTTAAGTATATAATGGATGTGATCAACCGAATATTGAAAGTGAGAATTGTGAAGTAGTGTTGTGGTGTGAGTTACAGATTAAGTCATAGTGTGATGAGGTTTGTTTGTATTAGAGAAATATGTAGTAACTGGCTTTGTGTTTCTAAGGGGAGGAGAAGTGTAGTAATCTGTCCTACAGATTAGCTGTGAGTGTGAGGTCATCTGCAGTGGAATGTTTGTGTGGAATGTTTGTGTGGAGGTGTTCTGCTAGTGACGGTTGGAGAGGAGAGTGAAGCAGAGAGCTGAGAAGATGGGTGTGGGGATGAGCACGGTGTTTCCCGTGTCATCTTGTGTCCCTTACCATCCCTGTGTCTTGTGGAGGAGTTCAGGAGATGGACAATAAAGAACCCGAGAATTTACCTTGATGTACTGGCGGTCCATCATTGTTACACTGGCGACGAGGATGGGATGGTAGGTGGTCTTCCTGGTCATTGGCGCTGCTGGGGTGGGGGGTGCAGCACTCCTGGAACACCGCCCCCGTGAGGTCCCCCCACACCCAGGCAGGTCCATGTCCAGTTGGCCCATTGTTCAAGTTCAGTGTAGTTTGGAGGCGGTTGGGTTCACTGCCGCCTGAATGCGGCTCTCCCCTGCCACCAAGGGAGGATTGCAGCCGGGTGTGAATCCTGTGTGGCCGCTCGCTCATCGCATATCTGTGCCTTCACCCCGCACGGGAACTCATGAGATCATCAGGCGCGTCCCAGGCGGGTCCGTGTTCAGTGGCCTGCCGTTTGCAGTTTATGGCCCCTTTTGGTTCTCCTGTGAAATCTGTATCTGTAGTGCCTCACGTGGTGTTAGGGGCACCGTGTTGTTGCTGCCGGTTGGAGACAGGAGGGGCAGTCTTGCCCCATGTTTGCAGCGCTGGGAGTGAGCCATCAATTGGCCGGCGCTCCCCATGCCTGGAGTGGGTTGAGCGCCACCTTCCTTCTTCCTTACCAGTGTGCCATAGAAGGAAGGAAGGTCAGTGATCCCCTGTTTTTCTCCACAGCATGGGGGTCGAGTGCAGCGGCACGGGAGAGGTGCAGCTGATGTTTTTGGGACATGGGAGGACCTGTGTCACGCCCCATGCCGTGCCTCTCCAGATGAGGGGCGGGCTCTTGGTGCGGGAGTCTAAAAAGGGAGCAGGTCCCTTTTTGTGCCAGCGGAGAGAAGGTGGCAGCATTTCGTGGGAGCTCACAGCTGTGGCTTGGAGGATAGCGAGCCTGTGCGCCTTTTGTCGACTGTGCCTCTGTGTCTGTTAGAGGTGTCCTGTGCCGGTGTAGGTGGAGCTCTCGTAGTGCAAGGATGGCGGTTCATAGGATAATGGTGACGTCACGAATGGGGAAGCCATCCTCGGCTTGTCCCGTGAAGGAGGACGTTGCATTCCAGACTGTCAAGCATCGTTCTCAGCTCGTTGAGGGAGAAAACTACGTGCAATAGAGAGAGAACAGCGTATCACTGGCGGTGTTTGATTTCATTCGGTTTTCAAACTTATTTCGGGAATGTGCCGGGCAGTGAGGAATTGATGACTTCCGTTTGGTGCGGGAGGTTTCGAAACTTCCAGCGAGGACTTATTTTATTTATGAGGAATGCTACTCAGGTTAGTGTATCGGGCCGTATGAGTGGGTAGGGATGCACGTTACATGTTGTGCCCCAATTGTTTAGAAGGTAGCTAGCTCCCATAATACGTCCCAGAGGGGGAGGTGTCCTTAGTGAGGTTTTAGAGACCGCTGTTCGTTTCCTTGTGGTGTTGAGTGTTGTGGCCTTTCGTGGGAGAGTAGACCTGTAGGCGGGTTAGTGTCTTTCCACTTTCATCTCCCGGGTGGGGTTGTGATGTTTTTAAATCTGTAAATGGAAATGACCGATGCATATCTGTTCATCTGGATGGTGGAGTACAGTTTCTGGTGATGTTAACCCCTACAAGTGTGGGTGTGGTTTGGGTTTATCCATTCAAAAATGACAATGCTGTAATGTGATTTCCGCCATCTGAACACTAACTTTCATGCACATTTGACATTGGGTGGTGCCCGGGGGTTCATGCGGCGTCATTTGAGGGCCATTCAATGTTACAGTTTTGAACATGTTTTTCCATCTTTTTGTATTCAAATTGCATGGTTGTTATGCTATGTTATCAATGTCATTTTATGCATGTTAGATGTATCAGTGTGTGAGTGCAGTGTACGGGTGGATGTGAGTAGTTTGGTTCCCTGTAGTAACATTGTTTAACTGCATTAGCATCTTATGCCGCGTAAATGTGGGCGTTGGTCGCGTGTGTATGTGGTCAAGGGTTGAGTTGTGTGTCCATGTATCGTGTTTAGAGTGTCAGGAGTGCATGTATCTTTTATGTGGTGCCTGGTTTACGCCAGGGTTGGTCGTTACATTTTGGCATCCTAGTGGTGTTGATCTCTTGACTTGAGTTTCATTCTACCTGGTATAGTTACAGGTTAAGTGGCTATGTGTTTGTGTGTTATGGTCTTTAGTGCCTGATGGGTCAGGGTGGGTCGCTATTGGCCCGAGTGTTGTGGTCCCTGGTGCAACCTTAGGCAGGATTGGTCACTTTGGGCGTAGTTGTTCCGTCATTAGTGCCTGTGTTGTCAGGGTTGGTCGCTTTTGGCATTGGGTATGCCGTCATTAGTGCCTGATGGCTGTCAGGGTTGGTCGCTTTTGGCGTGGGTTGTGTCGAATTTTAGATCATTCATAGGTTCCGGCGTATTTGGCCGAGATGGGTTACCATGGTTTGGAGTTTAGCTTTACCAGTGTCTTTCCTGATTCCGAGTGTAGTAAATCAGGTTGTCTCGTGGTGTGTTCAATAATGGTGTTTTGTAGGAGGATGGAATGGCTAACGGTTTGTGTTGAGTAGCAGTATTGGGTTGTGGTTCTTCCGTATACTGCGGTTCATGGTTCTTTGTGTGGTTCCTCGGTCATTGTCTGGCTTTTGTTGTGGCTTCCTTTGGGGGAGGTTGGTTAGTGCTCGGAGGGGCAGCTCTGAGACTTCGGGGTGGCAGACTGAAGTGGAAGGTGATTTGTGCTAAGGTGGGTAAATTGGTTAGGTTATAGTTGTGTTAGTGTTGGCTAACAATAGTTTGGCTAGGGGTGGCAGCCCTAGGTCCTGAGGGGCAGTTCGGGACAGGCGTCAGTGCTCTGTTTGTTATTTTTGAGGACTCGATGTGTGGACTGAGGGAGTGGTGTGTTGTTTTAGGTTGCATCCGTTGACATTTTCTACTTGGTCCGAGGGTGTCCTGCAAATGCTTTTCCTTTTGTGTGGTTTCCATTATTGGTTTTACCAGGGTTTCTGTACATAGGCGGCCGCTGTGTTACGGAATTATGGTAGTGTGTTGGGGTGTTAAGGTCTTGTGCTGGTCACATTACCTTGTCATTCTTTTGTTTTCCCATGGAGGGAGTGGTGTAGTAACTGGCTTTGTGTTTCTAAGGGGAGGAGAAGTGTAGTAATCTGGCCTACAGATTAGCTGAGAGTGTGAGGTCATCTGCAGTGGAATGTTTGTGTGGAATGTTTGTGTGGAGGTGTTCTGCTGGTGACGGTTGGAGAGTAGAGTGAAGCAGTGAGCTGAGAAGATGGGTGTGGGGGTGAGCCCGGTGTTTCCCATGTCATCTTGTGTCCCCTACCATCCCTGTGTCTTGTGGAGGAGTTCAGGACATGGACAATAAAGAACCCGAGAACTTATGATGCCATTGTTTTAAGAGTATTGTTTAAAGTGTATTGTTTTGCACACCTCAGTGGTCTTCATGATGTGCTTATGGTGTGGGCTTGTATGCAGTGCTTATTGTGTATGACTTTTGTACTGAATTGTAATGCATGTGTTTCTGAGTGAATAATTTCCAGTGTATTATTGTTCCTAGTGTGTTGTTTTAAGTGTACTGCTTTTATCACACTGTTAGCCGGAATGTTAATACAATGTTTAGTGCCTTCATGTGGGATCACTGCATGTTTCACATAGGCAACTCAACACCGGAGTATGCCCCCCAATGTTTTCCATGGGGGTATATGCACTTAACAGATCATGGGTTCTCTGTTTTCTATGTGAACGATTTGATTTACTTTTTGCAAGTGTTGTGTGTTTAGTTTCATAGAACATTTTGCAAGTAGATGTTCCTTATTACTGCTCACGTTTGTCTTTTTTTCACCTAGGCGGTTATGGTGTAGGGAGGAGGGAGAGTGGGTTTGTGTGTATCGTTGTGGTAAAGTTTTCATTTCATGGTTTACTTTCATTTTGAATGGTTCCTCCGGCACTACTGCATGGGCTGTACAGCAGACTCTCGTGTGAGTTGCTGGGTAGATTTTTCATTTTGCAGCATATTTTTCATTTCACATTGGCCCTCCAGCCCGATTGAGCATGTACAAATATACTGCAGCATTTTTCTTTAAAGTGAATATCACGAGTTTGGCTGGTACAACTTCAAGATAAGGGCCAGGTGCATGCCAAGATGTTAATAAACTGAAGCAGACAATTTTGAAATACGTGTCCCGCATGTCTGTTTTTTCCTACATTTTTCGATTCTATATGACAAAGTTCATGAAACTTCGTGCCAATTTTGGCATGAGTGATCAGATCTATCCAGGTCAGTAAACTGCCAAATTTGGTGACCATTCATGGACAAATTCTAAAGTTACAGAGGAAAGCTTTTTTTATAATTTCCTATGCAAAAAGACATGCAACCTTAACTATAAAGTCGATTTGCGGCATATAATATATATGTATATATAATGTATTTAGAACAATGTGAGATGACGATGCACTGAGAGAATGTGCCCATGCGCCGGAATGATAGTTTCAGGAGCTTTCATTCTTCTCATGCTTAATTGTTCTCAACAGCAAGAGAGCAACTAAGAAATGTGCTTTTCAAAAACATTTTTGATGTTTACTATTTTATTTGACTGATTCTTAGTAAATGAGGTACAGAAGCGCTGGGTAAAAAGTGCTCTAGGAAGGGAAGGCAATACTTGTTGCAGGCTCCTTTTCTGACAGCGTAAACCAGTGCACTTGAAAGGGCATCACTTGTTGGGGAAAAGCCTGGGTTCTATGCAGATTTTCAAACGGAAAAGCCTCCACCATGCAGTGAAATGGACCTAACACCGCCGCCATATGACCTACAAGTTCCCCATCAAGATTGAAAAAGTGGTTAGCACCCTCGGAGCATATTTAAATGTCGCCATCAGCTCCTCTGTGTAATGGAACTTTATCTCCGTGCATAATTCTTTAAAGTACGCCATCGTTCTACACCCCCAAATTAATTGGTGGAAATGTGGGAGAGCAAATATAGACCGTACAAGGTATTGAATTAATTATTGAAAAATGAAATAACCATAGGGAGTTTTTAAATATGCAATACGGTGTGATAATGCGGCAGGCTTGTGGGTAGAGGTTTTGAAAATGTAGTTTTGCTTTTAAACCAGTGCTTATAATTTTAGTGGCAAATGAACGTGTTAGTAGGAAAACGGTAAACCCAGAACTTGGGATTCCTGTACCTCTGATTTAGGTTTGTTTCATTTTCAACTCATTTAACGTCAGATTTGTACTATTATGTTTTTATATTTCAAATGCAATGTATCTATGAATCCTAGAGACCGAAGCGTGATAGGCGAAAAGCTTTACTTTAATCATAACCACTCCAGGAAGGAGTTCACCACTTATGTGCAATTACTGAGGGAGGCCAGCCATGTGCATATCAGAATTTGAAACCAGATTCGTATATGTTGTTATGTACCCATCCAGCTGTAAATCGCTTCCTTTTACTGCTACATATCTAAATCAGTTACCACTGCGCTCTATTTGGGAGCGCAGCCAAAACTCCCTTACGCCGAGAGATACTGTCAGACCTAATGCAAGAAGGACATTTCTGAAACTCTCAGGCACGTTCTTACCAACTGTGCTGGCCTGGGTCCTGTTTACATTAAGGAGATTGGGTCTTTTGTTCACAACTGTGTCACAATAAAATCTAAGTAATTCTGGGCCTACTGTTTGAACACCAACTCTACCTCTGCCCACGTGGATCTATATCGAGTATGGTTAAAATCAAAGGTGATGCTTGATTTTGAACGTGATAGCTGATGCATGTTCGTTATTTATTGACTATGTGTATATATTATATGTGTATATTTTATATGTGTTTTCTACTTTTCATATATGTATTTTTGTATGTTTTGTGAAAAAATCTTTGAACTGAACACAATAAAGATATTATCAGGGGCAGCGTGTCTGCCTTGGAAGCAAGACGACGTAGGGCAATACAGGTTCGATCCCCGGGTCCGCGCTTAGAAACCTCTGGGTATTAAGTGTTTTATAAATAACCAATTACAATTATTATTATATCAGTTTTGTTTCTGCAACTATTAGACCCAGCCTGAACTACCAGGTGATGTCCAGGTGATGTCCCCTCTGCATAACTACAGGCAACGCAGGCATGTTTTAGCCTTATTGGGTCTCGTCAGTGAGGTATATACAGATTTAACATTTCAACATTCAACATTGTCTATTAGAAATGTATAGTAATCTAAATACTTGAACATTTTCAAATAGAGCCCTCATAGCTATGCAGGCTTGCTCCTCTTTTGAATGCCTTGTCTGCAGGCTCTCTCTGTCTCCTGGCCATTCTCTTACCGTGGCTACTATCTATCGGCCAACTGGTCAGATCACCTTCTTCCTCTCTGAGTGGGCGGACCTCTCCTCCTCCCTCCTGGCCCCAACCACTCAACTCCTCATTCTTCAAGACTTTAACATCCACCTGGATGCTTCCTGTCCCTCCTCTGGACTCTTTCGCAACCTCTGCGACTCTCTCTATTTCTATTTTCCCACTCTGCAGGGCACACTCTGGATGTTCTGATCTCCTCAGACCTCCCCCTCTCTATCCCCATCACTGCTCCTCTCCCCTGGAGTGATCACTTTTTCCTTTCCTCCCATCTCGCCTTCTCTATCGCTCACGCCAAGCCAACTCCAGCACTGCCACCTACCTTCTCGGTCATCCGACCCATGAATCGTGGTCAAGTTGAAACTTTCACTGCCACTTTCTCTCCCCCTTCCTCCTCCTCTGGCTGACTCAAATCCTGACACAGCCCTTTCCATGCTCAACTCTTCTATCTCTGATACTCTTGATGTTCTTGCCCCTGTCATGAGGATCCTCTCGCAGCCCAAAGTCAAGTGCAACTGTATGACTCTGACCTTGTCACTCTTAAACGCAAGTGCAGGGTGGCTGAGAGGAAATGGCTAGCTTCTTGCACATCTTCTGACAAACTGGCCTGCCGTCTGCTCTAAAGGCAATACCGGCTCTATGTCAGTTTTAAGACAATCCTGCTGCAGTCTCTACCTCTCCTGTCCCCTCCCAGGCCCTCTGCACGGCCCTGGCATCTAATTTCAACTCTAAAATCCAGAACATCCTGTCCACCCTCTCGTCCTTTCCTCCTCCTCCTCCCTCTACTCTCTCCTCTACCTCCGCCCCCCCTTCCCTGTGGCCACCTCTTCTCCCTCTTTCTCTTCCTTTCCTCCGTTCTCCCCTGACGAGGTTTCTAGACAAGTCTGATCTATGAAAGTCTCGTCAAAAAAGGTTCTTACCTGTTCTTCCAAAGCCCATCAAGGACCTTGCTCCTGCCCTGGCTGAACTCTGCAACAACTCCTTTGCCACTGGAGCCTTCCCTTCCCCCTGAAGCCCTCTCTTGTGCACCCTCTTCTCAAGAAAGCCTCATTTGACCCCTCCTGCCCCACTATCACCCGAGCACCACTACTCCTTTCCTAGGCAAAGTCCTGGAAAAGCTGGCCATCTCCCAGCTTAATCTTCACACTGAATCTGTTGGTTGTCTACATGACCCTAAGTCTGTAGGCAACCAGAAGCACGAAACTGCTCTCCTGAACATCCGTGAAGACCTGCTCTCTAACCTTGATTCTAATCTCCTCTCTGTCTTCATCTTACGCAATCTCTCTTCTGCCTTTGACATGGTCAACCATGCTATCCTGCTCAATCGTCTCCATGATAACATGGGTAGCACCGTTCAGGCCCTGGCTTGACTGTCCTCGTTCCTCTCTGATCGACTCTCCCAGGTCCAACTTGGGTCCTTCCTTTCCTCGATCTCACTCTCTAACTATGGTGTTCCCCAGGGGTCTAACCTCTCTACCTGGCTATTCAACAAATACCTGCCACCTCTCGCCCACTGCATTGCCGCTCTCTGCTCCACCTTTCAGTGCTATGTGGATGACACTCAGCTCATTTTCAGGCTCCCCTCTGCCACCTCTTCTCCTTCTCTCATCTGTGACTGTCTTTCTGCTATCCAGTAGTGGTGTGCCGCCAAAGATATCTGCTTTAATGCCAGTAAGACTAAGATTCACCTCATCAGCACACCTGCACCCTTCTTTCCTGTCACTCTCTGGCTGGCCTCCCTTGGCCCTCTTCCTGCTCCCACTTGTGAGGCTAAGAACCTCAGGGTCATCTTTGACGCCACACTCTGCTTTTCCCCTCACATCTCTGACGTCTCCAAGAAGTCAAAATACCAACTGCACCTCCTCAGAGGTATTCTTCCTTTCCTCTCCTTACCCCTGAAGCTCACTGTCTCTAGAGCTTTGGTTCTCTCTAGCCTGGACTACTGCAACAGCCTCTTTCTAAATCTGCCTGCTTCTACTCTCTGCCCTCTGCAACTCATCCAGAACAGGACTGCGTGACTTGTCCTTGGTCTCGAGCACAAGGATCATATCTCTCCAGCACTGAAATCTCTGCATTGGCTCCCATTGGCTTCAAGGATTAAGTTCAAGACCCCCTGCATTGTCCACAGGACTTCTGGGGCCTGGGTCCTCAATGCCTTCAGCTCTCTTTTCATAAAATACCTTCCTACTCGAGCTCTTCGCTCCTCCATCTCCAACTCCCTCAAGATCAGTCGCTTCTCCAAGCAACAAGTTGGTGGTACATCTCTTTTTTCGGCTGGGGCCTGCCTCACTGAAACTTGAGGAGAACCATCTCTGGTTCCTTCCGGAAGCACTTCAAGACCTTCCTCTTTGCTTCTGCCTTTGCTCTTTCTCTCCCCTGCCGATTTCCTGTCTGATACTGCACTGGTTATTTGGCAACCCTCTGATTTCGAGCCCAAGTCCCGGCCCGTCCAATTGCACACCCGCACTGCCTCCCAGCATCCCTTGCACTCGAGTCTGTATTTGTAACCCTACAGTGCCCCTACCAGCACTTTTGGACACCTGCTGTCTGCACTTACCCTTGCACCGGCCACACTTCTTGTTATTGTTTTGATCCCATGTACAGCACTGCCCCTTCCCCTTTTCCCGGGCACTTTTCCCCTCACCCTCCCCTGCACTTGCTCAATCTCAATGTCACTTGGCCTAGTAAGATCGTTGTCTCTGTCCTGTCTCTGTCCTCCCTCTGTTCCCCCTTGTGTATAGGCACGTTACAAATGCCATATCATATCATAGTTCTCCAGCAATAGGTGCATGCAAGCTCCAGCATGCTACCGGAAATTCTGAAAATGCGTTCTACGTTTTAATCGATGACTCTTTTGTAATTTCTGTTTCTAAATATCTTTATGTTTTTCAGAAACTGCCTTAGAGCCCAAACGCAAAACATAGGTTATAGTACCACTTCCTGGTCACCGTGAGAGACACAACAGATCATTTTAAAGAGATGGGAAGGGGAAAACACGTGAAAAAGGTCACCGCAATAGGGGCTGCAGAGAAACTTCCCCGATTTGATCATGGAGTCTTTTAGCAATGTGGTACATTAACCCCTTCTCTGCCGGGTAGCCAGTGCGTTCTTTTCCAACTTCATGAATACACGGTTGTTCAATACATCATGAAGCCACGCTTAAAGGTGAAGCAACAGTGCGTCGTCAGGGCACTCATTGGGTTAAAAACCTCCTGTGCTGATACCATTTCAGAGCAGTTGTGGGACATCCCCCAATCGCTGGTTCCTCTGTTCATCCCTACAGTGGTCTACTTTTTACATAGGGATTTCTTCAGTTGTTGTGAAGTAACGGGTGTTACAATTGCCCTATTTTATTACAGTACTCAGTTTATTCTCCATGAAGGTTTCAGGAATTTAGTCAGACCGGAGGACTCTCTAAGCTTTCCAAATAAGAAGAACATTCTTAAGTAACATGAGGAATGTTGACATTGGGCGGTTGGACTCTGTGGGCCCGATTCATGGATTCTTTTGCACGGTTCAAAGTGACTTGGCAATGCTGAAAAGTGGCTTTGCATTGCTGACACAAACCCTTATTCATTGAACTGTGCAAAGTGTATTTTTGCAGTGCAAAGTCAGTGCATAGTCATTTATTTTTGCAGTGCATAATGACTTTGCACTGCCAAAATACACTTTGCACAGTTCCGTGAATCAGGGTTTGTGTCGGCAGTGCAAAGTAACTGTTCAGCAGTGCAAAGTCACTTTGAACAGTGCAGAAAATTCCATGAATCGGGCCCAAAGTGGTTTACATGCAGAGACATTCTTTCTGTTTTTAGTTTCGCAACTTGAGAATGATTCATTGGATCGAAACATGTACATGCCGTGGCCGAAATAATTCTAATATTCTACTTTAGTTGCTGAAATGTAAAAAAATAAATAAAAAAAAGAATATATACAAAAATGGAAACTAAGAATTTTGACCACATTTTCTGAAAATCAAGGTGGTACAAACCATAATGAGTGCTTCTGTCTCACCGAACAGTGAGTAGAAATCGGTATTTGCCCAATAAGGGTTGAGTCGGCCCTGACGGAAATAGAACCTGGGAATCACGTGTTCAACACAGAGCACAATGACAATTGCTTAAATCGCTGAGCCTGACAGGCCATCTGATGGTGCCTCTAGCTTTAGGAAGTGTAGGTGACATTGTAATCTAACTAGACAGAAAAGCAAGCCTTTTTAGAAGGGAGGATTTTCTATGATGGAGCTTACAGCGGACTGGATTTTACACGGACATGAAAGTTTAATTCCTATGTATGTGGACAGGATACATAAAGTTTGCTATGACATGCAGTAACGGTGCCCAAGCTTCTGCACGGGATGTGAGGGATTACCTAACCAAGCATGCAAACCGTATGAAAGATCCAATAAGAACCATAGTATACCATTGTTAGATAGTGAATCCTGCCGTATTCTGCACAATGCTGAGTGCTACAGTAATAGGTCGTTTTATTACTCAAGTTAATGGTACTCAATGTATTAACCTCAGAAGAAACAAGGGATGTGTTGGCATTTTTCAGGTTTCAAACATGTGACCCAGTAGCAGACAGCTCTGCAAACAGAGCGCTTAACTATCTGATGGCCCTGGCAATGCAGTTTCTTTATTATGTTGCGTTAGAGTAGGGCACCAAGGGTCAACACATGCTTATGCTCGGCCAACACTCTGCAGTACTTCAAACCTGAACTTCAAATCTCTGCTATGGATGGAAAGGGCCTTCTCCTCGTCATCTTACAAGGAATGCCCCGAGTTAAAAAAAAAACAGCTGTGGTCATTCATGAAAGCTATCCATGAAGTCACCATCTTGATGAAATTACTACTGCCCTGCAGAAGTACAAGGATGAGTAGTGGCTAAACTGCTTACTTAGCCCTCACACTTCTCCACACCAAGAGTGATACCAATCATTACATTAAAACAGGCATAGTGAACAGATTATACCACTTTTGCCTTTTGTGGCAACGTGGGCTGAGGGAAGGCTATACTCTAAAAAGGTGTGTCAATGTGATGACAGTAGCAACCCAAACAGCAAAAGTAAAACAGTCCAAAATAAAGTAATGTCCAATCAAGGTTCTATACAAATATATATACTTTCATTAAACATACCATATGCAATATCATTACTATAAAAACACTAACAAAAACCCTCCACTGCAAACAGAACACATAATATGCAGAATGCAAATGATGGAAGCACTCTGGGTAATGTAGCAGGGATGAAAGGTAAATAAATCACACCAATGTTACCAAAAGGCTTTTTCCTGGTTCGGAAAATGTTTAAATGGGTGACTTAGCCATATCTAGGGTCCAAAAAGTGGACTAAATGGGCTGGTGCCTTCGGCAAACCAGGTGTCTTAACATTGTGACAGCGGGTCAAACCAGGTTCAGATGTGGCGAGTCACAGTGATCTTGATGGGAAGAAGTCATCGAATCAGGTTCAAGATGAAGCTCAATGTGGCATTTGGAGGATGCGGGCTGATGAGGCCATCAGGGTCGGTTCGATGTTCGATCTTGGTTCGATGACAAAGATGCTAGTGTGGTTCGAGACACGGTGTGTGACATGCCTGTTCGAAGACTTTTGCAGCAGAGAGCTTCTTGTTTAAGCTACAGCAAGCAATGTGCTCAGCTGGCATGTTGCAGCAGCAAACTGGTTCGAGGATCAGCAACAGCAGTTCAAAGAGGTTAGTCCCAAAAACAGCACCCTGGTCCTGGTGGTTCAAAGGCATTTGAACAACATTAACAATGGCGTGATGGAGGTTCCACACTGCAGAATGAAGGAAACCAGCTGATACCAGCTGCTTTACTTCTTCTGATTATGTGTCCCCCAATCCAGGGACAAGACTGGTCCTTGTTCTCTTCACTCACAACACAGGGGAGACTATCACCTGCAGCAGTCCCTCACATGCATTGAGGTGCCTGGGTAATTGTGCAGCTGGCAAAGAGAGGCACGTCTTGCTCCAACAGCAGTTCACACCCAATAACCAGGGGACGGAAAGGCAGCAGATCTTGCCTATGCTTTGGAATACCTTCCTTCATCTCACAACTAGAGGACTCTGGGAAGGACAGCTCTCCCTTTATGGGCCAACCAAATTCATCTTGAAGTCCTGAAGGTCCAAAATGAATCAATGAAGGGGTGGGAGACCCATCCCTTATAAAAGGCAAAAGGTCACCTGTGATTGGACAATTGCAAGCCTGCTTTAAATGGTTGATTCCATGTTAAGGCAACAAGTGGCTTTTGCCTTATGGAAACATACCCAAAGTGATTTGCTTGTGCAGGAGGTGTAGGAAACAGGAAGAAAAAAGAAGCCCACAGACCACCACGATGGAGGAATGCCTTCCTCTGTTATGTTCTACTCTGTCAGACTGCCTAAACCCACCTCTTCTCTAAGCATGCACTTTAAAGGACCTTTAGTATGCAACACCCAGGTGTGATGCTTGCTCTTTTGTGTAGGATATGCCCCTTGAAGCTTGTTTCCCAGGGAAGCTCCACCTGCGATCTGCCCTGGAAAGAGGTGTTATCTGACATCACAAAGGATCAGAGAGAGGCACAGTCTTCCTGGCCTTTATTTTGTGGTGAGTGGTGCCAGACAATCTGACTAGAATACACAAAACTCTTCCCTGGCTGGCCTGGGCTCACATGACATGTGCATGTTACAAATCAGATGCAGCTTTTAATAATTATGTAAACTAACAGCTAACATACCAAAACCCAGGTATGGCATACATTTCAAGATTAGCCTTCCACTAAGGGATAGTTTATCATAACTATGATGGTGTTGGGACAGACGTACAGATTTAAATGCAACCTCTGCACTGCAATGACTTTGCTGTCCCAGAAGGTGTCACGTAGGACACCTGGGACCTCTGAACCTGCTCTGTGCCACTGAAGAGCAGTAGCTGCAGTTCATGAAACAAATGCACCAGGGCACAGGTGTCAGTAGCTCGTGGTATGGAGCTTTCTGAAAGGGGGGTCTGATTAGCAGGCCACCCTTTCTGAGATAGTATTACCCACATTTTTCTTTTTAGTAAAGAAATAAAAAAAGCAAGGACTTTTACACCCTTACCCGATGACAATTCCTCACACCATCTGCCTTTTTCCTTGACACTGCAGTACCTAGTTCAGTTGATCTGTGTACTATATAAATAGTCTCAGGGCCCAGTTTGTCCACCCACTCACCACTCAATAGGGGATGATGGACGCTGTTTGAATGAAGCACACTTGTTAAATGGATTGTATCTGTTTTATCTGAAGGGAACTGACTCCAATTAAGTCTATCACTGTTTAAGAACATCTATCCTGTGTTAATATGGTTCAAAGACCCGACAGCAAGTAAAGCACCCTCCGAGCTGTCCAATTCTGCATGTTATTAAATAACCCCCGCTAATCCCGGTCCCTGGATTTCTCATCATCAATCCCAGAACCTGAGTAGGCGGGAAAAACGAGCCCCTGCTCGGCACGCGGGAAGTGGTCCCTCCAGAGCATGGTAAGAGCACGCTGGCGGAGCAGAATATGAAAGCTGCTGCATAACTTGAGTTTCCAGTGCCGTCATTACATCAGCTTCTTGGGCACTAAATTTACAGGACAGTGTTTTCCAATGTAGGATTGCTAAACGAGCCAGAAGTCTCAGAAGAGTGCCATTGATTACAGGCAGAGTGCTAACATACAAGCCAAAAAAAGCAACCAGTTAAAGCAGTCCAGATCAGGCGACATCTCCTCTGAGAGCGAAACAGACTGCTAAAGCTTGGTCCATGCTTCTTAATCCATGGGAAGCGAGAATAGGAAATGGGCTATATATCGTACCCCGAAGAGGTAATCGGAGCACTCTCGGCAGCAGGGTCTTCTGATCTTTTGCAGAATGCCTGAGAACGAGAAACATGACTCAAATAATAGCACCAGGGAAAAGAACCTGTTTAGTGCCAGATCCAAAGAGGAGGGATAAGGAATCAGGCCACAAAGTAGTCTGACCACCAGTTCTCATTGGCAGTCAGTAAAAAGTACCTGCTAGCTGGGTGACCAGACATCCTGGTTTTGCAGGGGGATGCCGGAATTGCGCCCCCATTCCCAATACTTTTTTTTCTATCTACAAACCCTATCTGGTTTTGTGGAAAGGGAGGATGAGCACTGCAACAATCCCAGATCGAAGATTAAATCTTCAAAATTGCGAACAATTTAACATAACATGTGTAAACAAAATAAACATTTTAACCGTTTCACAATTTTAGTCCACATTTCGGCTATCCTGTGATGGTCTCGAACCCTTAACCTTTCATTTAATAGCCACATGCATTAACTGATGGTGCAACGAAGGCTGATTGTAGAACAAGGTATGTAATAGAAATAACAGTAAAAGTTCCTTTGTTTTTAACATGCTTACATTGACAGCGAAATCCGAACAGTTTATAACCAGAAGCAGTGGTGGCAATGATGTATTATTTACTGCGTGACCCCCCCCCCCACCAGCGTCGAAGGGGCTGGGAGGTGTAGTTCTACTTTTATGTATGTGGATGTCCACGTTTTTTATTTTTAAAATCTGGTTACCATATCTGCTAACCCTGAGTAAAGGCGATTGGGAAAGTGTTCACTATGGATTGGCAGTGGTTTCACCTCTACGATTTTTATAGTGGGCTAGTTTGATGTGGCAATTTGATTGCCATGACATTATAGACAGGTGGTGGAGGGGTTTGGGCAAAGTGTGAGGTTTGAGGAAAAAAAATACAGTTTATGGCAAAGTTGAAATAGCCACTACCAAACAGTCCACTATATAAATTGTGGCACTGGAATCACATACACTCTATTTACGGTGGGTGCTTGAATGACCAGTCAAGTGGTTGCCTACTAAACATCCAACCGTAAAAAGGGTTGGTTGACTCAAGTCGAGGGACATTTTTAAGTCAATACAAGGCAGTGCTAAACAGGCCCAGTCATCAAGAGAAATGGATCACCACAGTTGTGGTGCCAAACCACACCTGAGCAAGCACTACTTGTCCTTCCAGAGAGGAGCGGATAGGGAAATAAGCACAACGCACAGGTGAAAAAAGAAGACAATAGATGCAGGAGAAAATAAGTTGTTCGGAAAATGTGTGACAGTGGGATATGCCCAAGGAGGTAGGGAATGGACCAGCATTGGATTAATTGGAGGTGAGGGCTTCCCACCCCTAAAGCATCTTTTAAGAACATATATTTTTTTTAAAGTCGACGTTTCCCATCAATGATTTGCAAACTTGGTAGAGCTCAACATTTGAATGTCACTCGGTCTAGCTCTTTGCCGCCCGCTTCTCATTCTGACAATAGGTGGCCAACCCCCCTGGCAGGTTTGCACTGCCCAGATATGTGCAGGTAACATAGACCCTGCACAATTAATGATTAGTCAGTGTAGCTTCTTCCATAGGGATCGCGTAGACTCTGGTTCTCACTGCACTGGCCGGCTGCTTCATTTCACCTCTGCGCACTCTGCAAGAGCAAGGTTCGTAGGTATTGAACTCGCATGTCTCCACCCAAAGCCACCAGGGATATTCGTTGGGAATTTTAACCACAAAGATCTCCACTCCACAAAAGGGTCGATGGTTTGCTAGGGAGGGCAAGCAAAGTTTGGAATACTTTTCTTTGTGCTATGTGTAAAGAAGGTTGCCACTGTCTTGGAAAGCAATTGTTTGTATGGGCACGGTTTTGTGTCTGCCTGGCTAAAATAAAAGGTACCCAATTTAGAAGCCTCTTTGGCCTGTTAGTGGCCGCAGAGCAAGCAGATGGTATCCATGTATTTAGTTCATGATGCAGAACTTTATATAGGGATAAGAGAGGATAATACAGAGTCGCCAGCTTCCAAAAGAGTGTCGATCTCGTCTGCATTTGCAAATCCTGGCCAAAGCCATATTCTTCATTCTGCTTTGAGAGAATGGTCTGACTTTGTTGTGGTAACCTAAAATGAAAGGGGAGCTGTTCTGTTTTCAACAGCATAGCCACTGCTGAACAAGTACTTGCCCCAATCTTCAGCAAATGTAAAGCTGCAGAAAAAAAGGAGATAGTCCTAATGTCAAGTGTGGGCTATCGAGTACTACATCCCCTAGAGAAGGTAAATCCATTAGCTTGCCCTCTGCCTCTGAAAACCTTATTGGAGGGAACACTCTTGACTCTGGGAAGCCAGCACAATGGTGTTACTGCACTTCATAAAATCTCGTGTTCTGAATCAATCGATCCATTAACATGAACCCCGCCGTGCCCAAGGACTCTCCACCATGATGTGTGCAGGTACTATTTGAGTTCACCTTCAAGTGTGTTAAGAACTGGAGCAGCTTGTAATGACACAACCCGGAAATACATTAAGGTAATTCGCAGAAGTCACTGATGGAAAAGGAATTGGACACATGGAAATCACAATCCTCTCAAGCAAGAGCCCTGTCGATGAGGAGAAACAGGCCCCAGTGCCAGGGGCACTTTTGACTTCCGTAAACTAGGCCGCGCGGAAGAGGGTCAATCCCTGATGCATTATTTTCCTTTTCAAATGTCACCACTAGTCACTGTGCTGCAGCAACCTGGGGAATTACAGTGCCGTGGCACCTGGTTTAGATTGTGATATTGTGTGGCTTCAGCCACGAAATTAAAGTTGGAGTTGAAGGTGAAATCAGTAAGTAGGTCTATAAATTACACAAACATGTTTATAGACATTAAAGATTGCAGATGGGTATGGGGAGAGCCAGCGTACAGGTATAAGCACGAAGACAATAAGTACCACCAAACATAGATAACTATTTATCGAGCCTTTTAGGTCATATCACTGGTGGTAAGTGCTTTGAAGGGCTAAAATGAATGGCTTGTATTACTGTTTGCCTGGCTCAAGTGCATACTCACACAGTCCCTCCTGAAATCCCATTAGGCGGAAATACACAACTTTTCCGCTTTAACCTCAACTTGTGGGTGAGCCAAACTGCCACTTGGACATGGGCGGCCTCCGCATTTGGGTCTGGGTTCTCCAGTGATGGGCACAACTGATAAAGCACCCAAAGGTAGGTTTTTCAATATAACGCAGGTGAAGACTAAAGTGAGACAAAAAAAGACTGCAATCTTTCAAATACTACAAAAGGTTTGTCTTTTATTGCTGGATGCATGTGTCTGCTCGCCTAACCAATTGATCCAGTGTGGCCCTCACTCAGAAAAGTGTCCAACCAATCAATAACCTCCGAACTCAAAGTGGGGTATCCAGGAACGAGGTTGTATGGCATGCATGCATTGGCTTTTTTAAATCTTAATGCAATATCATAAAAGCTCTCCTTTTGCTGAGGCTTTAGTGCACTCACTGGACATAAAGAACATGAATTCATCCGCGCTTTGGATTAAGGCACTATATAAATAACACATCATTATCCAGTTACTCGATTCCCACAAATTACCCAAAGGAAACTGGAGAAAAAGCACTTTGTTGATTTGACGTGCCGGCTCTAGCGGTCTGTTCCAGAGTTAGAATGTCTTTCTTAGCAGGAAAATTCCACCCAGACATGCAGTAACTCAAGAGAGGGTGTGGTGGAAGAAGGAGAAGGTCGCCTCTCCATGCAAACACAGTTCTATTATTTTTAGAAGGTGGTTGATGGTTTATGGGGACAGAGATTTAACTTTACAATCTTTTCAATCTAAATTCGAAGTTGGTCAGAAAAACCCTCTACCCAGCCCAACCGCGAGTTAAACTTAGAGGTGGTTTGCTCCCAGCGATGGCATGAACCCAAAGGCAATGTCACTGCCACAACTAGCAGTATTTTCAACAGGAACAGGAAATCATTCCCCAGAAAAATATCAGAAAAATAAGTATTTGAAAAATAAAATATTTAGCTTTTTTTTGTCAACGTTATTTGCAGTCATTGCTCTCAAATCCTATGAGCAATAGGTGGTGAGAGGGCACCACTTGAAACATTCAAACTGTGGTCTCTAAAGTTAATATTCTCTATTTGGCCCACACCAGAAATCCCCTTGCACTGGGGACCTTTAAGGTCCTCACAAAATATTTTTTAAAACAGCTTCTTGTTTACTACAAAAAGAGAATCTATGCTGCAAGTCTCCGGAGCATCCATTGTCTTTATAAGAGCTAATGACTATGACAGCACTGACAGGTGAATCAGAAAATGGTGAAGAGCTTTTAGAAGGTGTTACACGGACAGGTCCCTGAAGAAGGACATGCATTGGATCTACTTGGATAATAAAAATATGTGACTTTATATAACTGAAACCTGAGGTTCCCAGGAATTGAAAGACCATTTCTGTAATTTGTGCAAAACAAAATAATTACTAAAATATAATATTACAATGGATTTGTCCATTTAGGGTTCACCTGGTCATTGACTAGGGAATAGCTGGTGTATATTTTGTGACTGCACTTAACTCCTCCCAGCTGAATTTCTTGCCCTATAATGTATCCCATTAGCACAGGTGAGGGAGTCTTTTTTCGTCACATAGGCATACTAAGGATACAGGCAAAGCAGGTACTATGTACAGGGGGAAACAGTATGTCCATGAGAGGATCAAAAGGGTGAGGGGGAGTTTGGAAGGCTTTCAAGTTGTCTATTCAAGCAAACATCCTTGCACTTGCAGGTGTACTCCAATAATTAGGGTATCGAGGTCAGAATGAAAAGCAATGAGGACTTGTAATAGCTATTCTTATTCTTATCAGAATTGTCTTGGGCAAATAAATACTTTTTCACGTGGGTAGTTGACGGTTGCAAGGGTGTGAAGTAGGAGATTGACACAAAGGTGGCAACTTTTTGGGAAAAGACTTATTTATTTAGTTTAGTATAACCATGAAGAGAGTACCTATTTAAAAAGGGGTTTCCCTGCCTCAACTAAACACTAAGGACCTGTCAGAATGTCCGCAAATAATTATGTCAACCATTCAGTGTTCAGAATCCTACTTCTACCCCTTACACTTGAAAATAACTAAATGGTGTGAAGTCTTCTTAGTCCAGAGGAATGACGGAATGACTCCCTTCCTCTGGACCAACAAAGTTCCACACTGCAAATGCCTCCCTTCCCCTGGCCTTTCTCAGGATGGTTTTCACAGCTCCACATAGTAGGGGTAATGTCTCCCTTCCCCTTTCTCAGGCTTTCTCTTGAGCATCTCCAGCAGCTCAGTTGTGCAGACTTGGTACACTCCCCTGTCAGGTACCGCCACAAAGAAGATGCACGTGTGAGGAATTCCTCCTCAGTTAGTGATGTGTCTCTGACCCTGTATTTATCCAACTTGTTTTCTTCGAGTATCACTGATATACTTCCCTGCCAGGTATTCTGTGTCCCCACGTATGGGTCCCCAACCCTGTCACAAAGGTTTCTCATATTTGGCTCCCAAACCCCTTCACTTAGGATTTTCGTTCTTGGGTTCCAGACCCATTCACTTAGGATTTTCGTTCCCAGGTTCGGGTCACCTTTACAATACTTTCTCGGGTCCCAGACCCCTTTGGCTTTCTTTCTCTCGTTTGGGTCCCAGAACCCTTCATGGAAAAAGGCAGCGTCGGTCTTGGGCTTCTTCGAAACTCCTGACGGCTTCCATCCACTTCCTTCTATTCGCACACTGCCTCAGACAGCTCTGCTGTACTTCTCCATAGCGAGGCTGCGTGTCTTGGTATGCCTGTGTTGCACAGCATTATCTTGCACCTGGACCACTTTCTCCTGCTTGTCTCGGTCTGCCGATCCTCGGCAGGGTAAGAGGGGGTTTCGGAGTTTCACCGTCAGCATCCTGGTCAGCAACTTTGTCTTCAACTTTTCCGACTGCAGTATTGTGACTTTGCTCGTGGCGCCTCCGGGGAGGGATTAGCCCTAATGTTAGTAGCTCTTCCATTTTGAAGCGGTCTCCCACTGAGGATTTAGGCTGTTCATTAAAGTTGCTTTGAGCCATTCGTCATGGCTCCAAGCTTCTTCTTCGTCTCAGTATGTTGTAAAGAATGTCCAAAGGAGTCAACCCTACTCTTCCTCGTCCCAGTACTAGAGGTATGAGTGGTCTGACACAAGCACATAGGAAAGGTTGCAGGGTTAGAGGAAGGTAAAGAAACAGGTGGGTATTGGTTGGAAATAATGCATCTGCCCATGATGTCCTCCCTGTATCCCAGAGGGGGACACCCTCCCCATGAGATCCTTTCGCTGAATACCACCCCCAGGAGAACTATCGGGTAGCGGACTCACCTCCCTGGCCTCATGAAAAGTCTCCCCCTCGGGGAGAAGGGACGGCATCATAGGATTCATCACATGATCCACTAAAGATGAGAAGTGCCTTAAAGCTGTGTACAAGCGGCACTATTAAGAAATGCTGAAGAATATACCTACTCACTAGTAGTGATACATCCCATTAATATCTGCTGGGCAACTGAAGAGTAACAAAATTAAGCCTGGGATTGTAATTCAATCTTTTGATGGAAGAGAGAATCCTTCAGATCCCCTGGTACAGATAGAGAGCAATCAACACATCCGTTCACAACTGTGGTGCCTGTTATCCACTCCTGAAGGCAGCTGCCCTTGCTTAAACTTTGCACAGAGCGATTTCCTCATCTGCTCTTTTAATAGCAAAATAGAAAAATGCTATAAACAGTCCTTCAGATTCAGCAGAAAGACGAGAGGGAATCCTCAGCCATTGTATCAGTAAAGAAAGGTATAATACCCATGTGACTGTAAATGGTGGCATTATGTCCGACAAGGACTTTGGTCAGTAACCTCGGGATGATGGGAGGAAAAGCGGAACAAACTGGAAGGGATAATATAAACTCCAGAGGTGGAATGCAAATAATTATCTTTATCTGTACAAATGAGCACTTCGTAGAAATTAAAGCATGCATGTAAATCCAATTAGACATCTTTAGTCCTAAAGATGCATAACAGATGCCTATGGAAAAGGATCTCTCACCTTTGATGCGCGGCATGGGTTTCAGTGTCTCGTGTCTTTCCTTTTAAAGTGGGCTGATTTGGAGGCCGTTTATCCCAACAATATAGAAAAGGAATACTCGGGGTTGCCTATTTGTGTTCTGGAGGTGCACGGAGTTCAAAGGAAAGCTAGAGGCACGCAGCAAACTAGATGTACCAAGCTGAGCCATGCATGCAAGAAATAAATGGTGCGCGCGCGTGTGTGAGAAAGGTGCAGGTATCTGCCCGCAAGTGTGTGTATGTGCATGGTTGTCTATATGTATGTGTGTCCGGGTCCAGGCTGACTTACTGTTGTGCACAGGCATAATGAAAACATGTTTTACAGTGGCAATGCTGGCATATATTTTGGGCACAGGTATCAAGACACATGGTTTTACAGTGGCAATGCTGGCATATACTGTGGGAACGGATATAAAGAAAATTAGTTGTAAAATACTTCTGTTACTTTTGCTGAGCTGGTACATTTTGTATTTGTTCATGTGCAACCCTACAGAAACGGTTGTAAATTATATGGCTTTTTACTTATTATTTTGCAAAATGCATAATTGTTAACACAAAAATGTAAAAATGTTCTCAGAAGAATGCGCCGAAACCCCTTTGGTTTGTTCAAGCGTGTTTCCTTTGCTCAATCACTCGGGTCTATTCATGGAAATGGTGTACGCCCTTCCACTTGAAAAAGAATCACCCGGTGCCACTGCCTTTAGTGCGCTCACATTGTGGCGAAAGAATAGGCAGAATCACTAAAAGTGTTTGGGCACAAATTCAGCATTTCACGTATCCAGGGTTTTGCTATCTTAATCATATAATCCAGAGCAAGGAACGTTTGCTCTCAGACTGCAGATAACTAGTTCTTTTGGGGAAATTCTCCAATGGTGATATCACATCCGAAATACCTTAGATAACAGAAATCTGTGTTTAAAAACCCAAAGGACGCCCAATTGTGATCACCTCCATAGCAAGAGCACACAAAATACCCTTTACATTCAGATCTCAAGTGGGACCCCCTCAGGGTTTCGATTTCTTGAGGAAATACTGTTTGGTAGAGCTGGGTCTCAGTAGAAAGCCATTTTGTTTCCAATACCACTAATGTGTGACAAGAGGGTTTTTCTCTTTGGGGTTCGGGTGGAGAGACATTATAGTAGAGCCAATACTATCGCAGTAGGCAGCCATCTTCTGCTTGGAGTCAGCAAAAGAGGAAAAAGGTTGGCTCAGAATGAATGTTTTTTACTTTGCTCATAGACTAGTATTCATAGCAAATGTAGATGTGTTCTACTTAAGCCGTGTCTGAAACTCTTTAGCGATGGGTTAACATGGCTTACCACCTATCTCCAACACATCGCTTCCATTTCGAACTGCAGGAAGCTCCAATGTTACCCTGAAATACGGCACTCATGGCAAACTCTCTGACCTATCCTGGGAGCAATGCATATTTGCAGAGATGCACTTCCTAAATATGCACTCACCAGGAAGCACTCGGGGCACGCTTATGTGGACAGCCTTGCACGGCAGCTCTGCGTGGCCGGCACACATAGAGCACTGGGGCTTGCAACATCTTTTCGGCACACTAAACCCACACCCTTACAGCCATAACAATCCAGTTTGGCATATGACATTTCCAAAACCGGATAAATACAAGCAGTCCAAGAGTAAGCAAGTGGAGAGCTCCGAAGACAGGTGATAGACTGCCGAGTGGCATATTTAAGGGTTTATTAACATTTGCGAGGCATTAAATATGCACACTACAGATGAAATCTTAATTTCAACCTTTACAGTGCTATCTCTCCAGAGCAGCGAGCGCAGACTGCATTCTTCAGCAAATCCGGGAATAAAATTGCAGCATACTTTCATTAGCCTGCCCTTCCGGGGACCATTTTTGCACATTGGAGGCCTATCATAAAAAACAGCCAGCAGCATCAGACAAACGTTCTGTACATTTAACACAGAAATATATACAATCAAATGTGCCTATCATTTTGAACATCTAGGCCATTTACCTGGACTAGATTCAAGACACAAAGAAAGGATGTCTACTGCATTTCTAAAACCTTCCTCAAAATCCACACAGGAAGAAATAATCGTTGGAGATCAAACATTATCTGTTGTTCTCTGCCCTCGTTTACTACATCATTATCAGGTGTGAGTCTCAGGAGGATAGCTCAGGGTCAACGTTCTCGCCTTGGAAGCAAAACGACACACAGCACCACAGGTTCGATCCCGGGTCGCTCTTAGAAACCACTGGGTATTAAGCGTGTTATAAATGACCTATAATATCATATCATGACAGCCATTTGGTCAATGATTCATGGAAGTGACATTACAGGACCCTTGACCTAAAATGACACCACAGGAAGTGATGTAATTTGATCCCACCCCGAATTGACATCACAGGAAGCAGTGGAACACAACCTTTCACCCCTTGACAAAACAGGAAGTAGCAGCACATAGCATTGTTCCTACGTACACTATGAACAATATGGTTACAATATCATTGTAATGTGATATTTATCACAATATACATTGTTAATATCAGTGTGTATAGGCCCATATTACCAAATCACTGTAAATGCAAGCAGACGTCCAAGGCAAAATGATGATGTGTTATTACATAGCACTTATGCTTAAGTGCTTTAGATAGAACGAATATACATACAATATCACCCAACCTGTGTTGGTACTCATTTATCCACCTCAGAAGGATGCACGGCTGAGTAGGCCTTGCCAGGATTCGAACCTGAAACCTGCAGATCACACACGATACGAGCACTCAAACCACTGAGCTATTTTACCGGCTATAGCTATTTTACAGGCTATAGGAAAATGAGCAATTACATGTCTGAATGTTCTCACAGTCAGAAAGCAAATTACACTCTGTAGTGGATACCATTAAACTGGTAACTGAGATTTAACAACAGGCCAGTTCATCTGCAGATCTGGTGTAGAGTTGACAACATGTCAAGTCTGCGTGGATCTACTTTTCAGGCTTCAGAGGATAGCAAAATACATACCATTGGCAGGGTTCATAACTGTGCATTAAAGAATTTAGAGTAGCACAGGGAAAGCAGTGCACTCACATGGCATCCCGTACTCAGTTCACTTGTTACCTCATACATGCAAACAAACATCCTGAACAGCATGCCAGGGAGATACGAAAGTTAGACACATTACAACAAAGCATTTGTTGTGGCACAATGAAATCAAGGGACACTTTATGTGCTATGGTCAAACATTTCTACACTGTACACAAGCTTTTAGGCACAAGGATTTTGTCAAGTGCCCAAGGAAACTGAGATGGAATATCTTGTGATAATCGCTACAGAGATAACGGCAGGAAAAAACATGCTATAACTACAACTTGCAAAAAGCGAAATACATAGGGCCTCATTACACGTAGTGCGGTAAACCATGGTGCTATTAGCACCATGGTTCATGCCGGTAATTTACCGGTACCGCCTTGGAGGAAAGGGGAATTACCGCCCTATTTCAAGGTTGGGAAGGTGGTAATTCCGCCTTCCTCCATTGCCCTTCCCCATTCCCATTTTTGCCCCATAGAGTTCTATGGGAATGGGGAAGGCACTAATTACGGTACCGCAAATTGCGGTACTGTAATTAGCACCCTGGTCCCTTTGCGGGTTGGTTTTTAACGCCTGCTAAGAAGCAGGCGTTAAAGTATCAACCCGCAAAGGGACCTCGTAGTAAGGCGGTAAGGGTTTACCGGTACCCTTACCGGTACCGGTAAACCCTTACCGCGCTACGTGTAATGAGGCCCATAGTCTGAAATGGATGCTTATTCTACTATAAATCCTTTTTGGAAGCTTGTGTCTGCATTGTGAATTTGAGGTGTTTAAGAACAGACTAAATCAGTGACTCACAGCCTGAAGTCTGCCTGAAATAAACCTTTATTGAGTCTAGCAATTATTGTATAGAATTCCAGAAAGACTATTTTCTTTTTTAATCCCTATTCTTTCTTACTTATGGTTACTGCTCAAAGTGTAGAAATACAATGTGAAGGTGGGCACCACAGAAGTTAGGTCCTTTAATATAGATAAAGTTCATTTAGGAAAATTGTGTAATATTTTAACCTGGAGCTGCCAGTCTATGATTGATCCTGTGGCATCCGGATCACACTAAACGAATTCCAAGAAAAAGTAAGGTAAAAATACCGTACTTAAGACTGGTGCTCTCAGTTGACCTTAAATAAGGTTGCTCAATCATATATAGCTCTTGCGTAAAATAATTCAAATGTCAGACAAAATATATTTCCAAATGGTACAAAGTTTTTCCAAGAGAAATGTTTAATTCACATTTCCTGGTTTTATATCTTTCTTGATTAGTTCAGATATTGCGAGGCAACTCAAAATCGATAGGTCAATTATTAACAATAGTACATATGCCAATGCATTTCGGTCTGAGACCATCTTCAGGGCTGTACTGAAGTGAGTGTAGAATCTGCACCGTGTTAACATCGATTATTCATCAGAATACACATAAATATAATAGATAATTCAAAATAAAGCAAGGCACATACCCCAAATAGATCCAAATGGATGTTGTACATGTAAGAGAAAAATAAATATGAAAAATATGTCAACATACATTGTATCGCTAACCATTCATAGTTGTTTTTCCTCTTTGTATTTTGTGTCCTGTACCTGCTAATTGTGAGTTGTCCTCTCCTGTGAATGCGTTCGTAGAACGTCTCCAGTGTTCCTGTTAATTGCCAGAGGGGAATATATATTACTATTATTCTAGCTATATCCAATTGAGAAGCTATTTCAACCTGAAAAGTTAAATGGGCTCTTACCTGCACTCGTATGATTCGCGCGCGGGACCGATCGCGCTCCCTGTGAGAGCGAAAGTGAACTGCGCGCGGCCAAAAAATGCTTTTAAGGGTAGTCATGGGAACCTAGGCGGGGCGTCGAGCAGCAGCAAAGTTGCTGTCGCACGTACGCCTCGGGACCCACCGCCCTACGGGAGCGCAGGGGGGCGGGACTGTTGCCATGACCCCAAGGTGTGTGTATGCTCTGTGTTACTGATGATGGAATTAACTCGAGTGAAAGAGAGGTGTGGATAAAGCCTAGGCAATTAGTGGAAACTATACACGTGACTTCGTTCTATATCTGTGTATATGTTCTATGAATGTCAACCAATGTAGGTGTCAAAATAAGGATAGATACTGGTTGTGTGGAGTGGATCATGCGATCCATACCCATTCATACACTCCTAAATATTTTAAACTGTTGCATGATGTGCAATTAATACATGTTAGTGCAAAAACACCAGAAAACAACACCAAGTTCAATCACACGTTTTCAATGTGTCCCCAGTTGTATCTGGATCTAAGTCCATTGCGCTTCTTCATCCACGAAGAATTCAAAGACTTATTCTTGAACCAACCGTGAATCTGGCTTTTTTAGAGAAAACACATATAATTGATCTCTTCATTGATTCCCTTCGGTGTAAGGGAACTTAGTCTGTCTATCCAAAACGTTTCTCGTTGATCAATTCTTTTTTGTAGATCCTCGTATCTTTCTCTTCTTTGGACTCTTTCCAGGACTACAAATTTAATCTGTGCCAGATTGTGTTGTTTACTCTGCCAGTGTCTTGCTACTGCAGAGCTTGCAGTCTTGTTCCTGATACAAGATCTGTGTTCGTTCCACCTGATCTTTGCTGTGCGCTGTGTTTGTCCGACGTAGTATAAACCACAAGGGCATTTAATTCCATATATGATTCCTGCCGTGTCACATGTGGCATAGCATTTCAATTTGATTTTTTCTCCAGTATATGGATGATTTATGGTTTGTCCTTTCATGATATATCCACAGTTGCTGCAGTTGAGGCATGGAAATGTACCTATGCGGTCCGTGCTTCTCTTCTTTTGTGGGGGTCTCGTGTGGACTAATCTGTCTTTCAAATTAGAACTTCTCTGGTAGGCAAATGTGGGGGTTTCTTTAAATAGGTGTTCTACCCTTTTATCACATGTAACAGTGTTCCAATTTTTCTTTATGATTGACTTAATCCGATTGCTTTGGCGTGAATATTTCGATACAAACACCAGTGGGGGAGAGATATCCTGTTTGTTGATTTTGGGTTTGAGTAATTCTTCTCTATCTTGTGTAGCCGTGCGTATTTCTGCTGATGTAACTTCCTCTGTTGAATAACCGCGGGCTAGAAATTTCTTGCCCATTTCTCTCACAGCTCTTTCGTATTCACTTTGGTTACTCACAATCCTTTTCACTCGAAGCAACTGACTGTAAGGTAAATTCTTGATCAGACTGGGTTGATGAAAACTGAGTCTATGTAGCAGACTGTTCCTATCTGTGCTTTTCCGATAGATAGTGGTTTGATATCCAGTTTCTGTGACGTTAATCTCAACGTCCAGAAAATGAATAGATTTACGTGAATATTCGTATGTGAACTGTATACGTGGGTCTATGTTGTTGATGTATCCAAAAAATTCTAGTAGGTGTGATTCTGTGCTCTTCCAGATGCCGAAAATATCATCTATGTACCGGATCCAGGTAATAAGTTCTTGATTCCATACGTTGTTTGTCAGAACATGTTCTGTTTCGAATTTGTGCATGAAGGAGTTTGCATATGAAGGGGCCATGGTTGCCCCCATGGCCGTGCCTGCAACCTGTAAGTAAAATTTATCTTTAAATTGGAAGTATGAATTGTTACTAATGAATTCCAACAATCCCATAATGAACTCTTTTTGTGCAGGTATTTCTCCTTCCCTCAGGAGCATCCACTCCACCGCTTCTCTGCCCAAGTCATGGGGAATCGATGTATATAAGCTTTTTACGTCTACTGTGAAGCAAATGTTGTCGTTGTTGAATGGAACACTTCTTAGGTGTTGTAGGAAATGAGTAGAATCTTTGATATAGGTACTTGTCTTTTGAATCAAAGGTTGCAAGAAATAGTCAATGTATTTTCCGAGTGGTTCGAGGATGCTGTTGATTCCGGCTACTATAGGTCTTCCCGGAGGTTTCTGTGTATCTTTATGTATCTTCGGAAGAGTATAGAAATGAGGAACTTTTGGATATGTATTCGTCAGAAATTTCTTTGTATTATGATTTATCCATTCTAATTCTTCTGCTCTTTCCAAAAGTTTGTCCAGGTTACCCCGAATCTCCTCTGTAGGATCTGCGTCTAGTGATGCATAGGTGTTGATGTCCCCAAGCTGTCTAAAGCATTCTTCTTCATAATCGCTTGTATTGAGTAGAACTAAGCCTCCTCCTTTATCTGCAGATCGTATTGTTATCCTGTCATCTCCATACAAGTTCTTAATGAGTTCCAACTCATGAGGTTTCATGTTCTGATTTCTCGGATGCCTGAATTTGATCTTTTCAAGGTCTCTTGTGACCTGTTTCTGGAAGATATCCACCGAGGGGACTGTTATTGGTGGGATGAAATTGCTCTTTCCTCTGAATTCTTTGAAGTCTGAATCTTCTGTATTTCTAGGATTCTCTTCCTCTAGTTCACTGAAAAAAACTTTCAATTTCATTTTACGAACCAGTTTGTATAGTTCAATCTTAGAATCAAATAGGGTGCTGTCGTATGTAGGAACAAAACTGAGTCCCTTTTGTAATGTTTTAATTTCAGACAGGGTTAGATTTCTAGAGGACAAATTAATCACTATGTTCTCTTCTGTTGTTGTCTCGTATTCGGTTTTGTCTTTTGCCTTCCTTTTCCCCCTTCTTGTTCTCTTCTTCCTAATCCTAAAAAAGGCTCTCTTTCTCTGTTCGGTGTTTCAGTTGGGTCTGCTGTACTTGATGCTCCTGGTGTAGCTTCTTCTTCTTGATTCTGTATTTCTCTCTCAGTGTCCGTTCCAGAACTAGAAGTCTCGCTTGTGAAGTTTTGTTTTGGTTTCCTTATTGGAGGGCCATATTTTTCCATCCATGTATAAACTTCATCTTTGAGATAATCGTAAGTATCCCGTTTGAATTTTCGGATTTTTTTGGTTTCTAATTCCGTCTTGTACCCAGATAATTTCTTGTTGATGTCTTCCAAGATGGAATCTACTTCTTCTCTATTTAATGTTGCCACTAAAGACTTCTCAATTTCTAAGATCTCCTCTCCCAGATCTTTAAGGTCTTTGGCCAGTTCTTGTATGGTTAATAAAATCAAATCCAACGAACATTTATTCAGTATAGCCTCCCACTTCTTTACGAAAGCTTTACTTTCTTTGCATAAGGTGGGCCTCAATTGTAGACGTAGACCTCTTGGTATTCTTTGACTTTTATGGTATCTCCCCAGTGTTATCGCATGTAGTTTACGATTGATCTCTTTTCTTATTAGATATTCTAGCTGTTTAATTTGACTGGTTGGATCCTGTTTCTTATTGCTTGTGCCACTAAATCCACTGTCGGTGATGAGACCTAAGATTTCGTTCGCCTCTTCGGCTGTGAAGCCTAGCGTGTCCGCTCTATTTGTCGTTAAGCCTTCAATGTCCGCAAATGACATTATTCTTGATGATTATGGTACTGTAGAGGATTTCTAAAATAAATTCTTTAAAGAGATGTGTGCCTCCACCTTGGATATGCCTAGGCCAAGTTACAGAAATACAATGTGAAGGTGGGCACCACAGAAGTTAGGTCCTTTAATATAGATAAAGTTCATTTAGGAAAATTGTGTAATATTTTAACCTGGAGCTGCCAGTCTATGATTGATCCTGTGGCATCCGGATCACACTAAACGAATTCCAAGAAAAAGTAAGGTAAAAATACCGTACTTAAGACTGGTGCTCTCAGTTGACCTTAAATAAGGTTGCTCAATCATATATAGCTCTTGCGTAAAATAATTCAAATGTCAGACAAAATATATTTCCAAATGGTACAAAGTTTTTCCAAGAGAAATGTTTAATTCACATTTCCTGGTTTTATATCTTTCTTGATTAGTTCAGATATTGCGAGGCAACTCAAAATCGATAGGTCAATTATTAACAATAGTACATATGCCAATGCATTTCGGTCTGAGACCATCTTCAGGGCTGTACTGAAGTGAGTGTAGAATCTGCACCGTGTTAACATCGATTATTCATCAGAATACACATAAATATAATAGATAATTCAAAATAAAGCAAGGCACATACCCCAAATAGATCCAAATGGATGTTGTACATGTAAGAGAAAAATAAATATGAAAAATATGTCAACATACACTGCTCAAAGTGTTACACATGTGGAACCCTCTGTTTTATTAAGAGGCCTGAACAAGGAAGCCGGCCACCCCCGAAACAAAACAAAGAGCCACATGACGCTGGCCACAGCAAGGAGTTTCCATGAAAATAATTATAGAAACCTCTGTTCTCTTTTTTTTTTAGGGGTAGCAAGGGAGACCTCAGGGGTCGCAACTGAGATCCCTGGCTATTCCCAAATTACACCCCTGCGAGGGTGGCATGTTTAGAACAAATAAGGTACTTTAAATTAACGTAGTTCTTTGCAAAAGTAGAAAACACCTCTTTTCAGGCAGGGTTTTCTAAAGCCTGAACCATGGGAGGAGTAATATGGAGAAACAAAGCTTGGCAGACGGCAGTACTCAAGGCTGGTGTTAGCAGCACAACTATCAACTCTACTGTCCCGAACAATGACACCCCAATACTCTCCATCAGGTTGCTCTAATCTAAAACACGCAGAGACGTGCAAAGTTGAAAAAAGCAGTTTTTGACAGCCTGGTTTTACCTGTGGAACCAAGATTATCGGCTTATCAAAGGTGACGGTATGGAGCTGGAAGCACTATGGACAGAGAGTCCTATACCAGAACAATAGATCTCCTCGCTGGATGGCATTGTTCCAAAGTAAAAACTCCGTCAACCAGTTCTTTGTGAACACAAAAATGTGAACCAATGGTTGATAGTTGGCATTCTCAGCAGTTGGACCCACTCCCAATCCTGTTCAGTGAGAGAGTCATGGCCAGAAAACCCCTGACATGCAAGCCTCAGAGGTCTGTGGAATGAAACCTGTTGGTACTCACAAACCCTGTACACAGTGCCAAAGAAAAGCGGTAAAAAAGCAGAGTATTTGTGAATCTGCAGAACATAAGACAATGATGCGTCAAGCGAACAAGGCACTTTTCCCCATGAAGAGAGACCCCAGGCAGGAGGACTAAAAGGAATTGTGTGTGAGCACTCCTAACTTCAGAAATCTTCATAGAAAGAAACCACAGGCTGCAGAAAACGTACAACGGATGCGCCACACACCATGGGTACATACAAAAACATTGTGGTTTCAAATAAACTCCAATGGAAATCATTAACCCTTGCACCAATCACTAAATTCCACTCATACTCACATAATGAGTGGAAGAAAGACTCCCAAGGGAAATAGCTGATCTAATGAGAGAATTCAAGACATCAGGCATGTGCCAATCAGTAGAGCGAGAGTAAAAGGATGTGAGGTCATCACAGATTTCAACCAACTCCAGAAACGGGGCGGGGTGGAGACAAGGGAGTAATTAATCAGAGACTATTATGCAAGAGCCCCACGGGTATAAAAAATGGCTAGGAAAGGTCAGTCCGACCCGGTGGAAGCAGGCGTGGTGTTGAGGCTCTCTAGATACAAGGAGAGATTGCAGCAGAGAGGAGTTCAGTAAGGACTGTTACCTGGAGGAAGCCAGTGCAAGTTTGGAGCAACTGGGCGGAGTGGTGGAGAGATGTTTGGTGGAGATATGTTAAGCCCTGATGGCCACAGAAGATGCAGGCGACAGCATTCCCTCTCAAGCTCTTGGAGAATTGGAAAACAGGAGCAATGGTTTTCCACCAACCACCCTAGGAGACCTGCCCTATGGCAGGAGGGTATGTATCCGCTGCCTGAAAAGGACCCTCATTCCAGTGAAATAGAAGACTCTAAAAACTACAATCAGTACTAGGGCTGAGCCCTTCAAAGGACCGAGAAACATTTCAGAAAAATGGTCTACTGAGTGACCAGCAGAGAAATAATCTAAATTCTCAATAAGGATCCTAAAAAAGAACCAAGGATTGGATTTGAGCGGTGATTTACTTTGGTGTGAAGTGTCAGAATTTGCACAAAGGTTTCCGTTTGGGCACAATGGTGAACCTTGCCCATTTCAAGATAGCGGACACGTTAAACCCAAACGACCTCCTCACGATGACTGCTGGATGCTTCCGGTTCCACATGCATGACACCACAGACGCAGCTGTACAACACATGACTTGGACTACAAGAGACCTGCTTGCCGGTATGACAGCGCCTTACAACTTCGCTATTCCCGGTTGCCCCGGCACTTGTTTTTTCCTTTTCTTGCCTCCGCTTCTTGGTTCTTCTACTTTTCCGATCTCATTTGTTTTCTGGACCCTTCAGTACCTCTCCACTGTCCCGCCTTAGACTCTTGTGTCTTCCCTTGTCCTACCACGTGCCTGCACGCCTTATGCTTCGCCACTGGACCTCCTCTGCTGGCTTGCTGTGATCCTTCTTCAACAACCATTCTCGATCTTGTTCCACGTGTTCTTTTTTACCTGTAAGGATTTTCCCCGACTTCAAGGTCCAGTCCTTGCTTCCCTGTGCCTCGAGGGGCGAGGTGGCTTCCAAAAAGAGCAGACCTTATCTCGCCCCTAACCTCAGCCGTCCAGCACCTCATTTAAGGTGTGCATGTCTGAGGAAGCATCTAAGGAGAGATATACTATACAAGCTTTGTACTTCTGTATTGAGCAGAACTGTTAACATTAGTGTTTCTAGATTTGAGCTAGTAGGACTATTAAGAAGAGGGCTTGGACTGTGAATGGCCACAGTTTTTGGAAGTTTTGTGTTCACAATAGGGTATCAAAAGAGAACATAGACTTATTAAGAATAGGGAAAATTTGATCCTTCCCCAGAGAACTTGGTCACCACATCCCACTTTGTGATCATCAGCCCTGGTTACTGTCTCCATGGAACCCTTATTGTTTGTGAAGGCCTCCCTAACTTCCTATGAGCGTTTGATCCTACCCTTCCTAGAAAATGTTCAAATAAACTGATTAATCAACCAAACATTAACCTTGTCAGGCTTCATTTCTTGACAGCCACACAGTGTGCAGATGAATCTTCATGTCATCCAGTGTGGACAGGGCAAAGACAGCTAGATGTCAGACAAGCCTATTATTAATTGGCACTACCCTGCTGTGCCAGTATCGAAGAAGAACCAACATATGATATAATTTTCCAAGTTTGTAATAAATGTGAGAAACCTGAAGGTATCTCCCAAACTAGTCCCGAAGATCGGTCATCCAGGTGGCCAGGACACAGCCATCTCTATTGGATCCAGTTCCTGGGGGTGGACTAGTGAGGGAGGATCACCTGGATGGGGAGTCCTTGGGGAGTGGAATTGGGACACTGATGGGTGAGATGCATTATACCCTTCATTCAAAACCTTTTCCCCCTCCTATCATATAGGGTATTCCTAAACACTGCCACCCCTTTTCCAAAACAAATACTTTGGCACACCATAGACAACGGAATAGCACCCAAGCTGTTTACCTAACATGCCCAAATACAAGGGTCAGGCATGGTCAGGCAATTGACCAGAATTACACACACACCTGACAGCCCTTTCCCTTCCCCACAGGGATAAAAGGTGGAGCATGAGAGCACACTACGAGCAAGGCAGACAACACAACGAGACACCTATCCACGTATGGCAGTTCAAGAGGAGGAGAAAGGCAGTGAATATCAAGAGGCTGACAAGGAAAGACGCAACCTTGCCCTTTCCGACCCAGACCCACGAAACCTCAGCAGAAGCAATCGTGAGTCCGTGGACAATAGCTCAAGTGTGTTGCAGCAGATGTCAACCGTACATGGAGCATGCCAATGCTGAAAAGTAGGACCAAGGGAGGCACCTACTACTGTGGTATCGGTCTTGACTCCAGATATTCTGAAAAGGCAAGCGGTTCATCACAGCCGGTGAGTCGAGGGGAAAACCGATAAGAACCCGAACTGTGTTAAATGAAAGCCGCAAAGTATCAACTAAAGGGAATCTCAAAGAACTGTTAGAATAAAGGGGAGACCAGCTGCAGAGGGATCCAGCACCACGTGGGTGCTTACTCGAGAGACTCTGGTCAATCCTGTGTTTGTTGAAACTGCTAATACAAGAATGCCTTGGGAAGGCTGCAAAGGAACGGTCAAGGTGGTCATAAAGGGGTCTAGCCAAAATCTCTGTATAGTCAAAAGTCTTTGACAGGCAACTGTTACAGTTTGGGCTTCCCTGCGGGCTTCCTTGCAGAATAGGACCCCTTTACAAGCTCCTCTGTGGAGCAGATACAGGTTGCCATGGCGACTGTACAAACTACGAAGGAGTCCGTGTCAGCTGACACGTCCTGTACGTGGAAGACGTACAGCAAGACACGCCCCCATACAGCTTTAAAACCACCGTCTTTCAAGGGGCTTGTTGCTGCTAATTAGCGTTACAAGCAACAGCGGTTACGTCCGTTTACTCCTTCGTGTTTCCTCTGCACAAATTCCTATTCTGCTTACCTGGTTCTAACCCTTGCCTGGCTTCTGGATTGGCTTGCCTCAGAGGCGTTGCTAGGGGGGGGCTAAGGGGGCTAGAGCCTCTGTCCTTTTGGTTGTAGCCCCGAAAGGCTAGCTAGCCCCCAGTCCCAATAGTTCTAACATCAGCAAAGCCACGGGTCTTTTCCAGACCTAGCAACACCTCTGGATTGCCTCCTCCTTTATTCCTGTCATGCTCGCCTGGCTTTTGACCCGGAACATTATTGGATTATCACTTCCTGCTTCCTGCTGTCTCTTGTGGTACCTCATCCCAGCTAGCTGCTACCAGACGCGGAACGACTTTGCCCTCCTCGCAGGTGACTTGCTATCAACCATCCGGAACTCTTCTACGCCTTATCTGGATGCGTGTGTGCTCAGGTACATATTTGTAGTTGGCAACTCCATCTCTGCCATTTGTAATCATTTCTCCACAGCCTTGATTGGATTTTTCCTTTTGTTGGATTTTGGGATATTGAGTGACTGTCTTGTGAACTTGTCTTCAAGTGCATATAAATGATTTGCTGATTCTGCACCAACCCGGCACTAGTGCGACCCTCGTGCCGCTCGGGTTTATTTCCCTATACTAACATTCTTGTATTATACTGCTGTTCTGATTGCTTGGTTTATTTTCAACACTGTATAATATCTTTGTATTCCTTTGAAGCATTGGTATTGGCGGTGTGTGTTCTCCCCGCTCTTTTATTCAATTGACACCTCTGTCTGTCCCAATCGAAACAGCGGAGAGGTACATTGTAGAAAAGAGCCCCTCTTTGAGGAAGCCCGAGTCTTGTACTCAGGGGAGCTGGGATGGAAGGCTGAATATTGGTTCTTGTACAACCATCATCTCCAAGGTCACTCATCCACGTCTTGGGTCTACTTCGGAGTGGTGAGTAACAGCAACCCACTGAAAGCTAGGGGAGACGAATCCTGATTAAAGGAAGAGGAGACAGAACTGTATACGTGACAAGAGTGAACCTGCTGCAAGGATGTCAACAGTTTATTGTTTAAAAAGACATTAAGACTAGTGATTGCCACTGGTACCAATGTACTGAATAGAAACAAACAGTTCAGAAGGGGTCTGAGCCCGGCAGAGGAGGAGCAAAGGGTGAAAAGTCATCACCCAAAGACTGGTGAATGTAAAAGGAGAAGACGAGCGAACAAGAGTCATAGTGAACTCGGCAGAGGGAGGCTGAAAATCGACAAGGGTCTGCGTCCGGAAGAGGGGGGCCCAGGGTGAGCTACTATCACCCTAAATATTGTGTGTAAGAAACTTTTTGGTTTATTATTTTCTGACACTCAGAGGCAAGAGACTTTATAGTGAAAAGAGACTTATCCATCGAGGCTTCAGATAAACTGAGAACGGAACTGTTGTCTCGTGCTGGGGAAGCACAAGAAGTATGCTGTGCTCAAAGGTCCCATCTTATCCCAAGCTCAAAACGTGGGGAGGGGAGACCCTGACTACTGCATCCTGGCATATTATTGGTGAACACTTCTTTCTTTCTTATGAATCCTATCCCACACTCATTTGTATGTAGTTGTACGGTTTGGCAATAGGTTTTTTAGTATAGGCCCTTTTTGATTGGACAAGATACCACAAGGACTGCCTTATTTTTCATTTGATGGTCGAAGCTTGCTCCCATCTTAGATTTAGGTTTGGATTATGCATTTATCTCACCCACTTTTGCAGTTTAATTAACACCCTTGAACTGTGATCACTTCTCTTTACTGTTGCCATCATGAGTACCTTACATAGGCCAGTCAACAACTGAAGGAACATTAAAATACCTGATGTTGCTCTTTTTTGGGGAAATTCCTGTTGATCACTTATAAATGCTGTCTACAAGTTTCAGCCCTGGCATATAGGTTTTAGATATTGAACTAAATGCCATTCAACCTCTCCTTTTTATATCCATCAGTCAGTCCACTTCTGCTGCTTTTTATTCTTCTCTCTTTTTCTTTCTTTAACTCTATGTTCCCACTCCTCTCCCTCCTGCTGTTTTGTTGACAGTCCACAGGTTAAGTGCTTGTATAGAATATGGGGCAAGTCTGTGTTTGGAGAGTTTGAATCCTAGCATCGCTGACTTAGCCCTTCATCCTTCCAAGATAGAAACACTGAGTAACTCTCAATTGGGGAATAATAACAGCTATTACTGCAGCACCTAAAAAAGGATGGAATCTGTCACAAACCGCTATATGAAAATCTGATATTATGTATAAATGATCACTCTTCCTTAATACCTATATTCCCCCGTCTGGGTTTCAATCTTTTTCTCTCACTCTCAGTCTCTCCTTACCACCACACTCACATTACAACCAACACCACCATCACAATCACACTGCAACCCCTACTACCACCACCACATTCATATGAAAATTCCCTTCCACCAAATTCACATTAAAATCACAACCACAATCAACACCACCATATTCACATTACAATCACTGCAACAAATTCACACCATCTTCACATTGTCACCAAGACACACATAACATCACCATCCCCAATATTATAATCACACTCCTCCCTGCATTTCTGTCACCCCATTTTTCGCCCAATCCCAACCTCATCTGTTTCTCTAAAGCCTACCCACTATTAATCAACTATGGGAGAAGAACTCAGCCGGGCCAAACCCGTGAATCCTTGCACTATCCATAGCTAGGGAATCCTTGACCTCGGTCGATCACTATCTTACTCAGTCTAGCCGCACAGCCTTCCCATCCTTTCCCCTTGCCACGAATTGCGAAGGACGGGCAGACCAGATGACACCGACGACACTGTAAGAGGTCAGAAATGCAAGACAGATACAAAGTTAGTTTTCTTACAAGTTGTCATTATATTAAATAAAACAAAAGGGACGAGCGAAACTCCCATCTTTCCCTAACCTAACAAGAATGTCCCTGCCTAACAAGCTAAGGCTAAAAGAAAAATGATCTAGTATCCAAAATGCATCTGACCCTCAAACTTATAAAAGGTTATGTCTTCAATTCCACAAAATAATATATCAATTCAAACTCAAAAGCTTTAAGTGTTACTCCTTGTGACCAGGGCTGAATTCCCTTCCCCTGGATCAATTCAGGAATACCTTCCGTAAGCAGAGTACAGGTTCAAGAAAGTCTATGCAATAGCATAGTTCCATTCAGCGTAGCATACAAAGTCCTTTCCATTCAATATATCCTTTCACTTGGAAAAGTGAATATCTTTCTTCCAAATACGTTTTCATAAATCAAAGCAACTGTCAATCTTCCACAAGTTGTTCTTTTCTCAAACGCCAAGCAATTGTTAATATATCATACTTCTTCATGAGCCTCCATGAGCCAGGATGGTTCAGTAATCATGTTCTGAAATGCAACAGTCCATCAAGACAATGGGCCTCATTATAAGTTTGCTGGTCCGGGAACTTCAGTACCAGTAAGTTTGCCGGTACCTGGACCGGCCATCTACGAGTTGTGCTCGCAGGTGCCTTTCTGCCTGCCAGGTTTGACCTGGCGGGTAGAGCGGCACCGTGAGCACAGCATGTCGGATGCGCCTGCACCGTTTATAACGGTGCCGGTGCATCCAACCTCCCCATTCCCTATGGGGCTCAAATGGGAATGGGGAAGAATATTTTACGGCACCCAGGAATGGGCAAATACCGGGACGGGTAATGTCATAATAGCCTGGTTATTGCCCATTCCTGGGCCCCGGAAAAAAAAGAAAACCAGCGACAGCCGTGCCTGTATTACAGGCACAGCTACCACTAGCCTCCAAATGAGGCCCAATGTAATGGAATCGACACTTCTTTTCCACCACACCTTTTTACCACAGTACTTCAAATCATCTTCTTCTTTTCTGGTATACTCAACTGCCAGGGAAAACTACAATTGGTTCCTTTGCTGGTTTACATGCATGCCAGAATAAAACTCCTACTACTACAATTGTACTCTTTGGTAATTCTTGTTCCAAAACTCTCCTCACCAGGAACATAAACGAGGAGGTTTAAACCAACAACTGCTTCTCTTCATATGCTCTTCTCAAATTGATATTCCATAAAAGAATCATTGTTCTCTTGTTCACCTTTTGGCTGTAGGCAATGCAGGTTACAGAGCCATACCTGCATACACGACAATATGATGGCCATTTGAATGAAATGCCAGAGGAAGTGTGAAAAGTGAGCAAAAGAGAAGATTGTTGACGTCACACAAAGCAAGGCTGACGCACCCAGGAGAGATGCAGAGACAAGAGAACATAGATATTCTATAGGCATTAAGAAAGTGTCGAAGATAAGCAATATTTTAGGATCGAAATGAAGATATTTATGTTACAGAGACGATGAAGATATCAAGTTATTTTACACGTGTACAGACGCAAGAAATGCAAGCAGACTAAATATTCTTAAGGCTAGCTATGTAGTGAATAGATTGCGGCATGCGTCAAACACACACATATATATATATAGGCGTGAGTGAACTATGGATGATTCCACTGAGCATTTTAGCAGAGCAGGACCAGAAAAGGGAAGGCTTTGCCAGTGTGTCACAGTTGAAAAGCAATTGAATTACAGAAGTGAATCAAAGTAGGGTGAGGCTGGACCATACCCAAGAAGCCAAGGCCACTCTGGGCCGGAATGATCAGACAGTAGCTACAAACGTGTGGAAGAACAAACTCCTGTTCAGAAGACGGGCACGAAAACAATAAAGACGTCAGAGGTTAATTAAATAATAGTATTTTAAATGCACCAGAGCTCAAAATCATGGTCTTCAGTCACGTGGATGGCTGAAAATGGATAATTGTGACGAACTACACCTACACAAGGAGACAAAGCATGCTATAATCCCTCGTATTCTCCAGAGCAATAAACATTTCCAAATCCAAGTACAAAACCTTAATTGATGTGCAGACTGCAAGAGGTGATGACAGATGATATGCTAATTGGTGGGAAGCTATGGCCATGACCAACCCACCAGCACCTGGATACCAGCCTGCGTGCTGCTAGTATAGGTGGAAAAGTACTGACGGGTGTAAGGGTGCCAACCAATTATAGAGGGCAACGTAGTAAAGAGCCCTATAGTTTGTGTAACCAATGGGACGTTGTGTATTTGATGACGTTCATAGTAACCTGTTTGAGGGGAGGGCTTAGTTGCCCCACCTGATGTTAGAGACCCTATCACTCTCTTAGACAAGTATGGAAATTATACCTAGATGTTCCCTTGGACCCAATCACTTTCTCCAATATATTTTTGTAGTTTACCACACAGGTAGATGTCAATGGTGATGAATTTTTAGTAAGAATGTTGTTTTTTCATATTATTTTTGAGATTGCTTGTGCGACGTCGGATGATGTCCTTTGTGCTCCATATATAAAAGCTTTAATTTGGCAACTTCCTGAGTTAGTCTGATTATTGATGTTTGAGTTATTTCTGCATCCCCATCCATCTCAAAGTATTGCTACATTGTCTTACAGGGCTGGGTCGATAACCCCGGTTCAGTATCCCTTATTAGGAGAGTTGCGTCCAATTTGCATCAGTTAATTTGTTCGGTATTGAAAAGGATTACTTTCACCTAGCGTTCTCCTTCGGAGCACCCCAAGTTCCCCTGCTTCTTCTTCTGACTCACTGGTGTTGCTGCCGATATCTTTGGGCCTTCTGTGCTTCTGCCAGCTCTGGTTTGACTGCTGCAGTTCATGCAGTCCTTCAGAGGAGCTCTAGTAGCTCTGTGTGATCTCTGGTGTGACTTCAGTCCTGGAGGAGTTCACGGCGTGTCAGGAGCTCGTCTCCCACACAGCGTGGGTTGCTTCAGAACTGCCTTCCGCCACGCATTATCTGCATGGCCACAGTGCCCCAACTCTACAGCATCTCCTACACAGCGTCCTGATGCCGCTATAACTACACCATAAGCTTCTACCTGATTCTGCACCTGAAGCCCACTTATATATTTAAAGGTCCCTTTGAGGTACTTTCTGCCATAACAACTAGACCGCTCATGATACTTCAACAACTCTGAGTCACTCTTCCACATCCCAGTACTACAAGCATTATGGGATTTGAAGTCCATAATGTTTTTGTTTGTTTTATGATCACTTAACTTAAGATGATTTGTTCACTGAGAGTGTTCAGATTTCTAGGAGGTTGTTAAAGGAGTTGGTGGTTTATCCTTGAGTTTTAGACCTCAATATAAATCAGAACCATAACAATGAGAAGTTGTGAGATTAACTTCCTGAACCCCCAATGTACTACTTTCATGCTGGTTAAAAGAGTTTTTATGTTCTGCACTTTGGGTAGTTCTGGGAGAGGGAACCTTACATTGACAGCATGCCATATTAGATATTTAGGTATTAGGGAAATGTCATCATGAGAAGAGAATGAATACTATATCTTTACTAACGGAGTCACCAATTCCCCCTGACAGCCATTCCTTCCCATGTATCCTCCTTCATGTCACCACACCCAGGGTTAGGACCAGGGAACGGCTGCCTTCACCTTGCCACATAGGAGGAGACTTAAGGCTGGGGTTTAGTGATGACTCCACAGGAGTCATCACAACACGGCCAGTGAGTGCACCAGAAACAAAGTGTCCTGTCAGGCCACTTTCACCAAACAACGGTTTGTCAGGTAACAATGCATGTGCTTACTGCGCAACACGGAAGCAGGCAAGACAGCACCAGTGCACACAAAAAGGTGAGGAAGGGGTTTCAGGACAGGTAGGGAAATGTGTATGTGTGTATGTATGTATGTGTGTGTGTGAGGTGCATTTATGTGTATGAATGAATTTCATGCTGGGAACGGCAGGGTGGGTTGGAGGTCCAGAGGTGGTGGTGTGCCCTGCTGAATGAGAAAAAGGCAGTGGGGAGAAGAGGGCGGGAGTGGGAATGCAGTTTGCAGTGGTGTCCCTTGAATTGGGAGAAAGGAGGAAAGGGCATTGCCAAGGGGGTTTGGATTTCTCAGCAGTGCCGAAACCAGATCCGGTGGACCAGCCTCCCATGAAAGCGGCCTGCAGGTAAATCACATAGAACCCAGAATACTGCTTAAATTATACTCATACCAGCATTCCACATAGCTTATCACAATGTCCCCTTCTGAAGTACCTCCTGCCCTACCACTGTCCTTTCTCTTGTAAGGTACAACGTTCTGTCTTGTTATGCCATGCAAAAACAAAGAGGTGATGGCTGGAAGGTTTAGACTGAATCTGAACCACTGGCGTTGCTCGGGGCAACCCCCCAGACCATCGTTCTTCGCCTGCCAAGCCATTACAGAAGGGGAAAGACCATAAACAAATCAGGCTTGGCCCCACCCCAAAAGGATCAGTCCAGCCCGAACTGCTAGGTCACATCCCATCTGCACCAGACCCAAGCATCCCCAAACATGTTTCGCCCTTGTTGGGGCTCATCACTGAGGGGTAGCTTGGGTCTCTAGGCCCAGCAGGCACGGGACCCACGTCTGGGCATACCCGTCCCACTCGGGGTGACAAAGCAAAAACAAAGAGGTGATAGCTGGAAGGTTTAGACTGAATCTTAACCACTGGCATTGCTCGGGGCAACCCTCCAGACCATCGTTCTTCGCCTGCCAAGCCATTACAGAAGGGGAAAGATCATATACAAATCAAACTTGGCCCCACCCCAAAAGGGGCAGTCCATCCCGAACTGCTAGGTCACATCCCTTCTGGGGCGAAACATGTTTGGGGATGCTTGTGGTCTCATACAGAAGGGATGTGGCCTAGCAGTTTGGGATGGACTGCCCCTTTTGGGGTGGGGCCAAGCCTGATTTGCATATGGTCTTTCCCCTTGTGTAATGGCTTGGCAGGCGAAGAACGGTGGTCTGGAGGGTTGCCCAGAGCATTGCCAGTGGTTAAGATTCATTCTAAGCCTTCCAGCCATCACCTTTTTATTTTTGCTTTGTCACCCCGAGTGGGACGGGTATGCCCAGACGTGGGTCCCGTGCCTGCTGGGCCTAGAGACCCAAGGTACTCTTCACTGATGAGCCCCAACAAGGGCGAAACATGTTTGGGGATGCTTGTGGTCTCATGCAGAAGGGATGTGGCCTCGCAGTTTGGGATGGACTGCCCATTTTGGGGTGGGGCCAAGCCTGATTTGCATATGGTCTTTCCACTTCTGTAATGGCTTGACAGGTGAAGAACGGTGGTCTGGAGGGTTGCCCAGAGCATTGCCAGTGGTTAAGATTCATTCTAAGCCTTCCAGCCATCACCTCTTTGTTTTTGCTTTGTTATGCCATGCTATGCCATGAATTTTTTCAACTTCATGCAATGTGTGTTTTTCTTGCATTGTTCTGCCGTGTTTTTGCTGAACAACTGACTCTCCACTTTGAATCCTAACCGTGTGAGAAAAGGAATGCTGCATAAGTACAGGGAGGGTTGCTAAACCACCTGCTTAGCCCCATACTACTACTAAATAACAGTGATCCCAATCATAAAGGTGAACAAGTCACAACAGGAACGTTATACCTCCTCTGTTTCTTTGGGTAACATGGGCCATGGGTAGGATATGTATTTCAAAGGGGGATGTGAGATGGCAACAGAAGCAACCAAAACAGTATTAGTACATTTACTCCAAAATAAGTGTCCAATCAAAGTTCTATAAAAATTGGACCATTAATCAACCAATATAATGCACACAGCTAATTAAAAACACTAACCACCCCTATCTCCCCCTGCTGGGAGAGAGCACTATGGGTCTTGTAGACAGGGGCAGGACAAGCAATATTTCAGCATCAATGTCGTTAAAAATATGTCTTTGGAAAAAGGTAGAGAGTGGGATCTTACAAGTCGAGAGAGCTCTCAAAGGTGGATTGGGGAATAGGGCTGCTGAAAATTCTGCCTTTGTCTTGTTCTTGAAGGTTAACAGGCTTCCGGGTGCTTTCTGACGTGATGTTTGGTGTCGGTTTGGTGAGCTGGGTGACTGGGTCTTACACAAAGCGTGGCTCACAAGGAGCAACAGCTAGTGGCATGAAGAAGATTGGGACAGGCAGCCGATATCTAGGTTACTTTAGCTAACAAGTTGTTTGATGCAGGTATCAGGGCCAAGACCTATTTTATTAAATCTGGGTTACTGGGAGGCCCTTTCCAGGGTATCCACGGGCCAGGTGAGTCAGTTTTCTTACACTTCCGATCCAGGTGGGTGTACAGCACACTTACAGGGTTCCACCACCTACTAGCTATCAATGCCTTAGCTGCAGTAGGTCTGGTCCAGCCATCTGGTCACCTCAAATGTGCCCTTGGGATGGTAGGGACCAGAGCTCATCTCTGCCTTGCAGCTTTCTGCCTTCACCTCTATGGCAGAAGACTTTGGAATAGACTGTATTCCCAACAGAGCCCAGAGAATCCTTCTTTTGAGAGTCCAAAGATTAAACAAGGTGAGGGTCTACCCTTTTTTTTGTATGAAAAATGCTACAGATGATTGGTGCAAATCAAGCCTGTTGTCATGGGTCCAGTACAAGCTGCATAAAAAGTATCATTTTCCTCTGATGTCATACCCAGAGTGGTTTGTCTGCAGGAAGTGGAGAAGATGGGAGAAGCTTCAGGAGGCCCTACCGATTCCAAGATTCCAAGAATGTGGAACCTCTCAGTCATACTGTACCTCTGCCCCATGCTACTACGCTAACTCTGCCCCATTCCTTTGTCTGGGAAACTTGAAAGAGTCTCTGGTAATCAGCATATTGGTGTGGATTAACTACTGTATCCTGGCAGGTATGTCTTTGAAGTGAATTCCGAGCATACACAATATGGAGATTTCTTGTCCATGGAGAGGTGGCATTCCTTCATGGGTATATGCATTAATTGCTCACCCCCAATATCGATAGTGGTTTTGTGCTGTGAGCAATGCGCTTTGCCATGGACGAGCATCGCCAGCACTTGTGAACCGTCAGTGGTTTAAGGCTGGGAGTACAACGCTTTACCATCTGTCCAGGTTTAGGATGAGCCACCCAAATACACCTTATTGGACGTCCTAATGACATGTGTCCTGTAGCAAAATGAGCCCTGGAGTGAGAGAATAATGTGTCCATATGACAACAGCATCCAACATGTTCTACTGTGTGTCCCCACAGATCCTGTGCACGGAAACTCCAATAAGAGTTCATCCACATATCTAGTGCTGATGAAGGTGGCTTCATAAACATACCATCTAAACTCCGCTTGAGAGTAGGCTTCACTTCCACTCCACAACCGCAAGCCATCTGGGTTCATCTTACCTTTAAACACCTATTCCATCTAGTAGAGACGTAGGCCCTGATGATAGAGACACCATGCAAATAACAACAGGAGATGCAACGTGTATAGGAGACTCAATAGCTTAATCTGGATGTGCACCGGCACTGCCATACGTGGTCAACTGTCCTTGAGGATTCATGTATCTCAGGTTGTACATATTGATTTGCATTGAGTGCACGAAAGTGACCGAAAAATAAAAAAAAAAGGTTTGTGAAAGAATCTGCTACTAGGCGATTGGCTTAGTTAGGTGGGCCTCGCACATTCTAAGAATTTAGGAAATCATAATTCTTTGCAGATTTTGCACATTGCTGATTTGCACGTTAAGTAGGATTATTTGCACATTAGACAATCGTATGTTTGCATATTTTGCACATTGTATTTTGCACGCAGGTTTCTTTATTGTTACATGTGGAGTTGAATACTCATCACTGAGAGACCTGTAGTAGGACCATTCATACGCTCTGAGCTACACCGACTCCTTGACAGGGTTCATGTCTGGGTCCACACCTCGCGTTACATTGTAATGTTTGCATCTTTATGCATGATTCAATCATTACTGGTCTGTCTGTAGTGTTATGTATGATTTCATCATTTTGGTAAATTGAAAATGTATTCAATCGATCATTAAAAAACAATGTGATTTTGAATAGTTCTAAACGTGTTTTCTACATGGCATTAGGGTGTTATGTGAGTGTATTTAATGAAAGCACTGCTTCAGAAATGTATGCAATTCATTACCTGTACCTAAAAGGCTATTAAAACACTTTAGCAATGTTTCTGTTAGGAACATGGTTGTGTTATTTCTGGTTATTTCCGCAGATCCTAACAGTAGGGATTTCCGTTTCTCTAACTTTTTTTTCAGGTGATTTTTTTTTTAACAGGAGCATCAAAAGAGAAGTTTCTTGACTTCCACTCAGAGGATGTCTAGGTGGGGTCCAGGCCAGTCAAACCGAAATCAACACATGCCTGCCATGGATGACTCACCGATCCAGGTTGGCAACAATAGGAGACCAAATTGCATTGTGCCTCTGTCATTGCGTGATCCCAAGAGCCACTCTACCAAACAAGGGCGGGCGTATCTTTATAGTATCCTCTGTTTGGAATCTGGCTCCAGCAGGTTGGACTCAGGAATTCACATGTGACCGTGACCCTGCTCTGCTGCCACTGCAGGCAGGGGCTGCAGAAGTCTGGAGACAATCCCAGCTGAGTCACATGAATGCACAATACTTTAAGAAAAGGCGGCTTGATCAGCAAAGCCACCTTTCAGAGACAGAACTGGCAGCATCATTTTGTGTTTAAAAAAAAAAAATCTAAAACGTTCAGGATACACTGCCCTCACAGGGCCATTCTGTGTCAAACCAAAAGCCATGTGCCTCTACACTAGTTTAGTTTATTGCTTGTATAGTTCAACAAACCCATAGGTATCTGGGCGTTTTCACTTGAATATACATCAATTGTTACAGACTGGTAGTAATATTAGCAACCACCAAGTTTCTCATGCCACTCAACCCTCCCTTGAGATATATCCACTCCCCATGCATAACAAAACCCGTATCTTCTCCTTAACCTGTGCATTAAACATTGGCAGAGCCATGCACGCAGAGATGACGTCACCAGGCATCTACTAGCATCCAGTAACGTGACATCCTGGGGTCATCCCCTAACATCCCACCTTTCTCAACACATAAACACTTGAATAGAGCAGCGCCTAGTCCCACCGATCTGCCTTACATCCTTGCATCATGCAGCACCGCAGCAGCATACATCACTGCAGGTTTCTGCTACTGGAAGACAGCCGCAGCAGAGCATGGTTCCTCGGATCCGCCTCACATCACCACTTTAGCGAAAGCAACTTTGCTCTCTACTCTGTGTCCATGACAAAGTCTTACCCGCCACTCTTACAGGTCCTAGAGTGTCAATGTTTCATGCAAATGCTGTAAGCTACATAAACCCCCCTCTCCCCCAACATATCTGAAGCTGGGAAAACAATCACATTTCTACTTGTTAAATGCGAATTCAAACCAGAAGACAACAATGACCACTTCTAAAATGCAGTTGCAATCATGCACATGCCTGAAAACGAATACACAGTCAACGGGGTCCAGTACAAACATTTTTTCGATTTGTTACCCAATTTCCAGCGGGACTGAAAGGGGCCACAAGGCTCTATTTAAAGGAAACCCTAAGTGTGGAGTTCGTGTTTGTGAGAGAGAGCGAGCTGGCGGTTCTGGGTGTTCTGTTTCAATCTGCCACCCAGCTAATCTTTGTATAAACACGAGGACACCATGAAATTGCAAGGAAAGCAGGCACAAAAAGCCCCTCACAGTTCCAACCCGTCCCAGGAGTCTCTGGGCACCATTTCCCGTTACTAAATCTGCCATTCCTGAAAAGCAGCCAATAAAAATCCACTGCAAGCAGGGTTCGCACTACAAACTATCCCCACGTAAACTTGCATCAGCACTCGGGCCAGTGTCTCCGGAACCTGCAGTGTTTCCTCGGCAGGCCGTGGGCAACATAACCGCGTCCACGGTGATTACAGCGTGTGCAAAAACAGAGGCCTGCAATAACATCGCTAAAATGGAAAACATCCCCTCTGCTTGTTCATTCGGCTCATGCACTTACAAACATTGACCCCCCTTCAAGCGAACACAGAGTCACACTCTCATAAACCGACAACCACCCTCAGCCATCTGCAAGAGATTCATAAACAGGATCACGCGCCACGCAAATAAACGTTCCCTCCTTCAGAACAAGCAACCAGATGTAGGCCGGCCAGGCTTTATTGAAGGCTGGCAGGTGGATCTGGCAACGTCAGTATGCTATGTAAACCTCAATCATAGCATGACAAAATTGCAGGCCTAGGTGCTAAAGACTCCAAAAACAAAATGGCTAACGCTGGCAGCCGCCCTAGAATGCACTGCTTTCTTACTGCATCTGCTGAGTTGATTTGTTTGACTTGCGAACATATGAAATGAGCATGCTTTGAAGTTTGGACACATGGATTTCTCACTGCTGGAGTGGCTTGTATCTCCTGCTGCGCTATTATGGACAATTGGTTGCCAGGTTGACGCCATACAATGGTAGGTGAACCGCGCGTTGCTTTGGAAAGATCCACCAATGAAACACGAGGTCAGCTCAAGTTTGTAAAAGCCAACAACTGGTGCTTGGGTGAGGTTACCTATGCTAGCATGAACATTGTATGTTTTGTTTTTAGAACCATTATAGGCTTACTTATATATTTGGTCTAGGTCCTTTCTCATCAGCATCTACCCTCTGGTTTAGGGTTATTTGTACGGTGTGGTTAACTGCTTCTTCATACAAGTTTCTGTCTAGCAAGGAGCTTCGCTTAGAATAGCAACATCGTTTCCATGTTCTGCAGTGAGGTTTGGCTTAGGGTGGACAGATGTCTAGGGCTGGCCGCCCGTAGTTTCAGGTTAGTGTCATATGGAGACGTTTAGGAACAAGAAAACAACCTACATCCGTGTGCCCAGTCGCCTCTGTAGGTTCTGGGGCAAACGGCTCAGTGAGGAGACTGCAGTAGTAGTGTCGCCCTTGAGTAGGCAGGCCATGTATTGGAAAATGTCTGTGGTTAGCAAGACAAGGCGGACGCTGATAGAGATGTAGGGTCATGCGTCAAGGAACAGTCTTTAGTTTTGTGGGCACCAGCACCTAAACGATGCAGGCGCATTTGCCCCCAATGTTTCTGGTAACTTATTGGTGAACGGATATGTAAAGTGGCTTCCATCATTAAAGCAACATCACTATTTCTGGACTAACAGCTTCCAGCATGCTCCTACTCCTGGTTTTAAGGCAGAGGTGTGGCGTAGGATTGACATATCCCTCCAGGCATGAGACTTCTACATTCTCAGAGCCCTTTTGAATTATTGGCCCAAGATTTGAACTGGACTGTGGATTCGTTTTCGTTGACCTTTGGACTACCTTTAGCGTTGACACATCGATTTGAAAAGTGTTTTCTTGGACCTCTGGCACAATGTGTGTGGTTGCGTTCCAATGACTCCGCTGTGGTTTATTCACAGTATAGCAATGGAAGCTGATGACGACTGGAGGGGAGCTGTCCATCATCCCTTTTTATACAAGCTACCAACTCGACCATTGTGGGTTGGAAGGCAGCTTCAAGTGTATGCAGATTGTTATCCTTGCCATGAAGAAAAGGGTGGCATGTATCACAGTAACTATGGCAAAACAAACGGGGTGATCCTTGGAAGGTTTAGAATTAATCGTAACCTCTGGCATTGCTGCGGTCAACCCCACAGATCATCGTTCTTCGCCTGCCAAGCCATTACAAAAGGGGAAAGACCAAATGCAGACCAGGCTTGGTCTCACCCCAAAAGGGGCCATCCAGCCCAAACTGCTTGGTCAGATCCCTTCTGCACGAGACCAGAAGCATCCTCTAACATGTTTCGGCCTTGTTGGTCACACCATGGTCATCCATGCATAGCTGTCTATAGAGAAACCCTTTATAGACAGGCGTCGTCAATGGTCATAAAAATAGGTTATTTTAAATTGTTTTGATTAGAACACCAATAGCACGTCAAAACAATGATCTCACTACATGGTGAAGTCTTGTAACCAGCCAATCACTCCCTTCTAGGTAACTGGGGTGTTGATATCGCCATTTCATCCACTGATCATGGTTCATTCCATGTGATCCTTTGCAGGACCCACCAACCAAAGACCCTTCTAAAACAGAATCGCACTAAAAGCAGAAGCGGCGAGTAGGCACATTTTTATAGGGAAATTACCACTATTAGATTCAAAGTTTCCAAGAAAAGCTAACATGGTGTCATAATCCAAAGGGAGGGTTACTTTGCACGTGACAGTGCCTGCTAACGACGGTCATCTTTTACCTATGTGACTGGTGAGTACAGTTCAGCTCTTGGCTCTAGTGCCTGCTTCTCTGTACTATTTGTGAAAGCATTCTGAGAGAGTTACGTTTGTGAGGGAGGGCATAAACAGATCCTCTCACTTTGACAATGTTGCTAAGGGCGTAAAGAAAAATACGCACGAAAATGCACAGCTGGAAAGTCCTTTGAGATGAAATATATTGTGCAGTAATTTTTAAACATTGCTTTATTTTCGGATTTTTATCCAAGCAGACAAGTGTTTTTTCTTAAACCTTTGCTTTGTCAGGGTGCTGAATTAAAAAGTTAATCAATGATAAATCAAATCATTTGCATTAATATCCTAATTCTGAATAATGATCAGGTTTGTGGTAGAACAATACGGTAATGTTGACCGATAGTTCTTGATGTCCTCCTAGTGAGGATGGCATCTGGATGTTGTGTGCTGAGAATGGTGCAAATGGAATTTTGATCCTGGATGACATCCCAGTGACACTGGACACAGTGAACCATTCAATAGCATCTGAACCAAATGGGAATAACAAACCAAGCCGTAGAGTGGACCTAACCATTTCTCACTTCCACACTTGAACTTCCTATGTTTATCAATATCAAACCTTCCAACAGATGTGTGTTCCCCATTGCCCCATCCCCCCCATTCATTTTCACATGTATAGTCTCACCAATGGCTTCCATCTCATCCATTCGGATAACTTTGTTTCAACAATGCTGTCGCTACAGAAGTCACACTCATTGCATTATATGGAACCAAGACCCTCGACCTCAGCCCCTGAACGCAACACAAAAGCATGAATATGTGCTGACATGCGCAAATTGAACCTCACAACCACACACTGTTTAATAGTGAACCACATATGTATCGCCAGAAACCGAGTTGGTTGACCAGCAAACTTTCGACCATGCCCACAATGTATGCCCGACAAATCTGGGTGCAATTTCGGCCAACATATCTTTACCATTACAAATCAAAGCCATGATCAAGTCAAGTTTGTATTATCCCGGGATGCTGCTACACACCAGACCTAACCACAAAGAACCAAGGAAGCTGAGATTATGCTAGATGCCTGCATTACATCAACAGGCTTCACCTTGACCTTTCTCCATTAGCACCACTGTTTGCAACACCTTCAAAACGAAGTAGCACATCTTCTATACAGACAGAACGGCAGTGAATCCGAGGACTCAGCTCTTTGCGCATCAGTAATAATGCAAATATCTGCCCACGGGTCCCCAGGTCTATTAGAACCGAGGTCTTGATTCTCCGATTATGGAAGGCTCTCCATATTGTCCGTGCAGCAACATGTGAACTACCAATGGCCTGCTAATCAAATGGCCTACCTCATCATCAAACAAATTTAAAAACCGAGCAAGCTGTTTGATTAATGTGTGTGGTCACATCATGTTGTGCACATGGACAGGTCCAGAGACTATAATGAGCCATTCACTAGATATTCTAAATCCATTTCCACAGGCCTGGTCCTGGAGTTAACATGACTGGTGTGCTTTTGCCCCTTATGAGGACTCTCTGCCTTGGCAGAATGCTTGCCTGCTGTGACCCTTTGAAGGAGCTAGGAGGCTTAACCCTATTGTGCCCCTTGGGGGGAACCTCGGCCTTGCAGGAGCGTTTGTCACCTGGCGCCTTATCCTCTTTAGCACAGACGTCCTCCACGCCTTTCTTGGAAGAGCTGGACAACATAGTTTTAGTCATACCCCCTTGGGTGGGTTCCCAGCTTTCCACTCAGTCTTACACCTGGAGTGGCGAACATCAGAAAAGCCTCTGGTAGGCGATGAAATCACTCTGGTCCCTCCCGGACGTGAAATCCAAAGGAAAGAAGTCTTCAGGCTGGTGCAATGAAGGAAGGTAGATCACTTACCTCTTACTGCTTCTGCACCCCTAGGATCTCTTGCCGATTTTGCAGCAAAGCTGTAGATACAACTTCCCAGCATTCAAGGCAGCGAGTGAGCGCATGAATTGGCCATGCACCAACAGCGATCCCACCGATGTCTCCACGGCCAGGCACTCCAGGCAGAGCGACTGAAGATCTGATGAATGGACAGGCTACCGAAGCTAGACAAGGGAACCTGAAGTGCTGCCCAGGGATGTAAGATGATGGTACGAACTACGACCAAAAGAAATAAAAGGATAGAAAAAACGACAGTGAAGAGTGCGGTAGCCAAGCTCTGGCTTGTATGGCACAGAGAAAAGGCCTAACAGGGTGATGCAGGGTGTGGCGCCTAGAGGGTCATGACAGCGTAACTGCACGTGTGCTGTGTGTATACGCGAGCAACCAGATTTGAAGGAATTATTACTATGCGCCAGAATTCTCCCGGCTAGCAGGAACTCCTACAAGTATGGAGGAAGGTGGACAGAACATAGGAGTATCTCTATAGCTTACGCACAATACCAATCAGATTGTAATGTTAAACACCTTTTCTGTTTTGCCAGGATGTATTACAAATGCATTTGTTTATTACATGTTCTGTGAAAGATCCTATTTTCTTTTTTTGTTTTTGTTTTTTGGCTGTAGCTGCAGTTATAACTACTGCATTGCAGGCAGTATTGCAATGAACACCACCTAAAGTGTAATAGGTGCACATTTTGACTGATTTCAAACATTGCATCAAAGTTACGCCATTTGTAAATAAGTTGAACTATTAGCACCATAAGAACCACTAGGTGCGCATGAGAAATTAGTGGTAGGTGTAACTGGTCGGCGACAGTGCTTCAGCATTATCGACAGCATGGAGACAGGTTGCAAGAGCATATTTCAATAGAGGACAGTTTTATGAATTGATTACTACAGCCAAGGCAGATTGCCTTCAAAAGGTACAACTCTCCAATAGGGATATTCGTGGAAGAGGGGCTGAAGCAGGAGACATGCCTATTTGAGACATTGCTACAGTAAATTGGTGCCAGGACCCTACCAGTGCTATGGGACAAGATAATCACTTAAGTCAATCCAACAGCCATCAGAGCACCCACTGCCAGCACTTAAAGAAGCGTTCATTAAAAAGTGGACACACAACTCTGGAATATGGCAGGGGTGGGAGGCCACACTAAATAATGGGTGCTTGCCACTATTATGCACCAAGGACCTCAAACTTTTTGATTCTTTCCTGTAGGCATTGCCTATCTATGTTGTCTCTCCAGATACCATTTGTTGTATTAGCATAGAGTCTACATAGCCACTCTTCAGTCTTTGCTTTTCCTATCCCAGGAATGTGCTGTCTGCTCCGTTTTACTATCTGACACCTCCAACCACCACTGGCCTTAGCTAATGACCCAGTATTCTCTAACTGCACTTCTGCTTTTTGAAGGCCAACCTGGTCTGTGGTCTTTATTCTCCTTAGGGCCTCCAGCTCTGGTCCTTCCGAGCTGAACACACTCCAGATCCTCCAGATCTCCATACCAAATACATTTTAATACAGTGACCCTGAAATTGACTCATTTACATATTTAGGACCACCAGATTTGGAGACCACATTTCATCTCTCCCCGCTGCTCTCTGCCTATGCATATGGGTTGGAACAAGTCATGCCTTAAACTCCTGGTAAGGCGCCTTCCGTTAACACCATAGAGCGTGATACAATCATCTTGCATCATCCACAATTACATATACAGGTTTGTTTCCTTCTCTGTGTACTTGTTTAATTCCAGGATATTCATCCTGCTGCTTTCTGAGAAGTGCAGACTCCAAAATAAGTACAACGAGCCCCGGGGGTGCGTGGTTCTTTTCTGTGCAGTCGTTAGGAGTAGTCAACAGGAACAGAACATCTGGAAATAAAAAGGTGTTTGTAGGACAGCCGCACAGGGACAAACAGGCCACAGTTTCCCTCACTGTTTCATGAAAACAGGTTGAGTGAAAAATGGAAGTGAATGCTGAAACCCTCACCATCACCCAATGGAACAAGTGCAGACAAGGAGCCACATGACTGCAAATATTGGAAAAAGACACCCAGGCATCCCGCATTGCCCTTGGTTTACAGGTGTCGTACATAGACATAGTAGGAAACATGTGTCCTGCCGGTGAACTGGCCTATGCTGAGCAATTGCATCAATCAACACAGTGCACCACTTTCAATCATTTCTTAACACCATGCCTAAAAATGTGCACTCACCATTGACGAGTAATAATTGACTCTTCTTGAATAGGAAATGATTTGCTGTGTATATGTGAAGAATAAGGGGGGAAAGTGACTTTTTATGGCTGGCTTGTATCTTGTGTGACGAATCATTGTTATTCGTCCCCTCTCCCCAGGGGGAGCATCACCCTTTGAGGAATAGGGAGGTGAGCCCACTCCGCAAACCCTCCCTTGGGGTCTGGGAAGGTGGGACCTCACTGGGAGAGACTCTGCCGTAGGGGACAAGGAATCCTGTTCCTATGAGGATCTCCCTAAACCACAAACCATAGTAGCATATGTGGGATTATAGTTTCCCGGTACACTCTTCTGCCAGGAAACTTCTCAAATTCAACTGCATGAAACTCCCGATTTCCTGGTTTACTCTCCTGCCAGGAATATCCACCTTTTGGTTCACTTAGATGACCTGGTGCACTCTCCTGACAGGTATCGTCTTCCAAAAAAGGTTTCACTACCTGAAATCCTTATCAGGTTTCTCGGCAACATTCACCCTCCTCTTAAATATTCTTATAATTGTACCTCTCCAGTGGCACAAACCACTTTGGCTTCAGTTAGTATTTGCACCAATCTTCCTCACACTGGCATCCCTTATATGAGGGTTTGTTCAAGCACCTTCTGTTAACCTCTCTTATACAGTCTCTTGGCAATGCTTTTTCCAGGTTTACCCAAACTGACATCTCATGTCAGGAGAATTGCACACATGTTGCCTCTTTATTTCTCTTAGATTCTCTTTTGGCTCTTGGCAATATTGGTTCCACATTTCTCCCAACTGACCTCCTATGTCAGGAGAACTGCACCATATTTGCCCCTGTTTTTTCTTTAGACAATGTCTTTTGGCTTAGACACTGCTGGTCACAGGTTTCCCCCAACTGGCATTCCATTTCAGGAGAATTGCAAAATTTTCATCGTTTTCTTTAGTTTGCTCGGTTTTCAAAAGTGCTTTCACAATGCTTCTTAGCATGTGCACACGTCCGGGGGCACCCTTCACTGCCAGGCTGACTCACTGGTTCACTGGGCAGTGTCTGAGATGTGCTCGTGAGGGGCCAGCTTAACCGTGTGGCCAGAGTCTCTCTGCATTCACGCATAGGCTCCCCTGGCTTCCGCTGCCAAGACCCATGCAGCCTCATAGCACTGCGTCTCCTACGGTCCCTTCGTGCTTAATTTGCTCTCTCTCTCTCTCCCCGAGTTCTCCTCTAGTCCTGAGAGATGCCAAACAGCCTCTGCTGGGCATCCCTCTCTCTTTCCCCACAGTCTTCCATAGGTCTTCATCTGCCACCAGTGACGCTTCCCACTCTTCGCACTCTGCACCCTTCCTTCTCTCTCTCTCTCTCTCTCTCTCTTCGGTCTTGACATTCTCCTGGTTGTCTCCATTTCCACCGCTGATCTGGGATTTAAATGTCCCACATAATTGACTGTGCTGACAACAACTAGAATGCATGTTGTTTTAAAAGTCACATTTCATTCACATTAACTCCTTGTGCCTCCTCCTCGTCACAGTACTTAGCGATTTCTGGGAGTTCGAGTTCCCATAATTTTCAAATGATTTTGGATCACACTGATGAATAGTTGTGGTTGAAATATAATCATCAAAATTATCAGATGTTCAATATACTCTATGTTCATTATGCATAAATGGAGGATGAATAGGGTTCTGTTTAAAGTAGTTTTCAGAGTTTTACAATGAGATGGTTTTGTGTAATGGCAGCAAGGTCAGGACACAGCTTTCCAATTAGGTCTGCCAGAGATCTAAACCTAATATGAGGAAGGTGATCCAGTGGGTGTGATAATGCTGTTTTGTGGGATTGCGCATTCTATTCATTATTACATTCCCACGCCATTGCTTTCACGGTCAAATTTTTCTTTTTGACTTTCTGTAACACCAATTTCTTCTAGGTCACAGAGTTGTTTAGCCTGAAATGTGGGATAGGAACAAGTTACTTACTTGTAACTCGTGTTCTCCAGCATGGATATCTTACATGGATTCACATGCTCATGAATATTCCCTGTTTTCTGGCTGAAAATCCTCTGTAATACTAAAAGCAGTTTCACTTTAAAGTAAATAAAACTGTGTGCCCTTTAATTATTATTTTTAAAAAGGTTTTTTTTATTGCATATGAGTTTATGGCAAATTTTAAGCATTTCTTTCAACACTTGTTTTCCTAATAACAAATAAAATGTTTTAAAAAGTCCACCAATTTCATCACAACTTCAAAATAACAAAAAAATTGAGATCCCCATGTGTCATCCCATCTTCCACGTTATCCCCCAAAAAATCTAAGATCCATTAAATCACCCTAACACAAACCACCATTTCCAAAATGTCCTATGTAAAACAATTTCTAAATATTTTACTTTAGCTAGAATCAAGGATGTCATTTGCCCACTTTTTAAAATAACCCACCATTCATCAGGCATTAAAGTGCTCAGTTTATCCAAGTACATTTTAAAGTGCTTAGTTCTTAAATCAGTCAAGGTTGTGCAAAATAACAGTATATGGTATAATGTATAATTGGGTTTTTGTAACACTCCTAATACTCAGAGGTTTCTAAGCGCGGACCCGGTGATCGAACCTGTGTTGCTCCACGGCGCCTTGCTTCCAAGGAGAGCGTGCTGCCCCTGAGCTCTCCTCCAGGCAGTAAAGAGATTCGTCCATGCCCTCTTCATCACAATAACTGCATTGCACATCCCTTGGCCGAATCTGTGATCTTGTGGATAATACATCGTTGGTTGGAAATACACTAAGCTGAATCCTCATGAACTGATTTCTAAAGGGTTTTTTGGGAATTTACACAAGTGTTCAGGGTCAGAATCAAAAGCCCTTATTTCATGTTTCAAGTGGTAACACAATTTAAACAGTTTTGCGTGTTCTGCTGTTAAAATCAAAAAGAATTTCCAAAGTTTCAGTTTTACCATATTTCGGTTGTCCCTTAAGTCCTCCTCTGAAGCACACACCTTTTCCATAAAGTCTCTACAGAGCAGTTCCCACGCCTTCATTGTTTTATCTCGACAATCTGTCAGTTCTTTTTTTAAAATTTCTAAAATCAGGGACAGTGCTTCAAGGATACATATTCTAAACAAGGTCATTGGTTTCCATTCCACTATTGCTTTTAACGAACCAACCGCAGTTCCTGCTGTAAAACCACTTGTCGCTTATACAGTCTATTGCTATTGTCTTGGCTCATACTGCCCAAGCCAATGGCATTCGTCCTCATAGCCTCCACCCCTAGAGGTCCTCCTCAGATTTAGAGGTGCACGTAAAGTGGCAGTAGGAACCAAGAGGAGCAATAGCGGGAAGGAGGGAGGGTCGCGTGTGAATCCATCTAAGATAACCATGCTGGAGAACAGGAGTTACAGGTAAATAACTTGTTCCTTCTCCAGCATGGGATCTTACATGGATTCACATGCTCATGAATATGATTATACAGCAGTACCTACACAACCACAAGAGATGGCACAGGCTCAACAGAAGCAACATAATCCCTCACCTCTAGAACACACTCACCTCAAGAAAACAGGTTGTGATGCACTGACTGGCCAACACCGGTCTCCACTCTGAAATCCCTGTTGATGCAGTAGAATCTTCTGAAGATATCAATCGACCTCCACGTAGCAGCCCTGCAAATGTCCAGCAGGGAAACACCAGACAGGAACGCTGTAGTAGCAGCCTGGCTCTGGCGGAATTGGCTCTCAGAGTTTGGAAATGGAAGCCTTGGAGAGGGTTTTCCCTTTCCCCCAGGTACAAATGTCACAAACAATTGAGAAATTGTGCCAAAACCTTTAGTGTGTGTGACATAGAGCTTCGGAGCACATGCCACGTCCAGTAAATGCAAAGCCTGCTCAACAGGAAAGGAGGATTGGGGAAGAAGACAGGCAGAACTAAAGGCTTGTTCAGAAGAAAGTCGGACAGAACCTTTGGCATGAACGATGGATGAGTTTGTAGCACCACCTTGGACTTGTGGAAGGACAAATCATGTGATTTGCAAGAGAGCCTGCACCTCTCCAACACACCGGGCCAATGTAATATCCACCAGAAAAGCAGTTTTCCAAGACAAAAACTTCAGAGAAGCAACGTGAAGAGTTTCAAAAGGAGGACTCATCAATCTTGACAGAACGACATTGAGCTCCCATGTGGGGGCTGGAGCCTTCGCTGGAGGGAATCCTGTGAATAGACCTCTTAGAAATTCTTTAACAAGTCTGTGAGACCACAAGAAAGGCTTGCCAGGCATCTGAGTGTAAACAGAGATAGCTGCTAGATGTACCTTTGTGCAGTAGCACCTTTGAGGGTACTTATGCGCAGGATGGGATTACCATAATAAACAATCTCAGACCCAAATAACCAGACAGACTCAAAGAATATGGCAAAACACTGTTTTATTTATTATTAATTCAATAAAGTAAGGAAACCTGTCGTTCAACAAATCGTAACTCACACACTATCGATTACATTTTGGTTACCCAAAGTCTTTATACCTTGATGTGTGTCAGCAATGACATCATCCTAAGTGGCAAATAGAGATTATAGCATAACAGCAGCAGATTTTCCCCTGCAACACTGTATGCTCACCATTGCATAGGCCCTCAAGATTGGTTGGCATTCTCTCCCAAACATGGACATTCGGCTCGTTAGCAGCATGTAATAAAATGAAACCCGGGTGCAGAGAACAAAGTCAGACTACTGCCCAATTGCCCTACTAGGCTACCATCTCTTACCAGCCAAGCCTTCAGCCAAGGTTTCGTCTTCGTAATTCACCTTGCTGGATGTTCTCTTCTCTGTAACTTTAAAGGGAGTTAAGGTACAATGTTATCTTTGTCTGGAGTTTATGAAATGATTTATTTTTTATTTATATAACTGTTTTTTTTATAAGACACCTAATACCATACCTGAGTTTGGTTTCTGAGCGCGGATCCGGGATTCGAACCACTGCTGCTCTGCGTGGTCTTGCTTCCAAGACCAGTGTGTTGCCCTGTGCTATCCTCTGAATAGGCCTTTTTTTCTGGTCTTGCACCACATGTGAAGAGACCATGATTTTGTCCATCTCGCCTTTCTATTTAGTGCTATTTAATTCAATTATGTCGGATGCCATTACTCTCTTCGGCCTCTGGAGACTTGCGTGCTCCGTCTCACATGTGCTTTCTGCATCTTTGATTGTTGAATAGTTGGCATTCACAAATATTCGCTCATTTACTTTATTTAATGTTAATGTTAATGTTAAAGGACATTTGACTGTGCACTATCACCACCGGATTGGTCCCCTGGTGCTCTGGCGGCTCTGAAAGAGGAAGAGAGCAGTGATGTGCTGTTGGCGGACTCAGCCCGGTGGTTCCATTGGCTGGGCTGGGGTGTTTGCGGCTGGTAGTCGTCGTGTACTGTTGTGCGAGTCTATGTGTGTTTTTGTTTTGTTGTTGCCATGTAGTGAAGTTTGTGCGGTCTGTTGTGCTGTAGGTTGGTGGTTGTGTTTGGTTTGGGTTTGAGAGATGTATGTGGAGGGCGGAAATTGTTAGTACAAATTGATTAGTTGGTATTTCTATCCTCCCTTGAGGCAGAGGGCTTCTGCTTCTGTAGTCTCCCCAGAGGGTTTCGGGAGCACCCCAGCGACTCTGTCCTGATCTGGGTCCGTCTTGGCATGAAGGTCCCTTACAGAAAAATGGCCCCTCCTCCTCATCTCCCTCGCAGCCCTACCTGCCTTCCCTTTCCACTCATACGGCAAGTGCGCCTATTAATGTCCGTAGCCGAGTTATTGTGATGGTTGATCATATCCCGACAGTTTCACAGCCCTAAGGTACCTGGTGGGAGCTAAGGGGCGAGTGAGGGTTTTGGGTGGGGTTAAGTGGGTTGTTGACTCCATGGGTGTTGCCTGAGTTCCACACTATACTCGGCGTCACTCGTCCGGGTGCTGTGGGAGCTATATATTAAGAGAAAGATGTCCTGTGTACATTGCTTATCCTCAGTGATTCCCTTTGTACTCTGTAGTTGCTTCTTGCTGTGGCATCCTATATCTCTGGCCAATAGCTTATTCTGTGTTCATGCACAAATTTGTTTTTCCACCGTCTGTCAGCTCTGCAGCCCTGATCTCCCTCCTTCAAGCTTCTTGCTTACTTTTATTCAGAGCCGACGTTCATCTTTTCAACATGGCCACTTTACCCGTGTTATATTTTCTACTGCAGCTAGTTTCTATGACTTATCTACCTTGCGTTTCTGCATATATATATTTATTACTCATCTGATTATGTATCTTCATTTTATATATGGTTTCGGAGAAGCAGAGTGTTGCACAAGTGGACTCTGTTGGTGACCACAGTATTTTCTCATTGCTCAGAGGTAGAGCCCAGCGAAGAGCCTTCTAACTTGCACATAAGTTGCCCAGTACAGTGAAGAGCGCTGAAGCGTAGTGGTGCGAGAGTGGTCATTGGTGGTGACCACAGTATTTTCTCACTGTCTATTGCTCAGAGGTGGAACCCAGCGAACAGCCTTTCAACTTGCACATAAATTGCCCAGTACAGTGTAGAGCGCAGAAGCGGAGTGGTTCACAAGTGGTCTTTGGTGGTCCGTGGTGTGCCGGGGTGAACAGAGGCCTTCGCGCCGCTCTACATCTGTGTACCCTCTTCATCGCCTGACTCCGCCAGAAAACCGATGGTAAGCACCCACTAAGACTTGTATTTTTTCTGCTCTGTCACACCGTCTTGTGATCTTTAAGTTAGTAATCCTCCCTCTTTTATGGAAGCACCTCCATACCCGGGTTGGTGTGCTCGTAAAGCACCTCCACTAACTTTCCTAGCCTGCTATATTAGAGCTGCGCACCGGCCAGATTATCATAAAAGAATCAAACCGCCGACCCCTTCCCGGCTGGCAATGCCTTATGCAGTCAAATCGAAAAACTCTCGGTAAAATCTAAGAAAGGGGAGGGGGCGCCTCAAGGAATCAACGCAGGTCACAGCCAAAGGGTCAGAAAAGGGGAGTGAAGCAGGCAAAGGCCCTCCCTCTCGCCAGAAAGGGACTATAACTGCATTCTTTCAGCAGGAAAAACCTGCAATTATTCTGCAGACCGGGTCAGAAGGGTTGGAAATACAAACACAGGTGGGAGGGCTACATCAAGACTCCCTGAACTTTGATGATATCGACAGCAATTCCCTTTTTGACCTTTGCCTCAAAATCCAACAAAACATGGTAACAGCAATAGAGAAATACCCTCCGGGGAGTGGGAGGGTTTGGTGGTTAGTGCCCAAGTCATTAGGGCGGATTCAAGCCCTACCCCCATCCGGCACCCAACCATCTCTCGGCCTCCCCCAACCTCATCATTGATTCCTCTGGAGCTGTCCAAATTGAAGATTCTGTGAAGCCAGAGGTCTCAACTATGGGCGAGGCAGCCTTGTCAGAAATACAGTCCTTCTTGGCTTCTATCCAGTTTGCCATGACAATCTTACTAAAATTGTGTAGACGGATATATGAGAATCTGCAGCTTTGCCGCTTACGGCCAACTCACAGTCTACCATAGAAGAAGCTCAGTTGACAAATACATCTTCTGCCTCGGCACAGCATGGGCGGGGGTGAACTCCCCAATCTAATGAGAACGCTGACATCACAGACTCCTTGACCATCTTCTTCTCACAGAAGCAAGCCTAATGGCAAGGTGGGTGGCGACTCGTAAGATTCAATGTGAAATAGCTGCCTCATTACCACCCACCGAAAATACCAAAATACCAGCCAAAAAATCTAAAAAAGCACGCAAAAACATAGCACTCAGTAAAAAACAGCAGTTAAAAAATCTGGCGATTTAATAAATTGGGTTTTAGCAAACAATTTTGTAGATGGGGTACACTCCACGTCTCAACAACACAACAGAAACCTGGACTCTATTGCATTACAAACGATTGTGAAGGTTCCTGATAATAATTCCCCCCCTGATCGTGCCTAAAAGGCCACTGGACCCTAGACCTACCCTTAAGTAGGGTGTGTGCTTGGAAAGTGCCAAATGCACAGGAAAAACACTGGAGAGCAAGGTCTACACAATAAAGAAGATCAAGCAAAAATCCCAGGACAAATGGCTATCTTGGACCGCCTTCCTGGCTCGCCTTCAATGAGTGCCCCAACTATGAGTGCTGGTATCAGAGGGCTTTAAGTTTTTTGGGCCCTTGAAGAGCTCCAACCCAAATGTATCGGCAGTGCTCTGCAAACATACAGAAACGGCAGAAACGGCAAAAACAAATTTCCCTGCACAACTCCTGACAGGGGGAGTAGAGCTTGATGGCAATGAGGACGCGGTGGACCCAGCTCTACCAGTCCATAGGGGATCGGCCATAGCTTCTTCAGTAGCTGTGGCGCAGCTCCCAGACAAGGATAATGTCCAGTTATCTGACATTCAAACAATGCTGAAGTGGTTGGCTGATTCCTTGCCTTTAGCGATGAGTAAATGATGAGAATGGTTTCTTAAGACATGGAATACCCCGGGTTTTGTTCATCTTCTATCCCCCTTAGGCTCCCTTCCTTATGTAACACAGCATACGTTCTTTCTGCTTCAACATGGTTAACGACGGCTATATTGGTTGACAGTTACACGTCTATCAATAATTAGCAAGGAAGAGTAGTAGGGGAAGACCATATGGGGGCCTAGTTATGGGGATGACCCATAGTCTGAACTCCTGCAAAATCTCATCTGTGCAACATGAACTATTACGTGCAGTCGAGGTGACTACTGAAATGAATGACGAATGTAAGAAGATCTTGCTGGTAAACGTGTACAACCCCCCTGGAGCTAAAGAGAGGGAGCAGCTCCAGGAGGAGTTGCAAGATCTCCTGATGAATTGGGATGGTGGGCAGGGGTAGGACTACATTATTATTGGGGGGGGAGCCTAAACAGGAGATGTGTCGAAGGTGAAGGCACCCAGGTAAAGGATTCCCTGCTGCTCAGGTGTATAATGAAGCAGAATGCCTCTGAACAACATCCTAAGAGCAAGATTTGCTACCTTGCATTTGACTCACCTTGATCTCCACGTCTTCCATAGCATGGATATGGAGGACATTGAGAGGTGGATCTCCTCATTCGCCGGCCGACATGCAAGCTTAAAAATGCCCCTGACATGAAGGGTACAAAAACCCACACCTCATTTATGACAAAGCCATAAGAGACATGAAACGCAAATTGCGTGGGGATTTGAGTAGGGCTAAGATCACTACTCTCTCCCATAGGGCCTACCTCGAAGAGATTAAACATCTAAGAAATGTGTACCGTAACTGGTTACACTGTTGGCGCAGGTCTAACAGAGATGCTTATTGGCAAATTATGGTGGTGGCCCTCTGCAGTGGAGATTGTTGGAGCATCTGGACCCTTCTGGGGGAGACTAAAGGGTGTAAGAAACACAGAATGGAAAACCCTATCAATGAGCACACATGGGTGGTCTTTCTGAACAAACGTAAGGTCCCTGGCACCTCTCCTGCCCACCTGCAGATTGACATTAAACCCACAGGTAGAGCCTTAGACATTGATGAAGATGATATCTATCTAAATATTTCCTCCGGGCACCAGGGCCGGATAGCTTGGCTAATGCAGTCATGAGGCACAACCCAAATTTCTGGTCCTCGTTGTTAAAGATCCTATTTGATAAGGACCTAGAAGAAGGAGCGATTCCTGTCTCCTGGCAAACTGCCATCCTCATTCCGGTCCTCAAAAAGGGTTCCCCCATTGACACATGTAACTACCGCCTACTGTCAATGTTAGACTGCACAGGGAAACTATTTGCTTCCTTCCTTTTGAAAGAACTACAGAAGTGGGTAGAAAATGAGGGCATCTTAGATAAATATTATAGTGGTTTTTGGCCTGATTATTCTATCTCACGCAACCTACGGATTCTCGACCTCTTTGTTGAACAAACCCAGGGCAAAAATACACCTCTTCTATATGCCCTGTTCATAGACTTTAAATCAGCTTCGACACAGTCAACAGGACCCTATTTTGGCATAAACTTGAATGTCTGGGCTGCCCACCAGTCAGTCTTTACTATCTTAAACTATTTCACAAGAACAACACAGTATCTCTTAGACTTGACTCTGGGGGTACCATGACAGTCCCGATCACCCAGTGTAATGGTGTTAAACAGGGCTGTGTCACGGCTCCCCTTTTATATAATCTGTACGTCTCAGACCTTCCTCAATTTCTGTCTCGCAGCAGCCATTGCCACCCTAAAATTGATCAGACACACTGCAGAGTTCTTGCATATGCGGTCGATCTCGTCCTATTAGACCACACTTTCTGCGGCATGCAGCGTATGGCTAACTCACTCTGGGCACATGCAAACAAAAACGGTCTAACAATTAATAGAGACAAGACACAGATCATGTTGTTTACCACTAAGTGTGTAGCCAGACCTAAACTGGTTGTTTCTAATATTGCAATCTCTTACACTGACGTCTACAAACATGTGGGGGTGGAATTTGACATTAGACCTGGCTATAAAACCTGTATTGAGATGTGCATCAGGAAGGCAACTCAGCTAACACCATTAATTGCGCAATTTTATAAAAGAAAGGGTGGCTATACGCTTGAATGGATAAAACAGTTATATCTGCAACGCCTGTCCCGGCGGTTACCTATGGCCTTGAGAGTCTGTTCAACCTCGTTCTGAAATGGCTGCAGCTGGTTGAAGGCAGATTTTGGAGGAGGATACTGGGTCTTCCTAAGTGTGTCCCAATGGCGATATTGTGCCTAGAATGTGGGCTTTTGTCTCTCAGGGCTATGGTATTGAAAAAAAAAAAAAAGAGTCACCATGTACATTAAAATGATGAGTGGGACCTCCAATCCTCCTCTGCTTCAGAGCCTAGGCAAAGCAAAGTGCAGGATTGAAGCCAAGACCATCTTCAATAGGAGCATAAAAACTCTACTCAACAATATAGGGTGGACTCCCAGCTGGGGGCATAACCTCTTTGACTTAAGGTACACATTCGAAAAATGCCTGGGCCTCTGGGACTGGAAGGAACATTTCAGCCACCATAGCGCACTAAAAGGTTATTCTTTCATTCCGGGCGTCTTATACACATACCTGAAGGCTAAACCTTACTTGGACATATGCCCCTCCATTGAATTGCGGATATTTGTCCTACTTCTGCGTATAAATCACCTGCCTGTCCCAAGTGTCTTAGGCCCTTCTCTCTCACTGAGTGAAGAGGATTGATTATTTTGTCACTTCTGCTGCAATAAATCAAAGAGGGAAACAGTCAAACATGACAGAATGCCCTACAATGGGGGTCGTACACATGAGCCATTTGGGCAAATATTTCCACCACCTACAGTCTATCCAGGATTTACTTTTTTTGAAACGTTGCATTGATTCCAACAATAGGTGGCTACACGTGACCTTGTTTAGAATCTAGAAGGTAGTGGCTGAGTTATACAATCCAACCCTGGACAAAGAGGCATAAATAGTCAACAACGAACAACTGATTAAGCCTTAAAGGGATCGACCCTGTGTCCTTCAACCTTCAGTAGAAACCCATTAATTGAATAGAACAAATGAATGGAATGAAATGAAAGGTATTGTAGGTTACGTAATGAAATGCAAAAATGTTCCGAAATGAAATGAAATTAAACTGAAATGATTGTCTCTATACGGACCACACTGCCATTGCTTCAGGAGGCTTTCAAGCAGCCTACCAATTTGCTCGAGCTGTTCGTCTAGCTTGTCTGGTTGTTTTCTGTGACTTATTTTATCATCTGTCTGCTTGTTTGCTGATTGTATTTATCTAATGTTAAGTGTGACAATAATGTTATTTATTGTATTTTACATGTGTAAAGTTTATGACTAAACTATAACACATTAAATAAATAAATGATAGATGGTTTCTTCTCACTCGTATACATGTTTACTTTGCTTCTTCAGTTACATCTTCATTCTTTAAGTATTCTTATATCGTTTTAGTATGTCATTGTGTCTTCTCATATGACATCACTTTGCACATGTCAGATTTCCTTTACAGCTCTTCGACGTTCTGTGGTGTGTGTAGATCTCCTGCTACAACTTCAGTTGAAGGGTACATTCATTATTGTTGTCTGAGTGCATACAATCTCTCATATACTCGTTGCGGTATTGAAATGATACCTGGTGTCATGCACAGTGACTTCTTGTTCTTCATCGAGTATATCGGAGGTGAGGGGGCGGGTTCTATCAATGACTTACACGTCTGCTTCTCTGCATCTTGATGGAAGCTTGAGCAAGGCCTGCTTTGCTAGGGAGAGCAGGTAAGGTAGGATTTGAGGAGCTGTTATATGAAGGGCAGAAAATCCCTGAGAAGCACACCACACAGAGAAGCGATTGCATTTGTGCTTATAGAAGGTGCCCTAGCCTTGGCCAGAATATCTTTACATTCTGCAGGCAATGTGTAATGGCCAAACTCCAGGTTAGCAGCAGACAAGCCGCCAGTTTTAAGGACGCTGGATTGTTGTAGAAGACAGACCCTCCCTCCCTGGAGAGCAGGGCTGGTTAAAATCCACTACCTTTCGCCCTGAGGTCCAATCAGAAGTTATTGATATATCTTTTGAGGTCATAGACCTATTTTCGGCAATGCTCTAGATGAGACCCTACAGTCCATAAAGGCAGACAGTGAGACAACATCAGAGGCAGTACTTTTGTTCATCCAAGGGCCATTTTGCCAGGTCTACCAATGACTACAGTCTAGCATATCACCAACCTTCATGCTCCAGCACGCAAGAGGCGTGCAGAGGATGTTCACAGTCCTACAGAGGGGAAACTCAACGTCAGTGTAGAACATCCTGCAGGAGGACGCAGATGACCAAACAGGCCTGACCAAGTCCAGCATTCGACTCCCCACTTCAGCACCCCAGTGGGTGGCCGTCTATCACAGTTTGTCAACGAGTGGCGCAACATCTCCACTGACAAGAGTGGGTGCTCTGCATTGTCCTGCAGGGTTAAACCCTCTAATTCTTGGACAAGTGGCCCTCCATTCCTCCTGTCATGAGAAAGGAACATCACCTGCCTGTACTCTTGCAAGAGGTTCGGGCACTGCAACAAAAAGGGGCAATAGTACTGGTGCCAACACATCGCTGGGGCTCCGGAGTGTACTCCAGATACTTCTTAGTGTGAAAGAAGTTCAGAGGTTGGAGGCCCATCCTAGACCTGAGACAACTCAACACATTTCTCTTTGGAGGGTAGATCCACATCAGGGGGCTCGCCGTCAGCTGGTATCACGCCGCCAAACTCATTTTTACCTTGGGTACCTTGTGAGGAGTCAATGTCAGGATTAGTCTGTGAGGGTAGCCACAGGGATGGAAAAAAGCCTAGTCACAGGTGTAAGTGTAGGAGGAGGCACTTAATGTGTCCTTGGCCCTGATGCCAATTGTGGACTCCTAGAGGTAGCCAGGTGTGAGGGCAAAGGCATTTTCCTAGAGGAAGCTGCCTGGGGAGCTGCTGGAGGCAGACGCTGTTGCAGCTCGGTCAACAAGGTGTGTAGAGTAGACAGGATGTCCAAGGACAAGTGTCAAGGTGCTGTTCCTATGGGCGCTGTGGACAAGGGCTGAGTTGGCAGAGCCGGTTGAGGATCTACAAGCAAGGACACAGCTGGTAGGGTGGGTCGTGACTGCGGAGAGAGATGAGGCAGCTGTGGCTGTGGAGAGCGATCAGGAAAGAATGGGGTCAGGTGAATCCTCGACCTCTTCCAGATCATCAGAGAAAGATTCTGGAAGCTCATTGTCTGAAAGAATGCCTGCATCCAGTAGCTGAGCAGGTGGCAACGCTCCAGGTGAAGTTGCTGATGACATGGTGAAGAGCGATTTGCCTTGGTTGGTCTTGGGAGACAGGAGAGAGCTTGCAGCATCTGCTAGTCCACACCCGCACCCCTGAGGAAGGAGGTGATGACAGAAGCCTCTGGTGTCATCAACGGAGCCAAAGAAATGCTGGCTAAGGGCAGCTGTGGAGGCAGAGCAACTCTGTGGACGGTTATCATAGTCGTCGTCGAGGCAGTCGATGTGCCGTCGATGGGACATTCGTTATTGTAGTGGGAGCCTTCGACAAGACGGTAGATGGAGGAGCTGTCCACAAGGTGGTAGAGGTAAATTTCAGTCGATGGGCTGTTAATGATGTCCTAGTCTGTAATTCTAATGGATACTTGAGCTCGGATGACAGAATGCAAACATAGACATGACCATTGGGATGACTGCTCATGGACGGTGCTCCGCTCATCGATGGTGTGTGACTCGTCAGCGGAGAGGCCTGCAACTGATCTAGACCTCTTGGTAAAGGGAGCATGCTCAATGGGCCTCATTACGAGGTAGGTGGTAAGGGATTACCGGCACTGGTAAGGACACCGGTGTCGGTAATCCCTTACCACCCTATTCCGAGGTCCCTTTGCGGGTGCCTTCCTTAACGCCTGGTTTTACCCGGCGTTATGGAAGGAAACCGTTAAGGGACTTCAGAGCTAATAACGGTACCGCAAATTGCGGTACCGTTATTAGCTCCATCCCAATTCCCATTGAGCCCTATGGGGGCTCGAATGGGAATGTGGAATGGTTCCCGGAATGGGGACTTACCGGGTCCTCCAAGGTTGGAATCACCCGGTAAGTCCCTATTTCGGGAACCCGGACCCGGAATGCGGTAAGGGGGTAGCCATGGTGCTAATAGCACCATGGCTACCTCCTACCTCATAATGAGGCCCAATGAATCTGCTGACCCGGGCAGAGGCATGACTATGCACTGACGCCATGTCAGAGGCCTTGGAACCTTCCTCCTGCCAAGTCACCAAACTTCTGTGATGATCCTGTCGAGTTTTGGAGAAGAAGGACTAGAAGATGGGACAGTTGTTCCCATCGTGGTCCGGGTGCAGGCAGTAGAGGCATTTGTAAAGCCAATCATCCAAAAAGATGTTTTTCAAGTGGCACTTGGAACAGGCCCTGAAGAGACATTTCTTGCTGGCGTGCGCCATGCCACGTGGTGAAGGCACAAATCCAAAGAGAAGGCCTCACTCGAAGAATAAATATCCAATGATGGAATGGATCTTTACCGGCAATGGGTCCCCGCTATCGGAGGTCACCAACGTGACCGGAGATTAAAACAATGTACAAATAATTGCCATTGGCTTGGACAGTATGACCTAAAACAACAGCAATAGACTGTATAAGCGACAATCAGTTTTTTACTTTAAGGTGACACTGCCTTTAAAATTACCAAGGATTCCCAGCCTGACAACGGGGAATGTTCATGAGCATGCCAATCCATGTAAGATCCCATGCTGGAGAACTTTGTTCACTCCTCATGACACATTTTTGCTCTCCTGCTCTGCATCTCATTGAACAGCACTGCTGAGGGGGGGCTCTTTTTTTTTAACCTATGGCGGCATGTGACATATGAGAGGGTTTTGGGTACTTCTAGGACTAAAGACTAGGTAGTCTGGCCCTCGAACTGATAAAAGCCTGACAAATGTTGTTAATTGCCCGATGGGTGTTATCCAAAGGACCTTTTAGCCCACCACCGAAACAACTTAGGGGTAGGCCTTAAATGATTCTCAGCCTGCCACACACCATACTAAGAAAGGGGAAATGTGGGGCCTATGTTTTTAGTTTGAGTTATTCACACCTATAAGCCAAAACTATTGCATGGCATATGAGCAGGGACACACAGCTTTTAGGTGCTGTTTAGCTATGTGCCCACCCATTTCCACGATAATCCCCATTGGCCATTTCCACCCATTTCCTACCCTGCCCCACCCAAAATACCACCTCATGGGAAATCTCCGAGCTTGCTTTAATCAAGCCTTACCATCAAATGTTGCACTCAAAGTGCCTGCCAGTGTTCTTTCAAAGCAGTCCTCTGAGAGTTAATTACTTAATTGGAGCTGTAAACTCATTAGTGGTGTAACAAAAATGTACTTACCATGCCTACCTTCAGCCACTTGATTTCTAAGCACTTTGTGTGTCCTTCACGGAAGTCTTGAAAAAAGGCATTGGCAAAGCTAACAGTTTTGGCTTGTGTATAAGTATTAGGCAATGGCCAGGTCCTGCTATTAGATGTTGAGGTACTCACACCATTTTGCACCTGCTACCTTCAACGGCCAGTTAATACCACTTCGGCAGTGCCTGGCAAGTGCCTTTCACTTGCCTACACAAAAGCCCAAACGTTTGGCATTGCCAATGCTTGTTTTTATTTCTTGTGGTGCTGATTCTGCAGTACAAAAGTGAACACCTCCTAAAGTCTAGTGTTGCTCCTATGGTAAGGATTTGAGTCCCCAGACAGCCTCTCCCAACAAATCTGCCATCCCCTGATACTTGCTGCACACACCGTGTACTATGTATAAATTAGAGCGAGGGCATAAGGAAAAGCGAGAAGCAGAGAGAGTCAGAGAAATAGAGAGTAAGAAAGATTCCCCTTAGCAGAATAATCTTGACAAAGATAGCTGCCTGAAGAGGAGAGTGGGAGGAGAGTGAAAAGTGTGCAATGGTGTGCCTTTTTATGCCATGTGTCTATTCATAACTTCGTATGCCCTTTATACCATGTCATGACTTTACAACTCTTGTTAATGCACTGTTAGACCTTCGTTTGCCTTATACGGACCTATTATGTGATATTTTGCTGTGGCATGCTACGACAGGCCAAGCTAGGTGCAAACCCGAATTGGTTACCATTCAAACTCTTGCCCGATTTCAAGCATTCCCACACCAGGGCATGCCCAGGCTGTATATTGTACCTACAAAAACACCTGGAAACGTACCCCCACACAAAGCCAGGGCTCCTCCAATCTGCATACATCAACACAGCAGCCGCAGCAAGTGCTCTCTTGCTTTCCACTTACCCTACCGCGGAAGGCTGGTACTTCGTGACCCCCTGAATCTCCCTCAGACTCATCTGCCCACCACTCTCCATTCCTAGACAACCTAATATCACCTCTGCATGTCCTGACCTAACCTTAAGCCACTTGGGGCCAGTTGTGCCCTCTGAACAAGAACAAATAAAACATCCCTTACCTTCCCTGTTCCTCTGGCAGGTTTGTCTTGTACTGTTTCAATTCTTCGGTGACAACTCCCAAAAGGTTTTGGTTCCATTAGACTACAATTTAAAGCACCCATAAATGGGATTGCTAACGTTTTACGTAAAGGGTTTTTGTTCAAGACACATGTTTCTGCTTGCTATAATAAAATTCCGATACAAAAAATGTCCATCCCAAACAACGCCAATTCCTAGCCCATTCTTGCAGGTCGCTAAGGGCCAAATGATAATGAAAATGGCAAAGTCAAAGACCGAATAACATAACATCTAGGAGGACAGATCAGGGGCAACATAATTGTCTTGGAAGCAAGACAATATCGAGCTGCATGGATGGATTTGAAAGCTGGTCCCCCACTTAGAGGCTGGATTCCTGTAAGAAGCTCAATATAGGAGCCCCCAATTCCTTTATTTGTAACACAATATATACACTACATATGCACTGTACTATGCCTATGATACTACATTCATTGCATATGTTCTGACCATGCCTGATCGGGTTACTGCATTAGTGCTGCAGTATGCCTGGTCAAGACACTGCCTTCACTGCTTATGTGCTGTAGCAGGCCCGTCAGCAAACTGGATTGCTTGAGCGTGCGTGTACAATACAGATATGAATACCTGTATTCAGTATTCTTAGTTAAAGTATATAATGGCCTGCTGTTATGTGGCAGCCAGCCCATCAGAGCACTGAATACACTGTGTTATGTGGCAGCATGCCACATCTATGAATATTAAGTCAAGGTAATCCGAGCCAACATGTTTCACGCTGGTTAAAAGCATGTCTTCTGGACTCACAAGCAGGATTCAGTAAATATATCTCAGTTTCTCTTGTGGCTGCTATATTAAGGCTGTGTCCCACTGAGTGTTCCCTTGTGGCTGCTATATTAAACCTGTGTTAAAATAGCAGTCACAAGACAAAGTATCCAATAGAATTTACTGAGGTATGGTTGTAATACCTGAAGAAGCACTTTCAACCAGCAAGAAAAACAGAGTCACTTGGATTGCATCAAATAACGTGAGCGTATAGTGTTTAGTACTTTGTGTTGTGTGTTGTGTTAAATAATGTTTCTCATTACAACTGGGATTAGAATCACAATGCAATTCGAAATTAGAATTCTTTTTAGAAAAGCATTTTTCGAATTTATGTTGTTAATACGTAATGGCATACAAAGGATTTTAAAAGTTACGATGTATTATGAGTGTTTACTTTAAGGACCCACATGAAGCTTGTTTAAATTCAAAGTATTTGGAACATCTATTTCACTAGATCAGTGAGTGCTTCGGGTAAATCAAGAAAAGAGCCAGCAAGCACTTACTGGGTGATGTATTCTGCAGAGATGTCAGGTCTCCTCGCATTGTGTGTTTCCCAAACATGAGAGACGTGACCCAGCAGAGTGAGTTAAAAATGGGTACGCAAGTGGGATTCCCACTTCTGTAATGGCACAGGTCATTTAAATAGATATACAATGCTATCCAGGGGAATTCTTTGTGGCTTCGAAAGTGGGCTCAAGCCTTTATAGCCCTCACTGTTTGGTTCCTTAGCGAGTATTTCTGAGTGTGAGGGGTATGTCCAGCCCCGATCTTGCTGTGCCTCGAGACTCAAGTTGTCATCTAATGGATGAGGGCAATTCCCAGTGTGTCTGAAATGCATTTGAGGAAACTTGTGTCCCTGAGCAAATGGGGGGCACAGTGTTGCAGCCTGGGATGGGCTGCTCCTTGGAGGCGGGCTAAGAACAGATGTGCATGTGATAGGTGCCTTCTGCAAGAGCACAACATAGATAAATAGTGGTAGGATAGAAGGCACCTAGTGTCCTTCCCAGCGGAAAGGAAGTGTTTGCTCATGCCTTTAAGCTCACTGATGTTTGGTTGTCTTGATGTTTTGTCAAGCCTGTTCATATACAGAAGATGTAATGTCACTGTTGTACAGAGGACCACAAGAGCCATGTGTAGTATGATACAAGCTAAATGCCTGACGCAGCCAGATCTTCCTGCCTGACATGGGAGAACCTGAGAACTCATACATGTTAACAGTACAAGAGACGATGGAGTTCGGCTGACTGGGCTTCTGCTGATCTGTTTATTTTGTATAATCTTACTAGCTGTACCCGGTGTACCATATGATACAGCACTATCTCTCTCTCTCTCTCTCTTTCTCTCCCACTGTCTCATTCGATCTCCCTCTCTCTGTGAACACGAGTCACATGGTCAGTTGTGCACTCCCTTCAGCAATCCCAGCCGCTGATGACAACGGCACGGCGGCAGCAACAAAAAACAAAAAACACTGATACCTTTGAGGACGTGATGTGTTCTTTATGGCTAAAAGTAGAATAGAACAGGTCCAAGATGCATCCACCAAGGTGGAACTGGCTTGGTAGTTGAAGGCACGTATTGCCATTGCGTTTGTCCTGCAGGAATATCGCCATCATACTAAGGGTCATTGGCCACATTAGGGGATGGGGCAGGGGGCGAGCGGGGGGTGTATAGGCTCTACAGATTGTACTGGGGTTCTTGCAGACCTTTTAAGGGACAGAGGTCCAGGTTGCAAGTTCTACAATAGAGGTTGTTTTTTTGTTATGTAATAGTTTCTGTGCATACTGTAACCAATCCATGGGTGTAACAGCACCACCAACCAATCACTGGCCACACACAAAGTGAAACAGTGTCTTGTTGCTCAAAAACATAACAGATGATTTCTTTATTCTGAGCTTGCTCCTTTTCCATGAAGAAAGGACATTTTGAGAGACAAAATAGTGTGTATTCTCTGCAAAAGAAGCTATCAAAAATAAAATTATTTCACTGTACCAACATTCTAAACTGGCTATTTTTAAAACTATACAGAGTTCGCTTTGAATGCCAACTTCTAGTATATATATTGTGGTCATAATAAGAATGTTACACTTGTCTTACTGAGGAGCAAAGCACATAAACAAAACCTAGAGTAACAATTTTAAAGAGGATAAATATCACCAATGAGGCTTTCTGGCTGTTTTGCATACTATCATAGAGAATTTTGGGAACATAAGAATGACCAAAGATCTTTATATTTGACAAATATGTCTATGTCCAAACGGTGGCATACTCGATTCATTCACAAAGTAACTAATACACAGTGTGATACACAGTGGGCATGGCTCTCATTTCATTTTTCCCACAGCTCACCCTAAAATTAAAGTGTTTGGCTCCAGGAACCACATATACTCGTTATGGCAGCGTAAGGGTTTGGATATTGTATTGTATTGTATTGTATTTTGTTATTTATATAGTGCTCTTTCCCCACTTGTGTGGCCTCAATGCGCTTTTTCCTTGGTTGAACCCCCTTGGTGACCGAAGTGGATGCGGTTCGAGTTTCTAAGGGATTAGCTTAGATGCGTGTGTGCATGTTTGCCATTCTAAGACTTGGGTGGCTGGCAAGGCTCGACTAAGCAGCCCAAATAGAGGTCAGACACGTGGGTGGGTGCTCTTGAGGTTAGAGATAGACTGCTGTTGTTCAGAGAGTCTATGTGAGACTTGTGTGATGCAAGCAATGAAAAGGAGCATGCGTCAATGATAACCCGAAGATTCTACGTTAAGGGAAGCTCTGCCCTCCAGGCACAGGAGAGTAGGCACAGATGCGCGGGCTCTGGAGCTCTGCTTGTATTTATTTTCCGCCCTGTGCAAACATATTTCTCTGCAGCCCCAAGTCCCTTCCCTGCTCCCGACACTCCCCCTATTTCTGCTGCATCATGATAACGGTGGATAACAATGGCACCACGCCATGTGGTCACGTGACCGGGATTCGAGTGCGCCACTGTGAAGTGCACAGCTTGTTTAGGGATCACGCCTGCTGGTGCCAGCTGCAGAATCTACCGATTTCTCTTTCTACGCGATGCTCTGAGCAAATCTGTTGCTGGTGGGACGGGGACGTAGATGGGGAGGGGCTTGTTAAGGGGCAGTATATTGTCCCAAACATACGTGTTCTAACATGACATGTGAGCCAAACAAAACATAGTGTCCCTGAATCGCGACGTGTCATATCGGCCCAAACACGTTGGCCCAGTCTCTGATATGACAGGTGGGTCCACTGTCCTCATCTCTCAAGCAGGCTCAAGCACACGTGGGCCCAGTGCCCTGGCAGGTAAGCCCGAGCACTAACCTTTCGTGCCAGCTCAAACAGGGATCCCAATGTCCTCTTGCATCATGGCCGCTCAAACACAGGGGTACAGACGTGTGTGTCCTGTCATGGGATGTCACCACAGACACAGGGACCCAGTTACGGCCTGGCATCTCAGCCCAAACATATGGGCTAACAATCCAGTCCTGGCATGTCACTCCAAACATAGTAGCCTGTTGTCCTGTTTTAGGGCATAGCAGCTCAAACACAGGGATGGCGTTTCCCGTCATGGGATGTCACCACGGACACAGGGGCCCAGTGTAATGTCTGACATCTCAGCCCAAACATATGGGCTAAAGATCCAGTCCTGGCAGGTCACCCCAAACATAGTGGCCTGTTGTCCTGTTTTAGGGCATGGCAGCTCAAACACAGGGGTGGTGTTTCCCGTCATGGGATGTCACCACGGACACAGGGGCCCAGTGTAATGTCTGACATCTCAGCCCAAACATATGGGCTAAAGATCCAGTCCTGGCATGTCACCCCAAACATAGTGGCCTGTTGTCCTGTTTTAGGGCATGGCAGCTCAAACACAGGGGTGGTGTGTCCCGTCATGGGATGTCACCACGGACACAGGGACCCAGTGTAATGTCTGACATCTCAGCCCAAACATATGGGCTAAAGATCCAGTCCTGGCATGTCACCCCAAACATAGTGGCCTGTTGTACTGTTTTAGGACATAGCAGCTCAAACACAGGGGTGGTGTTTCCCGTCATGGGATGTCACCACGGACACAGGGACCCAGTTACTCCATAACATCTCAGCCCAAACATATGGGCTAAAGATCCAGTGCTGGCATGTCACCCCAAACATAGTGGCATGTTGTCCTGTTTTAGTGCAAACACAGGGGTGGTGTGTCCCGTCATGGGATGTCACCACGGATACAGGGACCCAGTGTAATGCCTGACATCTCAGCCCAAACATATGGGTTAAAGGTCCTGTCCTGGCACGTCAGCTCGAACCCAGGGCCATGCGTTATGTCATCGCACATGAGCCTTTACACAAAGGAACCACTCTAATGTCCTAACCAGACAGGCTTGAGAACAGAACTACGCCACTGATTATCCAAGTTATGCAACCGCTCAAATGCAGCAAATACAGAGATGTCAAACACACAATATTCAAGCCCCGGGCCTTCATTTAACAATGTAATGCATTCGGGGAGTTGCAATGTGACGAAATGAACTAATGCACCAAGTTACAGCCACCTAGGAGTGGAGACTGTGTCCTCGACAACCTGGTGACAGCTGCTAGTCCTAGGATCACTCTAGAGTCCCATACCACCACGACACGAGAGCCGGCTTTCCATTTACAAACTATTGCAATGTGGTACTTTAGTTTAATTGAAGTTAAATCATACTACAAATCCCAGAATGCGTTTGGGTGTTGAAGGAAGAGTCTGAGAACATGGTTTCCCGGGTGCCTTACACTTATCAGTGTATCGATCGTGTAAGGAGCCTCCCACAGTCACTCGCCCACCTAGGTATAAAACCAAACGAGTAAGGAAAGAGTCGACGTATTATCGTGGTGACAGTGCCTCGGTACTGGGATTTCCCTGGCAGTGGGGGTCAAGGCGTGCTAGTTTATTGTACACCGCGTGGCATCGTGGAAGGCGTCCACCTGCGGCAGCAGTTTATTCAGTGGTTAATGATTACAGATCGTTTCGGCGTTTCTTAATTCACCGCTGCATAGAAGGGCTATTTGAATGTGTGTGCCATGTCTGCGTTTATGTTCACGCTGCTTTCCGTGTCTTCTCTTAAAACGTTATAGGAAAGCATGCCAGCCTCGTCCAAAATCCTATCGCCCATTCTGTACTTCACGTACATCTATTGAACATATGCAGAGACACAAGTTTCCACAATCTCGTCCGTGTGCACTCTCTGGTGCACAAAATAGGCCCAAAGTCAAACAGTGTGGTGACAATGCTTTTCCGGTGCGCGTTTGGTTCCACCTTGGCACTGTACATATCGAAAGCGAGTCACTGCAGAGCGATTAAAACAAGGAGTTGGCAAAGGCAGTGCACTTTGGCTTTTATGTTAAGCACAGTCTCAAATGTCTCAAACTTCGTGCTCCAACTAAAGCACAGAAATAAATTTCGATCATTAAAGTACTTAGCACAAAACAGCCACCTGCTTAAAAAAAGGTACAGCAAAACAAACACTTCTGTCAAGCTTAGGGACATCAGGGACTTTTGCCATTTAATTGACAGCACAGGCAGCCAATTGCAACTACGTTCGCCGTTCAGCAAATCCCAAAATCAGAACTACACAAAATGAAGGAATAAGGGCATCACCTAGATGCTGTGTGTTCTAACTCTTTTACCATCTACCAATAACTATACCAATATTTGTGTACCAAAGGGTGTTGCTATAGCGACACCTACGAGCCAAAACTTAAAACCAATACAAACATTTAAAAAATAATAGGAATGAGGATTAGGAATGCATTAAGAAGGAAGAAGGAAAAAAGGAGCCTATCTTATTTTTAAAAAAACATCAAAAAAGAAAAGCATAGCAAACAATAGCACACCTATTAAAATACGTGGATTCAACAACTTGTCTTAAACCATAACTTATTAGAGTCTGTATAGACTACACTTCTCCTCATGCACACCAGCACAGGCGGCTACTCCTGGCATCACAGGTTATGGGTGGGAATGTGCAGTGTGGCGACCGAACACATGATGCCAGGATGTGGCCTACCTCCCAATTCATTCTGCATATTGTCTATTGATAACCACAGTATGGCTGCCGTACCAATGCAATAATCTCGACAACCATGAACGTGCCATGTGCCCATAGACAAACAATCGCGCATGCCGATCACATCCTTACTGCTCCACCCCTGCATCTGTTCCCCTTATTCACTTCTGCGCTCTCATTTTCAAAAGGTGAAACTTAAGACTAACTATATCACCTATATATTAACAGCAATGGGACTCAGAGTTTGGGGGTGCAGTAAAACAGTGGCAGAAAAGACATAGTCACCAAAAACACCAGATTGTGGGTGAAATAAACGTAAACCACACCAAAGCTGTAACACATGTGATCCAGTCTCAAGTTATACACCAACAAGGCTGTGTGTGTCCATTCATTTCTACAGAATGTAATAGTCACACACAGTAAAACAAGTCCTACCCCTAGCCGACACGTGTTTTAACCAATGTTGGTATTTCTCAAGCCTGTACAGTGGCAAGTAAATTCTTGTTACAAGGTCATCCCTTGAATTAACAAATCAAACATGCCATCAAATTGAATCCTAATACTAAATGATATCAATTGAATAAGTATCAACAACATTTGTTTTGATGAAAGCTCCAAATTCCAATGAATATCACAGAAGGGAAAAGGAAAGAGACAAAAACATAAAATAAAATTGTGATTAAACAAAAGATATAAAAAAACAAAGTGTTGATGTATTTGTGGGGTAAAATAAAGCCCCTGAATGCCAGAAATAAAGAGGCCAGAGTGATTTGAAGGAAACTGGCTAAGCTGGAGTTCTATTGAAGTCTAAAGCAGCACAGAAAGGGTGATGTCAGACATTAGGCCTATTGAACTAAAACATGCCTAAATCTCAAATGACGGAAAGTGTTCGTGGAAGTCCAAAAGTGTGAATAGAGGTGCAATGCATTTCAGCGAGGAAAGAGAAAGACATGTGGCTCAAAATGCTGTTTTACTAATTCCATGGAAAGCTATACTTTTTACTTAAAGAGACAGATAGCACTGTGTATATTATCTTCAATGTAATACCAGATTGTGATCCATAAATCTCAAGTGAAACCAAGCTTATTGCAATTATAAGAAAATAAAAGAACTTCCTTTTTCCTTATCCAAAATAACAGTATGCAAAGAGAAGTGCCCACTTGGTTTCAAGGTAAACATGGTTTTCTCATATAACTGCCATGTGTATGGACAACTCAGAAGTGATACTTATGTATTTTGCAACTGTGAGATTAAAGAAAAACATTACACATGGATATAAGGCTTGGATGCCTTATAAAATGCTTCATGTAAAATGCATTGTGTGTGAGTTAAAAGCCATTTCTTTTAGAATTGTACATGCAGCTGGACATTTCTATTGAAATTAAACTCTAACCTCAAAGATCTTTACTCAGCTTGTCCCGGAGAAGGAGGTCTGGTTGTCAACAATCAATCAGGTCCATTGCTTAAAAATATAAAGAAATACAGTGCCATTGATGGAAACCACAGTGGAAATAGATAAAGCCCTGCCTGTTTTTTTCAGCAGAAGTGACCTTGAGGTCACAACTCCCATAAAATGTGCATTAAGCTATAGCTAGGGCCATTGGGAGGTCAAGGAGGGATAGGCTAAGATAAACACGAGCCAGCATCTGGCTGGTCACATGTTTAAGGGTAAATGAAACTTTTTTAAAAAAAAGGTGGGGCTAGAGTGAGCGAGGCCTGTGAAGCTGGAGTTTAATTAATAAAAACATACATTTTATTGCATAAAAATAGCAGTGTATATGCCACAACGCTCATTCCAGACTTTTATTAAAGGAGACAGTAATCCCCTTTGAACCATGACAAACCGATTTTTGTATGATAAACATAACAGAAGTTACTAAGGAAAATTTGATTTGGGCCTTCCTATGATTCCAAGAGATATGAAAGTTTGTGTGAGGGTGAAGGACACAATTAACATGGGAACTATGAAGTGACATATTTTACACTGATGCAGCTCCTGATTAAACAAAGAAAAACTGTATCTCTTTATAGGAAGGGCATGCCTTCTTCAGATTAGCATCATCTGATTTACCTTAAAATGTAATTCTTACAAATATATTCATACATGTAAAGATGTTTACAATTAGGGTACTTGCCATGTTGATAGATTTTCTGAGTTTAAACATGCCAAACCCACATGTCAGTTTTTAATGACACAGCTTTCTCCTTCCCAGCTTTCCTAACTCACACCCCTCAACTCCTAGTCCTATTAGCAAACAGGTGGGAGGTGGATGGAGAGAACCAACCAATCCCTTCCGCGGGAATCATGACAAGTTTGTGATGTCATTTGATCTATAAGTAGACAAGTTTGCATCAGAACTGGGTTTTTTCACTTTATTCCAGGAGGTAACCTGCTGCTGAACTCTTGAGAGAAACACCCAAGCAGAGAGGCTCCACATTTTGCATTAGAGAAAGGGACAGGAGACATAGAAGCTGACTGGGATCCCTTGGAGGAGCCAGAGGGGACTATCCTTGACATACACCCTTGCTGTCCCAGAGGTGCCCTGCTGTTCCCGATGCCCACTTCAAGGCCTTTCCTGTAATTAAAACTATCCCAAAGCCATAGACTGTGTAAGCCCTGTATTTTTCTCAAGTATTGTTCTAGTTAGTTCCCAATTGAAAAATACTCTTTTTGTCTGTGTAAATCCTTAACATATTTAATTGAAGTATTGAAGTAAATCAATGAATTCCCCTATAGAAATCCTGGGATGTGTTTTGTTAGCATTCAAAACTAACAAGCTCCTCCCAATGTGTTTCGAGCTGGTATAGACATTAAGATTTGATTGACTATTTGTAAGAAAACCCCTGACTTCGGTATAGAAAGGGGGGTCCTGAATCCAAAAGAATGAATCCCCAAAACCATGTGTTCCAAGTGAGGGTGCATGGTGCAAAACAAAATTCCCCATTGATCCCCTGCATTGTAATTCAGAAGTGTGAGGCCTTGTATTTCCTTTGCATCTGTGGTGGAAAAAAACGAAATTGCCCCTTTATTCCCATTGTGCTCTGATCCAAACCACAAAGCACTATCTGTGTTTTTAGATGTGGCAAGACAAATGTTCCCATTGTTTTTCTTTCCCTCATATTGCACCTGTGTTAATAAGTGCAAAACGATTTTTCCATTGAATTCCGTTTTTAAAAGAGAGCATTTTTCTATCAGAACGCAAAACAATTTTCCTATTGTGTTCCCACTCTCTGCCACTTGCCTTCAATTCAGAGGGGTCAAGTCTAATTGATGTTGGAGGGTGGGGGCTGCAGGGAGAAAACGTATTATAACCAAATTAGCAATGACTGTGTGCCTTGAATTCTTATTTGTCTGTGCTGGTGCCATTACGGAAGTCATTTTTCTTCTTGGATTGGTGGCTGATGTTAGTATGTTTGTCAAATGTGGTTCAAATAAATTAGTAAATCTATATTCTTACTCAATTATATTCATACGGGCCGGGTTTTCCTAGTCCATTGTGGCACCGGGTATTTGTTGGGGATGGGTGCAAGACGGGTTGGAGGCCAAGCCAAACTGAATCAAAATTATAGTGATTTGTTGTGCGCCACCTTAGATTTTGGGGGAAGGAACTCCCTGAGTTCAGTGTGACTACGAAATAAACCGCAACATCTCAAACATTTTTATTATCATTATAAATAATCATCATAGGTTAGTACAAATTGTGGTGAAGCCCACAACACTCCTGAGCAGTGCAGTGCCCGCACTCATATATATCGATAACATATTCTGATAAATGTGAAATATCATTAAATGAATATGAATTCCAACTAGATGCAAATGGTGTCCTTAATGGTGCCCCCCTGATATAAAGGTTATGTGCCAATTGATATCCTAATTGTGCTAGCCTTTCACATCAAATAGCCCCAGTGTTATTAATTAGAAATTATCCAAATAATAAACCATTGCAAACCATAGGTATAACCCCAATCCGATTTTCATACTATGACTTCCATGTCAGTTATTTGTGGATTGTTCGCTCTGAGTGATGAGTAATATGATTAGTAACCACTCATCCCCCATCAATTATTAAAGTGATGAGTCATGCAGGAGCTATTAAGTACTCACCAGGTCTCTAGTAAATGTATTGTACCGCATGTAATATTACCAGATAAAGTAACACCACATAGAAGCAATGAATCCTATCAGACTCCAAAATGGGGAATTCATTAAGGGCCCACATAACTGAATCACGCAGACCCTTCAAGTTACCACGCGCTACTCCCAGAGGAAATAACACCAAACTCTAAAGGGGGCCAGCTGGGTGTTGCTGTGAAATCTTCAGATGAGCAATTTACAGCTGTGGGTGTGTTATGTCTGACTTAACCTCTGTTTGAGGCAGTCCATCATATCCAGCTGTAAATTCCACTGCAGAGTGCAGTCATGTGACCCATTCCATTTTGGGTATTCTTCAACTCGTCTAAGGTCAGGTGCTTCACGGTAACCTCATGGGTCCTCACACAGTAAATTTAATTTTGCATAGGCACCTTTGGGCAACAGAATCTGTTTAGATAGTTATGACCCAGGCCTTAGGCCACTAAGGAGGATATTACGACTTCAGGAGCAAGACTACCTACATTCTCATCCACCCAACAAGGCCTACTCTCTCCCCGGCTTGCCTTGTTCCAGCCCTATCGACAAATACAGAGGTAAGATCCTGTCATTATTTCTCCTAATTGCCCTGTAAGGCAACACCCGCTGAAAACCATTGAGTGCTACACTTCAGGGCTACTCATAATTTGCTTCTCTAGTTAAGAGGGGGTGCCTGGAATGCCCCTCCTCACCCCCATGAACATGACAGCCCGAAGAGTCAAAAACGCACAAAGTCACTCACTATTCCTGCAGTCCCCAGGAGGACCAGTGATTGACACGCATGCGGAAAGTTATTCCTGCCACCTTGGGGTACTGAGAGAGTCATTGAGGTTTGTGTGTACAGTCAATGGAGGTCAATGCAAGCCACCGAAGATGCGAGGGGTGGGGGGATCGGCAGAAAAGCATGATACAAGCATATCAGAACCTAGCTACACGTGTGTCTCCACTCACTACCGCACAGTGCAAGAAATGGAAACAAATACTAGGGATTGTGCCTGGCGGAGGGCAGAGGTGGGAATGGTTCGTGGCAGGCAAGTCGTAAACTTGGGAAAATGAATAAACAAAAGGGCTAAAACACCCTCTTTTATGGAGATTAATTGAGATGTGCACACATTAAATAATCAAACCTGAATCTTTGAATCATTACAGTAACATTTGGAGCAAAAAAGTGAATAAATGTACCTTTATTTGCCCCTTTTGAATAGGAGGCTAAATTTACCAGCAGACAAAGTAACGTGAGCTTGAACAAATCTGTTGTACAGCTGTACCATTAAGACCAAAAGAAACATCATGAAAGAAAGACATCATAAGATCACCGGCTTGTAGTCATTGTTTCCCAGAGTATTCGTCTTTATACTCTTCTCCCCTTTCTAATCACCACCATGTGCACCGATTATGGGACATGCCATAGATAGCGACCAACCATTACCCACACACTGCTGCAATTGGCTTCCAGAATCCAGAGAGAAAGGTTTTCCCAGATTCCAAATTCAAGGAACGTCGCCTAGTTTAAGCATTGCCCACATAAATACATATCTTAGTGATAACAGTGACACAGAGATCCGTGAAGGAACAATGAGGGATAGATAAGAGGTGCCATCCCTGCAATCCAGTGACCTCAGGCTATGCCTCAGTGAAACAGCTCTCACACACATCTCAAACTCTGGTTTAGCAGCTCACCAGAACCATATAACCGTCCCCTTTCCACTGCATTCAATATAGTGAACCAGAACACCATAATGGCAGCCAAGGCACATCTGGTTAACTCGGGTACACTCTGCTTTGGGTTGCCTTTTACCAGGCAGGCACAGGCAACACAAGTTCAAGGTGCTTCTTCATTTCCAGTTCTTCAGCTGGTAAGATGGCTCAGTGGGTTAGGCACTTGTTTCTGTGATCTGTGTTTGATCTGCAAGTCGCAGGTTCAAATCCAAACAAGGCCAACTCAGCCTATCATCATTTCGAGGTCGGTAAATGAGTACCAACTTTGATTTGGTAATAATAGTAATGTTATGTAAATATGTCCTAATTAAAGCGCGAGATAAAAAAAATTAAAAAAAATATTATTTCCGAGCACTCTTTTGCTTCTCCTGCCACCTCTTTGCAGAGTACCCCCAAAATCATCTTCCCATTCTTTATCATTGCACCCTCGTGTACAGGGGCTGATAACCAGCTATCTCAAACAAACAGGGACTAAAGGACCCTGCCCTGGTTTATATGCTGAATGCCGCCAAAACCATTAACTTCCCATCATTCATAGCTCCAAGGGCACTTTACTCTTGCATCTCGTTTTCGACTTCCCTGAGCCTGAAGCCACAGGGTCCACTTTGAAAGCCACGTTTGCATGGATTGCCCCCATGCCGTCGCGACAGTGCAGCTGGCTATCCCAGGAACTCAGTATTAGCACAACCAGGCTAGACCTAACAAGACACTTTGCCAAGACCCTTAGCAATCCAAGTCGCCCTCACCCAACCCCTTGAGAAAGAGCTCACCTGGCACTACCTGGCTGTGCCTTTAGGAATGCAGTTAATATGTGAACCTGTAGCCTACATCTGCAACAGACTTGCCATCACAAAGTATGGCGGGTGGGGGGGCTAGGGGGTGGGGGCCCCAGGCTCTTCAAAAAAGGGAGTACAGCGACTGTTTTCAACAGAAAATATAGAAAGCAGATATGGCATGTGGTGGGGCCCAGCGGGGCTCGACAATAATATTTTTACTCGGGGGCGGATGCGGTCGGGGGAGGGGGGTAGCTAAGTATAACAAGTTTGAATACCACTGTATTACAGTGAATGGACACTGACGGAAATGGTGACGCCCCCCCTACAGCTATTTAAGGGCCACGAATGTGGGTGTGTATTTCAATTAATGAACAAAAAAACTGTCATTAGCTCCCAAAGCACATTAACTAAGAATGATGTTTCATTAATAACGAAAGCGACTTTAATAACCTGTGCAGAAAATGTGTCCCTGCAAAATCCAGACTGATGCTTGCAGCGCTGAATGTGAATTCTGACTTATGCATTCCTATATTTACACATTTTCCAAGGCAATCCGCAAAGGGGGCTGGCCCTCAAGGAAACTGGGCGATACAGTCAACCGGGCCTTATTATGATAAGCCTGTAGAGACCAGGGGTCGAAGTGTGAGGAAAAAAAACGAGTGGCACTAAGCTCCCCTCAGCCTCGGTGAGGGGATAACCTACCGACGATACTGTAACGCACTCATTTTTACTTGTTTTATTAAACGCGTGGAACAGTTAACAATGTAACTTTCCCCACTAATACACAATAAATTCACAAAGGATAAACAATACACAACACAATATCCATCATTTATAAACATCAATGAACACCTGTAATACACACAACATGTCATTACATCATAATAACATATGCCAATGGCTTTTAGTCTTACTATAATTACAGTCCGCAATGTTATCTAAGCCAAAGTTAATAATAAATGTCGACCAAATAAACAGAGTATCCAAAATTCATCCCGTGAAAAAGTGTCTTCACCATGTACAAAACTGCTGCTACAAGAACCTTGTATTCAATGGCCCTCGGCACTGCATTAGTAGACGTCTATACTTTCTACATGTTCTACGCACTCTGTTATGTAAAATGATACCATTGCGTGGTGCCTTAATTACTGATGCTGTAATGCACTCGTGGGCGGTTGCATTGCATTACTGCAATGCTCCTTCGGCCTCGGCCAGTTAAACGGCGCCTTCAGTGATGGGGGCTCGGTTCATAACCCAGGTTGCCATTTACTAGCTAGTGTTCGCTACCGTGGCCGCGCTGTGGGGGGTGACGGCTCGTGCGACCTCCCCCAACACCCGTGAGAATTTAGAGAGGCGCAGCATGTGCTCTGCGTGCAAGGATATCTGTGGGTGGAGAGTTAGCCCTATGGCTTTCTCGGTTCATTCCCAGAGTGCCATCTGCAAGTTGCGGGACTTCCCATAATGCCTGTGAGCCCCGGAGGAAGTGATGTTCATTGCCAGATTCCCATACACTCTTGGGTCATGAACTTTGTATTGTGGCCTTGGGGCAGTAGGGAGGGCAGCCTGGTGGCTTTCTTCAGCGTCTAGCCGATATGGTGCACTTCCGGTTCTCGGCGCATGCGCACCGAACGCGTGCGCTCTACTATCCTGGCATTAGAGTGCACTGTAGTCCGCATAGATTCTGCGTGAGGCTGTGAGCGCAGCATGGGGCCACAACGTTTATAATTGACACCACGCAGCAGACACTCGGGATTTTTTTGGGAGGGGGGCGGTGGGCTTTTGCGGGGAAGAGCTTTGTTCTTACCGGCTGCGCAATAAAAGCATCCATTGGACTCGGGCACCAATGAAAAAGTGGCTCACCATTGGAAATGGCAATTCTTTATTTTTGTGAAAGACTGCTTGACTAGTACCCAAAGGGGATGTTTTTGATCAAATGTGATGTAATCCTGACCTGCATGCAGAGGCTGTACTCCTGACCTGCATGCAGAGGCTGTGTACTCCTGACCCCCGTGCTGAGCCCGGGTATTCCTGACCTTCAAGCAGAGCCCGGGTACTCCTGACCTGCATGGAGTGGCTGTGTACGCCTGACCTGCATTCCAAGCCCTGGTACCTCTGATTTGCATGCAGAGCCTGGATACTCCTAATCTGCAGGCAGAGCCCGGGGACACCTGACCTGAATGTACAGGCTCTGTACTAATGACCGGCATGCCAAGCCTAGGTACTCCTGATCTGCATGTAGTGCCTGGGTACTCGTGACCTGCACACAGAGCCTGTGTACTCCTGACCTGCATGCTGAGCCCGGGTACTCCTGATCTGCATGCTGAGCCTGGCTACTCATGACCTGTATGTAGAGCCCTGGGTACTCATGACCTGCATGCAGAGCCCCGGGTACTCCTGGTCTGCATGTAGAGGCTGTGTACTCCTGACCTGCATGCTGAGCCTGGGTACTTCTGATCTGCATGTAGTGCCTGAGTACTCCTGATCTGCATGCATCGCCCGAGTACTCCTGACCTGCATGCAGAGCCCAGGTACTCCTGACCAGCATGCAGAGCCTGGGTACTCCTGACCTTCAGGCAGAGCTCAAGTACTCCTGATCTGCATGCAGAACCTTTGTACTCCTGATCTACACGCAGAGCCCAGGTACTCCTGACCTGCATGCAGAGCCAATGGGTACTCCAGAACTGCATGCAGAGTCCCGGGTACTTCTCCTGATCTGCATGCAGAGCTTGGGCAATCCTGATCTGCATGCAGAGCCCGGGTAATCCTGACGTGCATGCAGAGCCCGGGTAATCCTGATCTGAATGCAGACCCTTAAAACTCCTGACCTGCATGAGAGCCCATAGATACTCTCGATCTGCATGCAGAGAGCCTGCATACTCCTGATATGCATTCAGAGGTGGGTACTCCTGATCTGCATGCAGTGCCCAAGAACTCCTGACCTGCATGTAGGGCCCATGGATACTCCCGATCTGCATGCAGAGTCCCTGGTACTCCTAATCTGAATGGAGAGAGCCTGTGCACTCCTGATCTGCACGTAGAGAGCCCGCATACTCCTGATCTGCATGCAGTCCCCGGGTACTCATGACCTGCATGAAGATCTCTGGGTACTCATTACCTGCATGCAGATCCAGGGTTCTTCTGATCTGCATGCAGGGCCCGGGTACTCCTGACGTGCATGCAGGACCTGGGTACTCCTGACGTGAATGCAGAGCCCAGGAGCTCCTGACCTGCATGCAGTGCCCATGGATACTCCCGATCTGCATGCAGAGTCCCTGGTTCTCCTGATCTGCACGCAGAGTCCCAGGTACTCCTGATCTGCACGAATGAACACAACAAGCAAGGTTATGTCGAATTTTCCCTCTGTCCACATCAACTAAAACAATCCCTCTTTTTCAGACCCCACTGCACCAAAAGACCATCAAAATGGAAGGGGGTGGGGTATGAAACCCAGTGACATAACATGCCCAGCAGAATGGTGCTCAAATGCCGCATAGTAACACACTCGCCCGACCCTCCATCCATTTCGTCATTTTTTTACCAGGTTATTTCGAGAAAGAATTACGGTAGCTGTCCCGGTTGGAGTGCACCAACTCTTTCTCACAGCTGTAAAAAGCAAAACAGCAAGCACGGTATAGCCAGCAAAGCAACGGAAGGGGACGCAACATTCCTGGGACTATGTGCCGACTAACAAGAACCGCAGTTTGGAAAACGAACACGCAACGAGGGCCAGTAGGCACCGCTGCTCTTATGTGCCAGCGGAAATACCTTTTATCCGACCAGGGAAAATCCTACAGCAATGTTAACATCATGTGTGTATTCGTGTTCAGAGTCACGAAAGGAATGGGCCTCTCGAAGCCCAAACACCCACTCCATCTGGCCAAAATGGGCGTGTGCCTATGTAGATTATATATGTATAAATATATAATTAACAGCCGTTCATATGTATTTATGGAGGGCTTTAAGTGGGGTAAGAAATCGAGGGGGGCCCTCATTTGGGGTCGTGGCTTGTGGGGGGCGTGGCCTAAAACGTACGCAAATCGTAAGGTATGCACACATATATATATGCATGTTATATATCTGTGTGCGTACCTTACTATGGTTTGTGTACTTTGCAAGCCATCTTTTCTAAACAGGTACGCACACAGATATATAACATGCATATATATGTATGTGTGCATACCTTACGGTTTGCTAGAAGTTCATGACACTAATCAATCAAATCTGGCGTTCTGACCGCCCTCCACTTTCAAAATGCAGCCGCACTCTGGATAACAAAGGCTGCCATTTTGAGGAGGGTGCCTGCCCCAACCCCAGTGTCAAAGGAAGATTTTGGTGCCAGAGTGGGCAGTGAAGGGCTCATCATGAGGCGAGGCACTGGTCAATACAAATTCACTACTTTACATGCAGTGGCTAGGGCACATCTGGACCAGAAAGGAGCCTGAGATCACCCCCCCAACCTTGTCCCCAAGCATCAGCATTGCCCAAGGCCACTCTCCCGGATAGACCCCATGCTAATTATAGTGAAAATGATGTTGTCTTTTTGAGTGCCCGCACACCCTTGTCTTTCAGGAATGGGGGAAGGGTTTTATTTATTGAGAATTTGTTAGGAGCTTGTACAACAGAATAGTGTTTCAAAGCACCACAAAGAAAAGTGCAGAGGTAACAAGTGGAGTAATAAACAGTGGTAAAAACAGTAAATGTACATTTGTGGTCCTACTAAGTTGTCCGCTCTATGAAAGTCCAATCCAAACAGGTGTACCCCTGCTGTTCTAGGACCATTAAAGACAACATCTCCTCTCTCGCCCTGGCTCTTGCCGACTTCCGTAACCACTCCTTCGCCACTGGCTCTTTCCCTCAATCACTCCCTTGTGCATCCCCTCCTAAAAAGCCATTTGCTGACCCCTCCTGCCCGGCTAACTGTCACCCCATCTCCACTACCCCTTTCCTTGCTAAACTCTTGGAGCAGTTGATCCTCCCCCAACTGAACCTTCACACTGAACTTGTTGGTTGCCACCATGACCGCCCATCTGGATTCCGGGCATCCAGAGGAACCAAAACTGCCCTCGTGAACACCTGTGAAGACATGCTTGAAAATCTTGACTTTAACTCTCCTGCTGTTCTCAATCTTCTCGATCTCTCCTCTGCCTTTGACATGGTCAACCATTCCATCGTCATTAAATGACTCAGCGATTCCCTCAGCACCATGGATAGGGCAATGGATTGGCTGACCACTTTTCTCACTAACCGCCATTTCCAGCTGCATCTGGACCCTTTCTCCTCCACTACGTTACTCTCTACATGTGGAGTCCCCCAGGGATCTATATTATCGCTGTGGCTCTTCAATATCTATCTTGCCCCTCTTGGTCGCCTGATCTCGTCCTTCTCTCATTTCCAGTGTTATGCCGATGACACCCAGCTTTCCTTCAGGCTTCACTCTGCTACCTCCTCTTCCCTTATCCCTGATTGTCTGACCGCTATCCAGGAATGGTGGTGGCTAACGATTTCTGTCTAAATGCCAGTAAGACGGAGATCCTTCTCATTGGAACACCTGCGCCCTGCTTCCCTCATCACTCTGGCCACCCCCCTTGACCCCCTTCCCTCACCATCCATCCAGAGCTCTGGTTCTCTCTAGACTGGACTAGTGCAACAGCCTCTTCCTTAATCTCCCCCTTTCCTTGCTATGCCCCCTGCAGCTAATCATAATATGGCTTATCCTTTGCCTCAAGCCCAGGGACCATATCTCTCCATCCCTAAAATCTCTCACTGGCTCCTGGTGGCCACAAGGGTCAGAATCAAGACCCTGTGCATCATCCACAAGGCCTTCTGGGGCTTGGGACCACTTTATCTCCAACTTTCTCTCCCTAAAAGCTTCCATGCTAGAGCCCTCAGCTCCTCCAAGTCCAACTCTCTGCTTGTCAAATGCTTTTCCACGCAGAGAGCGGGGGACATGTCTCTTTCTTCCGCTGGCACCTCTCTTTGGAACAGCCTCCCTGCTCCTCTCATACTTGGGTCGGACCTCATTAAGCTCCCGAAACTTCTCAAAACTCTTCTTTTCTCTGACTCTTTCCCTCTCTCCCATCCCTGCTAATCACCCAACTGCCTCTGAGACTGGCAGCCTGGTCCTTCAGGATTTTCACAGGTTACCAGGCCTTCTACCCAGTCGACACCAGCACCCTCCCCCACGCAGCACTGCTCTTGCGGGCCCCCAGCCTGGCGGCTGTGCATACCTCCCATGGGATTCTCCACCCTAGCACTTAGCCACTGTTAAGCCCCCTTGACCCCTCCGCCCCCCCCGGGGTTCCCCTTGGCACTTCCCTCACAGGCCCCCACCAGTACTTGGTGGTGCAGTATGTCCACAGTAACCACGCTAAAGCGGTACCACAAGGATGGATGCAGCGGTACTACACATTAAACTTTCCCGCCTATGGGCAGACTGCATTTACAAGAAGATTGTCAGTTTTAGAGACAACAACATAAAGAGAGGTGAGGAACGTTCAGAAACAAATGACAACTTTAAGTGCTAGATGGTGTAACAATCAGAGAGAAACTGAATGAAATAGTATTTCCTCGGTAAGGCACATCTGAACTGGTTTACTGGCTCAAACACGGCTTTTGGGACTAGCGGCCTGAGTTCTTAGGCTTAGGGGCTGAAGTTTAGCCTATCGGACCAAAAGGATATGATTCAGATCGTTAGTGGCTAAAGATCGGCATCTGGGGTCGTGGCCTGGGTTCTCGTCACGGCTTCCCACAATCAGGGGAAAACTGGATTTTTCTGTGTAGCCAGAATGGTACAGTGTAGTGTTGCCCTAAAAGCACTCCTGCTCAATCCTGACTACAGAAATATTTCGGCTGGGAATAATCGACAACAAAAAATTAGGACGTCTTTAAGGCAAGAGATACTAATATAATCAATAACGGTTTCAAATTAGATAAAATGAATTAATGAATGCTAGACACCAGGGAAGAGGTTACAATCAGAGAAATCAGCAACTGTTATAGTCTCCAGTGTAGCTGTGTGGTGGTAGCTCATAATTGCACAACCTTGAGATAAGCGTTGAGTACATTAGTAAAGCAAATAGCTCATGGGCCACATTAGGAGCTGGACACAATAATGTGGGGGGTCCTGTAAATTAGTAAAGCAATAGCCCAGCACCACAGCAGTGGGTGGCCACGATGGTCCAGGGTTCCTGGAAAATTAATTAGTACAGAAATAGCTAATGCGCCACTGCAGCGGGAGGACACAAGGATTCAGGGTCCCTGTTACAAAGGTTCAGCAATGGGTCCTGCAACACAACAGGGGTGCACACAAGGATGCAGAGGCTCTCGTACCTTAATATAGAGAAGGCACCAGCACGAAAGCAGCGGGTGGGCACAGGGTCCCTGCTTTAGTACAGTGATGGTTTCATCACCACATCAGTTGCAGGGTGCCAAAAAATCCAGGGGGGTCCCGGTACAATAAAGAATTTGGTGCTGCACCACCGCATGGGGTGGTCCCAATGATCAGAGGGTCCCTAGTGCCCTGGGGGCAAGTCTGAGGGTTGTTGGTATGAGTACATTGAGGAGTACTGCGTCACAGCGTTTCAAAGTGGTTTCATCAACCACGCTTACCTTGTTGACTTTTAGTTCACTGTTGTTGGTCGAGCAACTTTATCTTGCAATGGGGGTCCCACACACTACCCTCTTGCCCCTTCACCTACCGAGTCTTTTCAGGGTGGACTGGGAATCAAAAAAGGCCCTGGAAATTATTTTCAAAGTGGTCCCATATTATACATTTTCAGCAAGCACAATCCTTTTCCTATGAGGAAATTTGGTAATAAAATCGGTAACCACACACAAGAGGCTCAGGGTGCAGAGGCCTACCGGGACATCTCCAGAGTTCTCTATAGGCCAGTCCACCCTTGGGCCTCTTCCCTACACACAAACACACACATATAGATCTATTTTGGTCTTACCAACAAGAGTTACATCCAATGTCAACGAGGTAAGCGAAGTTGATGAAACCACAGATAACCGGTGCTTATTGACGGTGTAAACCTGATAGAATTGTCCAGTCATCAGGTGCATTTATTTTACTGACTTTGCCGAAGAAAGACAGAGCCCAAAATGTGCAAACCATTTCCTGGCTACCAAGGACACTGCCACCTATTTGATTTACTCCTCTAGTGCAGAGGTACCCAACTTCTCACTTTGGTCAAAAACCATGTTGAACCCTCGCACAACCAGCACTAGGCAGTGCTTTAGCCCCGCAAAGGAGAGCACAGGCCCAGATATAGCTTCTATCTGCAGCCTACTGCTGGCATTGCGTGGCAGCCCCGGGACTCTATAATGCTGTAATTACTCTGTCAACATGAATACAATACAGATTTCCTGCACGCCAGCGTTCTACAGGATATATATACACTTAGGAGCAACAATCAATACCCAACGGCACTCGGCACTACAAGGCCACCCTTGTGTTCGTTTCCACACTTATGCACGAACCAAAATCGCAAAATGCTAACGTGGGCCGGCTTTTTGGGTCAAATTGGGCCACTTTTTTGTGGCCAATGTGGACCAATTTGACGAGTTACTAATAGTTTTGACTAGTGTTGCTGAACAAATATTCTTTAAATTGCTCAATTTGCATCACATTTTATCAAAAAACTCCCCCTTGGGTGCTATTCAAACAGTCTCTCACAAACAGAGATGAATTGCCATTTGCAATTTTGGGTCACTTTTTCATTGGTGCCCGAGACAATGTTTTGCACACATCGCCTGTACTTCGGTGTAGGCCATAAGTATCAATCCTCAGAGGGCTGGCCAGTGCTTTGAGGCCCCTCCCCTCAGCAAAAGCTCCAGCCGAGAAAACATGCGCCTTTCCTGCTGTGACTTCAAAAGCGCTCGTCTTCATTGGGAGGCACAACTGTAGAGACACACACACACCTTTGCGGCAGGCACAATAGCACGCACCACTTCGCCCACGTGTGGCGTTGACACCAAAGACACCCAATAGCACACGCCATATCGGCCACTTCTGCAGGGGCTCTTGCTCAATACGAAATAGTGCACACACCATGTCACTCAGCCCTGGCGCGAGTAGCTCCTTCCAGACCAAAGGCATAGTCCTCGCACTGGGTGGCATGTCAGGGCTCTCCAGTGCCATGGCATCCCTTGGGCGCACTATTCCACGAAGACAGGAGCACTCCAAGCGTATGAAAATGGGAGCAGGCCAACACCATCGCAATTAATAATACATGGCAGTAGGGTGGGGGAGGCTCCCGAGAATGCGCGTAAAACGGCCACACAGTGACTGGAAGTCAGACTGGCCCCTGCAAGCTCCACCCAGGCCAAAGAGACTTCCTAACAAGCATTCGGCTCAGACCAGGCCCCTAACTTGCCACTGTCTCTTTCCCAGCCCTGCCAGCCTTTGGGACTCAAAAACCTGTCGGGAAACTCATGCGTGTTCCAAAACCCACTGGCCTTTTGGATACTCGTCCACCTGCCAAGTCATTGAATATGCATGCCTACATTGCTACCTCCACTGAACGCTGTTTTGTTTTGGCATGTTTGCATACTCACGTTGACTGGCATGAGAGAGGCAATGTGGTGGGATGTTAACACTGTAAACAACCCAAACAACCTAAATACACACGTGATGGACTCTGCGTGCCTGCCACATCGCTACCATACCGGCAAGTACCTGTGCATGTACTTGACATTTAATTGACTTTAAAGCCTTCTAGAAAAATGGCAATGCGAAATCGACAAAATTACATGCGACTGACTCGCGTGCCTGACTCCTGTGAGTCAAGACTCCCTGGAAATTGCCCCCTGAAGAGGGACTGCTTGCATTCCGATTATGTGACTGTCTCTGCTTGCCAACACGTGACTGACTGTACCAGGCCCCACACATTCAGAGACAACCAAATGCTGGGAACTACATGCGACAGCCCCTGCGTGATGGACATGTCCTATGAGCGGGGTAGATCAGTGTGGTAAATCCCCTACCCCACGTGTGACAGCCTGCCTATGCCTGACGCACATGTGACGGACCGTGCACGCGCTGCTGCCCTGGACTTGCCTCAATGGCCACAGAATGTTGGGAAATCCCCCGCCTGACACGTGACTGACTCGGTCCCAGCCGCCCATGAACCCTCCCGCAGACATTCCCGGGAGAGCTGCATTCACTCACCTGCAGGGAGCCCCCGTCCGCAGCCCCTGCCCCGCAGCATGGCGTGCTTCATGTCGGCCTCTTCGGGAGGTGGAGCAGGCAGGCACCCGGCGAGGCAAGCGGGCAATGCTCCGCCGGCTGAAAGAGACGGAGAGAGAAAAAAGTTTTATTTCGGTGCGCCTTATTTGGGCAGTGATGTCAAGGGAAGTTGTGCAGTCAGTGCCACCCACTTTTTCCATTCACTACACACACGGTTTCCTGTTGTCAGGCGGCTGCCGCGGCTTTCGACAGACAAGGGGATCCTTCAGCCCTTGGCGAGCAATCAAGAATTGCTCAACCTTTTTTTAACGCTTGGCTTGCGGAATCTGCCCGCGGCAGGAAAGCCCGGCTCGGAGAGCTGCCCGCGGCTTCCACCAACAACCAAACGGGGACACGGTTTCTGACTTCCCGAGCTGCTAGAGAGCGCACTGGGGCCCGAACGTGAGAGCACGTCCAGTGGGCTAATGCACCTGCTGAAGAGATCTGTGTGCAATCTGCGGGCCTCGGAATCTGACACAAGTTGGATAGCTCACTGGGACCAAACACCTACAGAGATCTCTGTACTAATTGCCGTTTCACAGGCTTCACCCCCAGTAAGACATCTCAGTAGATTAACGCACTTGCTGCAGATGTCCGTGCGCAACATATTTATCACGCGTGTCAATCCCTGGAGTGCGAGTCAGTGCTACTGTTGTAGATGTGAGAAAGCAAGGTTGGAACCTGGACAGGGGCTACTCAGCCTGGAAACCTTCCGGGTTCACTTAACTGATAACTACCTTTTGTAGTGATCATTATACTACTCCCAAAGGTATCGGAGGCTATGTGAAGGCACTGCGATGCTCCCACACGAATGCCCCTCTATGTATTGCACTATCCGCCACCCTGCACTTTACAAACAGGCCACTCCCTCCTTCCCACTAACAGCCAAAGTGTCCACTCCCCACCCGCTCTCAGCCATGCCCTGCCTTCCTCTCCCAGCCAAGGTTTTTTCTTCCCACCGTCTCCCAGCCACGCTTTCTTCTTCCCTCCTCTCCCAGCCAAGTTTTCTTATTACCTCCCTCTCCCAGCCAATCTGCCTTCTTTCCTCCCTCTCCCAGCCAAGCTGTCTTCTTCCCCCCTCTCCCAGCCAAGCTTTCTTCCTCCTTACTCTCCTAGTCGAGCTTTTTTCCCGTCCCCCCTCCCTCCCTCGTAGGTAAGCTGTCTTCTTCCCCTCTCCTCCCAGCCATGATCCTTTATCTCTCATGCTGGTTAAGTGTCTACTTTCCTTCATCTGCTAGCTCCATTGCCACCTTCCTCCCAGCCAAGCTTTCTGTCTTCTTCCCTCCCTCTCCCAGCCATGATAATTTCTCTCCATACTGGCTGTCTACTTTCCCAGCTCTACTAGCTATATTCTCTCCTTCCTCCCAGCCAAGCTTTCTTCCACCCTTTCCCAGCAACATTTTCTTATTACTTCCCTCTCCAAGGCAAGCTTTCTTCCTCTCTTCCTCTCCTAGTCGAGCTTTCTTCTCCATCCCCCCTCCGCTACCCCCAGGTAAGCGGTCTCCTTCCCCTCTCCTCCCAGCCAAGCTGTCTTCTTCCCTCCCTCTCAGACATGATCATTTCTCTCCATACTGGCTGTCTACTTTCCTCCCTCCGCAAGCTATATTCCCTCCTTCCTCCCAGCCAAGCTGTCCTCTTCCCTCTCTCTCCCAGCCAAACGTTCTCCTTCTCTCCCCCTCCCATCCAAGCTTTCGTCGTTGCTCCCTCTCCCAGGCAAGCTTTCTTCTCCCATCCTCTCTCCCAGCCTTGATCCCCCCCTCTCTCTCTCCTACTGGCTACTTTCATCCCTCTGCTAGATACATTCCCTCCTTCCTCTCAGCCAAGCGGGCTTCTCTCCTTCCTCTCCCAGCCAAGCTTTCTTCTTCCCTCCCTCTCCAAGTTAACCTTTCCTCTTCGCTCACTCTCCCAGGCAAGCTGTCTTATACCCTCCCTCTCCCAGCCAAGCTGTCGTATTCCTTCCTTCTCCCAGCCAAGTTGTCTTATTCCCTCCCTCTCCCAACCCAGCTCTTTTATTCCCTCCCTCTCCCAGCCAATCTGCCTTCTTTCCTCCCTCTCCCAGCCAAGCTGTCTTCTTCCCCCCTCTCCCAGCCAAGCTGTCTTCTCCCCCCCTCTCCCAGCCAAGCTGTCTTCTTCACTACCTCTCCCAACCAAGCTGTCTTCTTCACTACCTCTCCCAACCAAGCTGTCTTCTTCCCTCCTCTCTCCCAGTTAAGCTGTCTTCTTCCCTCCTCTCTCCCAGCCATGATTCTCCCTCATACCGGCTACGTTTCTACATTCCTCCCTTTGCTAGCTATACACCCCCCCCGGCCCCCCACGTCTCCTAGCAAGGTCAATCCTCTGTCCTGGCAGCCAGCCTTTCTTTTCTCCATCCCCTCCAAGCATTCCCCCTTCCTTCCTCGCCTAGCCATGCTTCCTTCATTCATGCTTTCCGCGTGGATATTACCCCTCCCACTTCCGGGCCATGTTCCCTCCCCCCTCTGATCCATGCGCCCTCCCTTTTCCCTTTCTCTACATCTATCCTAGTGCCCCCTTCCTTCCAGGCATGCTCCTTCCCCACGCCTAAAGATACTCCCTCCAGCCTTCTATCCACTCTGCTGCGTCCTAGCCCCTCCACACTGCCTCTGCTTTCTCCTAGACACGCCACACACTAGCCCCCTCCTCCCCCCAACGCAGCCGTGGTCAATCTCTGCGACCTATTTCTGCTCCCTCCCTGGCAGTCACCCTCCTTACCCCACTCTCCGGTCACAGTCAGCGTGCTCCCTCCTCTCCTCCCGCCCAGCCATGCAGGCTCCGCCCCTTCCCTCCCAGCCCAGCAGGACTCCCTGCTTGTTAGCCCCTTGAGGTAGCTTCTCCAGCTGCGGGGCTCTCCACCGCAACCCAAGCGCTAAGAAACATTGTCACATTTGATTTCGTTTACACTCGAATAAAGCGTCCAGAGCCCCCACCCTCCGTCACTGGAGTTCTCATTTTCAACTTGGCTTGCCTCCCCCTCCCCCATTCAGTACCCTCAATGGCAAATCGTATTATTGCTGAGTCGTTCTTACTCTGTCACTCCCCCATGCTCCTACCCGCTGACCCCGTCACCCCACACATTCTACCCCCAGCTGATGCAATTTGGGAGATGCTCATCTCGTCCTGTTTCTTGCCTTTCATTTTAGTCCTGATTCATAATGGGCAAAGCAAAACAAAGTCCCAGAATGTAAAAAAATAAAATAAGAAAAAAGAATATGACTGGACAACCATTTGCCAAATAACCTGGGGCATGTTCAGCCCCTGAGTTCCCCCTCAAGTAGCCCACTGCTTTACCCTCATACATTTTTTTTTTTTATTTTAATAACCCTCATACATTTTTGAGGTCCCCTATAAGAGCTTTAATCCCGTCCTTAGCCAACCAGAACATGCGCTCTGATTTTTGGGGATTTTAGGGGAGGACTGGCGGGGGAGTGGCACAGCTCCCAGCTTGGGAAGGTTTACGCCCTTCTTAATAGAGAAGGTTGTAATCAGAAGGCATCAATCTGCCGTGACGCTTAGCACGAGGCTCCGATGGGAAAGTGGTGCTACGAAAAAGCCGGTCAAATGTCTTGCCTGGGAGCGCAGAGTATGTATAACAATCGCACATTAACGTGACAGCAGCAGCGCAGAGGCAGAGGAAGCAATAGCGAAATACCCCGATAATGAATGACAGGCTTAACTGCTGGGCTCAGCTTTTGATGGCCCACACCTCCAATGATTACCATTCCTTTGTGAAACTGAATATCCTCTGAATTGGAGTGAAAGATTCAGATCATGGGCCAGAGGAAAGGTAATAGCTATGCAGCTTCCTGGGCACAGAAGAAGGGGACAGGTTGTCCAAATGGGTTACAAAGGACCAGATTTTAAAAAGGTTGTCCGGATCCTCTAAAAGTTTGAGGCTGTCTCCTCTCCTGCTCAGAACTCATCACTTTCATACCATTTGTAACAATATACGTGTATCCCCTTATACTGGCCCAATACCACTGGGTTACCAAAAACATAGCTCCCGCAAATGACAACAGCACCCTGGTGTTTCATCTTCAGAAATACGAACACCTCATTTAGGATGTACAGGTGATGATCGAAAATTATAGACATCTTTAGGGGTGGGGGCTTTATGCCAAGTTGGTGAAGAATCAGGGGTCATTGCCCTCGTGCACAGGTCCCTCATCTTCTCTACTACCCATTTGATCAGCCTTTCTGTGCCTGCCACTCACTGTCAACCTCAGATCCTGCCAAATCCTTCAGCACAGGAACCTTCAACGCGCTCTTATCTTGTGATACAACAGCTCAGTGCAGGTAATCCACAATGAAGGCTTTACGTGGCCTAGGTCTCATCCCCGCCAGAGTTCAGAAATTGCTCTTGCGCTGTGGACCTGCTGGGAAACCACTACCCATTTCTGTTAATCTGACTCTCTATCCCTCTCCTTTTGCTTAGCTCTTTATTTGTGTCATTTTCTATGTGTGTCTCACACTTTGTATTTCACTCTCTATTTATGTCCCTTTCTATTTGCCATTCTCACCACCCACCCCTCACTCAGCCATGTTCTCATGCCGTTTAACTCTGTGCAATTAACTCTTTTTTGTTGAGCCTTGACCTGGTCAGCGTGACATGCTAAAACATCTCACTGATTCCAATAAAAGTCTCAGTATAATGGTTTACACTTAGGCATTAACTTTCATTTTGATTCTGCCAGCTGTGATGTATCAGAGATGATTCCCCCAGAAACCCCAGACTGGGACCCCTCTCATTAGGGCCGGGGCTGGTGTTCTGTGGGAGGATTGCATGGGTGTGGGGGGAAGCAGGTCAGGAAGAATGGAAAAATCCTTTTTATAACTTCCCCAGAGACCCTACCCTTCTAGTCGCATACTTTAAAACCAAACCTGTGAGAAAAGATGTTTTGGACATTGTGGACTTCAAATTCCACAATGCCCAATGTACTGGGATGAAAAAGAGGGCTGCAGAGGCACAAGACTTCAAGTTGCAGCCTAATTGTTTTAATGAACTAAACCTGATGGCATAAAAGACCCCATCATGTGCAGGCCATAGAGAGTAGTAGTAGGAGGTGCAGTAGTTGCGGTTTCACCACGTTGCAGCAGAAGCAGAAGCTGGATGAGAGCAGAGATGGCAGGACCACTGCCATGTGTCGAGCAGTTGCCGGTTCTGAGAAGGTCTCTCCAGAGAGACCTCCATTGCAGTGGTTGTGCAGCAGGAAGCATTGGATTTGGAAGCTTTATCCCTGAAGACCAGGATTGCAAAGGTCGCATGGTGGGAAGCGCAAACTTTCAAAACTTCCCCAATGATAGATTGTGCTCCTGTGGCAGGAGACCACCGAAGTGCCATTGGAGCGCACAGCAGTGCTCCATTTCCTACTGGCGTGGGCCATGAGGATCCAAAAGAAGCAGGTTGCCAGGCCGTGCAAAGCAGCAGAAACAGAAGACCCAGAGGCAGCGGAGCGAGCGTAAGTGCACACCAGACCCAGAGAGTTCACCATTGCATTGTGACCTCGGAGCGGTCTATGAATGCCCACTAGACAAGCCTGGGTATCTTAAGTATGCAACAAATATAAAGAGAGTGAAGTGGCAAACACATATTTTAAAATACCGAACTGGTGTGAATCTGAACAATAATCTGTTTAAAACCCAACCCGGTTTAAAGAGGAGAAGGTGGCGAAATAAGAGCTTGACAAGCAGACCAGGAAGGTGCGACTGTATTTATGTGGGTCAGAATAATTGTCAACAAGAGAGGGTAATATTATGAGAAACCAATACAAATATCTATTAGCAAAGCCTAAAGAAAATAATCCAAGGCTAGTTAAAAAGAGTCACCATTGCCAAAAGCAAGAGAGGGCAATTAAGAATGCAAGTGTTTGTGAATCATATTGCACATGTGTACTGCTTAAACCCACATTGTCAAAGCCAAAGAAGTGTAAGAGTGAGAGAAAACCATTGTCAGCTTTTAGTTAATGCAGAAGCTTGGAAACAAGAGTGGCAGGAGGGCTGTTCTTCTGACAGAAGGTATTCAGGAGGAGTGGAACATAACCTGCAATGCGTGTGGCAATCACAAGTGTGTAATAAACACCAATGTGTTTCTTCTCTTCCGTGAAGAAATAGTGAAGCTTGATGTTGTGAAGCAAAATACTTTGCTAACTAGTTGGAAGCAAACCTTAACCACAGAGGTACTTGTAGAAGTTAATACTTTCATTTTGTCCTGGCAGGAGATGTGTGGTACATTTAAGGCCCTAAGCAGACATCCCCTTCAACCAAAAACCGCATGGAAAAAGTGCCACAAAAACGGCTGTGCTTTTCTTTTCCGGCACATGTGTGGCAAGCATTGAACACTGCCACTCAAAGAATGGCTCTGCATTTGTTTTACTTTCAAGTTGAATCATAAGAAAATGACCTGCATTCAGAACGGCACCACATTTGCTGTTCTGTCCTCTGAATATTAAAGCAGCGCACATCATTGAAGATGGCCCTGCAGTTCTTTCTTTCTTTTAAAACACCACCATGTTGTGCGCTACACTGAAACATACCCTTGCACGCTTTATTTAATTTGATTGCCAAAAAGTTAGGCAATACCTCCCAAGAATGTCATTGTCTACTAAGAAATCACATGAGGGATGGAGAGTTATGCTTTTCAATCAACACAGCTTGTTGTTTCCTTTTGTTGTGAACCATCACACTCAAATTGCAGTAAATGAAAGAAATAAAGTGGCGTTTCTTTTTCCATTACAATGTCAAAGAAATCCTGTGCAGCATCCTTTTGTGTCCATAAACCAACTGTATATGCAAAACCCCCCAGAAGATTAATTGAAAAAACCATCCTATGGACTGCAGAAACCGCATTTCTAAACTTGAAATGAAAGGAAATGAACACACTTGTGATCTGCTCTTTTGAAAATAAGGAAAATTAATTTTAAAAGTTAATGTCAAATGACAGCTTTTGCTCACACAGAAATGTGATTGAATATATGAGTGGGGGTTTGGTTATATAATGTATATTATATTTGTCCCCAAAAGACTTGGGTACTTAGAAAAAACTGAGAAACCATTCAAACTGGGTTTTTGGCCCAGGCACTGAATTCAATGGCCAGCCCTACCTCCCAGTGCAAAGTCGCATCCATAAGTCAACTGGCCCAAAATGACATATGAAAAGGCCAAGAGTGTGAGGATTCACTGCCCTGCTAGACTAGCAGTCAGCTTTGGAAGAAGGAACAATGGAAGCCAGTATGGCCTCTGCGTGACCGAGAGGTGCGATTTTCTCCAGCACCCAATCTGAAGGAGAAACTTTTAAACTTCAAAGGGCATCATAAAAGTCCTTTGATGTAAGCCGAGCCTGACAGGGATAGTTTGCTGTGGGGGTCTGCAGCACCGTCCAAACATGTGACAAATCCACCCCATTGACATTAATGGACCTCTGTAGTTTAAGACATTTTCCCAGCACCCTGAATAAGTAGTAATTTTGTATTATGCCAGTTTTCCATGTCATTTTTAGGCAAATGTAAAGAGACCAAGTACATGTTTCTAGCACGTGGTGAACTGAAATGGCCATGAAAGATGCATTGCGGGGTGAATTCTAAATGGGACAAATATGAAACTAGGTTGGATGATCCAAATTGTTATTGGGGGCATGTGTAGTCATTGGCAGAATTGTAAATATGCATTTCATAAAAACAGTGAAAATGTGCCAAAGGTCAATGCGACCTCACACAGATTCGGTGATCGGATTGTCTAATTCCCTGTAACCTAGTGAATCTGCATATCTACTTCTCATGGCTGTGGCTAGTATAAGTTTGAAGTTTTGATATATAACTCATTTTTGGTAAGAATTAGACTGGAGAGACAAAGAAAGGTCATAAATTCAAACACATAAATGATGTCATTTCCCCTGAACCAATCGGCCCAGGGGGAGGAGTGAGGACTGGTAGGAGGTTCTAGCCCAGGAGAGGAATAATACCAGAGTACTTCCTCCGAGGTTGTAAATTCGATGATGTCATTTTGGCTATATAAGGGGGGAGACAGAGAGACACTCAAGACTCACTCACTCAAGAATCAAAATACATTTAAGATCCAGGAAGCCAGATATATCCATCCAGGCAGATCCATCCATTTATCCAGATCCAGGCACACCCAATAATCCAGGGAGAAAGGAGAGGAGGCAGCTGATCCCATCCTAGAGAGTGCAGTGACCAGTCTTTGCCTAGCTGTCCAGCATCCCATCCAGGAGGGCCCAGTGACCAGATCCTTTGGCCCAGCTGTCCCAGTGACCAAATCCCTTAATGCAGCCACCCAGAGTGACCAGATACTTGGGCTAGCTGTCCAGAGACCTCACTGGCTTTCCAGAATCCCAAGCTTACATTGTAAGTAGCACGTAACCCCAGTTCCCCAAACTGCATACCCTGATCTTTGGACCTTTGCACCCCATTGAAATCCCATTCAAGTCCCAAATTGCCAGTATAATCTGTTCTCCTTTCAATAGACGAACCTGTATTAACCTGTGTATGTTAGGGCATTGTTTTCATAAATCTTTCAAAAGCTTGTATAAATCCTTAGCATTATTTGCAAGTAAATCAATTAATTCACGGTGAGTTGGTTGACATTCAAAATCAACCACCTCATGTCAAGTGCCTTTCTTTAATGATTGTAGCCAGTAAAATATAGTCTCAACAGAACTACCCTTTGTGTAACAAAAAAAGATTTTGCCCAGGTTTTGTGTGCTTTCTTACCAATTTCAAATTTCTACTGTGCATTTGTCCCATAGAAAAACCCAAACTGTAGTCCCATTAAGAGTAACCCCTTCTGTCAGAATCCTATCTGTTATGTGCCCCTGTTTCTTGTCCTGAAAACCGAATTTCGATTTTGACAGCCAAGCCCTTTCTGTGGCTGCCTGTCATCACAAGTGCAGTATAGAAATGAATTTATGTTTCTTTTGCATTTGTTTCTCTTTTCAAAAATCGATTTTCTTACCGTGTGTTCACGTTGCCTTAGTGCCCTGCACAGTAGTCTTTTACCTTCCTTATCTCTCAAGTGTAGCAACACGAATGTCTGTCCTAGCTATCCCACCACGGTTGCAAACTGCTGTACGAGTAACAAGTGAAATCCAATTATGCCATTTTGCTCATAAATAAGGTTTTCATTTTCTTTTCTGGTGTCCCATCTTGGAGTGGTGTGTTGAATCCTAAATCTGATTTTTCCCTCTTCATACTGACTCCTTTCCTCTGCCTGCCATCCATAAAGAATTTAGTTAGCAGATGTTTGGGGGGAAGTGTTGTAGGGGGAGTGCTTAACCTGAATGCCATCTGTTACTTTTAAAAACTGTTTCTCTTTTGCTTGCTGTTAAAGGTTTCTGTATATTGTGTTAGGAGTTTGAATTAACTGTGTTGTGGTTTTTTTTGAATTTGTATTGCCACAACCTTAGTGGCTGCTGCCAAATTGTTTGATTTTGCTTGATTTTTCATTTGATCATAAAATTAATAAATATCATATTGTTACACACCAGCCTGGTTCCTGGTCCATTGCGACACAAGGTGTTTGTTAAGGTGGGTGCAAGACGGGGTGGGGGCCTACTCAAATAAAGAACCCATGGTTGATTAAAGATAAAAAGTGTTTTTATTGTGCACCACATTTATTGTCAGTGGAAGGAGTCCCTGGCTGGAGTCTGCCGTGTTATAAAACCGCTACAGAGAGTAGGTTAGGGCAGAAGATCTTGTAGTATTGGACCTGGCAGAATCATCCTGAAAAATTAGGTTTGGGCTTTTAAGAACATATTCTTATAGCGTTTGCTTGCAAAGTAAACAAAATACCCAGTAATCTGAGAATGACACACATCTGTATGGAGATCATTTTAAAGTTATTATTGAATGTTTGCTTTAGTCATCCTGAAAGGAAGACTGCAAGTCCCATAAGTAAAACCGAACCTGAAAAATCTCCTGTGTTTTCCACCACTTTACTTCAGCACGTAAAAACACACAATACATGATCCTTTTCAATAGTCACCTTGTTAAAATATTGGTTTGACAAAAACACACAGCTAGGTGTTAATACTATTTCAATATTTACCTAAAAGCAAACCTTCTTGTTCTTCATACAAATCAGTCAACTTAATATAGATGGAAACTAAACATTCACAGGAAAGTTTATTTTTTTACCAACTTTCATTGTCTAGTAAGAAGGCCCGTACTGGGTATATAACTGGAATGGCGTGTGGGCTTTCACACTGAAACATCCCATCACAGTTGCAATCACTTAAACATTTACACATTAGAACATTACCTGCTAACAAGTGTAGAGGAGCAGCTACATGCCCCTGCAGGAAATTCCACCCTCCCCTATATGTTGGAAGCCTGAGATCGTGCCATGCTTGACACCAGCGGTTTTGCCAATTCCGCAGCGAGTAGTCGAAAGAAGGTACCCACTAAGAAAACTCGATCAAATGTATCCGCGAAAAGATGATAATCTGAGGGACGAACTCCCCAAAGGAAAATAAAAAAAGGAGCAAAAAGAGGATCTGGTGAAGTCACGAAGGACAAGCGTGATGCACTGAGAATACTGGCTGAAAAGAATTTATGGACAATACAGAAACAGATGAAGAAGCTGAGATTCAAGTAAACTTTCACATGCGAAATGAAGATTGCACGTGTACGAAGCACTGCAGAAAATACAACCGTTCAATAAACTGTACAGATGCTGTAACGCACGTAGATTAAGTAATCTTAGAAGCTGGCTATATGTAGTGCTTAAACTGAAGATTATGCTGCCATTATATAGAAACTGGACATCAGTGTCATGAATCTCGTAAGCAAGGACCGATGGAGAGAAACGGCGAGATCTGTGTCGCAGCAAGAATTAGCTGAGATCGTGGAAACGAATGGTGAGGCTGTCTGGCCTGGTGTCAATGCTGAAGCATTCAAGGCCGGTTATCTATTCTTAAAGGCAGTAAACGTGAGATGCTGAATCATGCCCTGTTAAGTTGCAAAGAAACAACATCAAGTATGCCAAGTTTTATTAATTTAAGACATTTAAATGCTGCAAAATGCTGCAAAATGGACCAAATCATTGCCTTGTGTCACCTGAGCCAAGGATGGAAATAGAGTTGAGCAGGCAGTTCTAGAACAATGATAATGAAAGCCTGTACTCACATATATTTCCAGAGACAAGGATACTTTGCAAGGCCAAGTTCAGAGACAATATTATTGGTTATTTATAACACGCTTAATACCCAGAGGTTTCTAAGCACAGACCCAGGGATCGAACCTGTGTTGCTCCACGTCATCTTGCTTCCAAGGCGAGCATGTTGCCCCTGCTCTATCCTCCTTAGTTATGTTCCCCATTGAACCTATAACACCCCCTTATAGGTTTTTCTTATTTGCCACATAGTATGATGTCACGTCTGTCATATTTTCTGCATAAAAGGATGTTTTTTGAGAAATGTATTGAGAGCTTGAGCGAACATCCGTTGATGTCTGCTGTAAACTCCCTGTTTTAGATAATTGTTAATAAAACAGCACCTTTGCTATCTTCCTGAGTTGGTTCGATTATTTGGTGTCAGAGTTACTCTGCATCCCCATCCATTGCATGCATGATACCCAACGGGCCCTACGCTCATGTGGTAGCAGATGATGGTTTAAAGATCCAAACTAGTTTGTCTCCAGAGTTTCGGACGATCGAATATCCTCTGACATTAGCCGGACAATCACTGGGTTTCCTGTGGAGAGCGGCCGATAGAAATAATCTTACAAGAAGAACCGAGATGGTGGGCAGGTCCCCCTTTGACGAGATCCCTGCCTGGTTTCACGGGCGCTCTGCGGACGAAAGGCAAAGTGGTCGGATTGGAGGAGGAGTCGATATCGAAAGGCCTCAAGTCGATTAATGAACGAATGGTGAGTAGACTAAGGGGAATGGCAAATGAAGGGGATTGGGTTATGATAATTTTAAGTAACGGGAAATGCTAAGTGAAGAGGAGATAGCGCCTAGAGTCCTGACTCAAAGGAATCCAGAAGGAGACGTTTCAAACTCCAATGGGGGTAGAGTGAAACATAAAACGGGTAAACATGTTTACGTAATGTGACGTCTCAAACCCTGTATAGGGTATAAGTAAAGGCGAGAGAGAAGAACGGTGATCACAGTGTTTATCAATGTGTAATGTCGACTAGTCTGTATGTGGTTTGTTGAGTAAAAATATCGAAGAGCGATAAAAGTTGTGAAATAAGTGAAGAAATTGAAGAGCAATAGTGACTGAACCTAGGGAAGCAGTTGGTACCAATCCAAAGGTAGGCATGGCTAATTAAGAAATTAGAGGCTTGTGCAGCGATTGATGGTGCATGCTCATATTTGTTGTTTTGAAGACATTGAAAAAGTGGTGATTTAAGCAAAAGTATAAAGGTTATTTTATAAGTCTGGTAAGTATTGACAGTCAATAGAGACTCGTCACTATGGGACATACTCCTCTGATGCACTTATGTAAAACATTGCTAAAGGATATGCCCAAGCTCAAACAGTATAGTGCAGAATGGTTGAAAGACTCAGTTGATAAAATGTTTATGCCGTGGCCACAAGGGGGATCATTGTCAAAAGCGGTTTTGGAAGACATCACTACATACTTGCACCTGCATACACAGGGAAGAAATTAGAGAAAAGGTTAGCAATTGTAGAGCTCTGGAAAAAGTGTACCAGGAAGAAAGGGAAGATCTGCCACCTGAGGAGTAGATGCTTAGTCAGCGTAAGGGGGCAGGTGTTGAGCCTTCAGCTCCTCTTGCCTCGCCCAAAGTAAAAGTCACTGGTATTGAAAAAATAGGGTTATAACCTTTAAAGAAGTTGAATGTGGTAACAGGGTATAGTAATCCAATATATGAACCTCCCGCTTGTAGTAGCGATGGTAGTTCAGAGGAGAATACGAGAAAATAAGAGATTTATAAGATCAAGCAAGACAAAGAAGAAAGGAGTGAACAGTTGAATCTGTCAACAGACATAGACAGGAAGGTTAAGAGATGGAAAGGAGAGAAGGCTAAAGCTGACGAGATAGCGCTCGTGCAGAACGAATGGATGGGACGACAGATTTTACTTAAAATAGATGGGAAAAGCATCGAGGAAGTTAGCCAAAGAGAAGATAAGAATGAACAAGAAAGAAAAGAAAAGGAACGAGAGAAGAGATTGAAAGAAGATGAGCAGAAGAGGAAGAGCAGGGAGAAAAATGAAAAAATGTATCAGGAGAAGCAAGAGAAAAAAATAACAGCCAGAAGAACAAAGAAAGTATGATAATGGACAGAGAGAGATAGAAGAAAGGGACAAAAGAGAAAGGAAGAGAGAAGAGGAGGAAGCACAAAGACTAAGGGACAAAAGAATACAGAGGCGAATGGAAGAATACGAGAGAAGGGAAGGATTAAGGAAAGAAGAACAAAGGCAAGAGGAAGAAAGAATTAGGAGGGATGTGAGAAAGTGAAGAGAACTAGGTGAAGGAACAGAACGAAGAAGAAGACAGCACATTCTTGATACCCGTCTTATTCTAAAGGAACCAGTAGGGTCAAGCCCAAAAATAGGATGGGATAGAATAGAAGAGTTCCTTCCGATAAAGGAAGTAACGCCAGCGGCATTTTGGGTTATGTCAGATGAAGAAAGCTTTGATGAGGAAAACATCGGAAAAAAGATTGATAACGCATTTCAAGAATTAAAGAAAGGTACAAGTGTGGGAGTAGAGGGAAGAGGGATCAATCCCTAGCATTTCAATAATGAAGCAAAGAAGAAATTCTGTTCAGTCATGAACGTTGTGCCTTGTCCTTCAGCAGACTGAACTTAGACAAGGGCGAGGAAGATAATAGTTACACTAGTTGGGGACTAGACATGTCAGATGAGGAAACAGAATCCGGTCTTGGGGTAGAAGGAGGGAATGTGGGCGCCTCTGAAGGAAGTCTGCAATTGGATAAAGAAGTAAGATGGTCGGATCTGAAACAACCGAAGGATAGGACGCCAGATCTCATAACATATCCAGAGTGTCCTTGAGAACGATTGTATACTGAGAAGGTAGAATTGCCTCCATATGTGAGCGGGTTGAGGTTATTATCGACAAGGAGACAGACAGGGACGATCAAACCTGCCATGGATAGACTAATGTGGGAACCGACTCTGAGTTAGGGTTCACACAGTTTCCCTTATTGGAAAAAGGGGGTGCAAGACCACATTATATCCCATGGCTGCAAATGGACAAGGAAATTTAAGGTATAAGCACCCAAGTTTGACTTCGGGTGCTGGGAAATGGATATATGAGTAAAAAATGACAGGAGGAAACACGCTGGCCATAGGGGACATACAAGGTCTCCTGTCAGCTATTCTTGGGGAGAGAGCTGATGACATATGGAGAAGAGCGGGGTATTCAAGTGTGACCACACAGAATATGGTGCATGATGAAGCACCATTTAATAATTATAGAGCAGATGTTTGGAGAGCGCTCAGGGTACAGTATCCTGACACATCAGATATGGGTGCATTCATGACATGTAAGATGAAGGAGGACAAAGAACCTATTGCTTACATTCAGGACATTCAGGAAAAATGTCAACTTGAAACTCGCGAGCCACGGGAAAACACAGTGCATTATTTTACCACATTTTATGCCATGGGTTGCCTGAGCCAGTACAGTGGCAGATGAAGAAACAAGTGGGGATGGACGCATAAGAATAAGAAGAACGATGAGATTAGGAAAATTGAGGAGGCCAAGTGAATTCAGAAAAAATGGTCAACATTTGACATAGAAGGAGCGGTATTGACAAGTGGAGAAGGATTGGGGATGCAGGAAGCAGTGGGTACATCGCAGGCGAGTAATCAGCAAACGATGGATCAAGGTGGATATGGGTTTGTGACACGAGGCAGAGGAATGGGCTATAGAGTAAGAGGAGGTGGATTCCAAAATAATCAAGGTGGGTTTCAGAATACACAGAATGGGAATCAGAGTACACAGGGAGGATATAACCAAGGGGGACTTGTCGGACAGGCACCACCAGTATGTTGGACTTGTCGGATGACAGGCCATATTGCACGCATATGTGAAATTCAAGGGAATGTACAAAATGGCAATTTTCAAGAGGGGGACGGCTTATCCTCCACCATATAGTACACAAACTAGAGAAGGGCTCGCCCAAGAACACACATTTTATCAGACACAAGCACCGCAACCGCAGGTTCAGCAGCAAGAGTGAGTGCAAATTAATCCATCACAAGGGCAATCAAAAAATGATGCCCCTATGCAGACACAGCAGTATGGAAACACCCAGAATAGGAGGTGTCACTGTTGTAGGAGGAAATCCTTTCACAGGGACGGGGATGAGCCTGTACCCACAACAGGACAGCTCACAGGGTGACTTGATGTGTTCAGTACTATCTGTGACACCAGACCCACAAGAAGAACCAAGGGTCAATGTGACGATAGGAGGTAAAATGTTTTCTTTTCTAGTAGACAATGGAGCTACTTGTTCATGTACATGAGAGGGAAAATATCCAATGTCGGGAATTGCCATGAATGATCAAGGGTCCGAGTTCCTTTTATTGATGAATTACCTGTCTCTATGGGACAGTGTGACATGTCTGTTTTTTTGTTATATTCACGACAGACACCAGTTAACATATTGGGAAGAAATTTGCTGACAAAACTAAACATGATGATTTCATTTACTGATCAAGGAATAGTGTGCTCCAATCCAGGAACACACTATTTAAACATGGGCAAAATTATACTGGTGTTCACGGGGCAAGTGGCTCTGCAAGGCGCTCCAGTAGATCCAGAGGTATTTTTGTATGGAGTGAGCATTCTACTGACATAGCCCCCTGGTTTAGTGGGGAAAACTGTGAGGATACCTGATGAGTTTTTGTTTAGACCACAAATACCTATGGACGAAGAGGGGTGACAGACTATCCCAATAGAATTAGAAGCAGCCATAGTATGAAGGGAAATGGCAATGCTCGAAGAAGTAGATGATAAGGGCAGACCATTGAGAACAGTAATAGCTCTCGAGGAAGGGTAAAGATTGACTGACATAACTGATGACAACATGCTCAGGGAAGACCAAACAGATGATGAAGTGGTATTCTTTATGAGCATCACATATTGGATAAAAATAGAAAAAAAAGAAGTCCCATAGCGAATTGCGATAATGCAGCAGCATCCAGCATTTTTTCAGGAAGACCTGGAGAAGGTGCCAAGCCCTTATGACGTAGGTTTATTAAAAGGAATAGGGGAAGTTAAAATAAAGTTGAAGCCAGGAGCAATTTTACCTCGAGCAAGACAGTACACTATGGGCCTCATCACGAGTCTGGCGGTAACCCTTAAATGCGGCAGTAGTGCTATTACCACCACATTTAAGGGCCTGCCAGATCATGGGCTTGGCGGATTTGCCCCCAGCTCTGAGCTGGGGGCAAATCTGCCACAATTTTGCTGATTTGCGGTGCTATTACTGCTGGTGCTAGTACCAACAGCCGTAATAGCGTAAAACTTCCCCATTGGGCCAAATGGTGAATGGGGAATTCCCAAATGGGCACAATGGGCAATGGGAACCAATTGTTCCACCAAACCCGTGATCTGGTGCTAATAGCACCAGGGGGTTTGGTGGTAGGGTTAATAGCCCCGGCCATAATACCACCAGGGTTAGTACCCAACTCGTGATGAGGCCCAATGTCTGGAGAGGCTGATAATGGTATATTTCAGATCATTTCAGCACTGATGAAACAACAGATTCTGGTGTCATCAGAGTATTCGTTTTAATACCGTAATGTATTCGATCAAAAAATCCAAAGAAAGGTCGTGGAGATTTATACAAGATATGGGACCGATTAACCAGATTGTAGATGCAGAGTTTGCTTTAGTTTCTAATCCAGTGACAATACTATCCAGTATCCCGGTGGAAGCTCGATATTTGTGATCGATTTGAAAAAGATTTTCTCAATCTCGTTGCACAAAGACTCACAAGACTTGACTTCCTTTATGTTCCGCCAAAGTTGACTGAAGCATACTGACTTGCCCAAGGGGTACTGTGAGTCCCCATTGATCTTTAAAAGAGTCCTACAGATGGATTTAGGCGATATTGATCTTAAGAGTGCAGTAATACAATACGTAGATGACATTTTAAGTTGAAACACCATGGACGATGAGTGCAGACAAGATTATATTCAGTTGATGACTATCCTGGCAGACAAGGGATATAGAGTAGACAAGGAGAAGTTACAATTCTGTCGTGAAGAGGTATTATTGCTTAGGGCAGTTAATTTCACATTGAGGAAAGAAAGTGACACCTGAAAGAGCCGAGGCAATTATGAAAACCTCAAAGCCATACATAGTAAAACAGATGCAACAGTTTTTGATGTTATTTTACTATGTTAGAGCTTGGTTGTTTAATTACAGTACATACACAAGAGCCCTTTTGAAAGCTTTAAAGAAAGCATAAGTGGATACAGTAAAAACAGAATGGACTGAAGAAATAGAGGAAGGGTTTGAGGAACTGAAAAAAGCAATTTGTACAGCCTATGTTTTAGGAATTCCCAATTATGCTGAGGAATTTGATTTGTTTTCGCACAAACAAATGGGACAGTCGTGACAACAGTACATGCACAGAGAACCACATTTGGGTACAAGCCTTTAGCGTATACAGTGGGATTTTAGACCCAGTTATGAGAGGACACTTTCTTTGCGAGCAGTCATTGGCAGCTGCCACATTCGCAGTTGAGAAATCTACAAGTATTGTTATGGGCGGCTCCATGACTTTCTTTGTGGAGTATGCTTTGTTTGCCATTTTAGAGAAGCCCAAGGGCACATTGATATCCCAAAGAGCTTCAGCTTATGAGGTAATATTTTTGAACCCAACGATTAAGATTGTAAGATGTGAAATAGTGAATACTGCCACGTTTGTAGATGAGCCAGTAGAAGAAGGCGATCATGTGCATGACTGTGCTAATTATGTTGCATTTTATGACGATATACCCCGTGTGAAGGAGAATGCTTTGGCGTTATGGGAAATTCTCTTTATTGGTGGTTCTTAACAAATTCATCAGACTAGTGCAGAGGCATTCAGACGCATCAGTAGTGAGGCACAGATTAAATGGATAATTTGAAGTTGTAGCAAGTGCAAGACTACCGTCTCACTTTTCATCGCAAGCAGCAGTATTAGTGGCACTTATTGTCGAGCTCGAAAAGCATGAAGGGCAGGAAGTGATGGTGTACAGTGACTCTGCCTATGTGACGTCAACCATACATGCAGGGTTAGAGCAATGGAAAGGGAGGGGCTACCTCGGTGTGGACGGCACTCCAGTTCAGCACGCATCCTTATTGGACAGGCTTATTAAGGCACTACAACTCTCAGTGGCCACAGCGGTCGTTAAATGCACAGTGCACACTAAGCCAACAGATGTTCTCTCTTGCTGGAACGTAGCCGCAGATGAAGAAACCAAAAGGGTTGCATATTCACCAGATATTTTGAGGTTTGATATTGAGAGTATTGAAGAAAAAGTAGTTAGAACCATGTTAATGCAAGAAGGGTTTAATACGTTATCGATAACCCAGCTAAGGAGATTCAAGGGAGTGCACCGCAGGAAAAGCAGGAATTATGGAAGTGAAGGGGGTGTTCTTCATCCTCCACTGAAGCGTTATGGTGACAAGACAGCACTGGAAATCCAGAGATGCCTGTAGCATTATTAAAGATCACGCTTAAACAGCTGCATTACCTTGCACATATAACTAGGAAGAGTCTTGCTGCATCGATTGCAGAAGACTGGTTCATTCCGAATTAGTTGGAGCACGTTGCACTATTTATGGTAAACTGCATAGTTTGTCAAATGTTTACTGATGGACATACACTGAGAACAATTAGAGGGGTAATACCTTGACTGAATGGTCAGTTTCTGCATTTACATATCGACTATGTCGATATGCTGCAAGTATGTAATAGATATAGGTATCTATTAGTGGTGGTGTGCTCCTTCTCTAGGTGGATCGAGGCAGGTCCATGTACACACCCTGATGACACTTGCGCAGCAAAGTTTTTAGTACGCAAAGACTTTCCAAGATGAAGTGTGTGTGAATTGCTCAGATCCGACAATGGGCCTCATTTTGTTAATTAACTATTTGAGCAAATAGAGCTACTATTGAATATTAAACACAAGTTTTCTTCTGCGTATCACCCGCAAGCGAACGGCATATGTGAGAGACTCAATGGCCTCCTTAATGAAATGATTGCCAAGATTAAATTGACTTTGAAAGAAGGGATGGCTATGTTGCCTATCCCTTGCTTTATATGCTGTTCGAAATCAGCCAGGATTAGACCATTACATCACCCCTCATGGACTAGTAACATGGCGTCGAATAAAAACGCCCCTCACTCCAAGCAAAGGTGATGCTCAGAGTATAGCTAAAACTTTAGGTGTTGAAATGCATAATTATTTGACATGAATGACTTCTAGCATCTCTCTCGTTTCAGGTCAAGTCAAGCACTAGGGGGTTTGGTCTCAGAACACAGAAGAAGACAATTCAAAAACCGACCCACTACAACTACTATCAGCACCTAAGTTACAATTTGGAGTCCTAGTGCTTATTAAAAACGTAAATAAAAAGTGGCATGAGCCACGATTCAATGGTCCCTTTTCATTTGAGAATATAACCGCTTCAGCTGTAAACGTCCAAGGAAGACGAGCTTGGCTTCACTTAAGGTATGTAAAAGCCTATAGAGGTGAGAACCCCCTCCAAGCGTTGTTGGTCTAGAAGCAAGGCAAGCAGAAGAATTTCAGCATGTGTAGACTCGATCGATGGCAAAGACGATAAAGCCACCAGCTAATGATACAGATGTATTTTGAACTAACATTCAGTGGACACTCCTTATAGATATTCTAGCAGGAGTGCAAATACTTGCTGAGAATTTTAGGAACTTTGAAAAAGAACTTTAGAAATACACATTGAAGTGTCAACATCATGCCTAAATGTCAGTTTGTGAACAGAAATTGAAAATCAGATCAGATTCCAGATTCATTTATGACAAATACCTGTTCGGCTAACCACATATTACTTACTGACAGCGATGTTCATCCGCTTGTGCTTTCTATTTTTGTATTTATATTTGAAGTTTATACTGCTTTTGTCAGAAGAGACGTTGATGTTTGTACTTTTTTACAGGATCCTAAAAATAGCCAATGATAAGAAGGCTTCTCATTGCAATAATTGAGCACATTTACAGTTGCAAGTATAAAGAAATGTGATGGCTGTATTAAAGATGAGCAATGTAGAAACTGGCACGGTTCTAGAGAATGAACAACTGTGACAAGTACCAAGTTGGCGCAAAAGGTGGATGCCTATGTTTTTGTGCATAATATATGCTGGTACGATTACTCTTTTTGTCTTTCTTTTTCTCATGTTTCACAGTCTCTATCATGTTAGTACTCCTGCTGAGGCAGAGGCCCCTATGGTCCTCCCCACTATGAAAACTGCTCTTGATTTACTTCATGATTATTACACAACCTTTGCATTTGGGAGACATAAGAGAAATCTAGACAGCGCAGCACACCTGGGTAATAACATGTATCAGCACATGAGAAAGGTGGGAGAGAGAACATCTAAGGAGAGTTGCTACGTTTGCGCTCTCATACCCTATGCCATGAATACAGTGCAAACTTTAATTTCCAGAGAACCTCCAGAACACAATGCCAGATACCTCATTCACCTTGCAGCATGTATGACCAGAGGACAATTTCAAGGAAGTTGGGCCACTTTACTATGGACATCAAAATGGCCATTTCGATACCAGGATGACTATATCAAGACCACACAGATGGAAAAGGAACCTGCATGGAAGAGAAAAATGCTTGTGTACCCTGCAGCAGGACAGGGCGAGGTGGTCATTGAAGAGATGAAGAAAATGGACTGCCCTAATATAACAGAAATAGCTGGATCGACTGGATCTTGGGAACAAACTCAAGTCTTAGTCTATGGATGAGTGAAGTCCAATAAGAGATGGGAAGAAGAACTGATGTCCTGTGCAGCATCTCAACTATTGAAGCCAGAATATGTGCAAGAGGTATAGAGAGTGAACAATGGGTGTTTGAAGTCATGGGCTAAACATGCCAAACTACTGACATGGGTACAAGATTAATCAGGTCCAATGATAGTGAGTGCATTGGCAGATGCACCATTATGCTTCCAAAGAGACAGAAAGAAGCATGTGGGTGATAACAAGTATTGTAAACTACAGTGGAAGTTTACAGGATGGGAGCAGGAATAGCCATCCTGATGGAGGATCGATATTGGGTTTGTGGACCTACGGCCTACATGAAGCTGCCAAAGGATTGGGGAGGAATGTGTTCCTTGGTGTTTATTTATGTTCCAGAATTAGTGATTCCTCAGAGTGACCTGAACATTGGAGAATTTCCAAAGGTAGATTTACTTTTCAGGCAAGTCAATAGAAGCATATGATGCCATTCCTTAAGAGCACAGGTTGTTCAGCAAGACGGCTTCAATATTTACAACTATATTCATGCCTGGGATGCAGACGATGACCAATGCCAAGTGGTTGCAGATTACGAGATGGGAGCTTCTGCAGACAATCAACACCACCATAAAGGGAGTCAATGCTATAAAAGAAGCTGAGGGCCATACAATTAATGACCCGGCAGCACAGATATATCCTTGATATGATCACAGCCATGGAAGGAGGAGTTTGTGCCGAAATCGGGCCATCATGTTGCACATTCATACCTTCTCAGATGACGAGAATGGCACCTTGACAGAGGCCATAACGTTGCTGGTGAACCTGCCTAACAAGATGGAAGACGAGACAAAGGACATTGAGGAAGGACATTGAGGATGACAGATGATTTGCTTCCATATTCTCATGGATTTCACAGTGGATGGAAAACATCTTCAAGTTGCTTGGAGCAATATTGGTGATGGTGATGGTTGGATTCTGTGTAATCAGGATAATTGCACAATGTAAGATGTAAGAAGACGGCAAAGAAGGCAGTAGGAATGAAGATCATGATCGATGTTGAATATCGGTTTGACTGATGAAGATGTCAGAAAATACATAGAGGCCAGCATTGTAGCACCTGAAGGAACAAAGTTCCTGTATCCAAAGAATCACAAGAATTACATACGAGGGTGGGTCCATTGTAATCCGAATGGACAGTGAAACTACTTCACCTGGAGGTTGATGAGCATGTTAAATCAGCCGGCACCCTGAGGAGCGTGATGAAGAGCTGGACTCCGAAGAAGCAATATCAAGATGTTGAAACTGCTGAAGAAGTGGTCGATGACTCGACCAGAGGGGGGAATGTAGAGGAGCAGCTACATTCCTCTGCAGGAAATCCTGTACCTACCTCCTATATGTTGGAAGCCTGAGATTGTGCGATGCTTAACACCAGCAGTTTTGCCAATTCCGCAGCGAGTGTTTGAAAGAAAGTACCCACTAAGAAAATCCTATCAAATGTATCCACGCAGAGATGACTGAGGGAGGAACTCCCTGAAGGAATATGAAAAAGGATATAAAACAGGAGCTGGTGATGTCATGAAGGACGAGTGTGACGCCCTGAGAATCCTGGCTGAAGAGAATGTATGGACATTACAGAAACAGATGACGAAGTTAAGAATCAAGTAAACTTTCATATGCGAAAACAAGATTGCATGTGTGCGAAGCACTGCAGAAAATGCAACCGTTCAATAAACTGTACAGGTCCTGTGACGCAAGTAGATTAAGTAATCTTAGAAGCTGGCTATGTGTAGTAAATAGACTGAAGGCGAAGCCACCATTGTATAGAAACTGGACATCGGTGTAATGAATCTAGTAAGCAAGGACCCCTGGAGAAAACGGCGAGAACTGTGTCGCAGCACGAATTAGCAGAGATCCTGGAAATCAATGGTGAGGCTGCCTGGCCTGGCGTCAATGCTGAAGCAACCAAGGCCGGTTATCTATTCTTAAAGGCAGTACATGTGAGATGCTGAATCATCCCCTGTTAAGGTACAAAGAAACAACACCAAGCGTACCAAGTTTTATTAATTTAAGACATTTAAATGCTGCAAAATGGACCAAATCAGGGTCTCCTGTCATGTGAGCCAAGGATGGAAATAGAGTTGAGCGTGGAGTTCTAGAATAGCGATAATGAAAGCCTGTACGTCCATATATTCCCAGAGACAAAAGGACACATTGCAAGCCCAAGTTCAAAGACAATCTTCATGGCAGAAGGCATGGGTAATGAGAGATGTGGGGCTAATTGGGTGGGGAGACAAAGTCAAGTCCACCTCCTGGCACCTGGGTCTGAGCTGACGTACTGCTAAGTGAACCGAATGTTCCAGAATGGCACGAGTGTGCCAACCAATTATAGTGGCCCGTATAACAAAGGGCCTTATATTCTGAGAGCCAATGATATACTGTGTATTTAAAAGTGTTGAAGATTACATGTTTTAGAGGTAGGCATGAGTTGTCCGCCTGACAGTAGACAGCCAATCACAATCCCACCTCTTATAGAAAGTATACTTGGATGTTCCCTTGAGCTTATCACAAGCCCTCATAGGTTTTTCTTATTTGCTTGTCACGATCCATGCCCCTGACCCCCCTCAGGTATAACAGCCCCCTGGTAGCAGTGGGGCTAAAGCCCTTCATACTGGCCCCAATGGCCTTAAAACTCCATCCGAAACATACATGGAGTCAGTCCTGGTGCCTTTGTCGCCAGGCTCATTATCAGGAATAAAGCAATACTAGTTTTGGATCTTAATCCAACATGGAGGCCTATTACACAGCTCAGTTCTTTAGAACCAAGCCATGCGGTCTAGTGTTTTGGGTGTGGCTGGGCCTTGAACTACTTGGCCTGGAACTACTTTACCTGGGCTATTTAAACCACACGCAAACAGCAGAACATGCTTTGCATTATTCTGCACTCCTGTAGCGTAACGATCACCGTGTCCAGCTCCTGCTCATCTGCTTCTCCGGCGGCCCGATCCTGAAGCCCTAGATTCGGATTCCATTAATAACCTGGAAGAACAAGAACAGCATTAGCGAGCATGAACACTTACCTGTGAAGTAACCGGTTTTGAATCCATCCTGCGCTTCGCTTACCTCGCCCATCTCTGGAGTTCGCCGCAACCTGCAAGGAGAAGGAACAAGGTCAGCATTAACAAAGCACTTATCTGGGAAAGTAGCGCTTCGATCGCTCATTACTCCGAAACATCACCTCAACCTGTACAAAGAGAAGAGAACACAGGTTAGCAATTAACACCAATAAACAGCGCAGCGCTCAGCGCATCAATAACTCTTCGGCATCAGTGCGGCAACTCCGAGATCGCATACATTCCTGTGAAAACAAAAAGAGACATTGTTAGGGAACAGCATAGAGGAGCAAGACACAGAGAAGTCAGAGAAAACAGGGTGAAAGAAAGAGACAGCATAAAGACATAAAAGACATTATAACTCACCTGGAAGACAGCAAGCAGTTTCAGAGTCACAGCCAGTCTGGACCCAGCATAAGGGCACACAGACCAGTGAAGCAATTAGGTCCACGGAATGCCCGCACCAACCGCGCGCCCCTGCACAGAGACGCAGGACGGAGAGTTCAACGAACAAAATCCTAAAGTGAGCAATAACACCAAGGGAGGGGATTTGGACCAGAGGGAGGTGGGAGTCCACCCATCACAGAACCAGTATCTTAACCCTCTGTTCTCCTGTTATAGGTGCTACCCAACCTCTGGCACATAACCAAGCAGAGAGGGGCCCGGGATAGCGCTTAGACCTCCATCCAGTATCATGTGGTGCCCCCGTGGATACCAGGGGAGCGTAACATTGCCACGTAGTATGACTGTTTTGAGAGCCCAATCGAACATTCTTTGATGTCCATTATAAACTCAGTGTTTTAGATAATTAATAATAAAACAACACCTTTGCCATCTTCCTGAGTTGGTTTGATTATTTGGTGTCAGAGTTATTCTGCATCCCCATCCAATGCATGCACAATATCCAAAGGGCCCTACGCTCACAAGTAAACGGGTTCCAAGAGTAATTGTCAGATCCCTCCTAAAGTGCTGCCAATTCAGAGGTCTTGCAGACTATACCATTATACATCTGTCGTCCACATGGATGCTCTAGATGGCCCCATGATTGAGAGTTAATGCCCAATTAGGCAAATGGTGCTGCTCCTGGTGAGCACACTGGTGGCTTGAGCAAAATATCTGGTTGCCCTTATGTTCCACAGGATGGGCCCTGAAATAGACATGATGGGCCCCAAGGGTGGTCGGAGAGAAGAGGAGGAAATGGGAACAACTTTTAATTCATCATGTTACAGATACAGTAAATATGTTTATTTTCACCTCTTCTATAGTCGAGTGACGGTACTGTCCTTCAGCTTCCAGAAATCTAGTTACTCAGTTTTGTAAGAAATTAGAAGTGCAGGTACTGAGGGCAGGGTAGGACCGGCACATTTATATCACGGCTTTAATGTCTGTCCAAACACACTAGGATTTGACCCCCAGTCTCACATTTACTCACACTCATTCCTTCTCAACTTCAGTGCATACTTGCTGTACCCCTCCGCCCCAACCAATTATTTTCCCACCAAAGCTCTAATATCCCAGCGACCAAAACGATATTTCCACCCTCAAATCCTCTCTCACACTCTGATCATGTGAGCTCCTATAGCTACATACATGCCAACATTATCCATTCCATTCGAGAGCTGCTAGTGCAGTCCTGGTTTAAACTTTGCATTCTGAGGTTTGTTGTTTTAGATTTCCCCCATTTTAAATCCAGGACTAAAAGTCCCAGGATATATATTTAAAACCAGGACTGAACTAGCATCTCTCAAAAGAAAGAGCTGCTTTTAGTCATCAAATGATGAACAGGCACACTTGTGCACATATGTTACACATCGATTGTAATTTAATAATAATTTTGAAACTAGCAGTTTCGAGCGTCTTCACTGTCGAATTTTCATTACGGTAGTCATTAAATGTGTTTACTGATTTCCTAGCATAAAACGTTCACATAACTTGCCATTATATGTACCTTATTCATGGGTGTTTGACCATTCCAATATGGAGGTCATTGCATTGGAAAGATATCACCACTCTTACTCGTAGCGGTCACATGACCGTTGTGCATGTGATGAGACTCGAGTGGGGACGCTCTGGAACTGCCTTTCTTTTTAAACTCTATGATGTGCATGCCGCATTTGGATTTTATAGGTCTGAGGAAGCCTGAGCATTCAGGCGGAACGCGTGACTTTCTTCCACCCGTGGGGTGAGTGCTTTGTGCAACCTTACGTCTGTCACAGGGGTGAATGATTTCACCTCTGTTTTTTGTAATGTGCTGTATTATGCAATTATAAACATGAGATTTTAAATAGCTAGGTCTTGTGTGCTGGAGTACTTTTATACATGCCCACTGGGTGGTTTTTTGCAGTGTTACAACCGCGCAGGGGCTTGTGTGTTTTTTCACATTAACGAATTTGGCTAAATTCGTTTTACCAGCACCAGCCACTCAATGAGGGAGAGCACCATTTTTTAGCTAAATTGGTATATTCATATTTGGTTTATGACATCCTATATTAGTCAAGGTGTGGCCCCCCCGTCTTTTTATGAGGGCCATTGTGTTTTCCTATATATGGTGAACACATGTGAGATTTGAAACTGGTGATTTTTTCTGACCAGGGGGAGACCAACTAAGCACCTCTTAGCCACGGCTTAGTGGAGTGAGAAGGTTATAGCACAAATCGATACGTCCTGTGTTATTAAGCTCAGTCACATAGCTATTTTTTATACAGCACATTCAATAGATTTAGCATGGGCCATAGTTCTCTTTAGCCCGTAGCTATGACAGACCAGGTTGAAGCCAGGAGACGAGCAGCAGCAAGCATTTTATTTAATCAAGAGGCAATAACAACAGAAAATGAGGTGGACAACAGTCTTCCAGCGAGTCTAACGGTGCAGCCAAAGTTAGACAAGCTTGAAAAAATCAAGAAAAAGGAGATATCTAAATGGTAGGAGGCAATAACTCTACAGACATATCTTGAAGTTTAAAGAATCCCTAGAGGACTGAGAATCATCACGATCCCAACGTTTGAAGATATGAATCCTGAACTAATCAAGGAATGGACAGATCACACCAACACATGCTCCTTCAAGATGATTGAAAGTTAAGTAAAATATGCGAAAATAGATAGAACCAAACTCCTTAAAGATATTGAAGTGATGGAGGAACAGCTTTTCTCTTCAGAAGATGGCGATGTATGTAAGAGGAGAATGTCGCGTCTGGAAGAAAATCTGGTGAGACATGAGGGTGAGATCAGAATGAGAAACAACACAAGTTCAAACGGGATCGTATAGATTACGAACAAGGGAGGATTTATACTTTTGCCAAGACATTTGATAATCCCATCAAGATGAGACTGCAACAAATGGAAATCAAAAGTGTTCAAGCATCAGCTCCTATAAGTGAAGAACCGTGCAGTTCAGAAATGAGCTTATCAGAAACAGAAGGAATGAGTTCAAAACAATAATTTTTTTAGAGGAGTTCAAACTACTGCACACAGACAGCAAGTCACAAAGAAGAGGACAAGGCCAATACAAAGGACCAGGAAGAGGGGCAGCAACAAGAGGCAGCAGAGGAAAACGAGGCAGGGGAACAAATACAGACAACCAATTGCCTATGGCAACGAGATCTGGAGTCAAACAGAAGGGGAAAACCCAAGGCAACAAGACCTCCAACTGAAAATCTTTAATATTTCGGAAAGAAGTTTGACAGATCATGAATCATCGGTACTTTCCCTGGGTCTCTCCTTTAGCCCTTCCCATATGTTTGACTATACTTCCACCAGAATTGATTTATTTAAATTTACCAGAAGCTTAAACTGACTAAAGTTCATGCCACTAAAATCGAAGAAAATCAAGGATCAAAGAAAAAACAGGCAGTGAAAGATGTCTCCATATTATTGGAAAAAGATCTAACTAGTCTTTTATGTTTAGCGAATATGGAAGAATCTATGTAATCAAATATGGATGAAGGCATCAGAATGGATGATTCCATGTTAGAAGCAACATTTGGGATCTCTACTGATATGAACTGTCCAACTAAATTTAGACCTCAGTCCATCTTCTGTCCTAATATAACATGTGGCCCTATTGACACTTTCGAAGAGTTAGTGATGAAAGATCTGAAGAAATTATCTAGTCAAATCTTACCGGCACATCGCAATCTTAACTACACGCAATTCCAGGTATTACAAATGTTGAAGAGTGACCATTCCATAGTCATACGTCCTTCAGATAAAGGCGGAGGAATTGTTGTCATGGACAGCGAAAAATACGAATTGGAAGCCAAGAGACAATTGAGCACCAACTATATACCGATAGAAATGGAGACATTATTGGAAACCAAAATGATATATCATGAAAGGTTAAAAGAATGGTGTGAGTTGGAGCTCATAGATCACAATGAATATTTATTTCTCAAGAATGCCCATCCAGTAACTCCTTTGATTTATTTCAAACCTAAGATCCACAAAAGTCTAATGGATCCTCCAGGTCGCCCCATTATTTCTTCGATGGGCAGTTTTCTCGAGAATACATCCAAATATTTGGACTTTTTCCTTCAGCCGTTTGTTTTGAGTTTGAGCTCATACATACGAGACACTCTGGATTTGCTTGCTAATCTGGAGAATATTAATTGGGAGCCTGGTTACTTTCTTGTGCCACTTGATGTAGTATCTTTGTATACTTCGATTCAGCATACAGCGGGCATGAAGGCATGTCGAGCGTTTTTGGAAAGCAGATCGATCAGTTATCGGCAACACAATAAGATGCTATTGAACATGTTGCAATTATGTCTTGAACATAACTATTTCCTTCATGAAAATTAACTTTATAAGCAAATATGAGGGACAGCTGTGGGGTCGTGCATGGACCCAACTTACGCCAACCTATGTATAGGGTGGTGGGAGACACATCAGGTGTGGACAGAAGAATTGGAACATTGGACCCAACCCATAAAAATCTGGTATCGTTTTCTAGACGATTTGTTTATTATTTGGAATGGGACTGAATTGGAATGTATGGAATATGTGAATATTCTTAATGACAACATATTCAATTTAGACTTAACAACGGTTATCAGCAAACAGAATTTGGTATTTCTAGATGTGGAATCCCAGGTAGAGAATGGTAAGCTGACATCTAAATTATACAGAAAACCCACGAGTTCCAATTCAACTCTCCACACCAAGAGTCATCACCCAAGAGCCCTAATAGACTCTATTCCCTATGGAGAATTTTTGTGAGCTTGCAGTAACAGCAGTGATTACGTGAGTGAAGCCAAAAACATCAGAGATTCATCATACGTGGCTATGGTAAAAATGTTTTTTCCAAAAGTTTCATCAAAGCAGAAATACCTATCAGAGAATCCTTATTGTCTAGAAAAATCAAAGCAAATAACAATAAAATCAGGCTTATTACAGGATTTAACCATCAAGCCAAAGAAATTAAAATGATAATGAACAAACACTGGAAGGTTCTGCTCACTGACCCTCCTCTTAAGCTGGTGTTGGATACCTTTCCCCATGTCACTTATCGGAAGGCTCCTACTCTTAAAACTATGTTGTCTCCCAGTATGGTTATCACTAGATCAGCTGAAAGCACAGGGATGATTCAGATCAGTAGAACTGGCTTCTACAAATGTGCCCACTGTAAATTGTGTGTAAATTGTGTGATCATGTATCTAAGGTTCCTTTTCAGAGTGGGAATGGCCAGTGTTGGAAATATAAACATAGAATCTCCTGCACTACGAAATATGTAGTATATGTGATCACATGTGTCTGTGGACTTCATTATATAGGCTCGACAATAGGTCCTTTAAATATGCAGATTTTCCAACATTACAGAGCCATCAACAATGGAGATTTAACATACCCTCTCACTAGCCAGTTTCAAGAGAAGCACAATGGCCATGTGAAATTTCTAGCTTTCACGGGGTTGTCCCATATACCATTAAATAAAAGATTAGGCAACCGTGAATTGAGATTGAGGCAACTAGAAGCGACACTCATATGTAAGTTTGACACCTTGAAACCGAAAGGTTTGAATATAGATGCTGAACTATATGTGTTTTTACAAACATTAGCTTTTTCATTATGACGATTGTTTACACCTTTGAATCATGATATGTATGTTGTTTAGATTTATGTATACCATCATTATGAGGGCATCATTGAACTATTTTCGATATCCAGGAAGAGTTACACAATTTCTTGTTGCACACTTGTTTATGGGTAATTCCTTGTACTAGATGATCGATTGGTTATCAGGCTAGCTTCCAGAACTGCTTCTAAAAGGGCATATAATGATGTACTGATTTATTTATACTATGCCCGTTAAACATTTAGACATCTCTTCACTGTAATTCATTCAGTTGCTGAGTTGTTGAATTAGGCTGCTATCCCCTTGTACTGTATTATTGACATAGGAATTGTTATTTGCACATGCTAATTAATCTAGTTGCTCATTTTTTAAATTAGGCTGCTACCCTTTTGTACTGTTATATAGACATAGGAATTTCTATTTGCACATTGGGAGGAGTTATACTATGTAACGTTTTCTCTTTTCTCTTGACTCCGGTTCTATCTGAGCAGGTGTATAACACGTAAGATCGCATATGTCTAGAGCATTATTCTCCCATGAAATATTTACCTGGGAAAGGGGCACTTGCCCGGCATTACAGTACTGATTATAGGTACGATTTGCAGAAATAGGGCATTTGCCCACTTATGATTTGATTGCTGCCGTTTTGCTCGTAGCCCTTGGCTTGGAAGTACTTTCCCTATGTGGGGGCGTATGTCTAATAGCAGACATCTGAGCTGCTTTTAGTCATCAAATGATGAACAGGCACACTTGTGCACATATGTTACACATCGATTGTTATTTAAAAATATTTTTTAAACTAGCAGTTTCGAGCGTCTTCACTGTCGAGTTTTCATTACGGTAGTCATTAAATGTGTTTAGTGATTTCCTAGCACAAAACTTTCACATAATTTGCCATTATTTTTACCTTATTCATAGGTGTTTGACCATTCCAATATGGAGGTCATTGCATTGGAAAGATATCACCACTCTTACTCGTAGTGGTCACATGACCGTTGTGCACGTGATGATACTCGAGTGGGGACGCTGTGGAACTGCCTTTCTTTTTAAACTCTATGATGTGCATGCCGCATTTGGATTTTATAGGTCTGAGGAAGCCTGAGCATTCAGGCGGAACGCATGACTTTCTTCCACCCGTGGGGTGAGTGCTTTGTGCAACCTTACGTCTGTCACAGGGGTGGATGATTTCACCTCTGTTTTTTGTAATGTGCTGTATTATGCAATAATAAACATGATATTTTAAATAGCTAGGTCTTGTGTGCTGGAGTACTTTTATACATGCCCACTGGGTGGTTTTTTGCAGTGTTACAACCGCGCAGGGGCTTGTGTGTTTTTTTCATGTATATATATATATATCTGAAAGAGTAGGGTAGCTGCCATGTTGTGCGATGTTTAGAAACACTAAAAGTTAAACCCACTTGTCATTTTGGGATGATGAATCTTTCTCCTCTCTCAGCCTCCATCATCCACACCCCCTTGTCCTATCAGCAGGAAGTGGGCATATTGGGGGGAGGTGGAGGGAGAGAGCTAACCAATTCGTATCATGGGAATTATGAAAATAATGGAGTGTCACCATCCCTATAAGAGATCAATTTTCAATCTGAGAGGGGTTTTATGGCTTGACCTTTCCACTCTATTCCTAGAGGTAGCCTACTTCTGGACCCTTGCGAGGAACAACTAGCAGAGAGGCAAGGAGAGCTACCCAGGCCATCAGGGTAAACCATGCCAGGAGAAGAGCTGGTTATCTGGAAAGGCCTAAACCTTGCATGGGAGACAGAGACTGAGAAATCTAGAAGCTAGCTGGGCCTGCCATTTGAGGAGCCAGAGGAAGACTGGGTTGCTGGGGACTATCCTAGACTGAAGCCTTTGACCAGATCTGGGCTGTCCTCAGAGGATCCTTGTTGTTTCCCATGTAAGTAGATTAATCCAAATGCCATAAAAAGTGTGGGAGTGGGAATCTGCCAGCCTTAATCTCCACCGCATATGGCGGGTAGGGGGGTGGAACTGGGGAGACCCCTGGCACATTTTATTAAGTATAACTCAAATTAATTCCACATAGAAAACCAACCTATCCATTTAAATTGAAATGTGTGGGAAACTGCCTGCCTTAATCCTTTTCATTAAATTGTGGGGTGAGGTGAAACTGTGTAGACCATTAGTGCATTGAATTAAAGTTAAAACAATTAATTTTCATATAGAAAAATCACGGGATGAGTGTTGGCAGAGTTCAAAACTAACAAAGTTCATGCCAAGTGTGTTAGAGCCGGTATAGACAATAAATACTTGGGTAACTCTACCTTTCTGAAACCCCTGCATTCCGTATTGAAGGGGTGTGTGGTAACTCTACCTTTCTGAAACCCCTGTCTTCCGTATTGAAGGGGTGTGTCCGTACTCCCAAAATAAGTAACCTTAAAGCTGTGCCATTCAAGAGAATGTAGAGTGTGCAAAATGAAATTTCCCATGTATTCAATTGTATCCCAAATCAGAATCCCAAGTTCCTTTTCCAAACCTTGCCTTTCAAATTAAAAGCGCAAAATGATTTTCCCATTGTGTTTATTTCCCCAAACCCTGCCCTTCTAATAAAATGCCATAACAATTTCCTACCTGTATTCCCACTCCCTGTACATTGCCTCAAATTAAGGGGTCAAATGGACTAAGCAATCATTGTGTGAGATATATATTGTTCTATGGGTACAATTGCAAAAAATATGATGTAAAGTGAGGACTGCCCATCTCAAAATTTTACCTGTGCGTTGTAGTATCTGACAGTCGATTAGAAATATACGTCAGTCAATTGGTGCAAGTAATTTGAAATTGTGATATTGTGTAGTGCCACAGCGTTAGTGGCTGATGTCTTGGTGATGTTCCCATGATTCTTTGTCATAACATAAATAAATACATATTCTTACTATACAATGGCCTGATTCCTAGCTCATTGGTGGTAAAGAGGGTATTTGCTGAAGGGTACGAGATAGATTGGAGGCGTTACTAAAGTTGAATCTGCTAAGTGCTTTGTTGCGCACCACCTTGCTCGCAGCGGGAAAGGATCTCTCTGAGTTGAGAGCGACCTCCCAAAAACATCGGGGTGAAACTGGGGGCTCGTGGCTGGGATTTGATTGAGAGTTTTTACCTGTGACAGTGCAGTAGCAGTAGACTATTAATTTGGGTGTAATTGCATTGGAGTGGATAGAAGGTTGTGTTGCATTGTTATGGTGCCATACAGACCTGTAGCCTGGGTTCCAGGGCGGTGTATAGATAAAACAGTGTTGATTTTAAGGTGTCATTATGAGTGGAAACTAAGCAGGAACAGAATTGAGATTTGTGCCCTTGCATAGAGAAGGTTGCAGAAAACATTTGAAAATGAGCACCATAGAAATTAATTTGGCCAAGAAGCACCTCCTATCCATATTGTTTATTAAAGGCGAATAGGTAGGACAAGAACATGAGATGGGGCAAGCCATAATCATGCAGGTGGTTACCTCTGCAAATATCAACATGTGGCAGGATAGTGGGCTGTTACATCAGGCCCTGCCAAACCTTTACATGACACAAACCAGCAAAGATGAGCAAATTAAAATGCCTCCGCTCATAGCATAGCTGTATTTCCATGTGCTGATCATGGAAGAAAGACACCAGAATAGTGTGTCCTCTGTGCAAAACCAGGCTGAGCTTTTGAATCAATCCCAGAAAGAGCTGAACTAATTAGAAGCGAAAGCGCAACAGAGGCATAATCTAGAGTTAAAATTAGAAAGTCTTATTGAACAGCTAAAAGATGAGTTAACAACACAACAACAAGGAAATGCAGCGCGCAAGACTCGATTGTTTGCACTGGAATGCGAGTATAAAGAATGTGTTGAAAATCTGAACGCAGGTCAACACAAATTAAATTAGCAGGTTGTTCATAATAGAGCCTGCTTAGAGGACATGTATACATTTCAATCACAGGAAAAACAGATGAAAGCTGAAAACAGGCAGTTAATTATCAAAGGGGTTGACTCTCAAGGTGTGTTTTATCAGATCCACCATGATCTGAACACCTTGAAACAGCAGAGAAAGTATTTGAGGGAAGAAAATAACACATTAAGTCAAGAAAATAGTGCCATGTTTCAGGAAGTGTGTTCGTTAAGGATGGACATGGAGAAAGGTGAGTCATGTTCTCAGGAACTGACTGACAGTAGGTTACAAAATGCACAATTAACAGAATGTGTGAGGCAAGCAGAGATTGACCTAGGGCAGTCAACACAGGTGAAAATTGTGCAAGGGGAGGATATTAGTCTCCTGAAAAAGAAACACTCTGAATATGCTCAGACGATGCAAGCCAACAAAAGGAAAATTAGTCCCATTGTGAAGAGAAAAAGGGACTAAGAGATCAATTAATGGCACAAAGGAAAGTGCTAGAAGTGGCTCAAGCACTGGTGCAGAATTGAAAACACAGCCCTCTGCATATCACCAAGAGATAGAGACTGAGAAAAACAAATATGAGAGTGTGGAAAGTGCAAATAGCCAAAGATAAACAGGCTTTGGGCACCCTGACCAGTCAGGGTATGGAAAAGTGCCCCCAATTATGGAGTGATGACCTCTCTACCAGGGACCTCAAGCCATCTCACCACCTCATATGTACAGAGTTGTTATGTCTGGCAGACGCCTTTGGTAATGTAGGAGGCAGTCCTTAGCATCATATGTGGATTCTGCAACATTGCGCCCTTGTTTCTGGGTAACGTTGCAGTCATCCTCTCAGAGACATGGCTGGCTCCGGCCCCGATGTCAGGCATAAACAGTTATGAGGCTGTGATCTCTACAGAACCCCACAACACTTCTCCTTTCTCACAACACATCCCTCTACTCGAGCATACACCCAGCTTCCCCGTCAGAGACCCCGCAACGGCTTAATTTCCTGGAATGCCACTGCATAACCAGGCAATGGCAGTGCCGTATTTACCCCATGAACACCATGGAACCATCCCCCAACAAAAAACAAACTATGATATTCAGTTACTCGCACTCACAGTGCACGGGAACCTAGCAATGTTCACAGCTACCAAGAAAATTCTCATCCAGACAAGCTCTTACTGTTCTTCCTACTCTGCCTTCACCTATGACAGCTCAGAGAAAATCCTGATTGAGTCACAGTCCTACTTCCTATTCCTTAAGGACATCCACTGCTTCAGTACAGTCAGTCCAGGTTGATGGCTCCTTTAATAAAACTCTCCAGCAAGGCAAACCTTGTCACAACTGCAAGACTTTAACCGAAGACGGATGACATCCAGGGTTTTCTTCCCCAGAGGATTTCCCTGTGGGTTCTGGGTTTCCCTTCGCAGTCAAACAGTGGAGGGGGATCTAGGGCTTAGGGGGAAACTTCTCAAATTCAGCATTCGCACTCAGAATCAGTTGCAATAATTAGTGCCTGCTATGTAATCCCTGACCGTGGTGGTGAAAACACGGTACTCCGCCAACAAATGGTTAGGGCACCACAGAGCTCTGAATTACCCAGGGACCACTACCAGGGGGTAAGTTTGAAGGAAACCCACACAAACTGAAGGAGTTTTCTGACTCCTGTACTGTGCAATTCACATTTAAAGGTTAATTCTTTCCAACTGACCGAGATAAAGTAAGTCACATGATTTCACAAATATCCGGGAACGCGTTAGCATGGACAACTCCCCTAGTCACCTTGAATAACCCCATATAGGATTCTTACCCAGCATTTGCTAACATTTGTCCCAGTAGGATAGCTCAGCGGCAACATGCTCGTCTTGGAAACAAGATGACACAGAGCATCACGGGTTCGATCCCCGGGTCCGCGCTTAGAAACCTCTGGGTATTAACCATGTTATAAATAACCTATCGTATCATATCATATCATAACTGTCTAAGAACCATGTTTGGTAGACAGGAATAATGGTATCCTCTCAAGAACAACTGTTAGATTTCCGCCAGGGTTCCCAAGACCTCCTCTTATACATCACTAAGTTTAAACAAATGGCATCTGACACTGCTTGGCCCGATGATGCACTTATCACCCTCTTCAGAGGAGGGCTTTCTGAAGACTTAAAAGATGAGGTGTCATGGGTACCACAACCAGGTTACCTGGCTGAGATGATTGCACTGGCAATGCAGTAAGATTACCGTCTCAAGGAATGCATTAGAGAAAGACAGAGGTATCAGAACCTCTGTCCTTTGGCGTTATCCTTACCTACTACCTCCAAGTCAATCCCATATGGGGAACTGATGCAGTGGGGAGTTACTCGAGGTCCTCTTTCCCCGGAAGAACGAGTTCGTAGATGTACTAATGGTCTATGTATGTACTATGGTTCAAAGGACCATTTGGTGAACGTCTGTCCAGTCGCTCCCCCTCAGCGTTTGGGAAAAGAATTCGTAGGGGGAACCACAATACAGGACAAGATTACTGGTTCCCCTACACTAAATGGCAATCCCCCTGAATATGATCATTCACATTCACCTATGGTCATACTCTTGGTTATCCTTTCCCTGGAAGCTGACAACATTGCTGAGGTCCCTGCCCTGGTCAACAGTGGGGCTGCTGGGAATTTTGTGGATGATCAATGGGCACTTACACAAGGGCTTCCTCATATAGCCAAGCTAGTATCAGTCCCGGTAGAGAGCGTTGATGGGAATCCTCTTACCTCTGGCCCCATAAAGGAACAGACTCACCCAGTTCGGATGAAGATGGGAACCCATTCTAAGATCATTACATTTGACATGATTAGAACTGTTCATTATCCAGTTATTTTGGCTTGGTTAAGGTAGCATAATCCCTACATTAACTGGGCAGTGGGTACCTTCTTTCTGGGATCGGCACATTGCCTCACAGTGTCTTACTTGGGAGGGTGATTGGGTTTGCCACTCCTTCCTTGCCTCCCTCGATGTCCCCGGTTGGTCCTCAGGTGCTTAACCATGTCCTAGACATTCCTGAACCTTACCAATCAAATCAGGAGGTGTTTTCTAATGCTCAGTATTCAGAATTGCCTCCACATTGCCGCTATGATTATGCTATTCCACTGATATCAGACCAGCCACGGCCCTTTGGAAGGAGGTATATTTTGTCCGCCTGAGAGAAGGAAGTTCTGAAGGCGCACCTGCACACCAACCTCGAGAATGGCCTTATCACTGAATCTACTTCCCCCACATGGGGCATCATTATTCTTTATTCTCAAGAACAATACGGAAGAGTTACGTCCATGCATTGATTTTAGAGGCCTCAAAAAAATTAGGATTCCTGACCATTACCCCATGCCTTTGATCCCAGATATTTTGAAGGCTGTAAAAGGCTTGGAGATTTATACTGAACTTGATTTAGGGGGGGCTTACAATTTGATTCGGGTCAAGGCAGGCGAGGAAAGGAAGACTGCATTCCGTATGCCCTTTGGGCATTATGAATACAGGGTAATGCCCTTTGGCCTTTCAAATGCCCCAGTCATATCAGCGCTACATGGACCACATCTTTTCCAAAATCCTATTACATTATATGATTGTTTATCTTGATGACATTTTGATTTTTTCTTCATCAGAATCAGAACACATTCTTCATGTTCAAGAAGTGCTGGGTCGACTTTGCAATGAACACTTGTACTGCAAACTCGAGAAATGCGAGTTCCATCAGAAGAAGGTGCAATGTATGGGGTACATTATGACCCCCCAAGGGGTAGCCATGTATCCGGCAAAAGTAGCGGCAGTTATTGACTAGGCTCCTTCAACGTCACTCAAGGAGAGACAATATTTTTTGGGATGTGCAAATTTTTATAGGAAGTTTATACCTGTTTATTCTGTGGTGATCCGACCCCTTTCAACACTTCTGAAGAAAGACACACCATTTGTATAGTCAACAGAGACACAGATCGCTTTTGACAGCTTAATGGCCCAATTTACAAAAGCTCCCATACTGATCACAACAGATCAAACCAAGCTTTTTATTGTAGAAACGGATGCCTTCCATTACACTCTAGGAGCCGTTCTTCTGCAAGAATCAGAGTAAGGAGTAGGATGCCCAATTGCCTATTTGTCAAAATCTCTCACCCTGGCATAGTTGAACTATTCTGTGTTGGAAAAGGAATTGCTCGCTATCAAAAGGGCCTTTGATGAATGGAGGCATTTATTGCCGGGAGCAGAATACCCAGTTGAGGTCCATACGGATCACCATAATCTCAAGGCCCTTCAATATGCGCAGACTAGGAATAGTCGTCAGGCTCGGTGGGCTCATTTATTTTCTCCATATAACATTGTCTTCTCATTTATTCCTGGAAGAGTCAATTTGCGGGCTAATGGTCTTTCTCGGAAAGACCCTGCTGGCCCTTGCCTGTTTTGTTTCGAACAGTTGTTTCTAAAGGCTGTGTTTCTACACGCAGTGTTCACCTTTTTACAGTGCTTGGCGGAAGACACAAGGACACAGGAACCTGAGATCCTGTCCAAATTGGCAAAATATCAACTTCACAAGAATTACAATTTGTACTTCAATGGGAACCAAGTTTATGTGCCGCCGGGTGATCTAAGGAAGGAAGTCCTCTACCTCACCCACGATTCTCCCACTACAGGTGGCCATCTCCCGTTTTGGATGTAAAGGACTATGTGGCCACCTGTGTCATTTGTTTACAGTCACAAACACCTGAATTACCCCCTGTGGGGCATCTAGTCAGGATGGCTCTCCCTGATCGCCCTTGGCAATACATTTCCACAGATTTCATTGTGGACCTTCCGCCGTCGGGCGGTTAAACCACTGTGAGGGTTGTTACTGACTACTTTACTAAATTTGCTCACTGTGTCCCCCTATCTGGGGTGTCTACAGCAGCCCAGATGGTACATGTTTTTCTTGAGAAAAGTCTTTTCTTGCCATGGCCTTCCAGATTCCATCGTCTCTGACAGAGGGTCCCAGTTTACCTCTCGCTATTGGCAGAAGTTTTGCACCATATTGGGCATCAAACGGGCAGACATTGGAGGGTTACCTACGTTGTTATATTTCATCAGCACAGGACAACTGCTCTGATCATCTTCCATTGGCGGAATTTGCCTATAATAACGCATCACACTTGGCTCTGCCATCCAGTCCATCTTTTTTCTCTTACGGGTTTCATCCGACTTGTTTGCCTGGGGTGTTGCCCACTGCCTCTCGTTTTCCCTTAGTTGATGACTTGGTCTGTCAGATTTAGGAGGGGCATCGTCATGCCCAGCTGGCTTTGCAGGAGGCTCAGGATCGAGCCAAACGATTTGCCGATAGGCATTGTGCCCCTGCTTCAGTTTTGTCTCCATGGGATAGGGTCTGGTTACTTCCCAATTTTTTCCTCGACATTTGGTTCCTTCAAAATTGGCTCCCCGGTATTTCAGCCTTTTCCGATCATTCGGCTACATGGGGCAGCCGCAGTCCATCTGCGTCTTCCTTCTTCTTGGTCAAGGATTCATCCTGGTTTTCATGCATCTCGTTTAAGCCTGATGTCCCGGTTCCATTGCTTTGCACAAAGTCGTCCCCTCCCTATAGCCACTGACTCTGGACCTGAATATGAATATGAGGTGTTTGGGATTTGTTACTCACACTACTTTCATGGCGCTCTTCAGTACCTAGTTGCTTCTGGGGTGCATGCGCCCCGGTTGATTCATCACTTTCCTCTCTTGCATCCAGGTAAACCAGGGGGGGCTCCCCTTCGGAGGGGGCTCCCCTTCGGAGGGGGCACACTGTTATGTCTGGCAGACGCCATTTGTCGCTATGGCGACGTTGGAGGCAAGCCCTTAGCATGAGATGTGGGTTCCGCAACATGGTGCCCTTGTTTCTGGGTAACGGTGCAGTCGTCCTCTCAGAGACACAGCCGGCTCCGTTCCCGATGCCGGGCATGAACAGTTATGAGGCTTTGATCTCTACAGAACCCCATGTGACTTCTCCTTTCTAACGACACATCCCTCTACTCGAGCATACACCCAGCTTCCCCGCCAGGGACGCCGCAATGGCTTTGTTTCCTGGAACGCCATGGTGTAACCCGGCAACAGCAGTGCCGTATTTACCCCATGAACACTGTGGAACCATCCCCCAACAAACAACGAACAATGCCATTCAGTTCCTCGTGCTTACAGCACACGGGAACCAAGCAATGTTCACAGCTACCAAGAAATACCAGTTCTCATCCAGACAAGCTCTTACTGTTCTTCCTACACCGCCTTCACCTATGACAGCTCAGATTGATTCAGAGTCCTACTTCCTATTCCTTATGGACATCCACTGCTTCAGTATAGGCAGTCCAGGTTGAAGGCTCCATTAAGAAAACTCTCCAGCAAGGCGTACCTCTCCAAAACTGCAAGACTTTAACCGAAGACCGACGACATGCAGGGTTTTCTTCCCCAGGAGGGTTTCCCTGTTGGTTCTGCTTTCCCTTTGCGGTCAAACAACAGAGGGGGATCTCGGGCTTAGGGGGAAACATCTCAAACTCAACATTCACTGCTTCTGATCCAGGTTAGTGCAAGCACTATATTTACACTCTGTAGAGGTTGCTTTGTTTGGTATAACAGAAGTGCAGCTGACTTCAAGCATACCACTTCTCAAGAAACAGGAAAATATAAGGCAGCTGGACTCACCCAGGCCTAGTCCAACTGATCCAGAATGCAAGTCCTTATCTGACATTGATGAGGGTTCAGAGTTACCAAGTAAAGGGGAAGGTGGCCGGACTAGTGGGCTTTGGGAATGTAAAAATACCATGCATGTACATTTGACCATGAAGGCTCCTATGATGAAAAGATCAGGGAGTTGGACTGGCATAAAATGAAGCTACAAAGGGACCATCTGGTAGGCTTTGCAGAAAGAGAAGAACCAAAGATTAGGCCTCAAAAGAGCACATCCCCACATTCAGGGAGGTGGTGGGAATTCCCCACCATCCCTGGACGGAGGGATGAGGAGGATGCGTACTCTCTGGTGCAAAAAGGGGAGTACAACGGAAAGTACCCCACTGTACCAAAGGAGAGAAGAGTCCAGACCCTGTAATTATGGGAGTTATTCCCAGTCTCATAAAAGTCGGGAGAGCTTAGAGGACAGGGAATATACCACCAACAGTAGTGCTCTGAGTCAGAGGATGAGTGGACTCGAGTGTAGCAGAAAAAAGGTAGTCTACCAAACAGAAGAAAAGTCTTGTGAAAGACCCAATTTAGCAGATAAAGGCCATAAAGAGATTCATGACTCCCTAAGAATGCCAAATATTCAGGATGGGAGCATCTAGAGCTGTATGACCAAATGATGACCTCATTTGGTATTAAAAATGATACAAATTGCATGGAATTTGTTAAGTGGACATTCTCACGTGAATACTCCAGCTTCTTTGCAGGGCTGGAGAACCAAGATCACCAAAAATGGTCCACCTATAAGGCGCTCATCCTTAAACACTTCTCAATTCATAGGAATCCACACGAGGCCGACAAGGGGGCATACAACCTGCATGTGGAGAAGGCCAAGCACCTAGAGAGTTTGTGCAGGAGCTAAAACGAGCATTTGCACATATTTCTAGGTGGGTGAATAGCAATAACCAGGAGATCATCAACAAATATTTCCATGTGGTCCCCAAATACATAATGACCCATGAGATTTCCATGAGCATAGGACCCTGGATTGGGTGATAGAACAGGCCACCAGGATCTATGAGGTCCAAACGCCCTCTGAAAATAAGAATAACCAAAAAAAAAAACACACCTGACGCTGTAAAGGTAGCAGAGGTAAAAAATATTCCCCCATTGGACTTGGAGACGGGGGCCTAAAAATACTCCTCCCACCAATCAGCAGAACGAAAGGCAGAGGAGACCCTCAGATCCAACCCAATTGGGTGGCAGCCAGGCAGGATAGCAGACCAACGCTCCATCTGACCCTGCCACCTACATCAGTCCGAGATACAAGGGTAACAGACCCATCCTGGGGTATGTCTACAATCCACCAGCGCAGAAAGGGAGGCCTGCACAGGTAGGTACCAACCCAGGAAACATCCCTCAAAATGTCCTTCAGGAGGGAAGTAATACTCCACCGCAACCTAAGCTTCTTTCCCAGATGCCTGTTGTGACTAGAGTGTATGAGTCTTGAGTGTTTGCAGTGAGAGGCCTGTTAGAATGCTGTGAGGTGTATGGAACCCTGGACACCTGGAGGTTACGGGAAAGTCAGTTAGGGTCTTGGAGATAAGACAGGAACCATATTGGATGCATGCTACCTTCTCTCCCACCTCTATACTGCTAAAATGAAACTTGAAGAATAAAGCATTCTGTTCTGTCTATAACTAACCTGGGTAAGTCTGGTTCCCGCTCCTTGCCTTATTACCTGGCCCAGCATACAGCAATACCCTTCAAACCCTAATTTCCAGAATAATCCACCTCTCTCTCGCCGCTTTCAGGACAATAGATTTGCGAATCCAGCGAAAGGGAGAGCTAGGATGGAACGTTATCAGGGAAACTCCCAATACCCAAGCTACTCTGGGAGATGGGACAGCTACTCTTTCCGGTATGAATCCAGACATCTCTACCAACTAGAAAAAAATTCACTACTGGAGCACCAAGTCCAACAATTAACCCACACCCTGGTTCACATGTTGAGGGCTAAGCAGAACCCTCAACTGGAAACTGCTGCCCAGAATAATTTAACAACCGGGTCTGATGCCCTGGGGAGGAGCAATGACGGAAAGATATCTCCTACAACAAAAAGGGTCCAGAGGAGGGTGCTCGGGTGGAAGGGAGATGCAAAGCCCAAGACGAAGCTTCCTTTCCCACCGGAACAAAACCCCTGCAAACCTCTGAAACTGAACATGAATCTTCTATCCCGAAAAGCTGGAACCTAAAGAACAGAGGATAAGTAGGAGAAATCGAAAGCCAAAGACAATCCACTTTGTGGAAGAAGTCTGCATCATCCCTTTAGAATGAGAGGAATCACTGGAGGATTCAGGGAAGAAAATATTCTGTTTCAGGGATGGAGGGATCCCTCCCAAGGAAAACTGGGTCCAAAAATACCGTGATTTTTATGGGGTACGTATGGAAACTGACCCAGAGCAAGAAGCTCTTACACCCAAACAATGTCACCCAGAGGACCGAGAAATCCCAGAGGTATCCTCCCCCAAACAGGTTCAGAGAACTGTCTCCACGAAAAGGGGGACAGCAAAGAATCAGGAGAAAAAGGGGACTTCCCAATCCCACCTGTTTCTGAGTGGAAAATCTTTTTTTACAGATTTCCAAACTCTGATACAGAAAACTGTCAAAGATCCCACACTATTGGAGTTCAATATAAAAAAACTTTACAGCCAAGCTGGCACATATTGCACATTTGCTTTGCCCCCTTGAGGAGAGAGAAGGAAGATGATATGCTTCCATCATGCTACAGGGTCAGTGTGCACTATCAGCGCTGGTGGATACTGGATCCCAAGCCATTCTCCAGTCCAAAAAGGCTTTCGACATCTAAATTCTGGAAGGGGGGAAAGTCACCAAATTCCCCTCAAACCTTTTCCCAGACAACTCCAAAACTTTGATGAGATTGATATTTGCGTTGAAGGGACTGCGGATCTGGAGATAAAAATTCGGCGATATCGGGTGTAACACCTGTTGATAGTCATGACTCCAGAGTGCACACCTTGTTTATTGGGGGAACAACTTCCTTCGGAGCTTATCACCCCTGATTGACTGTGTGAACAAGGTCCTCTGGATCCAGACTAACTGGCCGATCAAACTAAATCAAAGCATACATTATGTGAATTTGAATGACGCATGACACATGATTGAACAACGGTCCGACAAAATAGAATTCCATTTTAGGAACAATGAAGTCCCAGACATCACTGTCATCTCTGTAGAAGAACAAACTGGTGATGGGAACTGTTCTCCATTCTTGTGAATAAACCTCCCTCCCAGTTTTAAGTGGCATTCCAGACTGGAAGGAAATACACTGAATTGTCATACCAATCCACAATCAGAAGAAAACCAAAATCCCATGACAAAAGTTGATGAAAAATCAGGTCAAAGTTTGACCAACATCCAGATAAAGGGCGAACCGCTGTTTTTCCCCATTCAGATACATGAGGGAGAGGAGCCTGTTCTCACCAGAGTATGCTTGAATAACGGAAGAAGCTTCATCAGGAAAGCATTATTCAGAAAATTCCCAAAAGATCACACCATTCCCACATTTAAATTGATTGATACGTGGGAAATGGGCATGCAATCTCCAAATTTCAGACATCTTCTCCCTAGCAGATGCATGCTAAAAATGTCTATTGGTGAAAGAAGCATACAACATAATTTTTGGGTTGTGAGAAATGTCCCCATCCACCTTTGACTTAGGCAGTGACATTGTTAATCAAATTGCAATTAATTTGGACCTAATTAATAACACAGCCTGGTCCCGACTGTGGGGTAACCCCATGGGCTTTGACAACACTGAGAAAGCATTTCAGTCATCTCAATTGCTGCCTTATGTGGTTGAAGTTCAAGTGAGAGAAGATGTTCCCATCCCAGGACAGATGCAACAATTTACAATTCCACAACAATTAAGCAAGGACAGTACCTCAAAAACCAGGACACCTATATAAATTTGAATAATCATCTCCAAAAACAAGGTTTGTATTTTACATCCGACACCCTAGTTGATCTAGAACACAACACAGTTTGAATATTGGTGGATAACAGCGAACCTCGAAGTATCCCTTTGGATGCAGACACCTTTATAGGAATGGCGGTTGATGCCCAATATTGTTCTATTGATTTTGGTAGTGAGATCATTGGGCTAATTCCAAATGACTGCTACAATTATAACGACAGTATGCCTAAGTAAAAGATTTTCACCAGGCAAGGGGGGAATTTCTTCGTGTACTCTTCCTGCCCTTATGGTGTGGAAGTGGTGGCCTTTGACATCAGGAAATAGGAGGTGGTATTCCGAATCAACAGTGAATACCTCCCATCCTTGGAACCTCACGTCCAAGCCAACACCAACACAAGAGACCTCTCCACCCAACTGGAGGATACCACTGAAATTGCCACGCCCAAGGTCTTTCCAGACTTTAAGCAGATGGTCGAAGAAAAAAATCAATCTCGCTGAAGCCTGTGAGACCGAGGAGCAAAAACAGAAGTTGAAACAGGTGTTTCTGGATTTTTAGGATATCTTTGCAGTGGAATCATGTGACTGTGGATGCACAGAGATACCCATGCCACCATGGGTATCTACCACCATACCCATGGACCATGAGATGGCTCCAGTATTTGGGAAGCAATACCAGTTACCTCTCGCATCCATGGAGTTACTCTCAGAGATGATTAAAAACGCAGAATCCCGTCTGATTATTTTTTTAATCCACAGTACCTTTAACCACCCACTACTTGGAATACTCAAACACAATGGGGACTTTGCACATACCTAAGAGAGTTAAATAAACAGGTCCACATGTCAAGATGGCTCCTTCCCTACATCGATCAGACACTGGCCCAGATCCAAGGGTCAAAGATGTATACTGCCATTGACCTGACCAATGGTTACTGGATAGTACCCGTGAGTAGGGAAGACCAGTAGCAGCTTGTCTTTACCTTCGGGGGCAGCAATACACATGGACTCGAACCCCCTTTGGATACATCAACTTCGGCAAAAATGTTTATATCTTCCTACATAAGGCCATGCCCGATTTGGGAAAAAGGGGAAACCAGGCCTATGTAGATGATGTCTTAATCAAGAGCTTAACTGTGGAGGAACATATAGCAGAAATACGCTATATTCTGACCCAGTTGCAGAAAGCCGGAGCAAAACTGTCCTTTCCGAAAGCACAGTGGTGTAAGAGCCGTGTGAACTTCTTAGGGCATGAAATCCTATTGAGGGTCTCAGTCCCCAGGCAAAAAAGGTGGAAGCATTATTAAAAGTGAAAGATCCAACTACTCTAAGAAGCCTTTGTGGTCTCACTAATTATAGTAGAAAGTTCATTGAAGACTACACAGAGGTCAATCAACCCTTGGTCCATTTATCAAAGGCCGGGGTAGAGTGGAAGTGGGGGCCAGAACAATCCAAGGCAGTAAAACAACTACCAAGAAACCTTTCCCAGTCTCCTTGTTTGGCTTGCCATCTCAAAGGAACGGTAAGCCAAACAAGAGTTCTGAGATACTTGCTTAACAGCGGTATTGTACCAAAAGCATGACAAGGTCAACAAAGCAATCTCGTACATGAGCAAGACTTTGTCTTCTGTGGAGGAAAAATTCAACGATTGCAAAAAGGCACTCTTGGCAACGTTGTGGCCATTGAAGAATTGCTGCCCATTCATCAAGGGAGAGAACATCATAGTGGAGACTCCTCACCAACCCGTGCAATATCTCCAAAGTGACCGAATTTGAACAGGAAATGTGAGTAATTCCAGAAAACCTCCTGGATTCTGTTCATGCAGGGCTTTCCTGTGGAGGTCAGATATGGCCAAAACAAAGAGTCCTCTAGTGAAGGACTGGCTGACTTGCATGACTGTGCTCAAGAAAACTGTCTGGAGGATGACAGTTTAAGGATCAATGACAATATGTAGGCGTACCTTACTTCCCTGCACAAACTTCATGAGGAAGACACGTGTCAGGGCATACCCAGAGTTTATGTGGATGGGTGCTCCTACCATGTTGACAATCATGGGGAAAAAGAACTAATGGCTGGCATTGGGAATGCCTGGGTGAATGATGCCCCGGAACCCTCTGCTGGGTACAAAATATGTTTCGAAAGTACTCAAGTGTCAGAGTTGATGGTGGTACATCAAGCCATCCTCACTGCAGCACACTACCAACTCAAACAACTAGTAATAATTACTAACTCTGATTACGTCAGGAATGGGTTTGTGGAACACCTGATGATCTGAGAAAATCAAGGCATGCTGTGTGCAAACAATAAACCGTGAAAGCATGGGAAATCAATTCAATCAATTGATGATCTGGTAACCTCTAATGAGATGACGACCTATATTGAAAAAAAGATCAGAGGTCACTCCAAAATAGAGCAACCAGACAAGACTGGAAATGACTTGGCTGACCAGTTGGCAAAAACCCGAGCCATTCACGAGGATCTCATAGAAACGGAATGTCTGTTGGGGGAAATCCAGGTTGCTGCTGTCACCAGGTCCCAAACCCATGCCAATAATGAAATCTCAACTGCCCAGTGGAGTAAGACAACCCCAGATGCAGATTTGATTACAGCACAAAAAGAGGATCCAATTATTGGGAAATGTTATTAACATATGGAAGACCCCGTGTATTTTCCTCAGACAGAATTGGAAGGAGGACCTCAGGGTGTTGATGAAGTTTTACATAATGTTCTGAATCAAAGGTGGTTTGTTGGTATGGAGATCTATATCTGGAGGTAACCATTGGGTGGTACCTACCTCATTCCGAAGCCTGATGTTAAGTCACACCCATGATGCAGAAACTGCTGGTCATAGGGGGTTTCATACAATATTAGAAACTTGCACGAGGTGGCATATTGGCCACACATAGGCCAGAAACTAGACATCTACTTAAAGGGGCGTCTTGTGTGTGCTCAGTTTCAGCCTAGTTCTCTAACACGCATAGCTCACCTACCGAAAAGGGGAATGACACTGCCTTAGTCAGATTTGCAAGTCGATTTCATAGGGCCAATTATTCGCTCTTCTAGAGGAAACAAGTACATGTTGACCGTAGCATGTTTGTTTACCAAGTGGGTAGAATGTCTCCCGGACCCTAATTGTAAGGCAGAGACAGCTGCTGCACTAATGATTAAACACTTCTTCTCCTGTTTCGGCCTTCCCCAAACAATTGAGTTGGACTGAGGAAGTAATTTTACCAGCAAGATGATGACCAAGATGTGGGAGATACTTGGGGTAAAAAGAAAACTCGCTTTGCCTACCACCAAACATTGAGCGGGAAATTTGAGAGGTACAATAAAACAATTGTGGGCATTTTGAAGAGGTTTGTGGCAGACTCCGGACTTAGTTGGGACTTCCAATTACCGCATGTCCTCATTGCCATTAGGTCCAAAGCATCTTCTGCAACAGAAATGTCTCCATTTGGGCTCCTGACTGGATGAAAAATGGAGATACCTCAGCATCTGCTCTACAGAACTCAAGAGCAGACCTTGATCAACGTGTCCATTACCCATGAGTACATTGAACATTTAAGGAAACACCTTCAGCACACTTTTGCTTATGCTCAGTGCAATTTAGAAAAGTCGACAGAAGGAATGAAAGCCTACTACGACTTAAAAACTACCAAGAAAGTGTACGAATTAGCAGACAGGGTCTATCTTTAGAATTTCCAACGGAACCAGACCACCGAGCAGAAGGTCCTCCCCTCTTGGTGTGGTGCCTTTGAGATCATCAATAACATTTCCCCAGTTGTCTATAAGATCTGCATCCCTAAAGGAGAACATACGGAAGGAAAATGGGTCCATATTAATCAGTTGAAGAGCTGCCTCCCCAGACAGACTTTATGACTGAAGAGCCCAGGAACCATCTGAAGAATGAAAGGAAAACATGCAAACCCAGATGGAGAATATCACCAATTTACAGGGATTAAGGAATTTATACTCATGAAGAATGTATACAAATCAGGATGAGGAAACAATGTGTGCAGAAATGTTCATGTAAGGGATATAAACGTCAATGGGCCTCATTACACGGTAGGCGGTAACCATGGCGCTATTAGCGCCATGGTTGCCACCAGTATTTTACCGTGTCCGCCTTGGTGGATGGCGGAATTACCGCCCTACTCCAAGGTGAGCGGGGGCGGTAATTCCCCATTCACCAAGGCACTTCCCCATTCCCATTTTTGCCCCCATAGGGCTGAAGTGGGGAAGGCGCTAATTACGGTACCGCAAATTGCGGTACCGTAATTACCACCAAGGTCCCTTAGCAGGCCCGTTCTTTAACAGCTGGTAAAACCAGCCGTTAAGGTCGGGTCCCTCAAAGGGACCTCGTAGTAAGGCGGTAAGGATTTACCGGTACCGGTACGGTACCGGTACCCTTACCAGTACCGGTAAACCCTTACCGCCTACCATGTAATGAGGCGCAACGTGTTTTGTGATGTTGTTTTTTTAAAAAAAATGTATGCCTATTTACAGAGGAAAGAAGTACTGTATAATGTACTTAACCTCTTTTTTACTCTCCGCAGACTCAATCATTCCTTAACTTCAGTAGCCTGGGGGCAGGAGGTTTCCGAAAAGGGAGGCGTTCCAGGACCAAAGCCCAAAATCTGTGGAGTGCTGACCAGAGCGCCACTCCCGTCGGACAGAAAAAGAGTGGACGTCCTACAACAAGGAAATTCATGGAATGAGACGAAGCAAAAACAAAACAAAAAAACGATTCTGGCTTGCTCTTTTCTACGGGTCAAGCTGTAAGTGATTTCAATCCAGCACTCACCCAAGTCAATGCCTGCCATGTAATGCACAACTGAAATCCTTATTTATTTTTGTCTAAAAAATCTTTATTCTGAACGATGTACCACTCATATCACGCCCCTCTCCTGGAACCTGCCCGGTCACACTGAACTAGGAATCAGGCTTGTTTGCAAAGTTAAAATATTTATTTATGCATTTACAATTTAATCACACTATGGTTTAATGGGTACACAATAATCACCAATGGGGTGATGTAACACTGAATAATCTCTTTAATACATAAGGAGTAATAGTTAGCAAAATAATTCAGCACAGAAATAATACTTTTGTGTGTGTGTTCAGATCAGATAGCACTGTGGCACACCCCTCAACTGCCCAATAGGCAATGTAAAGAGATAGGAGGAGAGAGAGCAGGTATTCAGGAATGGCAGAATTCAAACGAAGTATCAATCCCACTTTCCCCCAGCAACACAAGAGAAAAACAGAATTTTTGGCAAGCTGTCAGAATGGTTTTAAAGTTACCTTAGAATGGACTTGGAAAAAACACTAAATAAGGTTTAAATTGCTGCAATTGTTATAATTCTTATGGGAGCCACTTTGGATAGTTGCACACAAAACACAAGCAATGATTTGATCCCAAGACACAATTTGAAATCTTAAAATTCAAGTCGGGAGAAATCAAAAGCTGTTTTACATGTGTCAGAATTTCCCAAAAATGAAATTTGCGGCAAACTCTTCACTGCACGATAACGGGAGAACCGTATGGATTTGGGATGCGGTTTTAGATGCGATTTGAAGCTGAGGATGCTAGCTACAAGCAGAAGTTGAAAATTGTTTCTAGCACAAAAACTGAGGAAGGTATGGACGTTTTAGTGGCGGTCATTTGTTTCGAGATAGGCGCAAGAATGGAAAACGGGAATGCACTTTTAAAATGACAAATTAGTTTTCTTACACTAGAGGATGACTATGAATAAACGAATACCACACAGGAACACAGCCACTTGATCAGGGTGACTGCCTGCAGAGGAGCTTGCCTTCTTCAGATGAAAAATTATCAGCGCCAAGATAGTTTTAACAATACTAGTACAGGAGGAAGATAGGATGGTTTGGATGGAGAGTTCAGACAATTCAAAAATATTTCTAATAACACAGGTTCTGAATTCAAGATAGGATGGTTTTAAGATAGGGATTGACTATGGACAGTACATATGCTAGTGACACAGTTCTTTCTATAGCTACTCAAAAGATATGTTCTTAAACAGAACCGTCAGGATTCTGGTCCGTCAAAATTCTGGTCAGGGAACTGGATCTGGTTTTTAGACAGACAGCTGGGCACATTGGATTGGGCAGCGTCAAGGCACTCTGGACACCGCGCAACACTGGACTGGATTGGATCTGCAAGGCACTCTGGTCACAGCACGGCACAGGATTGGATTGGATCTGCCCTTCTTGGTTATGATGGAAATTATATTCAGCAGGCAAGCAGTACAGCGCAGCCCGGCTGTATTTTGGTTCCCCTTAGGTTTGTGGGATTCTGGTTCTGGAAATTGAGGCCTAGCTGAAAATGGTTCAGCTATGCAATGGGCCTTTCTGCTTTGCCAAGTTTTTGAAGTCTGGAGCAAGGAAGATGGAAAGTTCAGCAGCAGGGTGCTCCACCAGCATCGGGATGGTGAGTGAATCTGACTGTCCTTATCTGCCCTCTGCTGTCTATATTTATGCAATGATAAAGGGTGTGTGTGCGGGTTTAGCCTAAGCTCACCCCTTTGACAGGCGATTGTCAGAGTCTCCTCTCTGCCTTGATAGGAGGAGATAAACAGTATGTCACCTTTATGGTGTGGGTTTATGAGGCTTAGAGTTCACCCCTAGCCTCTTGAACACCAAATCTACTTTTGACACAAGACATATTTACACGTGAGTAACCTCTATAACAATCACATATACAGATTACATATTTTGTGTAGCAGCTACTCCTCAAAACCCTGTCGCGGTGGGATCTTGTGTCTGCTTTTCACCAAATTTTGCCCTTTTCATCAGGAACACAATGTCCAATTTATCAGCAAATTTCTACAAGTGTGCGCGTATAACATGTGCATAAGTGTATAAAGTTTCATACTTCTAGCAGAAATACATTTGGTGTAAAAATCAAATTTTCGGACGTTTCTTTCCAGAACATGTCACACGATCTTTCCGCCTCTTGAAATGTGCAACCAAAATTTAGATTTAAAATTCTGTTACTTTTGTATTTTTGACATTTTTAAGTCGTAAGTTAGAAGTCTTTAAACAAAATGTTCCTTGTGAATGTTCAGCCACAGATGGCTGTTCGGGTCTGCCTCTTTTTGTCTCCCTTCAGTTCAGAAGCAGTCTCGTCCCTGTTCTCTTGGCAGAAGCCATTTTACGACTGTCCTCACACCTAGCATTTGCTGCTTTACAGTTTGCCATTGTTTCATTCCCCACTGCAGACCAGGTTCTTCCCAAACCCTATAATTATCGCTTTGGTGTGATTTCCTGGTGGAAGGAGAGGCCTTGCCTCTGTGAGGAAAGCTGTAAATCCCGTTTGGTGGCTTTAGCCAGCTTACTTTAATTGTTACTTCTGTTGAATTTTACCTTAGCATAAAACAAACTTGTGGGATCAAATCACAGCTAAATACTTATTCAAGATTTTAAACCATGGAATCAAAACAATTACAAGATGGGTTATTCTCAAAAACAAGCCTCTTAGATTGCAAACATTTGATTTCAGTTTATACATGTTTAAAGTTTAATCAGGCAGGCTACTGACAGCTGTCCTTCAGGCGGCCCAGGGTACTGCACCCAGATTTTGACAGATTCACAGACAGGCCACTTTTGCTGTGGAAATCCCTGGATGCTGTCAGCTTTTCAGGAAATTGTAAGTTCACAATGATTTCTTACACTAAGTGAATTGTAGCACCCAGTAAGAATTTTGGATGTTTGAGGGTGTTTGGTACCGGCATTCTGCAGTTTCACCAACACAGAAACAGTGATTAGCAAAGCACTGCTTTTTCCGTCTGTGCTCCATTTTCACATGTTGTCGAGCCCAGTGACATGTTTCAGGAGGTAGATCTCTGTTCCACCTCTGACTACATGCATGGCAGATTGGGCAGCCATCTTTTTGTGCTTTGCAAAGCTTGATTTTCAGAGGTTTTGGCGCGCACAAGGGTTTTGCTGCCATTTTACTATTTTTGGCACCATCAGAACACAGTAATGCCGCATGGCAGAGCAAAAGTGGATTAAAACATCCCAAAAACCGAGGCAAAGACCCAGGGGGCGGGGGGACTTGTGGGGTGAAAATATAGGTCCAGAGTGATGAACAGACGGAGTCGCCACGCTAGTACTCTATTGTGAGTGGGAAGCTGGCTAATGTAGTCCCATTGAAATATAAAAGCCAGTACAAAACAGTGATTTCTAACATACGGCCGAAAAGAAATGGGCCTAGTTCAACTCTATTAAATATATGGGCGCTCAAGTGAAAGGCAATCTACATGAGAGCTTAAAACTGCTGCATATGCCCAATGAATGGGAAAAGACATGGGGTGCTGAAGATGCTTACTTTGTGTAAACTGGGAAAAGGTGCATTTTGACAGATTCAAAACTGCAGCAGTAAACATGGGAAAAATACATTGAAATGATGTGCCTTTGAAAAATAAAAAGGAGGAGTTGTGCCTTACATTTAAAAAGTAAAGCCAAGTGACATCTTTCCTTTGACACAGAGAAAGAGACACACCTTCCACAAATGAACTGATATTTAAATGGAAAGGCCTTCTTTGCTTTAAAAAAGGGTCACTGGTTTCCCATGTTAAATAATAGCCTACATGTGGACAAGTTAAGAGGAACACTCTTATCTTTTCGACCAGCAGATGAAAGAAATATATTAACATATGGACAACAGCCCGATAGGCAATGTAAAATGGTACATGTAAACATCTTTTCAATTTAAAATGCTTTTTTTCTCCGAATTATGCATGTAACTGGCTGCTGCTGCTTTCCCCACTGAACTGCTGTGTATCTGGAACTGTGACCTCTAGACTTTTGAGCTGAGGTCCTCTAGAAGAAAAAGTTCTGGTTTTCAGTTTATATGCTAAGAAGTACAGAGAGTTAGATCAGAATTGTGGTAAATGCAGATAGGACAGCCAGCAGAAATGACTTTAAGGTCAAACTTCCCCATTAACTGTCCATTAGCCTCAAACAGGGTCTTTTGAAGCCTAGCCGGGGAGGGTAGGATAACATGAGCCAGGCAGATGGTCCTGGTCAGGTGACGTGGGAGAAATTAAACTTTGGAATAGGTGGGGCTATTTTGAAACAGAGTGGCACATGTGAAGTATTGGCTGATTAAGATATGATTCCATTTCCCTTAATAAAAAGAGCATTGTGTGTCTCTGTCAGCTCATTCCAGACTCATATGAAAGGGGGATAAGAAGACCATCAGGACCATGTAAATATGAATTCTGTCTGATGTATAAAATGTGAGTTATGAAGAAAATTATGATTCCAGCCTTCTCATAATTCCGATGAAATGGAAAGTTTGTGTGGTGCTAAAGTGGGAAATTAATATTTGAATCGTGACATGTCCAATATTTTACTATTCTGGCTCAGGAGCAAATAAAAAAAACAGTAACTCCTCCCAGGAAGAGCATGCCAAATTATAATTAGTATTTTCTGACTCACCCTAAAATATAGCACTCAAATATATATATATATATATATATATATATATATATATATATATATATATATATATATATATATATATATATATATATATATATATATATGTATATATATATTACATGGACGCGGTAGTTGGTTAAGTTGGTGTTTCCATAGGAAGAGCATTTTTTTGGGTGGCTTATAACTTTGCTCCCTCTGGACGAATCCTCACCAAACTTTGCAAAAAAAGTTTATGGCCCACTCTGAATTTTTGTTGCAAAGTTTGGAGAGGTTTGGTCCAGGGGGCCAAAGTTATAGGGGGGGTCCCAAAACCTTTGTTTTTTCCCATTATGTCATGACATAATGGGAAAAAACTTTGCGCACGCCTACAGCCCAAACCGCTGGACGGATTTACACCAAATTTGCGGCAGGAGCGGGGGCTTGCTCCTGAAAGTGTGCTTTTGCAATTTTGGTGTAAATCCATCCAGTATTTCTTTTTAAATGACCAAAATGTAAGGCAAAAAAATTTGTGACATCTCCGTTCGCTTCACGGACCGACTTCCCAGTTCGCTCTGTGGACAGTGCCCTGATTGGCCAGGCGGCTTGCGCGATGTCCGCGAACATGCGCCGTGTTCGCTGATTGGATGGCGTGGGGCGTGGAGCGCGTCAGATTTTTTGTGGCGTCCGCCATCTTGCATTCGCCGACGACCGCGGACAGCGCGGTGAAACTTGGATTAAAAATTGTATTTAGTGGAGTGTGTTGGTGTGTAAGAGTGTTTGGGGAGGGTGGGGGAGTATGAGATAGGTTCAATGTTCTGTTTTTTTAATGTGCTAGACGCTTTTGTTGTGTTCGATTTTTCTGCAGACAACACGGCTGTTCTGAAATGCTCGTAAATAAACAGAATGGATTCGGTGTCAAGTTGAAAGTGTTCTAAGAAGACTCGTGGGGTCCTGGAATGTTTGCAGGGGGTGTCCTGAAGACGTTGTCTGTATTGTTCATTGTCAAGCTGAAAGTGTTCTAAGAACACTCGCGGTGTCCTGAAATGTGCAAAAATAAACAAAATGGGGGTGTTCTGAGGACGTTCTCCGTATTGTGTGCCTGCTTAGCTGTATCCAATGAGGGAATGGCACAGAGAGTGAAGTGGAAATGGCAGAAGGGCTGTCTAAGAGTTACGCGGTCCACGGACAGGGCGTGCTACATCTGGGGTTTTCCAGCAAATCCAGCATGTAGGGATCAGCCAATCAGATGTTGAGGTTGTGGATTTGTGTTCAAAGAGACTGTGTGTAGTGAAGATGGCAGAAGTGGAGAAAGTCAGGGTGTTGGTGCTTGGAGATATGTTTGTGCATGGTTTACAACAGTATGCTCAATGCAGGCATGTTGCAAAGAATTTTGATGTTAAAGGAGTGGAGGTAGTGTGGAGCACTGTGCCTGATTGCAATGTACAGGGGATTGTACAAGTTTGTGAAGATATGGGCAGGATGAACAGTCCCCATGTGGTAGTTTTGCACTATGGTGCTTTCCATTTGGGCTATGTCAGTGCCCCTACTTTGTTGGCAAATGTGGAACACTTGGTTCAAGCAGTAATGAACATCCTTTCAAATGCCAAAGTATTTTTTTTCTGGATTAGTACCTAGGGCAATATGGGACAATAGTTCAGTTTTTTGTCCTCAGCAAAACAATGCTAGGTGTGTAATCAACCGAGGCATGTGTGCCTTCATGCTTAGAGCTGGTAAGTTCTTCTGTAATAATGAGAATATTGATTCCAGTAATGCTGTTTATTTTAAAGAAGTTGGCATTTCCTTATCTTTTATGGGAAATGCCATTCTGTTTTGGAATGTAAGGGTTGCTTTGGAGAAGGTTATGTGAAGATTTTAGGAGTAACGTAAGAAAAAAGAAAAAAAAAATACTAAATAACAGGTGTCTGTCAAGCATCTGCAAAAAACCCCCAAAAAAACGGCTCTTTTCAGAGCCAACCTCAAAGGGGAAATGGGGCATACTATTTAAATTTACATTCACCACGCTCAGATTTTCGATATGTCTGCGGACATGGCGGTAGTCCACGGACATCAAAATCACTAGCTAGGGGTTCAGTATGTTCTACGTTACATGTATATAAAGTCAGGGATATTATGGTTAAGTTGTGCTACTAAAAACATGAAATTCAGTAAAAAAAACTTTGTTAAAGGGACGTTATGGTTAAGTTGCGCTAATAAAAACCTATGAAATTCAATGAAAAAACTTTGTTAAAAGGGACGTTATGCTTCAAAGTAAAACCGAAAAACCCCTGACATTTGGCAGTTATGGTAAAATAAGCAACCATAACTCGCGCCACCGTGCACTGCTAACACTAACACCCAGGACATCAAAGATGACATCACAAATGTAAACCCATTTGTCATTTTGGGATGATGAATCTTTCTCTTCCCTCAGCGTCCATCATCCACACCTCCCAACTCCTAATCCTATAGCAGGCAGTGGTTGTATTTGGGGATGGGGGAGGGAGAGAGCTAGCCAATCCGTACTGTGGGAATTATGATAATATGATAATAATGGAGTGTCACCAGCCCTATAAGAGATCAGTTTTCAATCTGAGAGCTCTTGCGAGGAACAACTAGCAGAGAGGCAATGAGAGCTACCCAGGTCATCAGGGTAAACCTTGCCAGGAGAAGACTGGTTACCTGGAAAGGCCTTAAACCTGGCAAGCGGTACAGAGACAACTGGGAAACCTAGAAGCTAGCTGGGCCTGCCATTTGAGGAGCCAGAGGAAGACCGGGTTGCTGGGGACTATCCAAGACCGAAGCCTTTGACGAGATCTGTGCTGTCCTCAGAGGATCCTTGCTGTTTCCCTGGATGCCTCATAACCAAGGCCTCCGATGTAAGTAGATTAATATAAAAGTCAACAAAAGTGTGGGGGGGAGAAATCTGCCAGCCTTAATCTCCATCTCGCATAGTGGATATGGGGGTGCTACTGGGGAGTCCCTTGGTACATTTTATTCAATACAACTCAAATTGCTTCCCCATAGAAAACCACCCTATCCATTTAAATTGAATTGTGTGGGGAACTGCCTGCCTTAATCCTTTCCATTAAATAGTAGGGAGGGGGTGAAACTGTGTAGACCCTTAGCATATTGAATTACAGTTAAAAAATGAATTCCCATATAGAAAAATCACAGGATGAGTGTTGTTAGAGTTTGAAACTAACAAAGTTTATGCCCAGTGTTTTAGAGCTGCTATAGACAATAAAGTACTTGGTAGACTCTACCTTTCCGAAACCCCTGTCTTCCATATTGAAGGAAGGGGTCCATACTCCCAAAATAAGTAACTTTAAAATTGTGCCATTCAAGTGAATGTAGAGTGTGCAAAACGTAATTTCCCATGTATTCACTTCCAACCCAAATAGGAATCCCAAGGCCCTGCATTTTATGCAAATCAAAGCCCAACACGATTTTCCCCATTGAGTTCCTTTCCCAAACCTTACCTTTCAAATAAAAAGTCCAAAACAATTTCCCCATAGTTTTTATTTCCCCAAAACATGCCTTTTTTATAAAATGTCAAAACGATTTTACTACCTTATTCCCACTCTCTGTACCTTGCCTACAAATTAGCGGGTCATATATAACTGATGCCTGGGGTCGGGGGGGTTGCTGGGATAAAAGAGTTTGATGACAGACTAAGCAATCACTGTGTGAGGTACATTGTTCTATTGGTTCAATTGCAAGAAATCTGATGTAAAGTGATGACTGCCCATCTCTAAATTTTACCTGTGTGTTGTTTTATCTGAAAGTCCATTAGAAATATATGTCAGTCAATCGGTGCAAGTAATTTGAAATTGTGATATTGTGTAGTGCTACGGCGTTGGTGGCTGATGTCTTGTTGATGGTCCTACTATTCTTTTTCAAACCTAAAATAAATATATATTCTTACAATACACCAGCCTGGTTCCTAGCTCATTGGTGGCAAAGAGGGCATTTGCAGAAGGGTACAAGATAGGTTCAAGGCCTCACTAAAGTTGAATCTGCAAAGCACATTGTTGCACTCAAACTTTGCTTGGGGGGGAAAGGAACTCCCTGAGTTGAGAGTGACCCCCAATACATCCTGACAATCGTGTGGGACCTAGAGGAGCGGATTCTGAACCAGGGCTGCAGGTAAGAAAATAGAAAATATGTGAATGTGTGAATGGCTACTACCCTTGTGCTGAATGAGTGTATATTTTGGTGCATGCATGAAGGAAAGTGTATGTTGTGTGGGTGCACATGTGAATTAGAGAGTGAATGTGTATGATTGAATGCTGTTCGTTCCTTCTCCCCATCTTGGGGACAAGGATTCCCATTCCTGTACAGAACGTGCGGACCAGAGTACATTGTCTGTCTACATGGGTAATGGAAAGACTGCTGTTACGTCTGTTTTGAATCTTCCAAACAGTGGCATTTCTTCAATCTCTTTGGCTTCTGGCAATGCCCAATCTCAGTATTTAGGCAAAGTAAGGGTACCACTGGGTCCCTAACTGTGCCTAAAGTTCTGTGGTAAATACAACTCTGACTTAGCTGTGTTCACACAGATGGTGGGTGGTGACACCTTTGTATCACCACACAAGTTCAGAAAATGCACTGGTGTCCTGCTTGTCTAACACACTTAGTCTTACCATATTAGAAATAAGATTCACAAAACATGTGCTATCCAAAGCATAAAATAAATATGATCATACCTCATTATATTGATATAATCATCATAACTCCTTGGATGCTATTAATCCACCATAAATTTAATTGTAATCCAAATAAAAATCAAAGGAAAAAGCAAGGGCAGCCTACATGTGATTCAATCCACACAGGTCTTTTTCAAGGCTTTTGATTTTTCTTAATGCTGTGATACACATAGAGTGGTCACTTTAAGGTTAAGAGTCTCCTTAGGTTTCCCATTAACATATCTTATCCATAGCTGCTCCACCGTGTCTTGATAAACATATGTTTGCAGTATTTGCTGGATCTCGCATGAAGTACACAGTCAAAGAGGAAAGACACACCCCTTTTGTTTCTGATGACGCACGTAAAACCAAGAGGAACTTTGAATCAGGGAGAGAGAATCATACAGAGAGACAAACCTCTGATGGGAATACGTCTTGGAGGGGCAGAGCCTCGCTAGACCGCGGAGCCAGCAGTGCCATGGAGAGTGAGTGAATCATTAGCCGGGATGCTGGCATTGAAGAGGGAGACCCAAGTGTGGCACTTGTGACCCCCCACCCGACTCACAGCCTAAAGGCAGAGAAATGAGAGTGCACATCACTCTTAGGCCCTTCATCACCATTGTACATTTATCGCAGATGTGAGAAACGTTACTCGCTCAGACAGCCATTCAAGCCATACTCAATTGACAATATGGAGGAGATGCAGTTATCATCGATCAAGCAAGTTGACTGACTATCACCTCGAAGAAGCTGATGATGTCACCACTGACATGAAGCACATAGGCATCCATGCACAAAGTTACACAGCCACTTTAGTTTATTGCTGATAGACACAAAACAAATCTTTGTGACTCATAATAGTTAGAGGACCAACACACTTGAGCTATGCGGAAACGCCAAGACGCTAGGAATATGTATAATCAGTCTGCTCATGCTTAATTGCAACTAACATGAATAGCCATAAGAACAAAGATAGAAGCCATAGGTCCACTGAAGTGAGTGGAGAATCAAGATGAATCTCAGAATACAGGGAAAGGCAGACAGCATGATCCAGCTAAAGCAGACAGACAGAGCTTCCAGCGCAGACATGCTGCACAGCCTTGCCAAGGACGAACAGAGATGGACAGTTTCAAATTTACCAAGGCAATAAGACAACTGCAAGGACTATAGCCTAAAATCCACTTAATTACAAGCAGGAGAGCTTAATTTCGTGGTCCCTACACACATGAACTGGAATAACAGGACAATGCCTATTCACTTGAGGTAGATGGATGAAAGCTGTTCCCATCGAACCAGAGGTGGAAAGATACAAATACTATACAGGTTTGAAGCTGAATGCTCTGTCTCCGAGCTTAGGCAATCAGAGATGGAAACGTGCTGGGAACACAAAGCAGTTTAGTGATTGTTCCCATTGCCATGAACAGTTTCACTCACTCTTGTAGCTGTCCAGGGTCCTGAGGCTGAGAAGACATGTTCTGTCCAATCCTTACCTATCTTTCACATTAAGGCACACTATGTTTCCGTGGCCAATTACTTTCCTGCTAACCTGAAACTTTGTATTTGTTGCATTTAGAGGTGGTCCTATGTGCAACCACCAGATATGGCTACCTAATGGTTATACTTACCCCTATGAATTGCAAATATAGTTTTGCTAAACTGACCAATTCCCTCCCTGATAGGTCTTGTGGGATGCAACTTGTTTATGCGATGTCACAGACGATTAAAATTGTGTGACACACGTTTGGAGGATGAGAGCTTTTGGAGACAATATGCTATTCAATTGCGATCCCTGTCATTTTGATTGATAATAAAGACAGTAAACTTTGCCCTATGGTTGAGTCTTCCATTCTTGCGGCAGGGATTTTGGTGGGGCTCAAGTACACTCTAGCTGTAATTGGGTTAGCTGCTAAGAATGCCGCTGCTGCTCCTTTACTACTAGTGGTAGCAGAAGGATGGTTGCTAAGACCTTTTGGCCATAAAATCATCTCGTCCTGCTGCATGCCTGAAGGGCTGCACCATGACCCGCGAGGATTGGACCCCAAGACCAAGCATGGGAATAAGTGAAGAGATCATCAGGAGCGGCCTAGGAGAAATTCCTGTCTGCTCCGTGTGGCACGCCAAGCAGACCGGATGGCTGAGTGGCAGGTTCTGGAAGAGTCAATGTACGAGGGGCTTCAGCGACTCACAGACTGTAAGTATAGACTCAACTATATGGTAAACATTGGGAGGGGAAGGATTTGTTTAGTGTTATGATTTTGTGGTCTTGTGTTCTTCATTATGTGAACTGTGAATTAACCAAGGTATTTAAACGTGTTGTGAGACAGATATGGTATAAAGAGATGACACAGGCAAGTGAAATACAGTTTGGAAACCTTTATTCTTAATGGTCAGGATGGTGTAACACCTAATTTGCCCTAACTCTAAGATGGGAATGTTCCCTAACAGAAAGAAAACTAAGGGAAGTCTGAATGTGTCAGTCCAAAACAAAATACTTTCTGTGTCAAAACCTATGCTTGTCCTCACTTCTACAGAATAATAGAGTGAATGGGATTTGGTCAACTCAGTAGTGTTCAAAGTAAAGTTAATGTGACAATTGAGCCTTTCTGCAGCTCCCTTCCCCAAGTTTAAGGCACTCAGGAGTATAAAGTTCCACAAGTCCATCAGGTTTCACTTGGCACAATGTTCACTTGGCAAAAAGTTCACTTGGCAAACGAAGTTCACTGTACCTTTTCCTGGTAAGAGCTTTAAGCTTCTCTGGATCTCCTTTCCGTGAACCCTGATGCTCTTAAGATCATGCAGCTCCTTGTTTTCAATTGGGATCCCTGGGCCGTGGCACAGTTGTCAACTGCACGGTCCACCCATTACGGGTTGCATAACCAGGTGCCTTATCCTTAACAGAGTTCTATTTTCCTTGTAATGGGGTATCTGCAGCCAACTTCGACCAATCTCCCACCTGGTGGCCACCCCAATGCTTTTCCAAAACACTTTGTTTGTTGTCAACACCTTCTTTTTTATCAGTTTGGGGTATTTTGATTGCACTTCATTTCTTGCGCAGCTCATCCTTATAAGGATCTGTAATTCGCTCACTTTTCGTGTTCACATACAGCTTCCCTCTTTGCAGACAGTTCCTTTCATTACACAGAGTCATTCGAGAACATGTAATCATACACGCGACTGCTCTGACGCCCTCTATCCTTGTAATTCAATTTGTCAATTTCACCTGACACATCTCAAGTCACGTTCGGGCTGCAACGTTGTATCTTGCTTGCTAAGGGATCAGCAGGCCTCTTGGCTCCCTTCTTTGTTCTTCTCTTCTTTGCTAGAAACAAGGGTTATTAGCTAAGCTTCCCCCAGATGCTTCTTCACACAGACCCTCTGCATCTCGGCGTCCCTGTTTCTTCCAGCTGGTCCTGGGCAGCAATGGCTCCTCAGCTCTCCTCCCAACTCGGTCTCTTTGCTGATTGCTAGTGTTCCTTTTATACTCTTCTGAAGACTTGATAGGCTGCAGGCGGGCATGGTTGATTTCATTGCCTGACTCTGCCTGGCCTTGTTAGTGGGACATGGCCTATAAATATGTTGATGTGTCACTATCTGCATTTTCTTCATCCCAGTACCATAGTGGTGTTTCTCATGGGAAATATGTACTTTTCTTGATTTCCTCTTCTCCATCATAGAACTTGAATGATACTTGGCACAAAGAAGATTGTGTGTTTTAATACATTCTATGAAGGCTGGGGGATTGTGATAGGTCACTGTCAAGGAAGGAGGATACAAGGTCTCTGGTCTAGGCGTGTTCTTAGGATAGTAAATTGGTATTGGTTCTTTCACTCTGGTGCCCTCAGTAAATGAGGTTAACAGGGAAGGAAACAATTGGTTCCCACAGTAGTTTATGATATTAGAGGGAAGGGAATACAAGTCTGGGTTCTAGTTAGAAAAAGGGGTTTTACATTCTCTTGCTTTCCTCCCAGTGTGAGTGTTCGACTGAAGTTCTTGGGGTAGAGTAGAACATGCGTGATGATATCCTATGACAGTAGAGGGGAGGTAGGATAGATCGGAATTAGGAAAAGGGTGATGCCAGATCTCATCTTCGGGCATCCCACTTACGTTCTTCAAAGACCCTCCATCCCAGTAGTATCCCATCACAGACTCAGCCCCACGGTCAGGATCTGGCAACTTTGCCTTTCCCTTGGTTACCTGAGGGGAGGTTTTAAGGGGGCTAAATGTGGGAATGCCCTCAGATTTCTCACAGTGACAAAATCCTGATTTAAGGTCAAGTAAGTATTGACTATTACAAAATAACATTTCAAAATGAGGGATACACCCATTCAACATTTATGAAAGTCCCTCCCTCGACATCAAGTATAGCGTGGATTGGTCTTGCAATACAGAGGGCAAAATGGCAAAGCATGGCCCAAAAATGGCAGCTTTTCCAAATATGTGCAGCAACATATGACCACATATTTATATGCCACCTTTAAGGGAAAGAAATGAAGTAATCGTTTCGCTATATTCGAGCTATGGAAAATGTTTCAGGACGAGGAAGGGGACTCATCCCAAAAGCAATGGATGTTGTGCCAATGTGATGTGGGGGCGAATCGTCCACGGCTCCCCCTCCTCCTCATCAAATGGCAGACGCAGACTCAACAACACAAAGTAAGTGGTTTTACCCCTTAAGGAGTTAAAAGCAGTGGCAGGATACAAAAACCTTATTTTTGCACCATCCGCGTATAGCAGTGAAGACACACTTACCAGCATAAAACAGGCGTAAAAAACCCCAGAAGATATCAGGGGCGGGCATAAGGAGCGCAGCAACTTGCAAGCAAAACTGAGAAAAGATGATGAGGGGTGGACAGGATATAGTGGGGATTATGAGGCAACTGTTCCAACAAACAAATGGGTAGGCAGATGCTGTTTAAACTGGACGGGAGGACTACACGTGAGGGAGGAAGCTTTGAGTCATAAGGATAAAGAGGACGAAGCTAAAGAATGGGCAGAGGTAATGAAAGAAGTCCAGAGAAGAGAAAAGGGTTAGAAGAGGAATAACATAGGTTGAGAAGAGAACGAGAATGAGCAAAAGAGTGGGCAAGGGAAGAGAGAGGGAATAAAAGGCAGAGAGAGCTAGAGGAAATGACAATGAGAAAGGCTGAGGAAGAGAAGGAGAGACAGCCACTTTTAAAGAGGGAAACAAGAAGGTTGGTAGTCAAGCGAATAGTTAATGAACGCTGATGCAGAAAAGAAAAGGACAGGAGACATGAGCGGGAGAGAGACGAAAAAGAAGAGAGACACTCTAAGAAAGCAACAGACATCAAGAACAAACTCACACGTTTGAATGAGAAGGGATACGAAGAAGAATAGGGGAACTTTATAGAAGCAGGAGAAGTTGTGCAATTGTCCCAAAAGCAAGTAGGAGTACAGCAAAGTATCCATTGAGGGGGCATGCAATTGTGTGGACAAAAAGAAGGGAAACAATGGAATAAAGAGATATTAAGGAGGCTTAACTTTGAGGATGACAGAGGAAAACAGTGACAATAGCATTGGAACAATGGGATCAGATGAAGATCAACAGGAAAGTGACGATGATGAGAACTTCAGGGAAGTAAGCCCTGACAGAGACACATTATGGGACGAAGGGGAAAACATGGGAAGAGATGAAGGAGAACCTGAGGGACGACTGGAGCATCCTGGGGACAGGTTGCATAGTGCAGAGGAAGTCACTCCATATGCACAGAGGCTCAGAGCCCTGCCAGGACAGAAACGGACAGAGATGACAAGGGTGTTCACAGTCACTAAAGATATGGGGAGATGTGGCGAAGAAATGAAACTGTCACGGTTTCTGTCACTAGAGAAGGGGGTGGACAACCACAGTATATAATGTGGCAACAGATGGATAAGGACAATTTGAGGTGTAAGCTACCCTCGTTGACTGCAAGATTTGGGAAATTAATCTATGAGATGATGTGATAGGTTATTTATATCAAGCTTAATACCCAGAGGTTTCTAAGCATGGACCCAGGGATCAAACCTGTGTTACTCTGTGTCGTCTTGCTTCCAAGGTGAGCAAGTTGCTGCTGAGCTATCCTCCCAAGATAGAAAGACTGACAGCAGGGACGACACTGGCAGTGGGCGCCATGAAGAGTTTACTGTCAGCCATTCTTGGGGAGGTAGCAGACAACGTAAAAAAAAGTGCAGGATATCCCAGAGTGATAGCACAGAACACGGCACATGATCACACACTGTTCAATAACTGCAGGGCAGCCATATGGCAATCACTAATGGTACAGTACCCGGACACAAGCGTGATTGTGGCATGCAAAATGTGCAAGGACGAAGACCCACTTCAATACATTCAGGAGATACAAGAGCGTTGGCATCTTGAGACGAGCAAACAGTGGGGTTGTTTTATCACATATTATGACAAGGGCTGCCAGAACAAGTGCAGAAGCAGCTGAAGAAGTTAGTGTGGATGGAGGCCAAAACATAGTCAGAGATTGGGCTAACTATAGTGCACTATTGTAGGTTGATGCAGGAGAATGCATGAAAGAAGCATGAGGAGAGAAAGCATGAAGAAGCAAAGTTAGTGCAGAAGAAGATATTGAAGTAAACAATGGAAGGGGTGATGTTGAGAAGTGGAGACGGAATAGTTGCCCAGAATGCAGAAAATCGATCGCAGACAGTAGAAGAGGCTTCGTAGGAAAGGGCAAAGCAAACCACTGGCCAAGGGAATGAGGACGTGTGCCCTGCAGAAGATGGTTTGGATACCCAAGGCAACCGGGTGGAGATGGATTTAATGGGGGACAGCCAAGACCAATGAGGGTCCCATACAATGCTGGCTATGTGGAAGGATAGGTCACATATCACGAATGTTCAAAAACAGGGGTGGAATGCAACCGAATGAGGGAATGACACAAAAGCCAACATATCAGACAGAAAAGGCAACTATTATGCTCAAGATCACACACACATAGAGGCATAAGCACCACAACTGACACAAGTAAAGAGCATGCCAATGCAGCCATACCAACCCATGATACATACACCACAAGCACAGGAACATGTGCAGTCACCTCAACTAGTGCAGCAAGCACTGATGCAGCAGAACATTGTAGCCATGACACACACAGATCCCATGATGCAGACTCCTGTATGGAATTTGGGCAGAGTGACTGTAGTGGGGGGCATCCCCTTTACCGGGACAGGGGTGACATTATATCCACAATAGGACAGCCCTCAGACAAACCTGATGTGTTCGATCCGATCCGTTGCATCTGACCTGAACGAGAACCCACGTATAGGGGTGACAATAGGTGACAAAATATGCTCTCTTTTCTTGTGGATACAGGGACGACTAGATCCTGTATGAGGTAGGGGATATATCTGATGTCAGGCATTGCCATGAATGCTCAGGGATTCTCTGGGGCTACAGATTTGGTTCCTTTTACTGACAAACATCCGATCTCCATAGGAGAAAATGACCTGATTATGACATTGTTATATTCCTGACAGACACCAGTAAACATAATGGGTAGGAGTATGATGAGCTGACTGAACATGAACATCTCATTCACTGATCAGGGGATAGTGTGCTCAACTCCAGGAATTCAGTACATGAATGTGAGGCAACATATTCACACATATTGCAGGCAGACTGTACAGAGGGGGGTACCAGCAAACCTTGAGCTATTTCAGTATGACGTGGAAGTGCTGATAGCATGGCTTCCAGGGAAACAAGGCAAGATGCTATGCATACTCAACAAGTTCTTGTTCAGACCAGAGGTTCCCCTAGATGAGAGGGAAGGGCAGGTGTTGCCAATAGAACTGGAGACAGCTATAGTAAGGGACAAAAGACTAATATTGCATTGGACTGACAACACAGGATGGGCATGGAAGGCAGTAATTGCGGTCGGAGAAGGGCACAGACTGGCTGACTTCACAGACGAGGAACTATTTTGAGATGACCATCGAGACAGTGTTTTTTATGAGCATTGTCTATTGGTGAGAATACATGACAGTGAAGTGCAACAGAGACTGGTTCTGCTGCAAAAGGCACTACCACCATTAATCGAGGAAGACCTGGCGTGAGTATGCAGTGTTCTGTGGACTGGCAGTCTGTATGACGTTGGTCTATTAAAGGGAGCAGAGCAGTCAAAATAAAGTTAAAGCCAGGGGCTATTTTACCAGGGGCAAGACAATACCCTCGATCCAGAGGAGGCAGGCAAAGGCATTTATGAGACGATTGCCAAATTAGTGAAGCAAGGTGTTTTAGTCCCTTGGGAGTCACAGTGTAATACAGTTGTGTACCCGGTGAAGAAGGCAACAGGGCGATTGTGGCATTTTATTCTAAATTTACATCCGTTGAACCAAATTGTTGAGGCAGAATTCCTGTTAGTTCCCAATCCAGTGACAATTCTATGTAGCATTCCGCGGGAAGCTACCCACTTCACAGTAATCAATTTGAAGAACTCTTTCTTTTCAGTACCACTTCACGAAGAGTCACAGAACTTGACTTGCTTTCTATATAGAAACTTGAAGTGGAACCACACGAGAGTATCACAGCGGTACTGTGAATCACCTTCTATATTTAATAGGGTCCACCAAATGTACCTCAGAAATATACAAAAAGCTATGATATGGCATTTATAATGTGCAAGTATACTAGTGTATATTTGAAGAGTACCATAATTTAGTATGTAGAAAATATTTTGATCTGCAGCATGTCCAAAGAGCAGTGCCAAAATTAATCAGTGCACTTACTGACTTTATTAGCAAAAAAGGGTTACACAGTAAACAAGGCAAAACTGCAATATTGCCAGGAGGAAGTGCCGTACATTGGACAGTTAATATCACAGGTGGGAAGAAGGGTAACTTCAGAGAGGGCAGAGGTGAGCTTCACAATGTCACTACAAAGGACAGTGAGAGAGATTCAGAAATTATTGCGCCTCTATAATTATTTCAAAGCCTGGGTATTCAATTATAGCACGTACATGAGACTCCTGTTAAGTGGGCTCCGTGAGGCACAGAGGGGGTGCGGTGACTTGGTATGGACACACAAAATGACTAAAGCATTTTAGAAATTGAAGAAGGACATATGCACAGCTCCAGTGCCAGAGATTCACAAATACAGTGACAGCATGTACTAGTTCTGACACTCTAATGGAGTAGTGATGACCGCAGTGCTCACACAGAAGACCTTAGGGCACAAACCAATGGCCTACTATATTGGACATTTAGACCAAGTGATGAGAAGACACTACCCTTGTGAAAAAGCTTTGGCTGCTGCTGCATTCACAGTAGAAAGGTCAGTGAGTATCATAATGGGGTGCACCACCACACTTTACGTGGAGCATGCACTATTTGCGATCCTCAAACATCCTAAGAGCACACTGACTACCCAAAGTGAATCTGAATATGAAGTGATCATTTTGAATCCAGCAATAAAAGTAGCGAGATGCAGAATTATAAATCTAGCGACATTCTTAGCTGAACCAGTGGAGGAGGTAGACTATGTGCTTGACTTTACTACATACATGGAGAATTAGGACGACATTCCAAAAGTGGGAGAGAATTCCCTCAAAGGAGGGTAAGTACTTTTCATTGACGGCTCATAAACGATAGACCAGGCAACGAGAGAAAGACATAATGGGACAGCAGTAGTAAAGATTAAATTGGACGGGGCAGTTGAAATGGTAGTAAAAGCGAGATTGCCTTTACATTTATCAGCACAGGCAGCTTAATTATTGGCTCTCATAATGGCATTAGAAGTGGATAAGGTCAAGGAGATTACTGAGTATTCCGATTCAGCCTATGTGATGTCTACAGTACACGCTGGACTGTCACAATGGCAGGAGAGGGGCTTCCGACATGCTGACAGCACACCAGTGCAGCGCACGCCCCTATTGGGCAGACTCATAGACACACAACTGCCATCCGCCATAGCCGTCATTAAGTGCAAAGTGCATATGAAGGGGGATGACTTAATCTCCCATGACAATGAAGCTGCAGATGCAGAAGTGAAGCATGCAGCATATTTCCTAGAAATAAATGAGTTTGATACTCCATCTAACACACATATATACATGCGCAATATGATACTGAAGGAAGGGTATAGTTCTCTATCTGCCACGCAGATCATGGAATTTTAGGGGAAGGCACCATTAGAGGAAAAGGAATTGTGGGTAAGGAGGGGTTGTTCAATATCCCCTACAGATGCATTATGGAAACAGGAGAGCACAGGCAAGCTGGTGATTCCAGTAGCATTGTTGCAAGTTACACTCATGCAATTCCATCATCCCACCCATTTAAGTAGGGATGTATTTGCGGTGCATATTGGGGAAGAGTGGTTCTGCTTCAATATGGCGGGACATATAGCTGGAAATTATGGAAAATTTACTGTTTGCAAGAGTAACAAAGTTACTCATCATAGTGACCACCTTACTCCTAGTGCATAGTCCCCTTTCCTCCATACTTTTGGGACATTATGTCCTGTGGGACGTGACTGGAGCACATTTTGTAAAAAACATCACATTGAAAATGTGTTGTTCTTCTCTTTTTACGTTGTGTACCGCACGTGGCCGTAACCCCGCCCTCCTTAGCTCTGCCCCACACATTGCCCTTCAGTCCTTTTCCATCGCCAGGTCTGAGACCATTTAAGCAATAATAGAGGATACTTATTAGAGGGGACGGCGGGAAGGCGTATGCAGGAAAGGGGACTATGGACCAGGAGAAAGGTAGTCACTATGGTGAGTAACTTTGTTATACTCTTTTTTCTTTAGAACCGCCTGCCTGAACTGAGCATCAGCCCTGGAGCGCAGGTCTAAGCACTAATGCTTACAAAAAGCTGATAGGGAAGCCCACGTAGCTTCTCTGGCAATGGTTTTTCCAGGGAACATATTTCTGGAAGGCAATGGCAGCCGCCTTGCCCCGCACAAGATGCGCATTAATTCCCTTTGGAGGCTGAAGGGCCTGAACAGTACACACCTCCGAAATACAGGAAGCAATCCATCTGGAGATAGTTGCTTTCAAGGACGGCTTTCCTTTTGGGTCTCTGAAGGTCAGAAAGAGCTGGGAAGAGCTCAGTTTAGATGTTCTGTCCAAATAAAACTTTAGGGCTGGTCTGACATCTAAATGATGCAATACCCTCCCCGCATCTGAGGCCGGGTCTGGAAAGAAAACGGGTAAGGAAAGAGTCTGTTTCAGAGGAAAATCGGAGACCACCTATGGAAGGAAAAAAGGATTGGTCCAGAGGACTACCTTATCCTTGTGAAAGGTGAGGAATGGATGTTCTAGCAACAAGGCCTTAAGCTCGCTTACACGCATTGCCGAAGTCACCGCAATCAGAAAAGCTATTTTCCATGAAAGAAACATCAAGTCCACCGTAGCCATTGGCTCAAAAGGTTTATGGCATAAGGCAGTGAGGACCACATTCAGTTCCCACTTTGGATGTGGGTTGCTGACAGGTGGATAAAGATGCAATAGACCTGCAAAGTGTCTTTTAATGACAAGGTTTGTCAATGAAAAAGAGCAAGAGTCTGTGGACAGGTAAGTAGCGATAGCCGACAAATAGGTCCTACAAGACAAGACATGTATGCCTGAAGTTGCCAGATGAGAAACGAATGACAGGACTGTGTCGATGGAAGCTTCTCTGGGGTTCAGCTGCTTTGCTAAACACCAGTAACAGAAACAGAGCCATTTGCTCCTATACTGAGACCTCGTCAACGGTTTTCTAGCTGCCTGGATAATACGCACATTATCCGCGAACAAGTTGAAACTTTCTAAAGATTTGAACTCAGGCACCAGGCTGCCAAGCTGAATGATTGTGGGGAAGGGTGCTACATCTGCTGATCGCTCTGGTAAAGCAGGTCGGGAATCAGCGGAAGCCTGATCGGTGAGCAGATTGACAAATGCTGAAGCTCTGAAAACCAGAATCTGGTTGGCCACCACGGGTCTATGAACAGGAGAGTGCAATTAGTCGTGTTCCTGAGCTTGCATATTGCCCGGTGAATCAGAGGAAGAGGCGGGAATGCCTCGGCCCTCATGTTGTTCTATGGAATCTCGAGAGCATCCCCCAAGGAAGAAGCTCCGAGCCCGTTCCTGGAAGCATAAAGAGGAAGTTTCCTGTTTGATGACATCACAAAGATGTCCACTTCTGGAGTGCCCCAATGGCAAAAAAGGTCAGAGAGAATCTCTGTGTTCAGCTCCCACTTGTAGCTGACCACCGCTCGCCGGCTGAGAGAGTCTGAAGTCACATTCACCTGGCCCGGAAAGTGCACAGTCAGCAGCCAAACATCATGCTGAATGGCCCATTTCCAAATCTGAATGGCTAGATCTACAAGGGGAGGTGACTTGGTACCCCCCTGCTTGTTGATGTAAAACACGGATACCGCATTGTCTGTGCAGATGCGGACCACTTTGTTCACAATCACTGGCTTGAAGGCTTTGAGCGCCAAGAAAATCACCAGAAGTTCCAGATAATTTATGTGAAATTGTCTGTCCTGTGGTGACCACAGGTCGAAAACCTGAAGATGATCCATCGTCGCGCCCCACCTGATAAAGGGAGGAGTCTGACGTAATGGTTGTTTGAGGGGAAGGCTTCTGAAAAGGAGAACCCACCGACAGATTGCTGGAAGATGACCACTATAGGAGATCTGTCATCAGGCAGGGTGGGACCAGAATCATTTGATGTCCGGGTCCACTGCCTGAAGCCAGGAACTCCAAAGAGCCATCTGCGTGAGTCGCATTTTGAGATGAGCAAGGGGAAGAGCAAGCACACACAAGGCCATGAGGCCTAGAAGCCTCTGGAACCATCAGGCCGACATGCTCTCTGACTGAATGAAAACTTGACATGTGGTTAACAGATCTGCCATCCTGTCTACAGTCAGGTACACTCTGCAGTCGATCGTGTTCCAATGGAAACCCAGGAAAATCAGGTCCTAAGAGATCGTCATGGACGATTTCTGCCAGTTCACCGACAGCTCAAGCCCGAACAGGAGCCGGAGGAGAGACTGAAGATTGCTCGAGGCTTTCACTGGACAGGGGCTGAGCAGAAGCCAATCGTCCAAATATGGATACACATGACTACCCTGTAGCCATAGAAAAGCCGCAATGACCGACACCATCTTTGTGAAGACACGCGGTGCTGAGCTGAGACGAAAAGGGAGCACTCTGAATTGGAAGTGCTCCTCTCCCAGAGTGAACCACAGATATTTCCGATGCGGGCTCCAGATCTGGATATACTTATGTGCGTCCTGACGGTCCACAACCCTGAGCCAGTCACCCTTCTGAAGAGAGGACTTTATTTGGCAGGGTGTGATCATCTTGAATTTCTCTTGGGGAAGAGAAAGGTTTAACTGGGAAAGGTCTAGAATGTTGCACAGGCCAGCCTGGTTGGGTTTGGGCACCATAAACAGGTGAGAGTAGAAGCCCTCCCCTCGTTCCACTAGGGGAACAGGTTCCACCACCTTGAGGTCTAGAAGCTTCTGGACCTCAGGTCTGAGGGAGGGCGTCCCCAACTGCTGAAAGGGAGGATTGAAGGGTGGAGTAGAGGGGATGGGCAAGAAGAAGCCCACCCGAACGATGGACAAAACCCACCTGTCTTCGGTGATCATTTGCCATGCCTTCAGATGAGACGAGATTTGTCCTCCCACCGCAGTCTTGAGCGAGCGCCAAAAAATACAATTTTGCAGATTTTTCGGCAGAGAGACTACCTGTCACCAAAGAGGAGGCTGAAGACCGAGAGAAAAACCAACCTCGTTGCTGTCTCCGACGGGAATTACCTCTTGGCGGATCAGTCCTACGAGACCTGCGGTGCTGGAACCCTCTGAAGTCCGAGGAGGACCAAGACTGGGATCTAGATCTCTGAGCGTTGACTGGGGGCTTCACTAGCACTGACAGAGACTTGGCAGTTTGCATGCTTGCTTTAGTCTTTGGAAGATTGTCATCCGTTGAAGAATGAAACAACTCTTTGCCATCAAAAGGCAGGTCCAGAACTTTATCTTGGACCTCCTTCGACAACTTTGTTGCATGAATCCAAGTTTGACGAGAGGTGTCCACCCCCAACATGAGGCCTCGTGCTGAGGTGTCGACATGGTGCGCAGCAGCCTCCAGCATATCCTGCGCCAAATCCCTGGCATCTGACAAACTGCCCTTAAAGTCTTCCAGCCTGTCTCCAGGAATGAACTCCTGGAAGTCCACCAAGTCCCTCCACAGTTTCATATTCACCGCCGCCGCTGCCAAAATGAGCTCCGTGTTAGCCTGACGCAGTTGCAGTGCCAAGTTGGCAAAAACTTTCCTGGCCAAGGAGTCGAGCAACTTGTCTTTCTTGGCCAGAACTTGAGCTGTGGCAGCAGAGGTCAAAGAGGCCGGCTTGGATTGCAGAGTGGCGGCCGCAACCACCGTTGAGCAAGGGAGCGGACATGACACCAAGACTACTTCCTCGGAGGTGTGAAGCCTGTAACGGGCGTTGATTCTCTTATTTATATGTAGCCCAGTGTGGGGTTTATCCCAGACTTTGTGGGCCTCGGCCAGAACATCCTTCTGAAGGAACAGGCCAGTGCACTCCTGTGGAGACAAGGTGAGCACCCCTGAAAGCACCCCTTCCAACGGAGCGGGTGCCTCAGGTACTGGTATGTCAAGGAGTTACATCATGTCCAGAACCCGGTCGTGGAATGCTCTGACAGAGCGGGGCTGGTCATCACTATCCTGGTCTGCTTGAGGGTCGTCCAGAATGTGAGGATCCGCCAGTTGCGATGCCATCAGCGTCAAATTGATGTCTCGCTCTGGTGGAGTCTTGTCAATCGGAGACAATGGAGGCAGAGGCGGAAGAGGTGGAGGCAGGCTGGGAGGTAGAGGTGGTACTGCTGCCGGAGCGACAGGTGCCATGACTGGAACTGCCAGGGCAGGATGTGGCACCAGAGGGCAGATCTCCCTAAAAAGGCCTTTAAAGTACTCCCTCATGGGTTCAGTGTTCATAAGAGTCTGAAACCTCCCAAAAAAGGCATCATCTGCTGAAACTTTAGGAACTGGGATGGGCAAAGGCCACTCATGAGGGGCATACCCCCATGAACATAGTGAGGAAGACTGCCAAGAGGGCCCGCCACCAACAGGTTCTACATAGATCAGTGGGGCAGAAGCAGGAGGAAGTGAGACCATATGCGGTAGTGGCATCCAAGCACACCAGTCATAGGAAGGGCGGATCAGATTCACACCGTCCCATGGACCAGGTTATCCACCAAAAAGAAGGCTCCCAGCACCCGCCGTCGATAGCATGGATGTGACCAAAATGGCCACCGTAGACCATGCGGGAAGGCCCGCCATTTTGTGAGCATCTGAGGAGAACTGCGTCACATGTGGGGTGAGGTAGGTGACTCACAAGACTGGTCAGGGGACTTGATCGAAACTTTAGCCTTGACACAAGGATCCTCGGAAGAGCTTGTGCTATGGGGCCTGGGATGTTTGCTGGACATCCTGTCATGACCCTTTGGGTTAGTCTCCAAGAGAGGAACCTCAGCCAAGCTGGCAACAGAGGAGGAATGGTCAGCGACCTCTCCCTGTCCCCCCTCAACAGAACCGGTAACACCACGAGCATGGGAAAGTTGAGGAACCCACCTCACAGACAAGACCTTAACAGGTCTCTCAGTTCTGTTGTTTCACACATTAGCCTTGATAAGAGGAACCTTGGAACAGAGTCCGGTTTTTATAGCTCCCCTGCGAGGGGCCTAGAACCGTGGTTCGGTACAGAGAGCCTCAACAGAGGCCTCAGGGTGCACCCCGGTGTCTGTGTGGGAGGCACCAAACTAGTAGACCTCGGAGTGTACTCCGGTACCCAATGCCTCAGCATGACTAGGCTGGCTACTAGCACCTAATTGGTGAACCTCGGATCGTGATCTGGTATTGGCAGGCCCCTCACGGGAACCCTCGGAAAAACCCTGGTACGCCTCTTAGGCCTGTGAGGCACCTCAGGAGAAACCCTGGTAGCAAAGCTTTTGAAGTCCCTGCCGGACGTGGAGGACCCCGAGAAGGAGTCCCCTGGCCGGGGTGCCCTGAAAAGTAAGGCATCTTTTCTTTCCGTTGATGAAGAGTTGAAAATGCGATGGAGGAACTCTCTAGAAGATCTCCTCCCACCGACGAAGACGACGTTGAAGTGCCCAGACCGAAAGGAAATCGCAGTAGAAACACGAGTCTCAACGGTGATCTGGTCCCAGACACTCCAAACAGAGAGAATGGGGATCTGCCCTAGTGAAGTGACATTCGCAAGAGAAACAAGCGACAAATCCAAAACGATCCGGCATAGACAGAGGACTATGCAACCGCAGAACCGGAGCAGGAGAGAAGGAAAACGGGAAAGGAAAAGGTCTTCCCGGTGATGCAAGCGCGTCCACTCCCGAATGCGCGGAGAAAAGGACTGAAGGCGATGTGTGGGGCGGAGCTAAGGAGGGTGGGGTTACGGCCATGTTCGGTGACCCACGTTAAAATAGAAGACAGACACATTTTCAATTTGATGCTTTTTTTACAAAAAGTGCTCTGGTCCCGTCCCACAGGACGGAATGTCCCAAAAGTATGGAGGAGTATAATGCGGGTCATGGGTTGCGAGTAGTGTGAGAAGCACTACCCCGCCCATGCGGGCCTATCCAACATCTCCACGTCAATCATATAGACATTATCCAGGTCTTCCAAAACTCTTGAACCATGTCACTACTTAGTCTGACTCTTTCTTCTGATTCGCCACAATGGGTGTGATTGAATGCATGTAAAAAATGCACCCTCCCTACTTGGGCCTGCTCACTATGCTGGTGAGCAGAATTTTGATTTGGGGGTGAACCAGAGCAGAGAACCACTCACTGTGCTAGTTTATTGAATCAGAGCAGAATCCCACTCATCATGCTGGTGAATGGGTCTTTCAATTGGGGTCACCAGCACGGTGAGTGGGCCTCTGATTTGGGGATGCGTGGGTGGTGCATTTTTTACTGAGCATCAATGTTAAAACAAACATGATATCATGTTCGCTTTAACAATGATGCCCAGTGAAAGAAATGCCATGCCGCAGGCATAAAGTGTAACCAGACTGGCTACACCAAGGCAGTCCAGTCTGATCATGTAACAATACTTATTACATGTTGGACATGTTTTCTTACTGTGGCATTGTATATTTTAATGGGAAAGCCAACATTTTAATAGGAAAGCAACAGGAGTATGTTCTTATGTGCAGGTACTAGCATATATTGGCAGAGCCAGCTTGGACATGTTTTCTTGTAGTATCATTACTGGCATAATGCACTAAGCAAATATGAGTATTGAACCTGAAGTTCCTTTAAGGGGAGGTAACACTGTACAGGGTGGATGGGAATGCAGCAATTACTCAAACATCAATAATAAAACCGACTCAGGAAGTTGGCAAAATACTTTGGGCTTCATTACAAGTATGGCGGTAAGGCAACAACGGCGCCGGTATCGCTACTGACACCATTGCCACCGTACCGCCATACTAGGAGTTCTGCTCGCGGGTGCCCTTGCAGCCACCAGATTTCACATGGTGGCAGTACTGGCACCCGCAAGCAGAACATGATGGTAGCACCGGTTATTAACGGAACCGGTGCTACCACCCTCCCCATTCCCATTCCCATTGAGCCCTATAGGGCTGAAATGGGAATGGGGATGTACTGGTACCGGCACTCGTGAAAGGGCAATTACCGGGTCCGGCTGGGCTGGAATACCCCGGTAATTGCCCATTTGTGGGTGCAGGACCTGGATGCGAGTTTGGAGGTAGCCTTGCCAGTAAAACCAGCAAGGCTACCTCCAACCTCGTAATGAGGCCCTTTGTCTGTTTTAATAACAATTATCTAAAACAGGGAGTTCAGTGGACATCATTGGATGTCTAGCAGTAAGATCTCAGCATATTTAATTAAAAAAACACTTATATACTCAAAACTCGTCATCATTGAAAACTTATATGGGACTGTGATTGGGTAACGGGAAACTTCTAGGGATACTTTCTACGGGGGTTGGGGTTGTGATTGGGTCTCTACTGTAGGTGGACTACTCTGCCCACCCCTAGTGCAAGTCATTGTGAGCGTCATCAAATACACAACATCTTATTGAATCTCTAAACTATAGGGCTCTTTGGTACGTGGCAACCTTATCATTGGTTGGCACACTTGTACCCTTCTGAAATATTCTACTCGTTAGCAGCATGCAAGCTGGTACTCCTGGTGCTGGTGGGTTGAACTTGACCATGCCTCCCCACCCAATTAGCCCATCATCACTCAAGCTGTCTGCCATGAGAATAGTATTTTAAACTTGCAATTATTACTGCTCCTCGGAATAGAAGGGAGTGTGAGCATGTTCTTTTCTTCTGGTTTTGGCGTAGCTTACCCAAAGTCTTTTTTCATCTGACCAAGTGACTGGAGACCACGTTTTGAGCTCCTTCATTGTATTTAATGGTATTAAATGAATCAAACTTGGAACTCATTGTCCTTCCGCCGGAACCTTAATAGCAGCTTAGCTCTAGTCTACTTGTTCATTTTATCTTCCCACCATAGAGAACCAGTTTCTTGGCTGCCTCAATCCAGGCAGGCCTTCTCAATTCTCCTTCCATCTCCAGCCGGGCTTATTCTGCTTTGTCACACTTCAAGTTCTTTCACTCACAGGATTTTCAGTTTGCTAAAATACGATGTGGAACTTCCAGATTCCTATGCATATATATATCTTGCCCGCACCGCCTGCACTTTTCACTACGTATAGCCAGCCTTCATGAATACTTCATCTAGTTTGCTTGCGTTAGTGCATCTGTACAATTATAAAATGGTTTACCTTTTCTTCTGTGCTCTTCACACGTGCAATCTTTATTCTGCATATGAAAGTTTACTTGATTCTCAATTTTGCCATCAGATTCTATATGGTCTATTCACCTTCTCTCTTGTCATCTCTTCTGAGTTCTGAGGCGTGTCACTTGGCTTCATGTGACGTCACCAGTCTCATCTTTCATCTGTCTTCAAATGCTCTTCGGGGATCTTTCCCAAGAGGCTGTCAGATTTTCGGGGATACATAAAGAATGGTCTTCTTAATGCATATGTTGCTTCGAAGGCTGCTTGTGTTCTAGGTATCATTACAGGTGTCGTCCTTGTCACTATTTCCAGGTCCCAACAGATAGGTAGGGTAGGGGCGGGACTTCCTGTGGAGGCTTTCCTCCTCTACAGTATGTTTTTGTATGGGAATACTGGCATGTATAGGAGCAGCCAGTTAGTTATACTGGCATATATTGTGGGGAAAGGCATCAGGAAAATGCATTGGGAAATGTTCCTGTGCACTTTTGGTGACTTGCATAAATTTGATTTTTTTCATGCGTTATCCTACAAAACCGATTGCAAACTGGCTTTTTACCCAACTGTTCACTTAAAGTGTGCTGTATAATGCACCATTTTAACTAACTATTGAAAAAGCTTTTGTGCAGGGGGAGAACCCCCACCCAAACCCCTGTTGGTTGGTTTGGGCTTCCTCACTATACCTGGTCGCTCACGCATATTTGCAGCAAATATGTACACTCCTCCAATTAAAATTTTCACCAGCTTGTGCTAGAAAAATTGGTAGTTTTCCAATTGCAATCCTTTTTTTCACAAGAATGGTCTGTCCCCTCATCAATCAGGTTTCTGTTCCTGACATGGATACCTTGGTGGGATTCTGGAGGGATGTGCGATGGGTGGTGGTGTGAGAAACCTGAAAGTGTCTCACCCGCTTATCCCTGGTGATATGTCATCCAGGTGGCCTTCCATTGTTTTTCGTTCCAGTTCCTGGGGATGGACCAGTGCGGGTGGATCACCTAGACGAGGGGTCTTCGGGGAATGGGAGTGGGACACCGGATGGTGTGACACATTATCCCCTTCCCAGTTAAGCCTTTACCCCCATCCTACCAGGTAGGATACTTAGGAAGTCGACCCCCCTGTGAGAGAAAATAGACTAACACCTGAGCCGTATACCTGACATGTCCCAACACAATGGTCAGGCAGGGTCAGGTAATTACTTCCCCACATGGATAAAAGGCAGAGCTTGAGCACACACCCTGAGCAAGGCAAAACACTCGAGGAAGCAGCAGTTCCAAGATGGTAGTTTAATACAAGGTGAAGACGGCAAGACCAAAGAGGATCGCAAGGAGGGAAGTGCCCTTGACCTTTTCAATGAAAGACTGTTACTTTCATGAACCTTCAAGAATAGGAAACGTAAGACCAGGAATCAAGGCTGAAGAATCCTGCATTGTGTGTCAGAGGTACAAAGGCTCTCCCACATCGATAGTCAAGGCGGAGAGAATCACTTGCCGCTGTGGTTCTGTCCTTGGCTCCTAAAACAAAGCAGCGCCAGTGAAGTCAGCACAGCCGGTGAGTTGGTTAGACTGATACCAATCTGGTCTGTGTTGAAGCCAAGGTTGCAAGCGGCAACATTGCATAGTGAAAGCTGAAACGAACAGTGTATGAAGTATGTGTGGTAATCGTCGCGAGCAAAATTAAACAACAAATGAGTGATTGAAATTTGAAGCAAATATAGGATATCTTAGACAGAGTGGTCCGGCACCACATGTGTGCTCATTCGAAAGTCTCTGTAAGGTATCCAACTGAAAGGCAGCAAAAGCGAAAGAGTGAAAAGGAATTGTGAAATCGAAGTGGTCCTGCAAGGGGTCAAGCAAAACCCTGTGTACATTCGAAGGTCTCCGATGTTAATAGCGTAAAGAAAGTTGATGACAAAATAGATGACGTTTATCCAAGCCCGGCGGAGGGAGTTCAGCGGAGAGCTTTTGGTTAAAGCAATTTGTGTTAAAAAGTTAATTGGTCTGAGCCCTACAGAGGGAGGCTAATTGGACAATGTGTTAAAGAGGATCTGAGCCCGGCACAGAGGGATCCGGGGTGAACACCCAAAAAAGTAGATAAGTAGAAATCCTATGAGCAATGTGTTAAAGTGGATCTGAGCCTGGCAAAGAGGGGTCCGAGGTGAATCGTGACTATCCTAGTAGCATTGTGTTAAGAGGATCTGAGCTCGGCTGAGAGGTATACCAGGTGAATAGTGAATCACCTGAGCAATTGAGTACTCGTGAAAGCCTAAATTGAAAAGAACATATTGTTTGCTTGTACCATCAGGCCCTCCGAAAGAAGTGACTTTGAAAGACAAAGAGACTTGGGCACGGAAGGCCCTGATGCTAACGATTGAAACTGTATCCTCATGCTAGAGAAGCCGAAGACTGTGCTAAGCTCGAGTGTACCACCTTGTCCCGTGCTGAAAATGTGGGGAAGGTAGGCCAACAGCCTGAACATCCTGACATATCATTTTCTTGAAAAGTTTCTTTTCGTAACACTGTTTTCCCCACTATTTGTAGTTAGAGGTAAGGATTGGCAATTGTTATTAGTTTAGGCCCTTTTATTTTGACAAGACACCACTAGGACTGTGTTATTATTATTTGATGGTCGTAGCTTGCTCCCATCTACAGATTTAGGATTAGATAGGCATTTTTCCAACCCTTTTTGAAGTTCAATAAACACCCTTGAACTGTGGTCACTTGTTTCTGTCTTACTGTTTATACCATGCCTTCCTTACAGTGGACAAGGGATGAGTTGCCTTTCTGGTTATGCTTGATATTGGCAACTTCTGACACCATCAATCATGACAATCCTTCTCCTTCATTTGCCTCTGGTGGTGCATGCCTCCACAGTGGCCATCAGAAGGTTTACAATTGTTTTGAAAGACCATTCTCAATATGTCAGACAAGAGATACTTTAATCCTAAAGTGTTTCAATAACTATGTATTAGCTCAGCAATCCCCCTTCCCCAAGGCCGTTAACTTGGCCTGCCGGCTGTTATCCCGGTTCCAGCTCTAAAGCCCTTAGCACCCCGGGCTACCAAAGCGGTAACCCGGGGTGCTAACAAAAAGTATTTTCCTTCCTTCAATTTGAACAGCACAGTGTCCCGTTGAAGGAAGGAAAATACTTTTCCAAGATGAATGCCATGGAAAGGGTAGCAGGGCATCACAAGGAGCAACTCTTCCCTTTCCATGGCGGCCTGCAGCAGTGGAGAGGAAGGAGCAGCGGCGGCGGGGAGTGCTACCACTTTAAAAATAAGGTAAGTGGGGGGTGGGAAGGGTAACAAAAAATGGGGTGGAGGGTGTGGGAAAGATGGCGGAGGTGGGGAGCCGGCCATCAGGTGGGATGGAACATGGGCTTGCACCGGTTGTTCAAGCCTGCGTTCCTAGCCACCTGATTATCTGGCTCTCTCCACCAAGGTGCTAGAGTGCTATTGTATATCTGCTCACTTTGTTTGATCTTGTAAAGGGATTCTCCAAAGATATCCAATTCTACACTGGTGAGAAGTAAGTCTACATTAGTCTCCCAGGGCAGGGTGTGAATATCTTATTTTTCAGGAGTGCCAGGTCAGAGCACAGAAGTGGATGAAAAACAACCCTCTGCAGCTCAATGGGTCCAAGACTTATGTCACCCTCCTTGGGATTCTGAACAGATCAGCTCTCAGGGAGTTTTCCCTCTTCTGCTACTTTGTCAGAGAACTATTCTGAAAACCAAAGTTAAGAACCCAGAGGCTTCTTTGATCAAGAGATGACAATCTAATTTCGGATCAATTAAGTGCTGAGGGGAGGTTTTGTTCAGCTCCTGAAACCACAGGAATCAAGAAATTAATCTCTTGAACTCTCTTAAACTCATAGAATGCTCATGGTCAAAGCTGTCCTCAACGTGTGTCTCACTTACAACAATGCTCTTTATGGGAGACATCCCAAGTTGCTGATCGCCAAGTAAAAAAAGAGCCCAAATGCTTTCCTTTGCTTAATTTATGGACTTGATAAGCAAGACGATGTGACTAGGGTCAGTTTGGTCTAGCTCCTTTGTACACAAAAAGTATAACGTGTATATAAAATAGAAACCATCGCCGTACATCAAGCAGCAGTAATCAGTTTCAACCAATGGTTGAGTAAAAAGGTATGGCATGACGAGCATAGGAGGGGGACGCTCCTCAAGCACCTAATGACAGGGACACTTGTGCAATGCCTACATTGGACTACTAATGGCTCACCACGAAAACGAGGGAAACCTGATTATCCAAGAAACTTTTTTAATTAAGTTTTGATCATGTATTTGTGAAGTCTATCTTTTATGTCAAAAACTCTCACTTAGGATTTATAGCTTGTTTTATGGTAAAATCATCTTGTTTGCTATGCATACATTATTGCACACAAATCATTTTTTAGTGCCATGTCCAGTGATTCATTGGACTAAATATAAATAGGGACGAGCAATACGGCAAATGATGGAATGAGTTGCCAAACTGTGGACTGAAGTCGGGATGTGTTGAGGAGAAGTGTGGAGAGAAGTGAGAATGAATGAACAAGTGAGGGAATAAGGGCGGGTACAGTAGACTATCCAGTGTGGCCAGAATGTGGGGGTGAACAATGCTGGGGATCGGATTCTCCCAATGAATGGTCAAAGAAGGTGACAAGGCCTAACTAGCCATATCCATGGGCTTCCATGCCCCAAACCAATTATCCCACTACAGTCTAGCAGAGTTGCAGCTGGTGAATTTGTAAAGTTGAGGGATGTAAAGGTTTTCCCAGAATTGAAACAAGTGTCCACACCTAAACGTAACACAGTAAGGATTTGGCCTGTGCTTCACCTTCGAAATTGTATTAAATAATGGCCTTCAACCGTGCATTTCACATCATAAATTCAGATAAACAATGCAGGATTTACACTCTGTTCTGCAGGGCAACATATGAAACACTCCAACCGTAAACAGGAAATTTTGGAACAGGTGTTGATGCTCGCTATCCACACAGAATACATGGGAGACCTCTCTCAACATTATATGCCAGCAGTGCCCCACTTTCAAGCAGTTTCTACCCAAACCAGATCATGAGTTATGTCCCCACTTCAGGATTCTTGTGTCCAAAGAAGGTAATTAGGCTGGTGTTGCATACATGCATGCTAGAATTGCCCCTGTGAAACACATTTGCATGCTGCTTGTGCCCAGAAAAAAGAACTTTCTCAACAATGTATGCCTGCACTGCCCGCCTTTCATGCTAGTGCCTCCATAAGATCCTACAGTCAGTCTCAACACGTGGGACAGTTGCCCCGAAGCTGCGCATTTTATGATATGATAATGATATGATGTGATATGATATAAGACATTTGTAACGTGCCTATACACAAGTGTTTCAAGGCGTGACGAGGCAGGGAGGGGGGACAAAGGGAAGACAGACAACGATCATACTAGGCCAAGTGTCATTCAGATCGCGCAAATGCATGGGCAGAGGGGGAAGGGAGAGGGGAAAGTGCAGTACAGGGGTAGTAGAATAACAGGATAAATAATAAGGGCCAGCTGGTGGCAAGTGCAGGGTAAGTGCAGACAAGTGCTGAGGGGGCTGTAGGGATACAGAGACAGTCCAGCAGTGCAGTGGTTGCCAAGGGAGACAGTGCAAGGGGAGAGTGGCTGGGCCAGGGACCGAGATCGGTGAGAGTGGCTCAATAGCAGATTCAGTGCAGTTTCAGTCAGGAATTTAGCAGGGGAGAGGGGGAGAGAAAGCAGAAGCAAAGAGGAAGGTTTTGAGGTGCTTCTGGAACCGGAGATGGTTCTCCTCAAGTTTCAGGGAGGCAGGAAGGCTGTTCCAGAGGTAGGCCACTGCCGCAGAGAGAGATCTACCCCCAACTCGTTGCTTGGAGAAGCGGCTGACCCTGAGGGAGTTGAAGGCGGATGAGCGAAGAGCTTGAGAAGGAAGATATTTAGGAAGAGAGAGTTGAAGGTATTTTGGCCCCAAGCCCCAGAAGGCCTTGTGGACAATGCAGAGGGTTTTGAACTTAATCCTCACAGCCACTAGGAGCCAGTGCAGAGATTTCAGTCCTGGATAGATACGGTCTCTGGGATTGAAGCCAAGGACAAGTCTCGCAGTCCTGTTTTGGATGAGTTGCAGAGGGCGGAGAGTAGAGGCAGGAAGATTTAGATAGAGGCTGTTACAGTAGTCCAGCTTAGAGAGAACCAGGGCTCTGGAGACAGTGAGCTTCTGGGGGAAGGAGTGGAAAGGAAGAATACCTCTGAGGAGGTGCAGCTGGCAGTGTGACTTCTTAGAGACTTCAGATACGTGAGGAGAGAAGGAGAGTGTGCAGTCAAAGATGACCCCGAGGTTTTTTGCCTTACAGGTAGGAGCAGGAAGAGGGCCAAGAGAGGCCGGCCAGAGAGCTGCAGGGAAGGAGGGAGTGGGTGTGCCGATGAGTAGAATCTCAGTCTTACTGTCATTAAGACAGAGGGCATTGGCGGCACACCATTCCTGGATAGCAGACAGACAGTAAGAGATGAGGGAAGGAGAGGAGGAGGCCGAGGGTAGCCTGAAAATGAGCTGGGTATCATCCGTATAGCACTGAAATTTGGGGCAGAGAGCGAATGCGGTGGGCAAGAAGTGCCAGATATTGTTTGAACAGCCAGGGAGAAAGGTTAGGTCCCTGGGGGACACCACAGGTAGAGAAAAAGATGTCAGAGAGGAAGGACCCCAATTGGACGTGGGAGGGTCAGTTGGAGAGGAAAGAGGCCATCCACGCCAGAGCCTGACCAGTGATACCCAGGTTATCACGGAGACGGTTCAGCAGGATGGCATGGTTGACAGTATCAAAGGCAGAAGAGAGATCGAGCAAAATGAGAACACACAGAGTGTTAGAATCAAGGTTGGAGAGCAGGTCTTCATGGATGTTCAGGAGAGCAGTTTCCGTGCTTCTGGCAGCTATGAAGCCAGACTGATGGTCGTGAAGACAAGCAACGGCTCTCAGTGACCACAAACTGCATCTTTTCCCATAACACATACTCAAACAAATGCATACCTACATGCAAACACATTCAAGCCTATATACATGCAAACAAACATTTGTTAAACATATGTTCTTTTCTTCTTAATGAGCGTAAAAGCCAGGAAATCTTAATTTTTTCACAACTGACATTGGACAACTGTGGCCTGCAACCTGCAGCTCTCTAGATATTTTTGTTTTAGGATCCTTCACCACTGATTATGCAAGCAAGGGCTGATGGTATCTGTAGCCCAAAACATTTGAATATCCAAAAGTTACAGATTCTGCCTTAAACATTCCTAAACGTCTTAATAAGTTCAAGACGTATACACCGCCAGGAGAACCTTTGTAATAAACCCATCTCGTTGTAGTTCTCATTCGACAAAGTTATGCTTCATGTACAGAATAGTGGCACATCAAAAAATCACTTCAGAAAACCTAATGTTTTTGAGAGGAAAGAGCTACTCCTGTATTTCTATGTAAATGAGTATGAGTGTCTTTGAGGTGTCAGTGGGCATTGTAAGGAACTTATGGTGGCAACAGTAAAGACTGACACAAGTGATCACAGGTCAAGGGTGTTTATTAAACAATGCAGTGAGAAGAAATGCCTAATCTAAACCTAAATCCAAGATGGGAGCCAGTGTCGTCTATCAAATGAAAAATAAGGCAGTATTTGTGACAAAATAAAAGGGCATATACCAAGAAAAGCCTATTGACAATTCCTTACAACTAATTAAACAAAGAGTGTGGGATAATGGTTAAAAAAAGAAAGAAGTGTTCACAAATAATAAGTCAGGATGTGATTGCCAGGGTTCTCCCTTCCCCACGTTTTCAGCATGGGACAAGGTGGGACCTTGGAGCACAGCACACACTTGAGCACAAGCTAACAGTTCCGTTCTAGCTATCAAGTTCTTCAATGGGTAAGTCTCCTTTCCAACAAATGTCTCTACCTTCCAGGGCCTGATGCATTCAACAGGCAAACACAAAGTTCTGTTCCACATCAACCTTGGGTGACAGCTTCACCCTTGGGACCCCTCTTCTGGGCGCAGACCCCTCTCCAGTCATATTGAACAAACAATTAAACAGTTCCTTTTTTCAATGAAGTCTGGATAATGACTTCTCACCCCTGGATCTCCCTCGGCCAGGCTTGGACACCAAATGACACTGGGGATTCTTCCCTTCCCTTTGTCTTGCAATGCCTTTTGTTTTCAAAACTCTTATGTCTTTTCAAAAAATGCAGTGCGACTTTCCCTCAATGTGGTTCACTTCTGTTAACACACTGTTCCTAGGGACTTCAGGCCTCACCACTTTTTCCGTTAGAATCCCTCTGTCGGGGTCACTCTTGCAAACTTTAAGAAACACAGTTCATCATGGGACTTTTAGACTTTGCCCCTTCACGTTAGCATCCGTCCACCGGGTTCACTTTTGCCAACTTTACAAAACACAGTTCATTGGGCTTTGCCCTGGGTTGTCGGCTTCCCTCTGCTGGGTTCACTATCGTCAACTATTACCAAGCCATTCACTATGGGACCTTAGACTTCGCCCCTTCTCATTAGCATCCTTCTATCGGGTTCACTCTTGCCAACTTTCACCATGTGGGATTCACTGCCCCTTCTTCACAATCATCGGTCGGTCAAAGACTTTCGACGGTACAGAGGATTTTACAGTATGAATGACCACTTTGACCTCTCTTCACCCTGTTCCCAAGCCCTTCTGGTTATGGTATTCTCTACCTTTGGGTAATCACCCAGAGTTTTCTACGTGAGCACCCACATGGTGCCGGACGCCTCTGTTGCAGGCTTTTTCCCCACTTTCTCAATAGTTCCTTTGTTTACTCAAAGCCCAATTAGCAGGCTGATACGTTTGTTCAACACAGTTTGGTTTCTTTATCAGCTTTCCCCTCGACTCACCGATTGTGATGAACTGCTCTGCTTTCTTGTCTGTAGAGCAAGGCCGGTACCCTTGGGCCATGCATCTCTCCCGGGTAGGCTAACAGTGGAGGAGATGCCCGGGCACCGTTGACATGTGCTACAACATACGCTGGCTCTTGTTCGTGGTCTTATGATTCCTTCTCTTGAGGCTTCACAGGTCTTTGTCAATAAGGGCACAGTCACTTCTCCCCCTGATATCCTCTCTACTTTCGTGGTCTGTCACCTTCTCTTGAACTGCTGCGCTAGGTTAGCTCTCACGTTGTGCCATCTGCCTTGTTCGTAGGGTGCTGTCGTGCTCCACCTTGTTATCCCTGTGATGAAGTGAAAGGCCCATCAGGTGTGTGTGTGATTCGGGTCAGTTGTCTGACTTTGCATGACGCTTCTATTGGGACATGTCAGGTAAATGGCTCTGGTGTTAGTTCACTGTCTTGCGTGTTGTGCAAAGTGTTTGTGTCAGAAAAGGGTGGGGGGCAGTGTTTTGGAAATATCCTACGTTGTAGGATGGGAAAAGGTGTTAAAAGAAGGGGGATATCGCGTCTTACCAGTTGGTGTCCCACTCCCACTCCCCAAGGACCCCCCATCCAGGTGATCCTCCCTCACTAGTCCACCCCCAAGAACTGTATCCAATGGCGATGGTCGTTTCCTGGCCACCTGAATGACAGATCCCTGGGGACTAGCCAGGGAGACACCATGAGGTTTCTCACAGCATTCAGAAGGGAGTCATGGGCAACTGAATAGAAACTGTGGACCCTGAATTTGTGCCACGGCACAGTGTCACCTAACATAGCATCACTTAAAATTACACAATATGGCATAATAAAGCTTACACGCTGGAGAAAGAATGTTTTGCAAGGATATAAATAAAAAATGGTGAGAAACCGCGATGCATCCGAAGTGAAAAAGGTTGCCCTAGAAATTGTGTGGTTTGTTAGGCAAGACATGATGACAGTAACCATTCCAAAATACCTCTACCTCCCGTCCTAACAGACAACACATCTGAGCATAACTGCAGCACCAAAACAGCATAGGTTACACAATGTAAAGTATGTCACGTGAAGAATGTGTTTATACTAAATGTGTCTATACACCACACTAATTACCACAGGTAGATCAATACATCACTACAAACTCCGTAACATCACCCTGACAGACACCACAGATACCACACAAACAATTTACATTAGCAACTTGGAGCGTACATTAACCACTGCTCCAGGCAACTCACAAACTATTTAAAAATTACACACCACAGAAAGCCGTATATTTGTAGATCTGCATATATACAACTTGCTACAAATTAACATGACCCTGATCCCCCTACTCCTATTTCAGTCCCCTACCACACCTCTTGTGGATCATAAAGCACCAAGAATCCATGCAAACTGCAGAAGGTTTGTAATGCAAGACTAAATAACATAACATTACAGGGTATATTAAAAAGTTTCACTCATTGAACTGTTGTTAAGTACTCTGGACAGGCCAATCCACTTCAATGATCGGCAGCAACAGGGAGGAAATTAATGTTGGTTTTACTGCAATAAGTCTGTTATACTAGAATCTCTGGTGCAATGACTGGCTGGTGAGACTATGTATCTGTCTGTCAAATCAATTGTTATGGGACAGAGGGGGAGCTAGTACAACAATAACACAATTCTAGGTGATGGTCTCAGGGCACACAAACAGAAGCAGTGTGGACACCATTTTGTCCCCAAAATCATTAAATCTGCCCCATACTAATGTAATGTAATTTGTCATTTGTATAGCACCTTTTCCCCTTGGTATGGCTCAAAGCACGGTGTAGGTGAATGCCCTCGGGGGACCGAAGTCCAAGGTATGGGAGATTTGTCAGAGGAGTTTAGAATGTGTGTCCATTTTAGTCAATACATAGGAAGGGGTGGTCAAGTCCCTGTTAGTGACCCATATCGAGTTGGCTTGTGGATGGGTGCTATGAGGTTGTCAGAAGAGTATGCGAGTGCAGGAGACTGATTATGTGTCCAGCTAGACCAAATTTATGTTGTGGGATATATCTGCATTCTAATGGCAGAGGTGTTGTGTGAAGTGTCTTCAAATAGTGTTTGATAGCAGATGCGTGCAGGTGGGTGGCCGTGGCTGCGGCTATCTTCCATCGACATGGAGTGCAATAAGTACCTGTGTGTCCAGGCTGGTTTCTTTAGGTTTTGTAGATGTGGCACGGGTTCTGTCCTGTGGTCTGCTGAGTTTATTTTCTCTGTTGCTCAGTACCTTCTATGAGGGGTTCACTGCTGTATCAGCCTTTCATTCAAGTTTCCGCTGTAAGGAAGTAAGGAAGATTTTGTTTTAACTTAATCATTTCTAAGGAATCCACATTTTGCATTTAAAGCACAGAGAGATTACATCATTTTTCCAAGATCATCCACTTTTGTTAAGCACTGAATTCAGGATTTTAGACCACTCTGCAATTCGGACCATTGACCACACACCTTTTGAGCTCTACCTGATACAAATATTTAAGTTCTGCGTATAAGAATACTGTCTTACAGTAGGGATTACCTACAAAATACACAAATCACATAATATATATTGTGGTAAATGATAATCAGGAGACGGACAAGGAGGCATGATTCTCACAATTTTGTTTTATTTTTCTCATTAAAGAAAGAAGAACTAGTCTGTTCCTAGGTCAGTGCTACTAATCCCTACTTTATGCAAAAAGAAAGTCAAAAGAGGTGCTTGTCAGGATGCCAAGGTGGTTAAACAAAAATGCAGCCCAGAATCCTATTCTAACATAGCTTCCTTCTCTATCTCTTAATAAAACATAAACTAAGCAAGACAGACGTGGGGCCCCTGCCCGAACAAAGGTTGGCTGCAGTATTCCTGACCCCTACCCTAGAGTCTCTTTACCATAGGACTTTGCCTGTGTGAACAGTCCCAAGGAAGCAGTTTTTGTACTGGCGGGCTGTCGTCTCAGGGCTACAGCCAGGTCTTTCTGTCTCTTTCTCAAATCAGACTATTTCACCCGACTATGAGGCTCCTCTCCTTTTCGGTTGCCGCCCTGGGATTACTTCCTTCTATCCACAGATTTGGCCCATCTGTGTTGGTGCGCAGTATCTCGCATTTGGCTCATTTGTTTTAAGGAGCCAAACTTTCACTTCACCCATTATGTTAGTGAGCCAAATCTTGCATTTAGCCCATCTGTGTCAAGGAGCAATATCTTGCACGGACGGACGGCAGGGCACAGGGAACACATCACAACTGAAGGAACCAGTGGGGGTTGGTAACTGCTGCACATCAGAATGTACGACAGGGAAAGGGATATGGCCTACAGTAAGTCAGAACAGCAAGGTTAGGAAAGGGTAATGCCATCAACCAGCCCTACTAAAAACTCACATTTCTGCATACACCTTCTCAAACTCTGAACTAAACACAACCATACCTCTACAGCACAACAAACCTCATGCGCTTCACAACACCACAACACCACCAACAAAACAAACCACACTGAGCCTCACCCAACAGCACATGGTGGCTATCAACGGAAAAGCACACCTAGGCTGAGTGAACAGTGTCAACCAAACTGAAGCTGCCAACAGCACATCACAGCTCTCTTGCTCTTTTCTCCCACTCAGACCTACTAACTTTCCTGCCTCCCCCCTTGCTTTAGAAATCCACCAGAGTGCCAAGAGACCACACAGGTGGCAACAGAGCATGGTATAAAAACCTTTAACATAACATAACTAACATAACATCCATATCTTTGGCTTCAACCCGTTCTTTCTCCCCACTCTCGGGTTTCTTGTTTGATTCCCTACTCTGGGGCTTGAATCACCCTCTCTCCCCACTCTGGGTGTATCGGGTCTCTCCCTGCTTTGGGGCTTTTTTCACTTCCTCTCCCCACTCTGGGGCTTCTCCGTATTCTCCCCTCTCCTGCGCTTTTTTCACTCTTTCACCAAACTCTGTGGCTTCTCAGAATCATTTCCTCGCCGGTGATTTTGTCTTTTTTCCTCCCCACTCTCAGTATTCTCCACTCCCTGTGGTGTCTTTCTGGCTCTCCCTACTCTCGGGCTTATTGGCTCTTTCCACACCTCTGGCCTTCTCTGTCTCTTACATGCCTTTCTACCTGTCTCCTGTTCCTCTGCAGCCATCTTATACCTGTGTTTGGCCAGTGGGAGGGCTGGGTAGTCCACTTAGTCTCTTCTTGTAGCAGAGCCCCTTACGCAAGTCGTCCACTCAACTCCACGTTGACCAAGGTCTTTTCGTCATTTCACCTTGTTTGGTGCAGGGATTTGTGGGCTGCTCCTCTGTGCCCTACCTTAGTCCTTCATGCTCATTCTGGCTGCCACACTGCATTGCATAGTTCCAGTGGTACACCTGCCGGGCCTCATAACACTCACCACCCAGTGAGAAAATATATATATATATATATTACAAAAAAAACTTGGTTGAGGGGACGTTATGGTTAAGTTGCCCCAACAAAAACCTGTACACTTCACTAAAAAAAACTTTCTACCTCCCCTTTATACTTCAAATTAAAACCGAAAACCCCCTGAAATTCGGCAGTTATGGTAAACTAAGCCCCCAAACCTGCCACCACCCCTGTGCACTGCTAATACTAACACCCAGACCATGAACAATGTCATCTCAAATGTCAATGATGACATCAATGACAACATCACTTATTTAGCCCCTTTCTTTTCGTTCCCTGCCATACATATATATGTACATTCAGTAAAAAAATGTCACTAAAGGAATGTTACACTTCACAGTGAAACCAAAAACCACTGCACATTCCCCCATTATGGTAAGCTAAGCAACCATAACTCGCACTGGCATCACTGTCAGCGCTCAAGACCACCTCCACTCCTCGCACATCGAAATGGTGTGCCACATGCCTACTCTCGGCATAGTGTTGTAAGTCTTGCACAAAAATGTCTCCGACTAGCAAAACACGGACCCTCTGCACCTCTGCCATTTTCAGTGTGTGCACCATCTTTCGACACAAAAGAGTAATGTGAACATCTGATTGGCTGACGGCTACAGTCGTCTTTCCATGCAGGATTAGCTGTAGAAACCCGTATGTGACATGCCCTACCAGCGGACAAGCGTTGCCTACGTGCGGCACGTAACTCTTATCCAGTCCTTCCACCCTTCCTACAGCGGTACCAAAGCGAGTCCATCATTGGACACAACTAAGCGGGCGCACAATCAGCCACCAATAACATAGAACCTCGCTAATTTTAACTCCGTCATCATCATTGCGCATTTCAAAATTACTGTCGATGATACTTGCAAGGATTGCAAATTTCTACGTACAGCTCCATGCATTACAACATGCATCAGTATAGAGTGCAGGTATGTTCATTCTAATCAGAGTACATGTGGAAGCCTTATAATTTAAAATAGACAAAATAATGCCGGTAAATTTCCATAGAAAGCACATAACAACGCTCCCCCTTGTAAAGTGCAAGAATGCCGATTTGCCATTAACAATTTGCACGACTGCTTACTTTCTTCTGCATAACCTGTACATACGTTGCAAGCATGTCTATTTAGGCATAGCTCTCAACCATTTTTGTGTGAAGTGTGGGTGAAATGAGCTGATTTTGTTTTTGGCGGGTGACATGCCCTTTGGAATGAATGGCCGTGAGGGGGCTTGGCGGGTGAGTCTGCCCTTTACAAGGCGGGTGACACCCGCCAAAAGCGTGTGAGTTGAGAAGTATAATTTAGGGAAGACCTTGATTTTGTATGTGAAAATGCGGCAGTTCTGTCCTTTGTACTGCCAACAGTAATGCTACTTGCAATGTGATCGTATGACAATAGTAATCGCTCCCAATTGTGGTGCTGACATGTCCTTCGGAGGGTCTCCCGATTTTTGGACATCGTGCTTTGCATTAAGAAGTACAAAATGTTTTCCCATCTACTACGTTGCCCTATCGCTTACAAACCTCTCTCCTATGCATAGTACACTTTGTAAAGAACAAGGCATTTCCAAACCCCTTAAAAAAGATAGATATTTTGAAGGACTTTGAGGTACCATATTGAAAGTAGTATACAAAGAGTGCACAGAGAGAAGTGAAATGTGTACGTGGATTGGGTTGAAACATGAAAGTTGAATCGTATGACGAAAGAAGTACAATCAAAGGCTGCAGTATCATGACGGCTGCAAACACACAAAGTAATTGATATCGGTTTTTTTAATTCACTGAGAATCAACAACATCTACACTGCAGACCAGTGGCGTAACACAAAATGTGGGGGCCCCCCTGCGAGCCATGCTGAGGGGGCCCCCCAACTCGGCAACAAATCACGGGTTGCGCCACACTCTGGGCCGGCCTAGACTGTCACGCTTGCACAATACGCATGAACGTGCTGCTGAAGGGGTATGCCGCACACTGCACTAGGAAAAAGATTTAAATATGTGTTTTAATGCAATATACAGCACACTTTCTGAGATAAATTGGCCATAAAGCCAGAGTGTTTGCAATTGTTTTGTAGGGTAACACAATCCAATACATGCAAGTCACCAACAGTGCACAGGAACATTAATGCTTCCAACTGGCTGCACAATGTAGACCAATGTAAACACGTAATAACATTATAGTACAGAATGCCAGGCCCCATTTAGACATACCTAGACTGTTTTCAGCAAAATGCCAGTCAAAGCAATAACACTCATCAAGAAGAGAGCACACAATAAAGCATGTGTCTCCATGGCCTCGAACAACACGGCCAAACTCTTTAAAATCTGCAAGGAACTGGTCAATCCTGTTGTGGTCTATACCTCTTCTGTTCCCTCCCATGCCCTCTGTACAGCTCTGGCCTCTCATTTCTCTGCTAAATCTCAGGACATCCTGTCCTCTATGTCCTCTTCCTCTCTCGGACCATTTTGGCCATCTCTTCTCTCCTCCTCCTTTTTCCTCTTTCTCTCTGACAACACCTGACGAGGTTTCTAGACAAGTCCGATCTATGAAAGTGTCGTCCAAACAGGTGCTCCGCTGCTCCTCCAGAACCATCAAAGTCCATATTGACACCCTCGCTCCAGCCTTGGCCGATTTCTGTAAACACTCTTTCGCCACTGCAATGTTCCCCTCTCCCTTTGAGCACTCCCTTGTGCACCCACTCCTCAAGAAGCAGTCTGCTGTTCCTACCTGCTGGAAAACTATCGCTCAATCTCCACCTTTCCTGAGCAAACTCTTGGAAAAGCTTGCCATCTCCCAGCTTACTCTCCACACTGAATCTGTTGGTTGTCTCCATGACCATCAGTCTGGCTTCAGAGCTGCCAGAGGCATGGAAACTGCTCTCCTTAACACCTGTGCTGCTCTCTAGCCTTGATTCCAGCATTCCTTCTATTCTCATCCTTCATCTTTCCTCTGCTTTCGACAGGGTCAACATCGCCATCCTGATCAATCGACTCTGTGAGAACCTGGGCATCACAGATCAGACCCTAGAGTGACTGACCTACTTCCACTTGGACCGCCACTACGCTCCCAGGTCGATCGTGGTCCCATTCTCTCCGCCACCACTCTCTACCTGTGGCATTCCCCAGGGCTCTATCCTCTCACGCTGGTTTTTCAACCTCTAATTGGCCACTTTGGCTTCCCTGATCTCTACCTTATCCTCTAACTTTCAGTGTTGTGCGGATGACTCAGCTTTCCTTCAGGCTCCCCTCATCCTCCTCTCCTCTCTTGCTCATTCCTGACTGTTTATCCACGATTCAGGATTGGTGCGCCTCCAACAATCTCTGCCTTAATGCCAGTAAGACAGAGATCCTTCTCATTGGGACCCTTGCCACTGTGTTTCCTCTCTCACTATAGCAGACCACCTTGGGCCCTCTTCCTTTGCCTTCCTGTGAGGCAAAAAACCTTGGTGTCATCTTCAACGCCACACTCTCTTTCTCTCCTAACATCTCGGACATCACCAAGAAGTCCCACTACCAGCTGCTCCTCCTCAAAGGGACTCTTCCCTTTCTCACTCTCCACCAGAAGCTCACTGTCTCTAAGCTGGACTACTGCAACAGCCACTTTCTCAATCTGTCTTCCTCTAGTCTCCGTCATCTGCAAATAATCCAGAACAGGACTGCAAGACTTAGCCTTGGCCTCAAGCCCTGGGATTGTATTTCTCCAGCCCTGAAATCTCTCCACTGGCTGCAAGGATCAAGTTCAAGAACCTTTGCATTGCCCACAAGGCTTTCTGGGGCCAGTGCCAACACTAAATCCAATGCTCTCTTCCAAAATACCTTCTTTCTCTAACCCTTCACTCAGCTACCTCCAACTCTCTAAGGCTTAGACATTTCTCCAGGCAGAGAGTGGGGGTAGACCTCTCTCCTCTGCTGGTGCCTCCAACTGGAATGGCCTCCCTGCCCCTCTCAAACTTGAGGCGGACAACCTGAAGTTTCGGAAGCAGCTAAAATCTTTCCTCTTCTCTGCTGCTTTCGCTCTCTCTCCCCCCCTGCTGACCTACCTGACCTACCTGTCTGCTGTACTGACTGGCTGCTTGGCTACCCTCAGAGTCTCTCTGAGTCCAGGCTCTTTCTTGATTGGTCACCCTTGCACTGCCTCCGGGCCTACCATGCACTTAGGGGCTGTAACTGTAACCCTGCAGTCCATTGTTCTCCTTGCACAACCAATAGCTGCTCTGCCCTGGCTAGACTTACTGAGAGCATTGCTGCCCTGTTTTCCCCTCCCCTCTCACTTGCACTTCCCTGCTCCCTTTTCCCTTGCACTTCTCGTTCTCACAATGACACAAGGCCTAGTGAGATCGTTTGTCTTGTCCTCCCTCTATCATCCCTCCCTTGTGTACACTTGCGTACAGGCGCATTATAAATGACTTGAATCACATCATATCATTTTATCACAGATGCCCAAAAAAATATAAAATGCCGCAGTAAGAAATGGCTAGACTGGCAGCACCCAAATGCCAATCTAGCCAGGTAATTAAAGTTAGCAGGACTACTTTATCAGAAATGTCCAGTTAAAAGAAAGTCATACCAAACTGAGGAATGACTAGACTGGCTAAATCAAAATGCCTCTCTAGCCACTAATACCACATATCATGCCTGCTTAGCCTGGACATGGACAACCATTATGATTTATCACAAAATTCCTGCCCCCCCACACATCCACTCTCACTCCCACCCACCACCCCAACCTCCACAATCAGCTCCTTGGCCCAGAATTACCTCTGAGTCCCTCTTCCTTGTCCCAGAGCTTTCGTATGAGGCTCCTTGCCTCATAGGTAAGTACTGGGATGAGGAACAGTGGGACTAGGAGTGATGAAGATTACAGGTAGCTAAATCAGGCATTACCTCCATGTACCTCTACCTCTTCCCAGTACTTTTGTATGAGGCAGAGTGCCTCAAACACACGTACTGCCTCGTATATAAGTACTGGGACGAGGAAGAATAGGGCTAGGAGTAAGCAAGGCATTAAACACAAGCAGTAGCGCAACACCATTGAGTTGACTGGGCTTCAGCACTACCCCCCCTGACATTTTGGGCTATATTGACTCAACTTGGCTAACCTTTAGAGCAGTTGCCAGACCGGACAGGACACAGATTTTAAACGGCACCTGGTTTTTGCTGTTAACAAGAACCCAGCAATTACCAACGTAAAGCATTTCACTGTTAGTACCTGCATTCAAATGCCACATTGTTTAGGCGATTGAAATCGTGATGTGGGTTTAGTACTTGCATGCCAGGGGAGTGATTGGAAGGGTAGAGAGGGAACAGGAGACTTATAGGAGAGAGTTAACTGCTTGTAACATTGAATCTGCACTAGAATAGTCTCATTAAAATGCGTAAATAATTTGGATGCGCCCACACAAATAAGTTTCCCCCTCCCCACCGCATGTGAAGTTAGCGCCTCTCCCAACATTTGAAGGGTTAGCCCCCCGAATTGGAAGGTTTTCTTGTGCCCCTGTACACAAGCACACACACCATTCACCTTATACACACCCAGTCATCCACACATTTAAGTGCGCACCCTTTCACATACACTCACACAGGTAGCCACCTATACATTTATGTGTGCACCCTTTCACCATGCAGGCACACCCCCACAGCCACCCATACATTTAAGTGTGCACCCTTTCACCATACACACACAGGCAGCCGGCTATACATTTGAGTGTGCACCCTTTCACCATAGACTCATACACGCACACCTCATGGAGTTGAGGGGGGGCCCTATTACTTAAAAAAGAAATTGGGGCTCATTACGGGTCCAGCGGTAACCGTGCCGGTGCTACCGACGGGTTGCCGCCAGACCCATAAAAAATTACTATGGCCTGACTTCCCGGTGCCACCGTGCTATTTCAAGTCCGGCGGCTGGGAAATCAGGTGCCGGTAATTTCGTTAAACCCCAGACTCCACGGGAATGGGGACATAGAAGCACCTGCACCATTGTTAACAGTGCCGGTGCTTCCGTGACAGGTCTGCCTACCGTGGCTGCTGTGCCTGGCAGGGTCAGACCTGTCGGGCACGGCAGCCCCACCAGGCAGACCTGTAATATGCCGGTCCGGAAACAACAGTGCCTGTAAGCTTACCAGCACCATTGTTTCCGGACCGGCATGGTCAGAATGAGCCCCATTGTTTCTTTTTTAAGTCACTATAACTTCATTAAGAAATTATTTCAGTTAAGGACCGAACCATAATCAAAATAATTTCTTTATGATGGCTGAGTGGCTTCAAAAACAAACAATTTCTTTTTGAAGAAGGCATAGGGTTCCCCACACCCCCCCCCATGACATGGTGGCCCCTGTTACGCCAGTGCTGCAGACGACATATCCGAAGAAATCTTCGCATCTTCCACAAAAATGTAAGTACAGTGCAACCGTCATATTGTAACATCTCCTTAAAGAGGCTGCATGGGTTATTTGTTTACTTTGGGCACTACAAATATCCAATTATAGGACAAAGATAAACTGGTGGAATGGCTGACAAACAGCTGTGTACTTGGTACTGAAATGACATAGGACATCCGTAGAAGGTTAGATTGTCAAAATAAGTGGCGGTAGCAAGTTTTTGCCATTTTGGTTATTAATAATGGTTCTCGGCACAAGTAGGGCACTGTGTACTCTCATCTAAAGCAAATTGTACTACTATGCAAACAGTAAAGTAGCCTTACCAAATGATAGTTAGAGGTCACTGTGCGTTGACACACTGTGCCAAAGAGTTTCCCCATCACACTTAGGCACACATGCACACAGCACACATACATTGGCCAACATACCAAAGAATGTTTTTTTTTTCTCAACAGACACCAAAGAATGCCTACCAAAAAGCAGCTGCGTAGAAAGGAACGCAGAATTAGAGCAAATAAAAATAAAGGTACCCAATGTAAGCATCCACTTGTTGTAGAGTTAGGGGAGAATCTCGGTACAAACCACCTATTGCAATTGGGTAACATAATAAAAGAAGTCTCAACTACCGAAACTGTATGTCCTCCATCAAAAAGTATCACAAAACACAGAAATGATGTCAACGAAATAGCTGCCAGTACAGCTAACAATGTTCATAATAATCCTGATAGTGTAAGAAGAACCCATAGTACAAAAAGTATTTTAGCAAAAATGTTTCGTCACAGAGTCCTTCAGAATCTACTAAGAAGAGGACCAAAGTCATCCTCACCCCTTAAAACGTACCGTAGAAAGTTAATTCTGCAAGCACTCATGGACAGTGCAATCCTTCTCAAAAGGCAGTTGTTCATATTAGTGTTAAAAAGGATGAAAGCACTAACAAAAGTAAGTACCAAACTACAAATAAAACTCAGCAATAAATGGAATGTGGACAAAAATAATTTTGTGCATGTTTGTGGTGGTGAAAGAAGTCACACACAACCACAGAGCCATATTTCAATGAAGAAGCATACAAACAAAAACAAACAAACACAATTTCCATCTATAGCAGTGGACGTGGGTAAGAGAAAATCAATACTACCATCATGGAACAAGAAACACTGCTTACAAAACTGTCTTCTGAAAACTCAGAATTACCTCTCGATTCAGCAAAACCACACCGTCCAGTATACAAATGGCTGTGCACATCAATGTGTGCCATTCCAAATAAAGCTTTCAAATCTTTACGTGTGTTCCTCAATCAATATGTAAAAGCTAAAGACAAAAGTAAAATCAAAGTGCTGCAAAATATGGATATTTGTGTAGTGCGAAAACACACAGGACTAAAAGGACATTCACTAGCCTGCATTTCTGGGCCTACTTGTAAAATTACCTTCCATGATATCAAAAGAATATCAGTACATCATTCTAAATTAAGAAATTTAGTGTATAAAATATAATGTGCAAAAAGTCCAGCTTCAGAATTAGGCAATTTAAATACAACTCTTCTGCACGGTACACCCAAATACTTACAAGAAGAAATGTACCGTATTCAGAAAAAGTATTTTGGAAGTGAGAGCCACGTAGAAAATGCAACAGTTTTAGAGCATAGTAGCGACAATTCTGCACATAGCAACCTTCTATTGCACACATACAGAAAAGAAATACTAAAATTTAAAAGGTCATTGGCTGAAGTACCAAACCATGTGTGTGTATGTTGCCGCAGAACGTTTTATAAAAGGAACACAAAAAATGTGGACATAGCATACAAAATAGAAAACAATGAAGACTCTAATGGTTTGAATTAGCTTTGTACCTTTTAGCTGAAAGCAAATATGAGGTAACTGAACGTCTAATATGTTGCAGTTACTGTACTGCAAAATTAGACAACAACCACACTCCTTCACATACAATTACAAATAATTTAGAATTCTTTCCATTACCAAAAATCCTGCAACAGCTCAATTTGTATGAGAGCATAATAATTCAAACAGTTCACCCATTTCAAGCAAGTATACGCCTTCATCCAAAAACAGAAAATTTACCTCCATCTGAATTGATGAAAGGCATTCGTGGCAAAGTAGTGTACTTGCCATTAGATCAAACGGAAAATGTACACACTCTAGGAGTGGAACGTTCAATAGAACATACTTTAATAGTCTTGGTAAATGGAGTACCAACAAAGGACAAAATAATTTGGCAACAATTAGTAGACTTACACAAGCATTGCAATATCTAAAAGACAACAATGAGTACTACAAGGAAATAAATATTGATGAAAGCTTAAGGCAAACAACTGAAATAATTCACGAGCCATCAGAAACTGGAAAATTCGAACTTCTGGATCCAGCTACAGTATCCACTCTGCTAGACCATTACACAATTTATCCATTGCATTCCAATGAAAGTATAAATGATGCACTAGAAACTTACCAAATGCGACAAACCAAAGGGTCACCAATGAGAATTTGGAAAAAAAGTATAGAAGTATAGAAGTGCTTTTCCACTGCTATTTCCTACTGGCAAAGGTGGGAGGTACGATAATAGACCCACTCAGATTGGGGCATCAGAATACCGCTCATTACGAATGTATTCCCAAGATCCCAGATTTAGACAAAATGTGGAATACATATTCCACCTACTGTACGAAAGTGAATTAGCAACACTATGTTATGGAGTTGTACACATTCTTAAATCTGGAACACACTTTCAAAATAAGTCAGCTACGCAGTTAGTACAAAAAGTACAAGAAAAAGATGAGGTTTTACAATCAAGTATAACAAATTTGTTTGCAAACATGCGCGGTACAAAGGAATACTGGTTTAGACGGCACAGAGACGTGCGTTGCATGATCAGAATCCTTGGACCACCAACTTGGTTTGTTACGCTAAGTTGTGCAAACTACGCATGGGAAGATTTGCATGAGTTCCTACGCATAGCAAACAGCAACAAAAACAACATAGATATATTAACACCTGGAGAAATTTTCTCTCTAGATCCAGTTAATGTCTCAAGATATTTCCATCATCGTTTCATTGCAATGCTACACTTTATTTGCAATAAAAGTGTTCCTCCCCTTGGAGAAGTGCAACTCTTCTTTTGGAGAAAAGAATATCAAGCGAGAGGAGCACCAAATATTCATATGCTGTTATGGATCAAAGGTGCACCGAAATTTGGCCACGACAGCGATACCACTGTTTTGCAGTTTATACAAAAATATGTCACATGTGAAATCCCTTCACAACAGAGTCATAGTGAGCTGCATGGGAAGATTTTACAATTTCAAAGACACAAATGTGGCAAATATTGTCACGGTAAATACAAAAACAAAGATAAATACTACACCAAATGCTGCTTTGGTTTTCCCAGACCAGTTACAGAAACAGGTGAAGTAAACAACTTCATGTCTTCAGTTCGACATAGTGTTAAAGGTAAATCACCTAAAAACACGTATTACATAAAAAGAAATGAAGAATCAAAATATATCAATGATTATAATGCAATCATTGCCCTATTATGGAATGCAAACATAGATGTGCAGTACATTGCAGACAATTCAACTGCTGTTGCACGATATGTTACAGCCTACTTAACAAAAGCAAAAAAAACAGAGCTTCAAGACCTCTGGGATGACCTAGCATCAGACAAAACATTATCACAGAAATTGTACAGCCTAGGCATAAAAATGCTCTCTCAAAGAGAATGTGGGGCCTATGAAGCAGCAGATCGTTTAAGCAGCACTGCTTTGTACGGAAAATCAGACAACATAGTATGGCTCAGTTTTGGTCCTGCAAAATCTAGAAAAAGAGTGCTAAAATCATATGAGGACATAGAAACTATTGCCAGAAATGATCCCAACAGCCAAGCCATTCTGAAAAACAATTTACTGGACACATACTATCCAAACAGGAGTACCACTCTGGAAAGCATGTGTCTGTACCACATTGCTCAAAACTTTGCATACAAAAATAATGTAAAACCCGATGAAATTAAACGTAGATATAGATTAACCGATTGTGAAGGGAGCTTAGTGAAACTTAACAAACAAAGCTTAATCATGTGAAGTTGTCATTAAAAACTCCTCAACAGAAAGAACTATATTACATGTCCCTTTTATAACTTTTCAAACCATGGAGAAAAGAGGAAGACATACTAGATAATTATGAGTGCTATGAAGATGCTTTCAAAGCAAATGAAAGCACTATCACCGATGTTAACTTTACGCAGTACAAAACAATGTTACACAATGAGCAGCAACAAGAAGAAGAAATTCAAGCCCAACTAGATAAAGACTCTTCCGACAGTAGTCAACCTTCTGTAACAGGAAGTCAAGAGCCATTAGGACAACTACTGATAGCAAATGAGGCTGAAGTTGCTATGGCAGAAGTAGAGAACACCATATATTAGTATCAAGAAGATACAGAGAACTTAACTGTGCAACAAGGAAAACTTAACAACGATCAGCGCACCATTTTTGAAGAGGTAACAAAACAAATTGTGCATGGCGTACAGCACGAAAATAAAGAATGTACCTGCCAAAATTACAAACCTATACTGCTGTACGTCAGTGGGGAAGCTGGATCCGGAAAAACATTCTTAATCAAAATTATTAGCAAGTTCCTGCAGCAATTGACAAACAATAAACTGTCAGCTGTTGTAACAGCCCCCACAGGTTTAGCGGCCTACAACATAGGCGGTGTGACTTTACACCGATTACTACTGCTTCCAGTAGAGCATCAAAATAAGTTAGACTACTACAAACTTTCTGCAGAAGCTGCAATGGAATTATGGAGAGTATTGAAGCAAATGAAAATGCTACTAATAGATGAAGTGAGCATGGTCTCCAATCTAATGTTGGCTTTGATTCATCTCAGATTGCAAGAAGTACTTAAAAGTAATAAGGAAGAACTCTTTGCTGAGAAACACATTATCGTTTTTGGAGATCTTCTACAATTGACGCCAGTAAAAGGTGAACCGATTTTAAAAGCTTAGGCCACAAACTCTCCCGGAAAACTGTTGGTAGCATAGGTAATGTTAACCTTTGGCAACATTTCCAATACAGAGAATTAACTGAGAACATTCGGCAATCTGCAGATCTCACGTATGCCAACATCTTAAAAAGTATTAGAGTTGGTGTATTATCGCAAGAAGCACAAGCTGTATTGAAAAAGCAGCATATACATGCACTTTATGGCAATAATGCATGCACAACTGATGTTATGGCACAAATAGCGCACAAAAATGTCAATTGTATGGCCTTAATGCCAACTCTTGCAAGCTGTTTCCAATTCAATGGAACAATGCTAAAGAAAGAAATGCAAGCAATAATAGAAATTAGCGCCACAGACAAACTAGACGTACATGGTTTAACAGTACCCATGTGTGAGCAAGCCACAAAAAGACTAAATAGTTTAGAACATTCAATCTCCAACACAGCTGGGTTGGAAAAAGTATTGAAATTATCATTAAATTGTAGAGTAATGCTTAAACATAACCTTGACGTAGAACAAGAGCTAGTTAATGGAGCACTGGGCACAGTTGTTGGCTTTCAATCATACCCACGTGATAACAGCATTCAGTTTGTAAATGTTCGCTTTGATAAAGTTTCAGAAGTAAAAAGGATAGGGCGCTCAATGGCTCGATTCCTTCTCTTCAAAGACATGTATGTATGCAGAGAGCAATTTTCTCTAACTCTTGCATATGCAGTTACCATTCATAAATCCCAAGGTCTTACCCTAGATAAAGCATTGATAGATATAGGAAAGACAGTGTTTAAGGAAGGCATGACCTACGTAGCATTATCACGCTTACATACACTTGACAGTCTTTTGTTAATTAACTTTGATTTAATAAAGTCAAAGCTGATATTCCTTGCATTCTAGAATACAATAGATTGCGTTCACTGTACATCCCTCATCTGAAACAATACCCTGTTCCAGATAAAGTGAAACGTGGAAAAAAAGAAAAGTAAATGAAACATAAATGCAACAGAATGCAACAGGAAATTCTGCAAAAAAAAAAGAAAAGAAGCTAAAGTTTCATCAATTGCTGCAAACATAGAAGAACCTATTAGGGGATGTGAACCAGGCACATAAGCAAAGAAGCAACAGAAAAACCGAAAAATGCACTCAGGTACAGAACTTGCTGGCCCAATCAAATTTACAAATGAAAGTGTGGTAAGTTACTATGCAAATGTTGCAATGAATATTCTATTTCAAATGACACCAATTGTTAACAATATTTACCTGCACAGCACAGACCAATTGTGTTTGCAAATGTTAGTACTGCATAGAAATGCAACAAGCAATCCTGACAACACATACAGTGTTTATGGAGTAAGGCAACAATTGGACGACTGGGTTGGAATGGTGAGATTCAATATGAACTCACAAGAAGATCCACAAGAATTTCTAATGTACATACTATTAGTATTGGAAAACAAAACTATACCTGTAAATGAAATCTTCCAAATTTCGTACATGTGGAAACATACATGCACTCTCTGTAACAAAGTGATACAGGAAGACATCTCAAATGAGCGATTTGTGTATATTTCCATACCAAATTGTGAGAGCATTCCTTTTCAGCAACTTGTACAAAATGCAAACCATGGCAGATTATGAAGTATTTGCAATTCAGACAATCGCTCTACCTTACTAATACAATCACATAGTGCCTACATAATACTTATGCTTCTACGTTATAATGCAGATGGCACCAAAAACAACTGCAAACTAACTGGATTTACACACGGTCAAGTGTCACTTGGAAAGAAAACCTTTACAACAGTAGGAATAATCTACCATGCAGGAGCTACAACCAATGCAGGTCACTACACTGCATACATTAAAAAGAATTGTGGATGGTTTGAATGTAATGATAGCACCATTACTCTAAAGCAGATGTTGCCAGCTAACATAACAAATGTGTATTTAATGTTCTTGAAGCCAACATTTATGAAATAATGTGCACTTCAAAATTGTGAACAAAGTAAGTGAAAGACTACAAACAGTTAGAATATGCCCACAGGCATCTAACTACCCAACAGGATGGAAGAATGACACAAATAAATGATTATCACAGATTTTTGGAAACCAATGTACAGGCAGAATACGCCTATACATATCCAACTGTAGTTGAAAATGGGCAGGAAGGCAACAAATAAAACATTAATGGGAAAGATGAAGGAAACAGGATATGTCAACGACACAAATTAATGAGTATCACAAATCTGTAGGAACACATGCAAAGTTAGAATACGCCTACAGGTATCTAACTACTCAACAGGATGGAAGAATGACACAAATAAATGATTATCACAGATCGTTGAAAACAAACTCACAGGTAGAATATGCCTATAGGTATCCAACTGTAGTTGAAAATGGGCAGGACGGCAACAAAGAAAACATTAATGGGAAAGATACAGGAAACAGGATATGTCAACGACACAAATGAATGAGTATAGAAAATCTGTAGGAACAAATGCACAGTTTGAATACGCCTACAGGTATCTAACTGTTAATAAAAATGGACAGGAAGGCAACAAACATAACATTGATCAGAAAAATGAAGAACGCACTGAAAGTAAAAAATGAAGTACTTAGTAGGCTACCAGGAACCCAATAATCCAGTGGCCCTCAACCTCGCCAACACCCTAACAGACCTAGGATTCTCACACCATATACAGGAACCCACCCACACCAAAGGACGGTCCCTTGACTGGCTTTGTGACACAAATTGTAATATCCACGTACACTCGAACGCTCCTTGCATCTGGTCTGATCACCACATCATTACCTTCAGTATTGAAGCGGCCACTCTAGCCACGCCTCCTGTCACCCCAGCCACTCTCACTAGAAATAAAAAGAATATAACCACGGAAAAATTACTCCCCATCATCCTTCCTTCCCTTAATAATGCTCCTGACACTTGCTCGGACCCCACTATCTTAGCCGACATCTACAACCAGTCAGTGCTCGCAGCCATCAACTCCATTGCCCCGCTCAAACTCAGGAGACCTAAACAACGTGCTCGCCACAACTCGTGGTTCACTACCCAGCTCAGAGTGCTACGCAAAGAGAAACATATTTCAGAGTCACACTGGAAAAGCCACCCATCTGACACCCATAAGGACTGCCTCCTGTTAGCTACCCTCAACTATAAAGTAGCCTTACTCCAGGCTAAAAAAGACTCCTACAACAACCGTATTGTGTCAGCCCAATCAAATACGAAGGAACTATTCAAAATTCTTAAGGAACTGGAGACACCTGCAGCTCCCCCTTACTCATGTACCAAAGACAGTATTTGGTGTTCGAATATTCAAACAGCACTCCTGGGTATAATTGCCACCCTACAAACCAAAATTAGAGACAAACAAAAATCCGTACAGTCTGATCAACCACTGACCACACCCATACCTAATACCAAACAAGCCAATCCCTCTCATAAACCATTCTCGTTCTTTCCCCTCACCACCCTTGAAGTAGAAGGAATCATAAATAACCTCAAATTGTCCAATTGCCAAGGTGACCCCTGCCAGGCACCTATCATCAAGGAAGCATCTCACGACCTAGCCCCTTTCATCACAACATTCATAAATGCCTCCTTCAAGACGGGTATAGTCCCGCACAGCCTCAAAGATGCTTGGGTAATCCCACTTCTCAAAAAACCTTCCCTTGACCCCAACATTCCAACTAACTTTAGACCTATCACTACGGTCCCGTTCTTGCTCAAGATCTTGCATCGTGCAGCTTACTTGCAGATTCAAGACTACCTCGAATCCAATAATCTTCTGGGGTTAAGACAATCAGGTTTCTGTCCCAAACACGGCACTGAATCAGCCCTGATTGATTTGAAAACTCAGATGGAGACACTAAAGGACAATGGGAAGTTAGCACTACTCCTTCTCCTTGACCTCTTCGCGGCATTCGATTTGGTGAACCACCAAATACTCTGCCAACATCTTAAATCCGTGGCCACTTCTCTGATTCTGCCAATGCCTGGATCCATTAATTCCTGACCAACAGATCCACAAGGGTATTTTCACCCACAGCATCAGCAGACCCCTCCCCCATTCACTGTGGCATCCCTCAAGGCTCTTGTGTGTCCCCTACACTGTATAACGTATTCACCAAGCCCCTCTTCGATGTGCTTGACTATCTGGGTGTCTCCTACAGCAACTATGCGGACGACACCCAGATACTCATTCCCATCACTGTTGATTACTCAGCTGACACTAAAGCCTTAAATGATGTCTACTTGGTCATTCAGGCTTGGATGGCACATCACAAACTTTTCCTTAATGACGAAAATACTGAGCTCCTACTACTAGGATCAAGCCATCGTCTTAACAAATTAGATCAAACTTACAAGTCCTTCATCATCGATGGCAATTATATCAAGGTCTCTAAATACACTAAAACTTTAGGCGTCTACCTGGACTCCACGCTCTCTTTGAACAAACAAACGCAGTAAGGTCGGCATCAGCCTATACTTGCAAACTTATCACCGCCTGCAGACCCTTTCTAAACTCTACTAACTGCATCACTTTCGCCAGAACACTCATTATGGCCAAAATTGACTACTGTAGTGCTCTCTACTTAGGGACTAGTCAGTCCAACCTCAATAAATTGCAAACTGTATAAAATAATGCCATAAGGGTAGCCCTAAACACCCCAAGACGATCCCATATCTCCTCCGTCAGATCTGACCTACGATGGCTCCCGGTAAAACAAAGAATTGCCCTAAAAACTCTGGCCTTGACTCACAAATGCCTGAACAACAATGCTCCACCCTAGCTTTCCTCTCGCCTTACACTTCACACCTCGTCTCGACCTTCTAGAGCATCCCAAACTCACAGCCTAGCCTTGCCTAGATTCAAACTCCAAAAAGCGGGTGGTGGGAGCTTCCCTCTTCTAGCCTCCAAACTTTGGAACACTCTGCCCACTCCCATCAGAACTGAACCATCGTTCCAAACTTTCAAGAACAACGCAAAATCTTGGGTGTTCTCTCACGATTTATGAGGCCCTTCACCCTGTCCTGCCTTCCACGTGTAATATAGGTTATATGTATATACACTCTATAATGTACTTGTGTTATAATTTGTAAATGGTAGTCCTATGTACTTTATGTATATTCGTGTAAATGTATTATGTATGTACTGTTTATTGTAACCTGTTTTAAAGAGTATGCGCCCGGTTGCCCCTGGGCTTGGTTTGCGCTTTATAAATAAAGAAACTAAACTAAACTAAACTAAACTAAACTAAATGAAGGGTTTTTTTAAGCCCACAAGGATTTCTTTCCCCAGACCCAAGGATTAGAAAAGAAAACATAGAAACTGAGCGCAATGCACAGTACACTGGTTTGTAAAGTAAAAATGATGGTCTAAAAAAAAAAATGAACTGTCTATTAAGCAATGTGGTAAATGTGGAAAATCTGCAAACATTAACACACCTTTTTCTTTCATCACAGAAATGGAAAAAGTGATACTTCCGCTAAGTACGAAAACCAAACACAAACAAAAAGTTTCTGGATTCTAAACAAAGTAAGGAGTAAGTATATTGGCAGGCATTTTCTACACATGGGAATGTACTCGCCTAATGTGTGGTAGCAATATGCTGCAGTGCCTGTAGGCTGGCCTTTCGTCTGCGGTGAGTAACCTAGCACCTGCGCCTTACAAACAAGTTGAAAGGAGTACAGGTCCTATCCACAACCATCACTGCATATGTGAAACATGGTTCTTGTAAGGTAGCTGCTTATAAATTTACTTTTCGGACCATCATCTGCAGCCATGAAGTGAAGAAACTAGGGCATCAAAACAACGACCAGAATCCACCACACCCATATTAACTTGGAACTCCACTGCATATGGCTTCAGTATCGCATGCATGGGCTTTAGCCATGCACCCAAGACTGCACAGTCTCCCCACAACCACCTTGGTGATGTGTGGTAGTCGGGGTTATTCTATAGGTGGGTTATCCTGCTGTATCTCTGCCCAGAGGCTTCCCTCCTAGGTGTATGTCTGTAGATCTTATATGGGATGGGTGTGCAGTGTCCTCCAAGTGTAGTACTTACCACTTTCTTGTTGGGGGCATGGGCTTCGGCCATGGACCCAACACTGCACACACTCCCCACAACTTGCCAATGAAAATGCAACATAAGGGGTGTATGCATGGTTGCCACATGCGGCGGTGGTTGTGGCCAGGGCCTAGAGTCTTGGAAGTAAGGCCTTTGGCCTTCGGCCGACGGCCATGCATCCAAGACTCTAGGCCCTGGCCACAACCACCATAGCATGTGCCAACCATGGCAGCGTACTAATGAAGATAATAATAGGCATTGCAAACAGTAAGTATGTATAAGTGTATTATTGGGTGCATGGCCTTCGGCCTTGCACTCAAAAGTGCAGGATGTCCCCACAACCACCTCTTTGTTTTTGGGTGCATGGCCCTCGGCCATGCACCCAACACTGCACGCACTCTCCACAACTTGCCAATGAAAATGCAACACAAGGGGTGTATGGCCTTACTTCCAAGACTCCAGGCCCTGGCCACAACCACCGTAGCATGTGCCAACCATGGCAGCGTACTAATGAATATAATAATAGGCATTGGAAACAGTAATGTATTCACAGCATGTGGGCAATTTCAATGTTCCCTAACACCAGACATGTCCGTACAAATGTAACAACTCCCCAGTGCAATACACGGCCTCAAATACTGCCCTTATTGGACCCCTCCTTTTCTGTGCATACAAGGAGGCCGTAGAACATACGCCAGTAAGTAGGTATAAGTGTACTGTGCGTACAAGATGTCCATACACATTAGATCATGACGGACGACCCCCAGAACAAGTGCATTAATCACCCATATGTGAAGACTGCAGCCCCTGGCCACTACCACTGTAGCATGTGCCACCCATGGCGGCGTACTAATGATTGTAATAATAGGCATTACGAAAAATAATACGGTCATGGCATGTTGTCAATTTCAATGTTGCCTACCTATACCCGTGTGCTTTCAAGAGTTACAAATTTCCTATCCACTACATGCAGTCAAGTGTTACTCATTTCCTGCCCACTATATGGACTGAAGTGCTATCGTTATTATCCCCCACATTTACTGTACGTACAAGGTGTGCATAGAAATTACATCATGACAGACGAGCAATAAATGCATAGATCACCCATTTCTTGTTGTGTAAACCTTTCCCAATGCTCTGTGCCACAGCAAAATAGGGTAATGAAAAAAGCATGTGTACGCTGTTTGTTACTCCGCTTTCCGCGGATCCAAGATGTCGGGCGCATCCAAACCATCTGACGCAGAAGACGTCTTGCAGCAGCCAATGGACAGAGACGTCGCGTGTACGCGGTCATGACGGCAGCCCCTTAGCCCATCGGTTTCTTGTTCATCGACCGAACAGGCAAGTGTGACCGCGGAGCGAACATATATATCACTAATTTTTTCAGACCTACTTTTTCATAATTATAAATTAACGTACTGCATGTATGGTGTCAAAATTTACAAAAGCACGCTTTCTGGACCAAGCCCCTGTACCTGCCGCAGATTTTGTCAAAATCCATCCAGCGGTTTCACCTGTAGCCGTGCACAAAGTTTTTCCCCATTCAGTCTATGGGAAAAAAAGATGTTTTGGGACCCCCCCTATAAGTCCCCTTCCCTAGACAATTTCTCACCAAACTTTACAAAAAAATTCAGAGTGCCCCATATACATTCTTTGCAAAGTTTGGTGAGGATTCATCCAGGGGGAGCAGAGTTATAAGCCGCACAAAAAGTGCTCTTCCTATGGAAACAGCAAAACAGAGCAACTTAACCATAACTACATGGCCACTACCGTGGCCATGTAATATATATATATATAAATATATATCGTTCCGCCAAAAAAAACATTTTGTAGGAATTTAGAGCCGCACTTCACAGGGTTAGAGTTAACGGATTCCAATGTAGGGTTTCCTTGAAAAAAGCGGGTGCAAATAAACTGCTCCGTGTTTAAAAAGTAGTCTTTATTTAGAAAATTTCATTCATTTAGAAAAATAATTTTAAAAATCATGGGTTTGCAACCCAAGCCTGGCAACTATTCACGGGAGGCCATCCATGGGACGATACATTTCGCTACTTCTTGTAGCTTGATCACATGGTTTCCCCCTGGTCTAGGCACGTATTTGAGCTCTGTGATTTTGTACATTCATAGTCATAGAAAGAGGACTGCAACATTCGATCATTTTGAATGCATTGCTACTGCATTCCGGAGTACAGAACACTAATGGTAACATTTATAGTATTTTTCCCATATTATCACAGTTTTGTAGCTTGATTCAATAGACAGATCTTTATCATCTTTTGCCAATGACTATCATCAATTTGACTGAATAAAAGTCTATATGTAAGGTGTAATACCTGATATGATGTTCAAGGTAGAATAGTAGCAAACATTGCCCTCTTCATACTCTGTTAGGAGTGTGCCAGCGTTCAATGCCAAGTGCCCCTGATGCCATAAACAGTTCAATCATTGCCCATGTTTCTAATCGGAACATATATTAAGCCGGTAAGTATATAATGCATAGTGCCAAAAATTCCCTTCCGGCAATGTCTAGTCTGGGCATAACACCTAATTCTACAGAGTCCAGATGGCAATGTTAGCAATATTCTGAACGCATAATATAGTTGTAGGCTAGTGCCATTCGGCTCAAGCTGCAATTACAAACTGCCATACAGTAATAAATACAAAGTTGATCCCATTTTGTCCATTATTCATGCTGGTTTAGTTCACCGTTATAAAGTGAATATGGTATGGTAATGGAATATTGGAATCAATACGACAGCTTTGCCATCTGCTGTCCATACAATATATGCCCAAGTGGTCCACTCATGGTCAATGCTGATTCGCTTGATAAGATCTTACAAAATGCTGAAACAAAGTACCTTTAAGGACCTATCATGTTCTAGCCCCCTATTTTTACAATTTACCAAAACCACTTTCAAACAATTGTAAAATGATTGAACTCCATAGCAATGCATGTATCATTTGACTCTTCGGCCTAACATATGTGGCCAAATCTATGCAGGTACAAACAATATTCACCATAGACCAGGATCTTTTAAAAAAAGCTTCCTACAAACTACTGATTGGAGGAAGATAATAAAATCTAGTGATATTGCATTCTACCCAGCTGGAAAGAATGGTTGAAAACAGTCATATCTTATGGGGTTTCACATAATCTCATGTTCGTCACAGCTAACTCTTATGTCAACAACAAAAGGTCAAAAATCACACACTTAATTTCATAGATCAGATAAAATTATTATTGCACAAGGAATCACATTATTTATATATAACCCCACTTGATTTGTTAGACTCTGAAGATCTTAAATATTAGAAAAATTAGGTATATGAGTATCATCCCTGACTACCTGACATTTAGTTCCTCAAATGGGCACAAGCTGTCTTCATTCTCCCAAAAAGGTGTAAGGTTCTTCGTCGATATTATGTCCCGAAGGGATCTTACTCTTGAAGTCTGTAATACACAGAGTCTCATGTTGTCTTAGCAATTTTTCTCTATTTCCTCCTCTTGAATCAATGTTGATTTGCTTGAGTCTAAAAAACGAGAAATCACATAGTTTTCCTTCGTGTGTTTCCCAAAAATGTTTGGTAATAGGATATGAGTGGTCTCTGTTTTTTATAGCCCTAATATGTTGCAGAATCCTCAATCTACATTTAATGCTTCCTATGTACCATTTGCTGCAAGTGCATTTCAGAACGTAGACTATATATTCTGATTCACAGGTGATTTTTTCATTGATCGGTAGAGTTGTTTTTAGGATAGGATGCACATATGTGGTACATTCGTCCGCATATTTGCAGATCTTACACTTCGAGCATTTGAAGAAACCCTCCTTCCTTTGTTTCAGCCATGTAGCTATGTTCTTTTTGGGTTCTGATGCCATATAACTACTCACTAGTATATCTTTTATCGATTTACATTTCCAAAGGAGAAATTGGGATGAGATCCTAGTGTGTAGTCTGTAAATCTGTATCTGTAGTGAGTATCAATTTCTGATGTGTGATGTCATCTTTGATGTCCTGGGTGTTAGTCTTCGCAGTGCACGGTGGTGGCGCACGTTACGGTTGCTTAGCTTACCATAACTGGAGAATTTCTGGGGTTTTTCGGTTTTACCTGTAACCATAACATCCATGTAACAATGTTTTTCCATTGAATTTCATAGCTTTTTATTAATGCAACTTAACCATAATGTCCCTGTAACAATGTTTTTTCATTGAATTTCATAGGTTTTTATTAGTGCAACTTAACCATAACGTCCCTTTAACAAAGTTTTTTCATTGAATTTAATAGGTTTTTATTAGTCCAACTTAACCATAACATCCCTTTAACAAAGTTTTTCATTGACTTTCATAGGTTTTTAGTAATGCAACTTATCCATAACGTCCCTTTAACAAAGATTTTCCAGTGACTTTCATGGGTTTTTACCAGTCATGCTATTTTCCTACAACTTACTAATATCATACTTAGCCAATAAGCAATATTTCTGTCCAATTTACAGTTTCACCTTAAAACTCTGCCATTTCCCACCTTGAAGCATCATTTTTAACATGCCTATACACTTTTTGCAACTTTTTAAAATAATTTTGCATCCGTTGAAGTCCGGGAACATCTGACTTCATCGCAGACCTTCTGGACAGTGCCACGTGACAATAGGCTTGCGCGTGGCATGGTGACTTGTTCGCGAAGGCGTCTACACTTCGTGATCGTATCCGTGCTTCGAAGACAGTTCGGAACTGCATTTTCTACTGATCTAGGAAATTTCCCTTGCACACCACCTAAAACTTTTCGTTCTCATTATCCATTACCAATCTAGTACACAGTACATTCTTGGAAGAATTTTATAAAAACTGCTATTTATCTTAAAAATGGCATCAGTTATTGCCATCCATCCTCCCCAAGAGCCACCACCAGCACCAGCTGGAGGACCTACACAACAAAAAAAGCGCAGTACTTTCAAAGACAATGAAGAGGCCCAAGAAGATGAGGTAGAGGAAGTACCTACACCAAGGTCGAATCATGTTTTTTTCAGTTTTACTTTTAACCATAATGTCCCTTTAACAAAGTTTTTTTACTGTATATATATATATATTGCCATTCTCTAATCTTGCCATTCTCTTTTTACATTCATCTCCTTCCTCAGAGGAAAAAAGTTGCTCTTCCATGTCTTCTATTTCTTTAGTCAACTTCGTTCTATCCAGCTTGGCATACTTGATCAGACTTTCTATCATTCTGAAGGAACAAGTGTTTGTATGGCTTGTCCATTCCTCTATGAGCAAGGGATCCATGTCCTCAAATGTTGGAATTGTCAATATTCTCAGTCCTCTGGGAATGTGCTTGGCCTCTAAATACATCTGTAATGCCATTGCTTCCCACCATTTGGATATCTCTCTTCTCTTGACTCTCTCCAGTTTGTCCATTTTCTGTTGAACAGTCAAACTGGCTGGTAAACTGTTGTCTCCACTGTTATCCGCAATAGGCTTGTCCTGATTGAAGAGGATGAGTGCCGCTGCTATTCTCTTGGCTTCTACCTGGTCTGCCATCCTGATATCAACAGTAAATATTTCTGTTGTATCTGCTGTTGTAACGTTAAGAGAAATTCAAGAATTATACTCTTAAATATGACTAACTGTTATTAACAGTAGTCTAGTCTGAGGGTCTACCAGCCTTTAATTATTAGGATATCACGTAAACTCTTAGACCTTCAAAGATGGCGGATATTATTTCGCGCGCAACTCTAGGGCTTTAGAGGCATCTCGATTACAGCTCACTCAGAGTCACATGACTATGACATGTTTGGTCTTTTAAAAACAACAGCGGGAATGCAACCAAATGGATTACAAATAGCCTGACGAAGCTCTTTGAATAGAGCAGAACGCGTGGCGAACTCCACCCGGTGAGGTACTCATCATGCTTTTTACCTGGTCTGCATAGAATTGAATAAGAATTTTTTAACATTGATGCTCATTATTGCAATGAAGAAATAAAATATATATGTTTTCACCAAAGCGGTCTACAGTGCTATGATATTCTCAGCCTTAAACACGTCTCTGGCTGGAATTTGTAGTTTGATACATTTTTTAAATGTTGTCAGCTTAGCCAAGCTGTAGCCTGGTAGCACCAGCTATTTGATAGAGGTAGAGCGCAGAGATCTTTGGCTAAACGTGGATTTTTTAATATAAATATATATATATATATTCAATAAAAAAACTTTGTTAAAGGGACATATATATATATATTGATATTCAGTAAACAAACTTTGTTAAAGGGATGTTATGGTTCAAAGTAAAACCAAAAAAACCCTGAAATTCGCCAGTTATGGTAAGCTATGCTAGCATAACTCGCGCCACCACTGTGTATTGCTAAGATTAACACCCAGGACATCAAAGATGACATCACAAATGTCATTGATGACATCACTGATGACATCACATGTCTAGCTTTCTGTTTTTTCTTTTAGTGATATATCTTAGACAGTAATAGTTAGCAACAAATAAATCAAAAAGTAGTATATTTGTAGACTTATATTTCAAACGTGTCCTTACAATAATTCACTTAGGGTCCCACTCACAGCATATGAAATATATACATAAGAAAAATACACACTTAAAAGATAGCAATGCTTTCTGTGTATGAAGATAATCAGTAAGGTTATCAACACTTTCTTATTGTTCTGTTGTTTTTTTTATTACTGTACTTTCTCTGGATGTGTTCATATTTGTATTCATACTACTTTTTAGGGTGCAGTCACATCATGTGATATTTGTACACAGGGAAGTACTAGGTTTGAAGCAGAGCAATCTTTTCTGTGCATAAAGATAATCAGTTAGGTTGTGAACAATTTCTGCTTCTACTGCTGCTTTTTTGCGTACTTTACTTTCTCTATACATAGTTATATTTATATGTGTTGTTGTGTCATTCTGTTTTGGATGTAGTAATGAAATTATGTAGTCAGGGGTTTTATTAGCTACTTATTACATGTTGCACAGTACAGAAAGCTCTAATAAGAAAGCATTTATTATTTCACTAGTAAACACGGGAAAATTATGAATATTGCACTTCCATCATGTATGCTGCAGACAATCCTTATATTTATACATGAGTAGCTTAGTATATTCTTAAGAACTTCATAATAGAATGCTATTTATATCAATGCATTGTCTAATTCACCATATAGCTCAAGATATCTATTCCAATGATCGTTAACACTTTTTCTGTCAACATTATAATAAAAATCCCTTGTACAGAGTTTTTATAAAAAGTATATACACATGTGATGTCATCAGTGATGTCATCAATGACATTTGTGATGTTATCTTTGATGTCCTGGGTGTTAGTCTTAGTAATACACGGTGGTGGCACGAGTTATGGTTGCATAGCTTACCATAACTGGCGAATTTCAGGGGTTTTTCGGTTTTACCTGGAACCATAACAACCCTTTAACAAAGTTTGTTTACTGAATTTCATACGTTTTTAGCAACGCAACTTAACCATAATGTCCCTTTATCAAAGTTTTTTTTCCTGAATACACATATACATAGTGTGAATTTGATAGATGTTTACTAGGATTCCCTTACTTTATATGCATATAACATGCTGAACCCCCTGCTAGTGATTTTGATGTCCGCGGACTGTGCGAATGTCTTCGGATGGACGCGGACAACATCAACACTACCCAAAAACTGAGGGGGTATCTTAGATTGTTCTATCATGCTATATAAACACTGAAAAAGTTCAAAAAGCAGCACACAAACATATTATGTAATAATAAATAAGAAATGGAACCTATATATGTAAAACATCAACCATCCATTTAATTACCTTATGTACTAAAATGGAATATACCACAACAAAAAAGATATGCCTCCAACATAATTACCTGACAGAAACTGCACAGCTAAGAGCAACAGCAAACCTACACAACAGTAAGAACACAATTTACCAGAAACTACTAAGTAAACTTCATTTTTCTTATATATTTCTAAACTTTCTGTATTCAGTACAGTAAAAGTAATATATATATATATTTATTTTACACAGGAATGTCCAGTACTTTGGAATGGCTTGAGGAAAATTTCCCACGTGAAGAAATGTCTGAAGACAGTTATACTAATGGTAGACACTTCTCTATATAAGCAAATTAATAACCATTACTTTATGGGTGCTTAACATATATATTCATTTTTAACAGACCATACAAACATTGAAAATAATACACCAAAATAGACATTATAAAATACTCTGCAGCGCATGGAACAAAAAATGGACATGTTTATGGAAAATTTCAATCTTTTGAAACATTTTGTGGAGGACCATATAAAAGAAAACATTAAATATTGTCCCACGTGCACCTGTTGCCCCTCTCCATGACCCAGTCAACTATCCCCAAACCCTCAACACCAAGAAAAACATGTTGATGAGTCATCCATCCCTTCATCCCCTCCCATCCATCCTCTCCAAACCCCTAATTCCCCTGTGTTTGTGTCAGTTTGTGCTTCCCCTTTTCTTTCATACATTTTATATCTGTATATAATAAAAACAAATAATATGTGTGTTTTAATTTAGTCCTTTGTGTCTTCTTTTTTTTAAAAAAGGCAGTTGGGGTGTCCGTGGACAGCGCACGTGTCCTGAATGTCCGTAATTAACCAAAATGGGGATGTCCTGAGAACATTATACCTGTCCGTACTGTCCGCAGGCAAAATGAAACTGTTCTTAGAACACACAAGGTGTTCGGAATTTCCGCAATTAACCAAAATGGAGGTGTCCTAAGGACACTATACCTGTCCATACTGTCCGCAAGCAAGATAGAACTGTTCTTAGAACACAATCGGTGTCCGGAATGTCTGCCAGTAACCAAAATTGAGGTGTTCTAAGGACACTATACCTGTCTGTACTGTCCGCAAGCAAGATAGAACTGTTCCTAGAACACTTTCGGTGGCCGGAATGTCCACAATTAACCAAAATGGAGGTGTCCTAAGGACACTATAGCTGTCCGTACTGTCCGCAAGCAACATGGAACTGTTCTTAGAACACAATCGGTGTCTGAAATGTTCACAATTAACCCAAAATGGAGGTGTCCTAAGGACACTATACCTGTCCGTACTGTCGGCAAGCAACATGGAACTTTTCGTAGAACAAAATCGGTGTCCGGATTGTCCGTAATTAACCAAAATGGAGGTGTCCAAAGGACACTATATCTGCCCGTACATTTCGCAAGCAACATAGAACGGTTCTTAGAACACATTGGGTGTCTGAAATGTTTGCAATTAACCCAAAATGGATGTGTCCTAAGGACACTATACCTGTCCGTACTGTCTGTAGAACATCTACGCACATGCGCACCACACCCATAAGTCCTACAAACATTGCGCCTGTCCATAACTGTCCGTATTACTCGTGTCGCACTTTAAATTAGTTTGAGGACCCAAACACTGTCCATAGAACATCTGCGCGCATGCGCATGACCGTTCATGTGCATTTGGTGTCCTGCGGAAAGAGGTTCCCTTCGCGGACATGTTTGCGATGTCATCATGTGACCACACCCACGCTGAGCATGTGTCCTGAATTGCAGACACTGTTCAGAACCGCAAACATTTTTAAAGTACTTTTTTGGGCAATCTAAGGTATATTACTGTAAATATTCACCATTGCACATGTCCCAGACAATGACCCTGACTTTCTACATACTTTTTGGAACTTTTTAAGCCTTTTTGGTGTGTTTGATCTGTCCGCGGAGCACGCATCAGCACCCCTATTAAAGGCGACACCCCAGAGCTGATCTTTATTCTGTCTTCCTACTATTGAAGATTACATGCTTTTGCTTTCATTCAGGGTGGAGTGCCAAAAGCGCATGCGAACAAGGTCACCTGCAGTCAGTGCCACATGGTGCTGAGTCGTGGGAGGCCTGGTTCGTACAGCTTTGGTACGACATCTATGAAGCGACACCTAAGGTCGTTCGAAGGTGGGGCAATTCATAAGGTTGTACCTTGTGATCAACGTAGTAGGCTGAGTTCCTCTACCACATCCTCCGTTTCCGTTCCTGTCACCACAAGAGACACTCCTGTGGGACAGCGCATCCCTCCAGCTGCCTCACAGGCCATTCACGATGCTGTTGACCCTTACCTTTCGAGGGTCAGAATATTGTGTATGTACTGCGACACAGTACTCTGCAGGGGGGAGAGTCTTCGGGGTGCTTTGGAGACTACGGTCAAGGAGCATGAGAAGGTCTGCCCACTACCTAAATAAGGCCCACCTTACCTTACATCTTCCCCTCTCTACCTTCCCTTTCTTATCCCCGTGGTTGGTGTCCATTCCTTACCCTCCTTTCCCCTCCTCTCCTAGTGTGTCATGTGTAAAAAACAAAAAAATATAAAACAACAATAATAAATAAAAAATAAGGCTCTTTTCAAAGCCGCCCTTCACAGTCCAAAAATAGAAGTGACAAATAAATAGTGGAGGGCCCTGTGAATTTTTTAGAAGTCTGCGGACATCTAAAATTTTGGGGTGCTGCCTTATCATAACCATTGCACTTTTCTCTGGGAGGAAGTGGTGGCTCTGAAAAGAGCTGTTTGGTGGTGTTTGTGTTTGAAAAACTTCAAATGGTCAAAACCTACTGCAAAATGGATGGATGTAATTCAAAAAAAGGTCATAATGCATTTTACACATTTCTCAGAAAAATCTGATTGCCAGCATAAGTAAGATGAACTCCATCTCTGCGAAAAAAGTATGTGCTACAGAACATAATATTTTCATTGTGAAAAGAGGACATGCCAACATCTCTTAGAAAGGTACAAACAGCCTTATTTACATTGCGCCTCACTTTCTCCATTTGTGGACCAAATGAAGAAGAACACAGCCACATTTGTCTCTGCGCAATACGAGACAAAATTACTTGTTAATTCGGAAACATGTCCATGACTTTTCCAAGTCCTTCTTTCATTGCAATTTGCAAAGAAATTCCAGACACATATCCTAAACTGTTCCCTCCAAAATGAATTATAATTATAACTGGATGATGATCTGTCTCCAAACTAGCACAGAGAGGCCACTTCATTCCACGCACTCCATGCCAGTGCACTTCCAAATGAGGGAATCCAAGATCCGAAGCTACTCCACAGCGTTCTGCATGCACCTCCAACCAATGTATCCACGAGTCTCCCAAAATCCATATAATCTGTTTTCTGAAACACGCAGCCATAGCTATCTGTTCTTCTCTCAGAAAAAAGACGTTCTGACAAACTCTCTCCTTACACAACACACCCAGTATACTTTACTGAACAATCCCTTGCTTTTCTCATTCTCATTTGCATGCCTTTCCACCCCAAAATCCCCGTATGTAATAGGTGATGTCCACGTACTAACGCCATATCGTGTGCCCCATTTCCCCTTTGAGGTTGGCTCTCAAAAGAGCCATTTTTTTTGCAGATGCTTGATAGACACCTTGGACAGCCCTTCTACCCTTTCCACTTCACTCTCTGTGCCATTTCCTCATTTGATACAGCTAAGCAGTCACACAACCATCCACCAATCACATCCAAGACCTCTACATCTAACTTCAGCACTTCAAATGTACTGTTGGTCACTCTGAGTACAAGTCTCATATCATTGGAAAGCATCTTCTAAAAATTAAACTACTGTACAAGTCTCCAAGATTTCTACTTGCAGCTACAGGCATATCCACATGCAAGAATTCAAACTACAGGTATGCATATTTTCTGCACAGTACATGAACAACTCCTATAAATGCATATAAGCAGAGTAACTGCCACTTAACCTGTATAACCTATAAAAAAAACTTAGACACTTTTCCCATCTGCTATAATTAACTCTCACTTCCAAACCTGTCTGCTATCTATTTTTCTTTTTTACACACACAGCTATCTAAAAAATTATAATATTAAAAGATGGGAGAAATAACAGTACAATTATAGAAAAACACTTAGTAGTGTATTATAAAATTAGACACAGACAGGATAAGATTATGCACCTTCATACACTCACACAGATAGACAATATCATTGAAAAGCTCCCAGCTCAAATAACACCACTGCCTATAAATCAAATTCTTCTACATTATAACCCATACCTTCGCAAATGCATACATTCCATTTTTCTCTATACAATTTCTACCATTTACCTTATAAAAATTGCAAACTAAGTATATTATTATTTCTTCTATCGCCTAACATCCAATATAAAAGCCTTAAAAAACCAAGTGAGTTTCATACACTTAGTATTCTACTCCTTTGCAAAGCATATTGAAGTAACATATTGTAAGTAAAATATAAAGCCTGCAAATAGTCAAAGGAAACTACATTCACACACTATGTTCTCTTATCAAACAAGAATACTACTACAAAAAACATACAAATAAAAGTCTAAATTAACGTCAATGCTATAAACACACAAAATTACTAACTTCTTTCTTTTACAATTACAGTGAAGGCCACTCTCCTGAAAAGCAGCAACATCTGAAGTACAAACAACAACTCAGAAGAAACCTGCTCATTCCAAACAAAAAAAGTAAGTACAATACTACCATAATATGCTTACTGTTACTCAAACTCACTGTGCAGTTGATTCATTGAATTTGTGCACCAAAAAAACAGAGATTTGTACACCATTCTGCCCACAAATGCCCATTTGTTAAACAGGGATTAACAGGCAGAATAGCACACAGATCCCTTTATTTCGATACACAAATAACATACTTCAACCCCTAGAAAGTTAGTGTTACATAACAAAGAACTGATTTAATTCTATACCATTAGATTTAGTATTAGTACTTCTGCTCACCACTAACTTAGTTTGTACTGTCATCTGAATCCAAGTATAGTACCACACAAGTACAAGAAAAGACTTTCCAACTAGTTGTAGCTGCCCAATGCATAATCACACACCACCACATACATCTTTACCATCACACTCACACACTCATGCAGACAGCACACATACATTGCACAACAGCCCAACCCATACCTTCTTTTTTTTCAAACAGACCCCAAAGAATGCCTACCAAGAACCAAGTCTGTAGAAAGCAACACAGAAGTAGAGCAAATGAAAATAAAAGTGTCCAAAATAAGCATCCATCTCTAGCAGAATTTGTACAAAAAGTTAAAACAAAAGATCTAATAGAGTCATTAAGCGAAACAAAACAAGCTTGCAGTAAAAAAACTTATCCTCCTATTTCAAAATGTTAAACAAAACAAAAAGCGATTTACAACAATTCAGCTACCTCTACTGCTAACACTTCTCCTATAAATCTTGATGTAGTGGCAAGTAACCATACCAAAAAAAGTATATTAGAAAAAAGTTTCCGCCATAGAGTCCTTCAAAATCTTATAAAAACAGGACAGAAATCATGCACAACCCTGCAAACCTACTGTAGAAAACTAATTTTAGAAGCTTTGATAGACAGTGCAATCCTTCCCAAAAGGAAGTTATTTATTTTGGTGTTAAAAAGAATGAAACCACTAACAAAACTAACTACTAAATTACAAAAAAGACTTCTAAATAAATGGAATGTCAACAAAATGTACTTCTTAAATATCTGTGGGGGTGAATGGACTCACACCGCCAGCACAGAACCATATTTCAATGAAGAAGCATACACACAAAAGCAAACAAACATAATTGCCATACATAGCAGTGTAAGAGGCTATGAAAACTTAATAATACCATTATGGAACAAGAAATACTGCTTACAAAAATGTCCAAGAAAATTCAGCATCACCTCTCCATTCAACTGAACCAGAACGTCCAGTATACAAATGGCCGTGCACGTCAATGTGTAACATTGCCAAAAAATCTTTCAAATGTTTACGGCAATTCCTCAATCAGTATGTGAAAGGCAAAGACAAAATCAAAATGAAACTACTACAAATTAGGGATACCTGTCCAGTGCGCAAACACACAGGACTACAAGGACATTCATTAGCCTGCATTTCAGGACCTATTTGCAAAAGCACCTTCCATCATATCAAAATAATATTAACACATCATTCAACTATAGGAAATCTAGTCTATAAACTGTACTATGCTAAACATCCTGCTTTAGCACTAGCCAATTTAAATAACAATCTTCTACATGGTACAGCCAAAGATCTACTTGAAGAAATAGAGCATATCCAGAGAAAATATTTTGGAAGTGAAAGACACTTACAAAAGGCAATACCTTTATAACAAACTAGCAACAACTGTACAGATGGCAACCTTCTACTGCACACATACAAAAAAGAAACACTAAAATTTAAAAGTACATCCGCTGAAAGACCAAACCATGTGTGTGTGTGTGCTGCCACAGACCTTTTTATAAAAGTAACACAAAAACTGCAGACGTAACATACAAAATAGAAGACAATGAAGAGTCCAAATGGTTTGAATTAGCTCTGTACCTTATAGCAGTAAACAAATATAAGATAAATGACCCCTTAATACTTTGCACTTACTGCATTACAAAACTTGACAACAACCAAACTCCTTCACGTGCTATCACAAATAACTTGGAATTATTCCCACTACCAAAACCACTGCAACAACTCAATTTATATGAGAGCATTATAATTCAAACGGTGCACCCATTTCAAGAAATAATACGCCTTCAACCGAAAACAGCAAAATGACCTCGCTCTGAATTAGTGAAAGGCATTTGTGGCAAAGTTGTTTATTTACCATTAGATCTGAAAGAAAATGTAAACACTCTGGGACTACAAAGTCCAATAGAGCAATCTTTAATTGTCTTAGTAAATAGTGTACCTACAAAGGACGAAAAAAATTGGCAACAACTCGTAGACTTACATAAAGTTAGACAAGCCTTGCAATATCTAAAAGATAATAATGAACACTACAAAGAAATGAATATTGAAGAAAACCTGAAGGAATCCACTAAAATAATTCAAGAGTCACCAGAAAGTGGTCAATTTGAACTTCTAGATCCTGCTACAGTATCCAATATTTTAGATCATTATACAATTCATCCATTACACTCTAGTGTCCCATAGATGATGCACTTGAAATGTACCAAATGCAACAAACCAAAGGATCACCAATCAGCATATCGGAAAAAAGTATAGAAGCACGTGCTTGTCCTCTACTCTTTCCTACAGGAAAAGGAGGAAGGTACGATGATAGACCCATTCAGATAACAGCATCAGAATACTGCTTGTTACAAATGTATTCTGAAGATCCCAGATTTAGACAAAATGTGGAAACATATTCCACCAACTCTTTGAAAGTGAACTAGCAACTCTATGCTACAGAGTTGCACACACATTAAAATCAGGTACCCAATTTCAAAATATGTCAGCTACGCAATTACTACAGGAAGTACAAGAAAAGATGAGGTTCTACAATCAAGCAGAACAAATCTGTTAGCAAACATGCGTGGCACTAATGGGTACTGGTTCAGGCGTCATGGAGATGTACGTTGTATGATAAGAAACCTTGGCCCGCCCACTTGTAAGTTGTGCAGAATATACATGGGAAGATTTACATGATTTCCTACGCATAGCAAACAAAAACAAAACAAACAGATATACTAACACCTGAAGAACTTTTCTCTCTAGATCCTGTTTATGTTTCAGGATATTTCCATCATTACTTTATTGCTATGCTACACTTTATTTGTAATAAAACTGTTCCTCCCCTCAGAGAAGTGCAACACTTCTTTTGGAGAAAAGAATACCAAGCCAGAGGAGCACCACATATCCACATGCTTTTATGGATTAAAGATGCTCCTAAATCTGGTCAAGACAGTGATGCCACTGTTTTACAGTTTATCGAAAAATATGTCACTTGTGAAATTCCATCAGAAGCAATAAATAGTGATCTTCATGCACAAATTGTACAATTTCAAAGACACAAATGTGGGAAATATTGTTGTCGCAAATACAAAAAGAAAGGGAAATACTACACCAAATGCTGCTTTGGTTTCCCTAGACCAGATACAGAAACAGGTGAAGTGAACAACTTCATGCCTTCAGTTAGATAGTGTTAGAGGTAAATCACCTAAGAACACATATTACATAAAAAGAACAGAAGAAGCAAAATATATCAATGATTACAATGCAATCATTGGACTCTTATGGAATGCAAACATAGATGTGCAGTACATTGCAGACAATTCCACTGCAGTTGCACGATATGTTACAGCCTACTTCACCAAAGCAGAAAAAACAGCGCTGCAAGACCTCTGGATGGACCTGTCATCGGACAAAACACTGTCTCAGAAATTGTACAGCTTAGGCATAAAAATGCTCTCACATAGAGAATGTGGCTGCTATGAATCTGCAGATCGTTTAACCGGTACTGCTTTGTATGGAAAATCTAAAAATATAGTGTGGCTATATTAAATATTGGTCCTGCTAAATCTAGAAAAAGAGTTCTAAAATCATACGACGACATAGAAACAATAGCCAAAAATGATTCCAACAGCCAAGACATTTTGAAAAATAATTTACTAGACATCTACTGCCCAAACAGAAGTACCACTTTGGAAACCATGTGTTTATACCACATAGACCAAAACTTCACATACAAAAATGATATAAAACCCAATGAAAACAAAGGTAGGTACAGAGTGACAAATTGTGATGGCAGCTTAGTGAAACTTACCAAAAGAAACCTAATCATATAAAATTGTAATTAAAAACTCCTCAACATAAAGAACTGTATTACATGTCCCTGTTACAACTTTGTAAACCATGGAGAAAAGAAGAAGAGGTACTAGGTATCTATGACTCTTATGAAGACGCTTTCAAAGCAAATGAAAGCACTACAACCGATGTAAATTTTACACAGTACAAAACAATGTTGCACAATGAACAGCAACACGAAGAAGAACTCCAGGCTCAACTAGATAAAGACACTCCTGACAGTAGTCAACATTCTGAAAAAGGAAGCCAAGAACCACTGGGACAGCCACTAATAGCAAATGAGGCAGCCTTAGCTATGACAGATGTAGAAAACACCATGTGTCACTATGAAGAGGATAGAGAATACATAACTGTACTACAATCAAAACTAAACAAAGAGCAGCATACCATTTTTCAAGAAGTAACAAAATAAATTGCACATGGTGTACAACATGAAAATAAAGAATGTACCTGCCAAAATTACAAACCTATACTACTATATGTCAGTGGTGAAGCTGGTTCAGGCAAAACATTCAAAACATTCTTAATCAAAATCATCAGCAAGTTCCTTCAACAATTGACAAACAACAAACTATCAGCTGTTGTAACTGCCCCCACAGGTTTAGCTGCGTACAACATAGGCGGTGTCACTTTACACTGATTACTACTCATTCCAGTAGAACACCAAAACAAATTAGAATATTACAAACTTTCTACAGAAGCTGCAATGGAATTACGCAGCGTGTTAAAACAAATGAAGATGCTGTTAATAGATGAGGTGAGCATGGTCTCCAATCTAATGTTGCCTTTGATTCACCTCAGATTACAAGAGGTACTCAAAACAAATTACGAAGAGCTCTTTGACGGAAAACACATTATTGTTTTTGGAGATCTTCAATTGACACCAGTGAAAGGTGAACCTATTTTTAAAACCTTAGGACACAAACTCTGCCGTAAAACTGTTGGCAGCATAGGAAATGTTAACCTTTGGTAACATTTTGAACATAGAGAATTAACAGAAAACATGCACCATTCTACAGACCTCACCTTGGTCAACATTTTAAAAAGTATTAGGGTTGGTGTACTATCTCAAGAAGCACAAGCAATATTAAAAACCTGGCACATCCAGGCACTTTATAGCCATAACTCATGTGCTACTGATATCATGGAACAATTAGCACACAAAAATGGCACTCGTATGTCCTTGATGCCAACTCTTGCAAGCTGTTCCAAGTTCATTGAAACAATGTTGAAAAAAGAAATGCAACCAATCATTGAAATTTGCTCCACAGACAAACTGGACATACATGGTATGACACTACCCATGTGTCAACACGCCACAACAAGATTAAATGCCTTAGAAAACTCTATCTCCAACAAAGCTGGTTTGGAGAAAATATTAAAATTATCTTTAAACTGTAGAGTAATGCTTAAACGTAACCTTGACGTGGAGCAAGGACTAGTTAATGGAGCACTTGGTACAGTTATTGGCTTTCAAACATACCCACATGACAACAACATTCAGTTTGTAAATGTTCTCTTTGACAAACTATCAGAAGTAAAAAGGATAGGATGCTCAACAGCTCAATTCCTTCTTTTCAAAGACATGTATGTACACAGAGAGCAATTTTCTCTAACTCTAGCATACGCAGTCACCATTCACAAATCACAAGGTCTTGCCCTAGATAAAGCATTGATAGATATTGGGAACACAGGCATTAAAGAAGGCATGAGCTGTGTAGCACTATCACGCTTACGTACACTTGACAGTCTATTTCTAATCAACTTTGATGCAAGTACAGTACACGCTGATATTCCTTGCATTTTATAATACAATAGACTACGTTCACTATACACCCCCATGCAACAATGTGGCACAAGAACAAATCCCTAATGAACGCTTCGTATATGTATCCATACCAAACTATGAATCCATTCCATTTCAGCAACTTGTACAAAATGCAAACCATAGCAGATTATGTACTACCTGCAATTCAGATAATCGCTCCACCTTACAAATACAAACATATAGTAAATACTTGATACTAATGCTTCTATGTTACAATGCAGATGGTACCACAAACATCTGCAAGCTGGCTGGATTCACAAGAGAAGCTATAATCTACCATGCAGGAGCCACAACCAATGCAGGTCACTACACTGCATATATAAAAACGAATTCTGGATGGTTTGAAAATTATGATAATACCATTAAACCATTTAATAAAACCGATAAATCAATACCACAAAAATAAAAAATAAAATAAACAGTTAGAATACGCCAATAGGTATCTAACTGCCCCAAAAATCTGCAACAATCCAACAGGTATATTAACAAAGTTAATAATATAAATAAAAAACTATAATGAGTTACAATTCGACATCACGTATTTAACAATCTGCAACAACCAACAGATAGAACATGAGCCAGAAACAAGTAAACACTAAAAACAAACAAAAAAATGTACCATACCATAACAAGAAAAGGTTTTTTTAATCCAACATGGATTTTCTTCCCACAGACCCAATGATTAAAGCAACAAACACAGAAACTGAGCAAATTGCACAGTACACTGGTTTGTAAACTACTAAATATGTGGGTCGAAATAAAGAAGAAATGTCTATTATGCAATGTAATACGTCTTTATAAATTACCTACACTAACATGATCTTTTCTTTTATCACAGAAATTGAAAAAGGATATCTGCTTCAATTACCCACGTCATGAAAAAAATATATCCAACCACAAAAAATAAAAGAGTAGGCCTCAATACACGGATGGCGGTAAGGATTTACCGGTACCGGTATTGGTAAATCCTTACCGCCTTACTACGAGGTCCCTTTGCAGGTTGGGGAATTTAACGCCTGCTTTTTGCAGTCATTAAAAACCAACCCGCAAAGGGACCCAGGGAGCTAATTACGGTACCGCAATTTTCGGTACCATAATTAGCGCCTTCCCCATTCCCATTATGCCCTATGGGTCAAAAATGGGAATGGGGAAGGGCAATGGTGGAAGGGGGAATTACCGCCCCGCCAACCTTGGAATGGGGCGGTAATTCCCCTTTCCGCCAAGGCGGTGCCGGTATTTTACCGGCATGAACCATGGCGCTAATAGCGCCATTGTTCTCCGCCATCCATGTAATGAGGCCCTAAGTATATTATAATAAATACAACTCATAAATACTGCTCCATAACACAGCCATTGAAGCAAACATCTAACCATAAAGCACAATACAAAATGTTTAGTTCCATGGATATGTTATACTGCAGTGCTTGTTACCAAACTCTACAATCTTAATGACATGACGTAGCCAAAGCATCTCATACAAACTATACAAATCAAACACAACACAAACTGTATATTTGCAAATATTTGATAGATGTTTGATTCTATGGGTGTGATCTATGGGTGTGATATGCTGCGGTGGTTGTGGCCTGGGCCTATACACCCAAAACTCTAGGCCCTGGCAACAACCACCGCAGAATATCACACCCATAGATCACACCCACAGAATCAAACATTTTAACTCTGCTATATGGGCTACTTATATAGAATAAAACATTTTAACTGAGCTATATGGGCTACTTATACAGGATATTAATTACAATCAACACTGCACTTACAACCCAAAACCAATATCATACTAAAGTAAGATAGACAGAAGCGAATTTTATTCTTATGTCCGTGGACACCCGCGGTGTCCGCGGACATGGCGAACACACCAGGGGTGCCAACCACCTAAATAAATACAACATTTCACCCATCTCTTACTCCCCCACCCTCCCCAAGCACTCCTGTACACCAACACACTTGCCAAAGGTGTATTTCTCCCCAGTTCATTGCCGCGCTGTCCGCGGATATCCACAGATCCAAGATGGCGGACGCATTAACACAATACGACGCACCTCACGCTTCATTCCAGCCAATCAGCGAACACGTGGCATATCCGCGGACATGATGCAAGCCGATTATCCAATCGGTGTCCTGTCCGCGGAGAGAACAGGGAAATGTGTCCGCGGAGAGGACATAGATATCATTAATTTTTGGTACCTACTTTTTGGTCTTTTTAAAAAAAAAAAACTACAGGATGGATTTTCACGTAGTATGTGCATGACAGTGCAAGGGGTGCAGGCGACAGTGTTTTATTTTTACAATATGCTAAATGTTGCAATTTTATACTGGATAGCTGAATGGCGGTGCAGAGTTTGGGTAGGAGTGCTGGTGGGAGTGTTGTGTATGTGGATTGTGTTAGTTGGTGACATGTATGGTGGCATTACATTGGGGTGAGTGTGTGCAAGGCCTTGACTATTGGGTGCATGGCCAGAGGCCTTGCACTCCGGAGCCTAGGCGCTGAGTAGAACGATGGCACTAATGTATTGTTGACTCTGTATCCTGTCAGTATGGCAGAGGGTATGGTTGAAGGGCATCTTACATGTGCTTGGTTACTGTGCTGTATGTAGATTTCTCAGCAGTGGGTGTGTTGAAGGATTTGACTATTGGGCACATGTACAGTAGGAGACGGTGCTGTGCGAAGCTGTGTAGTGTGGCCACATGGTGCAGTGTTTATGTAATGTTAGTACAGAGAGTGTATGGTTGAAGTACAGATTACATGTGCTTGGTTATTGTGATGTATGCACATTTATTGAAGTAGGCCCAATGCTGTGCAGCTGTTGTGAATTACCCACGTCATGAAAAAAATATATCCAACCACAAAAAATAAAAGAGTAAGTATATACTGCAGTTTCGGCGTAATGGTTCGACTTTGCAGATGTGTGGCCTCTGTCACGAACGTTGGCTTTGTCATCGTGCACCATGGAATTCTACATTTGGGTTATATGCCATATGGATGTTTAATCCGCCACCTGAGGAGGTTGCTGGCGGTATAGATGAGAGTGAAGGAGAGGCCAACAAAAACGCATATAAAGAGGAAAAACAAAAAAAGTTTCTCTCACACCCATTAAAAAAAAAACTTTATACATCTACGATGGTAGAGCGAATCCCATTGTGAGGTTCATTTTACTTACCACGCTTCCCCACTCCCCACTCACTATGATATATGATATGATATGACATTTGTAACGCGCCTATACACAAGTGTTTCAAGACACGATGAGGCAGGGAGGGGGGAACAAGGGGAAGACAGACAACGATCCTACTAGGCCAGGTGTCATTCAGACCGCGCAAGTGCAGGGGTAGGGGGAAGGGAAAAAGTGCAAGGGGAAGGGGAGGGGGGAAGTGCAGTACAAAGTAAGTAGAATAAAAATAAATAAATAGTGCCAGCTGGTGGCAAGTGCAAGGTAAGTGCAGACAAGTGCTGGGAAGGGGGGGCTGTAGGGATACAGAGACAGTCCCGCAGTGCAGGGTTGCCAGGGAGGCATTGCAAGTGGAGAGTGGCTGGGCCCAGGACTGAGGTCGGTGAGAGGTTGCATCTCGAAAAGGTTGCAGAGTGTTCGGTACTTTTAGGATTACATGTGCCACATCCTGGGTGGCCATGTGGATATATGCGGATGAAGAAAGCGTACATAGTTTTACAGACCTTTGTAGTGGACATGCTTTGGAATGGCACAACACTTGTACTGTAAATGTGTAACAGTACATTTGAAGTGTTGTACAGGAGTGACAGTGTTGGATGAGGGTGTCTTCAATGTGCAAAGGGAAGGAGGACTCCTTCTGCTTTACTGGGGTACGGCCATCGCGCTACTTGGGGAAAGGCACGTGCAACATTCTGTCCTTCCCACCATGCTGGGAAATGGAAATGGGACTATGGCATTTGGCCAATCAGGTGTTCAGGGTGTACATAGGGAGAAGGACTCCTTCTGCTTCACTGGGGCACGGCCCTTGCGCTAGTTCGGAAATAGCACATTCCACATTGTGCCATTGTAAGCATGCTGGGCAATGGGAATGTTCCTGTCGGGATTATCCAATTAGCTTCTTAGGTTCCGCCTCACATGAAGGGGCGGTAACAGATTGTTACTGTACTTCGTGCACTCACACTGGTAGAAATGGAGGGATGCAGAGTGTTGTTACTGGGTGACGGCTTTGTGGTAGATTTGCACAGGTATGCCCGGAAAAAGACTTGGATGGCAATTTCAGGTTGGAAGGAGTGGAGGCATTGTGGTGCGCTGTCGGCATATGCAATTTCGGCATTGTCATTGACCTTTGCAAAGAAGTGGTCACTTTCGGGCCTTTGCATGTTGTCGTGCTACACTACGGAGCTCGGCATGTGGGTCGTGCCTCTTCTTCATATGTGGTGCATCAACTGAAGAGATTGTTGACAGCAGTGAGGTGTTTCTTTCCCACTGCGAAACTTCTATTCTCATCTATACCGCCAAGAAGAATGTGGGCCTGTTGGAATGGAGTTTCTTCCCACCAAGAGGGCGAAAGGTGTACCATCAATGGGAAATTTGCTACATATTTTTAGCAAAGCTGGAATGTTCTTCTGCAACAATGACATTATTGGGTGTAGAAATGAAGTTTTTGTCCATGAGAATGGCATGTCTTTGTCGAACACTGGCAATGGTATTTTGTTGCAGCATTTACAAAATGCATTGAAAACCTCACGTTACGAATGCGCAGAGTACAGGAAAATAAAAATCTGTAAAAAAAAGCAAATTATCCATACCACCAACAAGACTATGCACCTGTTCTAATGCAGTTTGTTCCCTGCGAGAGGGTGGAAGATGTATCAGCAATGGAAGCATGTCTTTATTTTTGTATGATGCTGCTATGATTTTCTGCAAGATTTACATCATTCTGTTGGGATCTTGAGTGACTCTGAAGTCTCGCCAGACCTCGGTCGAACCCTGAAGAGCCAGGAAGAAAGAGCGCAAAGCCGTCACAGACTCAGACTAAGCCGGCAGAGCACACCGCAGAGGTTGAGATTCTGGCCCTCCTATCATATGAACTGGAAAAAGACTCCAGATTCTGCATTTCATTGCATCACCCTGCACTGTTGAAGGCCAGCAACCTTTGGACTAAATGCTGCACTTGTTGTCTGTTTTACACTGCCGATTTTGCTGCAGTAATAAAGAGTTAAGCTTGTAACACAAGAGAATCTGCTACATCATTTTACAAGACATACAAAAAATGCAGACATATTCCATGACAATGGCATTTCTTTGTGCAAAATTGGTAATGGTGTTTTGTATTTGCATGTAAAGGATGCAGTGAGGAGCTTGTTGTAAGAATGGGCGGAGTGCAAAAATTCAAAAATCTCTAGAAACCACAGAAAGAGTTTTCCCTTAAAAGCATCTATACAAACTAAACTGCGACCACCCCTTTTTAGAGCCACCACTACATATAAAATATGTTGTCCTGGTTAAAATGTATTACGCCACGTCAGCACACAGCATGAAAAGTACATGTAAACCCGCTTACTTACGGGATTCCACGTGCACACCCGGGCCATTTACAGAATGGCGCGCATGGAAATGGGTCTGTGAAAGCTACAGCATTGTGCAATAAGACTTCTAGGTGTGGTGTGAGCAAGAATGCTTAACATTTGTAAATTAGTCACCAACGGAATATAACAGTACTGTATATGATGTTGTTAGCAGGAAATTGACCACCAAGTGACGCAGAAGCTCGGCCGCCTGATCCGTTGTCTCCTCACTTCAGGCTGTTCAAACAATGGGATTCCAGTATCTACTACAATTTCTTAACCCATCTTCTACGATCCTGACTCTAAAGCCTGGGAGCACCTACAGTCCATATTTTAACCTAAATCGGATCTTCCTACTACTTTATCTCTCATCCGTGGCCTCCTCCCCTCTCTCAGCCATGAGCCTCTTCCTGCTCTCCTCTTCGAGCGGGAGCTCTGGAGCCCACAACCCTCAAAGCCTCCTGCTTGTCTCGGCGCCGGCTTGTCTATCCTACATCTCCCATCCTGCCGCACTGTCTGCAACATCAGCTCCGGTCCGATTGCCGACTAGACCCTGCACTATGATCTTCTTGGTCCATGCTTTTGTGTCTGGCGCAGCGCGGAGTCTCCCGCGGCAATACTGTGGGCGTCCGTCATATAAGCGTAGGCTTGTGAAGCACTGCATCTACAGCCGTTGGACTGAGGGCGGAACCGTGTGCCCTCAGCGAAGCCTCCCGTGCAGTACCACTTTCTAAGGTCTTAGCTCCTGACTATCTGAGGCTGCCTGCTTGCTGTCACAACACGATACAGCGTCTGTCTAATGTGGTTGCTCTGAGGGCAGAGACTACACCCTTCATACTGGGGAGCCTCCCTCCTGTGCCTCTCTGCACCGACCCGCCGCACTGCCCAAGCTCCGTTGCAGGCTAGTGAGTGACCCGCTGGCGCAGTCGCACCGAGGTAGGGACCCAACTCACTGCCACAACCCCTGCACCGCCTGATCCCTCACTCCAAGGTGGCTGCCCTAACTCAGACGCAGGCTGGTGAGCGTTCTACTACCGCAGCCGTACTGAGGGAGGATCATAACCCCCTCCACATAACGGAACTTCCAGCTGTGCTCTGCTGCAATGGAGTGTAGCACTGTCCGATCCTACGCCCGCTGAGACCGCCCCTGCCCACGAAGCCTCCAGGCTTTCCCTCTGTCTCCCTGCTCCACCTCGCCTGGTCCTCTCCTGCCGGTGCTACCTGTGCCACCACTGCCAGCTGTCTCCCTCCATTGCGCACTGCCTGCAGCAACCCGGCCCCCCTCTGGCTGAACCCACGTCCTGCCATACTCAAACCTTCTGTACTCACCAGGGCCTCATCCCTCTCCCAAGGATTCTGCTGCTCTCACCTAACTGCCCTTGTACGCTGTGCTGCTGTTCTCCCAAGGATCCTACTGCTCTCACCTATCAGCCCTTGGACGCCCTTCTGCTGCAATCTTTCACTCCCACTCAGACACTCACTCATCTATCTGGGGCCCTCACTCCCCCTCTTCTGGGCCTCCTCCTCTCCTAAGGATCCTGCTGCTTTCACCTAACTGCCCTGGACGCTCTGCTGCTCATCCTCTTCTAAGGATCCTACTGCTCTCACTTAACTGGCCTTGGGTGCCCTGCTGCTGCCTTTTTTTCCTCACTCAACTGTCTGAGGTCCCCACTCCTCCTCACCAGGGCCTCATCCCTCTCCCAATAATTCTACTGCTCTCACCTAACGGCCCTTGGACGTTCTGCTGCTGCTCTCCCAAGAATCCTGCTGCTCTCACCCAGCCGCCCTTGGACACTCTGCTGCTGCAACCTTCCTCTCCCACTCAGACACTTACTCAACTGTCTGGGGCCCTCACTCCCCCTCTATTTGGCCTCCTCCTCTCCTAAGGATCCTGCTGCTCTCACCTAACTGCCCTGGACACCCTGCTACTCATCCTCTCCTAAGGATCCTGCTGCTCTCACCAACTGCCCTTGGACGCTCTGCTGCAGCAACATCTTACTTCTCCCACTCTGACACCTGGCCCCAGTACTCCTCTTTAGGGCCTCATCCCTAAAGAGGAGGCCCTAAAGAGGAGTTTTTGACTGCCCGCAAATGCTCTGCTGCTGAGGCTACTCACCCCTTCTATTTAGGGCCTCAGCCTTCCCTGCCCTTTCAGCCTCTCCCTTCCCTCTACAGAACCTGCTCCAGATCCTGATCTCTACTCTGTCTGTGGACACTCTACTGCTGAGGCCACCTGGCCCGTACTCAAATCCCCTCCTTGTCATGCGCTCCATCTGTCTTTCCCCTCCTTGTCATGTGCTCCATCTGTCTTTCCCCTCCTCGATCTCCCTCCTCTCCTCTCCCCCTCCTCCTCTCCCTCCTCCTCTTCCTCTTCCTCCCGCTCATCCTCATGTCCACCCCATGACTTACCCCCCTGCCGTCTCCTTCCCCCTCACACTACCCCTCCTCGTCCTGACCTTATCCACCCCCCACTGTTAAATCTTCCAATATCATTAACATTGCCCTCTGGAAAGCCGGATCCATCTGCAACAAGGCTGCTGCGGCTCTTGACTTGTTCTTCCGACTCAACGACTCAACATCCACTTCCTCTGCATCAATGAAACTTGGATCCCCCCTTCAATTCCACTGTCCCTTCTTCTCTCACCACCCCCTCTTTCTCCTTCTCTCATGCCTCACGCCCTTCTGGTCACGGAGGTGGCGTTGGTCTCATTTTACACTCTAAATGTCTTTCTTCAACCCCTACTCTATCTCTCCCTACCTTCTCCTACTTCGAATTTCTCTTCAAATCCTTCACTTACCCTTATGCAATCTACTTATTAATTATCTACATACCTCCTGGCACCCTCTCTTCCTTCTATGAGGATCTGTACCACCTCCCTCTCTCATCTCTGTCCCCTCTACTCCTCTCTCTGTTCTCAGTGATTTCAACCTCCCCCTCTCCATCTCTTCTCAAACTTCCTCTCTTCTCTCCATACTAGATTCCTATCTCCTCTCTCCCCTCCCTACTCCACCTACCCACTCCTCTGGCTTCACTCTCGATCTCATCTTTCTCTCATCTTACTCCTCATCACCTGTTTCTTCTCTTCCCAACTATCTTTCCGACCATGCCTTACTCTCCTTCTCATTTACTCACCCCCTCTATGTCCTCCTCCTCTCCCTCCCCCCTCCTTCTCTCATCACGATCTCTGTAACTTCAACCCTTCTCTCTTCTTCGACTCCTGTTCTTCTTCCTTTCCCACTCTCCTTAATTTCTCTTCTCTCTCGGCTTACACCCTATCCACACTATCCTCCTCTATAGCCACCAGTCTCGATCAACTCTACCCTCTTACTTCCTTCTACTCTTCTCACAAATCCCCTTCTCTGACTAATCAATCCTCCTATTTCTCATATCATTCTCTCTATGACTCTTGTCTCAAATCTGCCAAGCGCTCCTACTACTCTAACCTCCTCCACTCACAAGCTTCTCACCCCGCTGCATTTTCCAGACCCTCCATCGCCTTCTTTCCCCTCCTACTACTGACCCCTCCACCAACTCTCCCCTTTCTCCCTCTGACTTTACCAACTTCTTCTCATTCAAAATTCTCTCTCTACGCCAAAACATTCTCATCTCCCCTTCCTACTCCCCTCCTCCCTCCTCCATCTCTCCCACCTCTGCTAGCATGTCTAACTTCTCTCCTATCACCCCATCTGTGTCTCCCTCCCTTCTTCTGTCCAAAACTCACCCTACTGCTTCCCACCTCCCTTATCCCTAAAATCTACCCTCTCCTCATTCCCTAACTAACTACCTTCTTCAACATGTGTCTCTCCTCTACCACCTTTCCTTCAGCTTTCAAACACGCCACCATCATCGCTATCCTGAAGACCTTCTGCTAACCATCTTCTTGCTTCCAACATCCAACCAATCTCGCTTCTCCCCTTCATCTCTAAGCTCCTGGAGCGCCTAGCCTACTCTTCACTCTCACCTTTCGTATCCACTCACTCTCTCCTCCCCACTTCCCAAACTGGTTTCTGCCCTAAACACTCCAATGAGACTGCTCTCACTTACGTACTTAATTCTCTCCTCACTGCTCGCTACGATAAGCAATCCTCAATTCTCATCCTCCTTGACCTGTCTGCTGCTTTCGACACCATAGATCACCCCTTACTTCTTAGTACTCTGTCCTCCTTCGGCTTCAGAGGCTCTGTCCTCACCTCTTACCTCTCCAATCCTTCCTTTGCTGTCTCCTGGGGCTGCCGCACCTCCTCCAACTTCCCCTTGGACTATGGTGCCCACCAGGGCTCTGTACTCAGGCCTTTTCTTTTCTCTCTTTATACCTCCCTTCTCGCCCTCGTTATCTCTTCTTTCGGCATTTCTCACCATTTCTACGCTGATGACACCCAACTCTTTCTCTCCTTCTCTTCTTTCACTCCTGACGTCCATCACACTCTATCTTCCTGCTTAACGATCATTAAAAACTGGATGACATCACATTTTCTTTCCCTCAACACTGACAAGCTGGAAGTCCTTTTCTTCCCTCCTAACACACTTTCCCCTAGCCCGCCTCCTTTCATCCACTTTCCCCCTTCTAATCTCCCCATCTCCACCCATGCTTGCAATCTTGGTCTCTACATTGACTCTTCCCTCTCCTTCCCCAACAACATCTCTCTCACCTCTTGTGCCTGTCGGCACCATCTCTTCAACATCCGTAAGATCTGCCCCTCCCTCACCATCCACGCTTCTAAACTCTTAATCTCCTCCCTTATTGTCTCCCGCCTCTTCTACTGCTCTTCTCTCCTCTTTGGACTCACTGTCTCCTATCTGGTTCCCCTAAAATCCATCTACCACTCCTCTATCCATACTCTCTGTCTCCTCGGTCCTCAAGATTCTATTACCACCTCACTCTCTCAACTTGGCTGGCTTCCCTTCCTCTCACAACTAAAATTTCAATTCCTCTCTCTTTTTTTCAAATCCCTCCATGATGTCGCCCCCCCATCTCTCTTCCTTCCTCTCATTTTACTCTCCCTCCCGCTCTCTCCACTCGGCTGACCTCTTCTTACTCACTGTACCCCCTGCCCCATGTGCCTCTTCACGCTTCCATTCCTTTCAGCTCTTGGCCCCCCTACATTGGAACTCCTTACCTCTTTCTATCCGCTCCACCGCTACCTACTCATCCTTCCGCACCTCCTTGAAAGCCCTTCTTCTCCACTCCCCCCTGACTTTCCTTCCCTACCTTCTCTCCTCTCCAGCTCCCCTGTTCCCCTCCTATCCTCGTCCCTCCCTCTTCTCGCACCCACTGATCTCAAATCAGATATTTGAAACCTTCCTTACCTACCCTCTCCCTTCCCTTCTCCCTTCCTCTTCCCCTCAACCTAAGTAAATTGTTCTACATATTGTCTCACTGGTTTGTTTCATGATTGTAAATATGCTTCTTTCATTATTGTACCTTGTTATACTGTAAAGCGCTATGGATTAAAGCGCTATATAAACTTAATAAACAAACATAAATGGAATAGCTACTGCAAAGGGTGGGCAGGGACTTGAACACGCATTGCGAATGAAAGCTATCTACTGCAACTAGGTCCCAATACGCACTGTGCTCCTTTCGTCTTGCCTGTGAACAAAGAGCCACTGTACAGGTTGCGATTAACAGTACAATAGAACAGCAAATGTATATATCCAACGTCTCATGCACTACTCCTACACAGCTTGTGCAGTGGTGCTGCCATATGTGTGACTGTCTTACCATGGGTAATTTGTTCTCATACTTATTGATAGGCAGAATATCTAAGCCATATATTATGCCACAAAACTGCTATTTGTACGTCTTCTAATATAGCAATGTGCGCATCCAGGCAAAGGTTCCCTCACTTGATGGTACAATATTAGTGGTATCTGTAGCATTTATGGAGATGAGTACATTTTTCCGTATAGGAATGCTTTTCTTCAGGAGACATGCAGTTTCATTAGGAAGTGCACCAAAACAGTTGTTGAGCAGAGCCATGCGGCCACAATACTTTTGTAACCAGCACTGTTAATGTTTGAGAACCCAAGATTTTGTTGTTTACTCAGCTGTGCTCACATATAACTGTCTGGGATTTAGCAAGCAGCAACAGCGTTCATATTTTCCAGAGTCACTACTGATTGTCATATGTGTAGTGCAATATTTTATGCACTTGTGCAAACGGTATTGAGGAACTTGCTACGTACCCTCACGTTGTTAAGTACATAGATGGTGTGTGAGTTTCACGCGTAATGGAATGACAAGCATCTCAACAATCATGGCAATGGGCCATTTAACACACCTACTGTACACTGGAGCATCCTGCTCCTTGCTCCCAATGGGCCCCAGGCAGCCAGCCTTGACGCAGTCATAAATTGGTAGCTTTGCAACATGAAATCCGTAGGTGGCAGCACAATTTAAAATGAGGCAGCGTGTGGCATGATTCGGTAGGCGTGGATGACATACGCATATGTATAACTGTGCAACTGACAGACGTCGGGTGCCATGACTTATTAAAAAGGGAATGAGAAGATGCAGACATGAGGCCAGTTCTGTAGTCCTATGGACACTTACATTGCGATTGAACATATGCCGGCCACATGCACTCTCAGTAGGAAACCTCCATTTTGCTTACCTGCTGGCATCTGGGGCAGCACAGTGTGCTACAGAGTCACAATGCATTGACAGCACCAAAGCAACAAATATGCACACACTCACAAACAGCTTACATGTACAGGTTTAATTTGTAAGAAACATCGGCCGTATTTGGCCTGGGTAGGGGTACTAATAATTGTTTTGCAATTGTTCTATTTTTATGTACTGGCTGTGTACATTACTTTTTACAGTGTCTCATAGATTTCGTGTGGCTACATGCTGATGTGCAAGATGTGCCGCTATTGATGCATTCCTACAATGTAAAGTATGTCCTCTTACACACAAACATATGTTTGAAGTGTACATATAGCAATACATATTACCTACATTTCTTTTTACACTGTGCTGCTTGCCCATGCAGTTAGTATCCTTACTCATTTAGGGAAGAGGGACATTCTTTTCCAGCTATTCTAGGGTGCTTGGCATTGTTGCAGAAAAAAAAAACAAATATCATGGTTTGCTATTGTGGTACACTGCAGAAATTAGGCATTCATAGGAGACACTTCAGTGTAGTTACCACATTGGAGTTACGTTTTGCTCTCAATACTTTGCATTCCTTACTCTGCTATTTGTTTCTTCGTTTTCATGTGTAGCGGCAGTGTGGTAATATTGCTGGACGCACACATGATTTTGTGTACTGGTCTTTCTATTAAAGTGACTTTCTATTATGGTGCACACTGCATGCCTTTGGTCTATTTGTTCCACAAGTACAGAGTTTGCACACTTAACTTATTTCATTCTCGTTGTGATCTACATACATGGTGCTATTTATACATGTTTATTCACTTTGATGAATGGTAGCAGTATGTAAGAGAACTAATGCTGTTTCCAGCAGTTGGAATGCTAGCCACTATATGTGCTCAGATGTACATTTTGTGGTTATTGTGCACCTTGGTATGGAGACATCAATTTCCTATGCTGTATGGTACATCTACGCAACCCAATGGCTTTGTGGTCAAAATCTATTGAATTCAATGAAAAAACTTTGTTAAAGGGACGTTAGGGTTAAGTTGCACTACCAGAAACCTATGAAATTCAATGGAAAAACGTTACAGGGACGTTATGGTTACAGGTAAAACAGAAGAAACCCAGAAATTCGCCAGTTACGGTAAGGTAAGCAACCATAACTTGTGCCACCAGCACAGCACACTCCTTAGCCTTATCAGCACGAGGTTTACAGTTCCAGTTCAAAGATATCACAACCTTCAGAGGCTAAGACTCTTTCCTGTCAAAAGTCTCTTGCCTTAGAAGACTTGCTGTTTCAAAGTTACAAACAAACTAAAGTTCCTTCGGTACTACTGTACCTTGGGTGATTGCTCTTCGCCACTTGGATCTCCCTCCAGCGAGCTCAGATCTCTCTTGCAATGTGGGCTTCCCTATGTCGCGTTCACTACAGCCTTCTTTAACGCAGTTCATGTATTTTTAGCACAGTTCATGTTTTACTCAATAACATCAGAAAGCGTTGTTTCCCTTCTTGTAGCTTTCTTTCGGCATCCCTCTGTCGGGTTCACATTTGCCTTATTCTACAGTTCACAATCTTATTGGAAAGTGCAGTTCCCTTCCCCTAGCTTTCATCTGGCAATGGGTCACAGACTTTCAATTGTACAAGGGATCTGACGTGAGCCTTGTAGGACCATTCTGATGCCCCACGCCACCCTTTTTCCAGGGCCTTCTGGTTCGTGCAGTTTCAAAAGCAGGTCCCGGTGAGAGTCTTTCGAATGAGTGCCCGCATGACGCTGGGCCCCTCTGCACCTGAACCTCAACTGGTCTTTCTTTAAAGTTGAAATACACACACAAGTTCATCCTTGTACACATTTCTTGCGTTCACAATGTTGCTACTTGCAACCTTGGGATCAACATAGTTCGGTTTGCTATCAGCTTCCTCCGACTCACTGGCTGTGCATAACCCGTTGCCGTCTCTGATCTCTGGAGTCAAGGATAGTACCATGGTAGCCATCTTGCCTCTCCGCCTGCGTTATCAAAGCGGGAGGTCCCCATGTACCATTGACCTCTGCTGTTCTGCATGCCAGCTACAAATCCTGGTCTAATAATTTCCCTTTCTGAGGCTTTGCAGATCTGAGTTGAAAAGGGCACTGGCAAATCCCCCTCCGTCGTCCTTCCAGGTCTCACCACCTTTCTCCTCCATTTGAAGTGCCGGATTGGTATGGCTGTCTCGTCGTGCGTTCGGCCTTGCTTGAAGTGTGCTTTCGTGCTTTTATCCCTGTGGAGAGGGTAAAGGGCCATCAAATGTGCGTAATTATTCTTAATTGCCTGACTCTGCATAACCGATGTGTTTGGACATGTCAAGTAAACGGCTCTGGTGTTAGTCCATTGTCTATTTTAGTGTAGGAAAATGTTTGTGTGGGAAAAGGGGGGTAGAGCTTCTGAATATCCTACAGGGTAGGATGGGGGAAAGGTGTTACAAAGAAGGGGATACCGCATCTCCACCCTCTGTGTCCCACTTCCACTCCCCAAAGACCCCTCGCCCAGGTGATCCTCCCCCACTGGCCCACCCCCAGGAACTGGATCCAGTAGCGATGGCCGTGTCCTAGCCACCTGGATGACAAATCTCCAGGGACTAGCGGTAAAGGGTAGCATATTTGTTGTTCTCCCCTGCGCTTCTGGGCTTTGTGAATGCCATCCGCTGTCCACAGACTTTAATACTCTCCACGGACTATACAGCTGCTACTTTGGGGGCAAGTATAATAAAAGGAACTTGTCGCAAATTAAGGGTGCACAAGTAAAAACCTATCAAATTCACTGTAAAAACTTTGCTAAAGGGACGTTATGGTTAAGTTGCACTAATAAACACCTATAAAATTCAGTGACAAATTACATTTGTGATGTCATCTTTGATGTCCTGGGTGTTAGTCTTAGCAGTGCACGGTTGTGGTGCAAGTTATAGTTGCTTAGCTTACCATAACTGGTGAATATATGGGATTTTTCAATTTTACTTGTAACATTTAACAACGTTTTTTCACAGAATATTATATGATAAATTTATATGCACACAAAATTATAATTTTTTTAAAGTTTAAAAGTATTCAAATGCAGATTAAATGTACACAGCTAATACATCTTAAAAACAAACAATAACAGCTTAGTATAATACATTAGTACTTTTTTTATTACTAGTGCCTACCTGTAATTCTTGCTCTCCAGCATGGGTCTTGAACGGATTCACACGCTATGAATATTCCCCATCGCCAGGCTGGGAATTCTCAGTAAAATAAGGCAGTTTAGCTTTAAGAAAAAAACTGCATTGCCACTTGTATAGCCTGTTGCTGTCACTTTGAGTCATACTGCCCCAACTAATGACACCCGTCTTCCTTAGCTCCACCCCTGGTGGCCCTCTTGAGATTTGGTTGCACACATAAACTGGCAGTAAGGACCCAAGAAGAGCCGCAGAAGGGAAGGAGGGAGGGTTCACATGTGAATCCATGCAAGACCCGTACTGGAGAACAAGAGTTACAGGTAAGTAGTTTGTTCCTTCTCCAGCATGGGGTCTTGCATGGATTCACAGGCTCATGAATACGATTACACAGCAGTACATATACACAACCACGGGAGTTGGCAAGGTTCAACAGAAGCAATAAAGCGTACCCCTGGAACACACTCACCTCAAGAAAACAGGTTGTGGCGCACTGCTTGTCGGGCATGAGAATTTCTCCCTGGCATCACCATCGACACATTAAAATCTTGCGAAAGTGTGATTAGACCTCCACGTAGCAGCCCTGCAGATATCTAGCAGGGGAACACCAGTGAGGAAAGCAGTAGTCAAAGCAATGGCTCTGGTGGAATGGGCTCTCAGCTGGCATGGCAATGGTCTGTTTGCCAAGTGAAGGCAATGCATGATACAGCTGGAGAGCCACCCGGAGATGGAAGCCTTTGATAGGGCCTACCCATGCCCTGCAGGCCCAAAGTTGACGAAAAGCTGAGAAGTCTTCTGAAAATCTTTAGTGCGTGCCACATAGAATTTCAAGGCAGGCTACACATCAAGTGAATGCAAGGACCTTTCAGTAGGTGTAGATGGGTTTGCAAACAAAACTAGAAAAACTAAAGGTTTTTAAAAAATGAAAGTCAGACGAGACCTTTGGCATTAAGGACCGATTTGTAGAACCACCTTGGATTGGTGGAAAGACAAATATAGAAGCTTACAGGATAGAGCCTGGATTTCTCCAACAGACCTGGCTGAGGTGATCGCTGCTAGGAAGGCCGTCTTCCATGAGAGGGACTTCAAAGATGTTCAATGCATAGGCTAAAACAGAGCACCCATCAGTTTGGACAGGACCACGTTGAACTCTTACACAGGGGCAGGCGCCTTCACCAGAGGGAATATCCTGAAGAGGACCCTGAGGAACTCCTACCCAAGCCTGTGAGACCACAGGGAGAGCTTGCCTGGAGTCTGGGTATACCAGGATGTTGTGGTTAAGTGCACTTTGATGGACGCCTAGGCAAAGCCAGACTTAGTCAATGAGAGCAGGTAAGGTAGAAGTTGCAGTGCTGTATAGGCACTGTGGAGGGATCCTCTGTTACTGGCACCACCCTGTAAAGCGCTTCCACTTGTGTTTGTAGCGTGCAAGTGTAGACAGAGTCTTGACCTTGGCTAGAATCTTCCTGAATTCCAACAGCAGTGAGAAATGCTGAAAATATAAGGCTGCAGGAGCCAGGCGACAGGTTCAGGGACGCTGGGTTGTGGTGCAGGATAGACCCTCCTTCTATGTATAGCAGGTCCGGAAGAGGGGGCAGCTTGACGGCCGGAACCACAGACAGGTGAATAAGGTCCGTGTACCAGTTCTGTCTGAGCCAAACTGGTGCATTGAGGATCATCTTGCAGCAGTATAGTTTGAGTGTGTTGATCACATGTCGAAGCAGAAGAATTGGCATGAATGTGTAAAAGAATATGCCTTCCTATGTGAATGATAAGGTGTCCCCTAGATTACTTGGTGGAGGATACCTGCTGTTAAACCTTCCGGTACTTGGTATTGCCTGCTGTCCCAAACAGGTCGATTTGAGACTGGCCCCATTCACTGAGGATCCGAGAGGCTTAAGATTGCTGGAGCTCCCACTCATGGCAGGATCGCAGCTCCCTGCTGAGAGAGTATGCTATGGTATTTTGAAGGCCTGCCAGGTTGAACGGGACTTGAAATATATGGTGAGCCATGGCCCAGTGCCACACGTTCTGTGCCTCCAGAGAGAGGACGAGTGACCTTGTCCCACCCTGCTTCTTGATGTAATACATGGTGGTCATGTTGTCAGTGAAGACCTTGACCACCTTCCCAAGAGCTGAGGCTTGAAAGACTTGAGAGCCCAAAAAACTGTCTGTAGTTCCAAGATGTAGATATGCAATGCCTTCTCCTCCGGGAGCCATAGGCCTCTAGCACATAGTGGGCCTGTGTGGGTGCCCGAACCTTCCAGTGGGGCATCAGTCATGACCATCTCCAGATACACAGGGGTCCTGATGGGAGCTCCCTGCGAGATGTGAGGGCAAATGGACCACCAGTGCAGAGCTTGGTGGAAAGCTTGATTGAGGGCTATCCTGTTGTTCCATGAACTGGAGATCTGCTTCCACCTGGCGTCCAGGAACTTTTGTAGTCTGCAATGAGGGACCAGATGTTAGCATGAGGGCATCTTCCCCAACAGGGATTTGATGTACCAAACTGTTGCCACTACGATAGAGGATAGCCTTTGGACATTTCCCAGGATGGCATATATCCTTTCCTCTGATGGGGCAGACAGGCACATGACTGTGTTGAGTCGGGTCAACAGGAACAGAGCTTCTCGGGACAGCAACATGCAGGATTATGGAGAATCCCAGAGAGATTAGAGTCTGAACCGCCTTTCAATGTATGTTGCACCACCTGGGGTGAGAACGAGACTGGACCAGCCAATTGTCCAGGTAGGTATAGACATACACTCCCTTCCAATGAAGGAACACAGCCACTGTGGCTATGCAGTTGGAGAACACCCTCTGGGCTCATTTCAGGCAGAAGGATAGCACCTTTAATTTGTAATGTCTTTGTTAGACGACAAACATTAGGAACTTTCAATGTTTTGGGTGAATGGGGATGTGGAAATATGCATCCTGCAGATCTAGCATCGCCAGGAAATCTTACTCCTCCTTTTGGCTGAGTGCATGCTGCAACGTGGCCATCCTAAACTTCTGGGACTTCTGTAATTTTTTGAGATGACATGAGTCCAGATTGGACCTCCACCCACCCAATTTCTTGCAAAACAGAAAGTATCTGGAGTATAATCCAGAGCCCTGGAGGCACAGCAGAACCAGTTGTATTGGCCCTTTCAGCAGCATAGCATGAATTTCCTTGACACTTTGGGCTTTGTGCTGTTCTTGTATTTGTCACGGGAGGTATGCAGGGGCGCTTGCCTTAGAACCCCACAGAGTGTCCCTGCTCAATAACATCGAGCACCCATTTGGCAGTGGAAATGTTGCGCCACATGTCGACAAATTGAGGGCTATGACGACTGAGTACTTAAGGTCACATATTGCCCCAAATGGGTTCATAATAAAAATCGAACCAAGGAATTTTCTTAGATCAAATCCAGTTCAGAAAGGACTGGAGTATATTACAAATAATTGTATGTGAGACTGGCTGATACTAATCATCAATACGGCCAAAGCTGTCTGAGAAAACCATGGAGGAAATAGTACAAAAACAGGACACTCTGGCATTGAAGATGATCCTGGCAAACTATAAGAAACGTATGGATGCTCTGGATGCAACGATAAAGGATTTAAAAGAATTTAATCTAAATAAAAAAATAATGAAGCTGAAAAAGGATATTGCATCATTCACTCATGAGAAAAAATATCCCTATGTGGTAGACTTCTATTATGAAGAAAGTGATAAAGTAGAGAGTAGTTCCTCTTGCAGAGGTCATCAAAACAAACCAAAAGCGAGACCTGATAACTGGAGCTTCTCCAGTGGAAGCTTGGATGATACCAGAGCAAACCCATCCTCAGATGTCACTGGAGGTCCTCTAAATAGTAAAGGTTTTTTTTTTTACAGAGACAATGTCGGGGGAGTGGAAAAGAACAGTGGCAGGACCAATCATCCAGGATTACACACAACAGAGGTTGGGGATGGTACCAGCACAATGCACAGGACCCCCACAGGGAGTTGAGACCGACCTGAGGTCACATGAGGAGTCACTAGTGCTTAATCCATCTAAATTAGTACTCCAATAGACACATTTGGGTGTTCTGCAAAAAGGCCTGTCCTTTGTACCCACCATGAAACATAAACCATTCCAAACATGGGCAGGTCACACAGAGCTGGTCAGAAAGATATGGTTGAAACAACACTTTGGTCATGTACCTTATGAAGGCCATCTAGATGTGACTAATTTGCCCAATAAATCCACATTCTACCCAACCACTCTTTAGTATTACTGCAGAATCAATAACATTTGAAAAAGCAACCTTAAAGAAATTGGAGGACTTGGAAATGGAAAATAACAATCCATTCTTCAATTTGATGAAAAAAGAGAAGGATGCCCTGAATACAAAAGAATTTGGAAATAACAATAAAACCTGCAGACAAGGGAGGAGAGATTGTAATAATGGATATAGCAAACTATCGCAAAATGGTGCATACTTTAATTGATGACAGGGTTACTTACAGAAGACTAGGGAGTAACCCAATGATAAACGTAAGAAATCTAATTAACCCAATAATTGATGAAGGTTTAAACAAGGGTTATATCAAACAAAAAGAGGGTGAGTTTCTATGCCTTAAGTTTCTTAAATGTTCAGCATTCTATGTAAACCCCAAGAAACCCAAGGGCATTACACCCCCTCGAGGACGACCAATTGTTTCGGGCATCAGCTCCATTTTGGAACCTTTATCCCAATTTGTGGACTATTTTCTCAAAGTTGAAGTCCCGGAAATGAGGTCATACACAAAGATACAAATACTGTACTTAAAATACTAGAAGGGATTACTTTGACACATAGTGACAACTTTATATTAACTATGGACAGCGAATACTTGTACTCCAAGATCCCACAGGAAGAAACACTGAGGGTAATCGAGAGGGTACTCCAATAAAAAACACTGGAAGTAGATATGCCAGTGAAATTTATAATGCAATTGGCAGAAATTGCAGTAACAAAAAATTACTTCATATTTGAAGATGAATATTATGAGCAGACATGGGATACAGCAATGGGGCCATCTTTGCCACCCAGTTTGGCAAACCTATACAATGCAGAATTTGAAGAAAACATTGTGTATGAGAGGAATCCACATCTGACAAATATAATGAATTTGTCTCGTTACATAAACAACATCCTGATGATTTTTCATGGCGCAGAGGACCAACTAAAGGGTTTCATACTATGGATAAATGATCAAAACAGTTTTTTGAATTTCACCTTAGAATATTGTAAAAATAAAGCCACATTCTTAGACTTAAAAATATAGTGGATAGGAAATTTGTTGGAAACTAAAGTGCACCATCAGAAACCGACAGAAATTCAGTACAACAGTTTTCATCCAAGGACCCTCAGGGAGAACTTGCCCTTACAGCAGTTTCTAAGATATTGCAGAAACTGCACCAATAGCAGAGAATACGATGAACAAGCAAGTCTATTATCAAAAAAACAACAAAGAGATATTTTAGCCGAAAAGAATAAGAAATGGGCTAGAAATATCCTGAAGGAAACAACATTAATACAAAAAAAGAAACCCACGACAGAATGATCACATTACAGCGGTTTTGAGTCAGTCACCGTTAGTTAATAAGATGAAACGAGAAACCAAAAAATGTTGGCACATTTTAAATGTGGGCGTGACTCAACTTACAGTAACCATTTTTGCAATGATAAGAAGACAACATCTATGAGACTTGTTGGTAAATACCTAAAGAGAAAATAGGAATGAGGAAAACACTCAGAACAGACTATGGAATACAACGAGACCATGTGGACACACTCTGTGTGGACAATGTACTCTGTGTCAATTCACAAAATGCACTACTATGATAGATATTGGGTGGACCACACCATGGTAGAAAGATCTTTCACTAATTGTAATACCACACATGTATTGTATCAAATTACATGTCCTTGTAATTTACACTATATAGGGATGACTACAAGACCTATTAAAATAGGAATATGGGGCCATTGTTCAAATATAAGATCTAAAAGACTCACAACACCCCTAGTCGACCATTATGACAAAATGAAACATACTGAGAACGATTTGGCATGGACTCTTCTTGAAAAAGTGAAAGCAACCAAACAGGGAGGGTATTTGGGAGCGATGCTCCTAAAAAGAGAACACCTATGGATATTCTGCCTCAATATCCATGGGAAGGGCCTGAATAAAGATTTGTTGGCAAAACCTTGCTACTCTATGGTAGCACTAGTGGTATGGTTGCATACCCACATGATAAAATGAGAAATACACAGCAAGAAGTAAGATCGTGATGGGGAACCGTATGTGAACAGATTGTGTTTTAAGAAAGACTATAGAGTAAGTTATACTATAGCCACAGTAGATATGGAAACTGGATGAAAACTGAATTTGTACACTCAAAAGAAAGCGAAAGAAAGTGAGTGCAATGATGTCATGGCTAAACAAAGAGAACAATGGGGATAGCCAATGTACAAAAAGAAATAGATTGAGGTAATTTATGTTGACAATATAAAAACGGGCCTCTCTTTGGAGCCCAGAAAAATCATTCTTTTTCAGAATAAGATTTTTTGAAATTGGAAGATTTTTCTTGATTTCAAGAAATGAATGATGATGCATTAACATAATTTCGGTTATAACATTACATCAGAAGAAGAAAACCTGTGTGAGAGTGCAAAAAGCATAAAAGAGGATAGACCACGTAGATTCCATTCTAATATGGCAGTTTTCATTATTTACTGGACCTCCACTGTCTCGATGTGGCTATGCAGCACGCATTGCAGACAAGGTAAAAACCAAGCGGTTGCTTAGCAATGATCGCGAGGCATTTCAAGATACCGGGCATTCAGCATCTCGAAGGAAGGTCACAAATAAGATGCAAATAAGATGGTAAGCTCATAATTATGGCTACTCACTAGGAGCATTTTGAAACGAAATGGGATAGCCAATTAATCCTAGGAGAATTAGATTGCATGCAATTTAGTGAGGATATCTGGTGATGCACACTAGAGCGAACACACCGGCAATATAAATGTAAACACATTAAAACAAATACCAGAGAACAGTGATTAATGAAAAGGCTATTTGCCTTTTAAGAATCAAAGGAAATGGGACTGTACATTAAGGCAAAATCAGTAGAGCTTACAAAAGGATAGATTTTGACACAATCCGAAAAGGTTGCACATACAATATGTATAGAGGGTTTCTTCAGAAGAGGGTGCACAAGGGAGTGCTTCAGGGGAGATGGGAAGACTCCAGTGGTGAAGGAGTGGTTGCAGAAGTCGGGCAGGGGCCATGGTGTCAATGTGGACCTTGATGGTTTTGGAGGAACAGGGGTGAACCTGTTTTGACGAGACTTTCATAGATCGGACTTGTCTAGAAACCTCGTCAGCGATGAACAGGAGAAAGGCAGAGAAGGTGGGAGGAGAGGTGGCTACAGAAGGGCCTGGCGAAGAGCAGGGAGTACAGGGAGGGAAGGGAGAGGAGGAGAGTGAGGACAGGATGTCCTGAGTTTTAGAGATGAAGTGAGAAGCCAGTGCCTTGCAGATTTTAAAGAGTTCCGCCGAGTTGTTAGATGCCGCCAAGACACAGGCTTGGGTAAGATCTCTCCTTGGTGAGGACAGAGAGCCGGTATTGCCTTTGGAGCAGGTGGTAGGCCAGTTTGTCAGAGGATGTACAAGAAGAACGCCATTTCCTCTCGGCCACCCTGCACTTGCGTTTAAGGGTGACGAGGTCTGAGTCGTACCAGGAGTTGCACTTGGCTTTGGGCTTTGGGCTTCAGGTGGATTCTCATGACGGGCAAGGATATCAAGAGTATCGGATATAGCAGAGTGGAATGTGGAGAGGGCTGTGTCAGGGTGAGAATCAGTCAAAAGTGGAGGGGGGGTGAGAAAGTGGCGGCGAAAGCCTCAACTGACACGCGCTTCATGGGTAGATAACCGAGAAGGTGGGTGGCAGTGATGGAAGTACCTTAGCCTGTGGGGTAGAGAGGGTGAGATGGGAGGAAAGGAGAAAGTGATTACTCCAGGAGAGAGGAGTGATGAAGGGGACAGAACGGGGAAGGTCTGAGGAGATCAGAACATCCAGAGTGTGTCCTGCAGAGTGAATCGGGCCACATGGGAGAAAAGTGAGTGAGAGAGAGTCGCAGAGGTCGCGAAAGAGTCCACACGGAGGACAGGAGGCATCCAGGTGGATGTCAAAGTCTCCAAGACGGAGGAGTTAAGTGGTCGAGGCCAGGACTGAGGAGGAGAGGTCTGCCCACTCAGAGAGGAAGGAGGAAATCTGACCAGGTGGCCGATTAATAATAGCAACAGTAAGGGAATGGCTAGGTGAGAGAGAGAGCCTGCAGATGAGGCATTCAAAAGAGGAGTAGGCCTGCGTAGGAGTGACAGATACAGGAATCCACTCAGGGAAGATCAGTGATACACCCCCTCCGGAGCGGTTGGACCTGGGCGCAGAGAGGATCTTGTAGCCGTCAGGGAGGAGCATGTCAACGCTTGTGACAGAGCTGGCCGTGAACCATGTCTCGGTGAGACCGAGGATCTTCCAGAAGGAGGCAGATGTCAGAGCAGTGTTTGACAGCTAAACAAGAGTTAAGAGTGGTGATGTGGAGGCGGTTGCCATCCTTGAAGGACTTCCTGGGAGGGGTTCAGATCAGAGGTACGCCCTGCGGAGGTGTGGAAGGAGCCTGAGGTGGGGCAGAGAGGGAATGAGAGGGCAAGGTAGCTGAGGAGGGGGCAGCAGGGGGAGGCGAGGAGGCCGTGGAGGGGGGAAAGAGGACAGCAGGAGAAGAAAGGAAATTGATGAGGCGCGGGAACCATCTATCAAAGAGGTGAAGGTTGGCCTGAAGGCCTTGGACCAGGACGGCCCCATCAAATAAACATTAATGATGACCTTAGAGGAATGGAAAGAGGCCAGGAGGGTACCCCACCGGGTGCCGCCATTAATGGGAGAAGAAGAGAAAGGAGAGAGCACAGAGACCATGTGTAGGGTCTATAGGTCTGGCGAGGGAACGACAAACAGGAATTCGGTGAGAGTTTCCTTAGAGGAAACACTGGTATAGGTGTCGGCGATAGGGAGGCCTGGGTTGGAGACCAGTATGTGTTTTTAAACTTCTTCCTACCAGATTTAGTGAGGAGGGCAAGATAGTCAATAGAGAAGCAGTTACAAAAGATAGGAGAGACAGAGAGTACCATAGAGTAGGAGGGGAGAGGAGAAAGGTTGAAGGGAGAGGGAAGAAGGGAACACTAGGGAAGGAAACCGGGCAGGGTGCAGGCATGCGAGACAGCGAGAAGCAAGCAGGTTGGAACAATAGGACAAGACGACAACACTCAGGATTAAGATCTATCCAAATGCACGTTTTAAGACAGGAGAAGAGAAACAGACCTAAGTTTGAGAATCCTGAATAGAGGGAGAAAGGCCTAGGTTTCACAATGTAATTTTAAATACTGATGCAGTGCAAATTATAAAGTACAGTGGGAAAACACACACCTAAGTTTGAGAATCCTGAACAGAAGGAGAAAGGCCTAGGTTTCAAAATGCAATTTTAAATAGTGATACAATGCAAATTATAAACTACCGTGGGAAAAAGCACACCTAAGTTTGAGAATCCTTAATAAAGGGAGAAAGGCCTAGGTTTCACAATTCTATTTTAAATACTGATACAGTGCAAATTATAAACTACAGTGGGAGAAAATAAATAAAAACACAACTGCAGGTGGAGGGGAGATAAGCCGGGAGGCCTGAGGGAAGGTGACTGGCGACTGGCGTCCCCTGCGGACACCTGCAGACACTACCAGGAGCTGCCTATAAGTGAGCCGCTGAGAGAGGAGCAGTATCCGGCACCCTATATTTCTTCTTCAGCCTCTCCTTTTTCGTAGGTGCACCACAAGCAGTCTGTCCTCCCAGATGTCATCCAGAAATGGGCTTGCAACCATTGTCTTTCTGGAGGATTCACATTGCTTTAAAAGGAATCCTGCCTCCTTCTTTTCTTCTGGAGCCAGGTGGAAAAGCTTTGCCGCTCAGGAAATCATCCCCTGAAAGATCCCACTTCATCCAGGGGAGAGTCCCTAGATGGTAGGTCTACATCTGGTGGCTCACCATCTGCAGGGAGGTAGTCCTCAAACTCATCCATATGCTGGGTACCGGGTACCATATGTATCTGTGTTAGTGTCCGTACCAGTTTCCATTCCTGTGAGGATCAACTCCTCTGTAATCGAGGGCCATGAAACAGCAGGTGGTGGCGGGGGTTGCAGGCACTGGACGATGTGGTGCCAGGTTGGGCTGGAGTAGTCTTGGAGGACTGGACATAGTAACCAGGTGCAGAAATACAGGAGGACCAGGTGCCACAGACGGTAGTCGCTGCTGAATCTCAGCCACCAAAATGTCCAAAGAAATACCACTTGGCAATGGATCTCTCTGATGGGTGCTTGAGGCCAGAGGCTTGTAAGGTGAGCAGGCTGAAGCAGTTTTGCAACAGCACCTTCCATAGGGTGTGAGCTGATGGCTTCAAAGACGTCTTCCTCCTTTTCCTCCTCCATCAGGATGGTAGTAGCAGAGACAGGGGCTGGAGACACAACCGTGGGAGGCCCCACAGGGGAGGTAGGTAGTTGAGGGGCCCTTGTGGGTTTAGGCAGAAAAGAGAGATCTGCAGGTGCGTCCCTCTATCTGCTGGAACCTCTAGGAAAGGTGCCTAGCACAGGCGCACCTGGAGAAGGTGGTGAAGGTGGAAAAGACCCAGCCGGGACAGATGGAGGCCTTGAAGGCAGTGCTACCCTTGAGATAGACATTTTGACCAATGAGATGGTACCTGCGATCATTGATGAGCCTGTCGACGTTAAAGAAAATGGTACCCCCGGCCTCGCGTATGGTGACGCTGCCAGTGTCATCGAGGGAGTCTTTCTCGATGAGGATGACGATTACGACAATGGTTTTGGTGTCATCATGAGGAAGTCTTTGGGGTTGTCGACGATGACGCTGCCAATGACAATGAATTATGTTTGATCTACAGGGTTCATGGAGTGGATGAACTCCGGCCCTCTGAAGACGCGGTCCCCTTTGTGCCCATCGTCAATCCAGATTATTGAGATGCTGAGGTGTTCGTCGACAAGGAAGTCAAGTGTGCGCCGACTTCACCTTCTTAGGTACCTTCCCCTTGGAAGCATCCTCAAAGGATCTCAACCTCTTGCCAGAGGCATGACTGTACACAGATGCTGTTTCAGAGGCATTACCTTAATCCAGCTATGAGATCAGTCTCCAAAGGCAATCCTTTCTCATTTTAGTGGAGAAAGGCTGGAAGATGGGGCACCCCTCCACATTGTGGTCCGGGTGCAGGCAGTAAATGCACTTCTGGTAAAGACGTTCTTCTGACTGTATCTGGAATAGACATTGAAGAGGCTGTTCTTCTCGGCCTCTGACATGGCTTGTGATCTAGGCCCACACACGATGTAACGATCCAACGGAAGATGATATTGAGACCGGCAATGGATACCCGCTGCGTAAAAGTCACAATGGTGACAGATTGAAGAAAATTGGATGAACAAACTATCAAAAATAGGCAACTACTCGAGAAAATCAAGGAGTGAAACTCGAGGACTCCCAACACGAAGCATGCAGTACAAATCTGAAGATGGCCACCAGGGGTGTTGCTAAGGAGGACGAGTGTCATTGGCTGGATCATTGTCATGACCCAAAGTGACAGCATTAGGCTATTCAATCGAAAGTGCAGTTCTTAGCCTAAACTTCACTGCTTTATTTTACCCAGTATTCCGAGCCTGACAATGGGGAATATTCATAGCATGTGAATCCATGCTAAACCCCATGCTGGAGAACTCAAGAACTCAAAAAGCTATATGGAGGAGGAAAATGGATGCCATCAAGCATTGGAATGAACTCCCACATTACCTTAGAAAGTCTAATAAACTTCTCAAATCAAAACTCTTATGTTACACTCCTAGGGGAACACTAAATGTTTTGAATGACATCTTGCCTGTCCCTAGACACTATATAAATACCAACAGCAATAGCAATCGAAATCACATCAGGTTAGAGGACGGGCGTGGGAGAGAAGGCACCATTTGAAGTTTGGGATTTGAGGGTGGGTTGGGGAGCCAGTTACAGGTTGAACAGTTTTGGTTGATCTAGGGAAGACCATGGGTATCGTGCAAGATTACCACAGCGTGCTCAGAAAAAATGTGCGTCTCATGAAGCGATGAGTGATAGGGCGCAATGGGAGGGGTTTAGGGAGGGAAAAAGCAACTGAGTGGAGTGAGGGGACCTGACAAAAGAAGGGGGACATATGTTGAGTGCCTGGGGGAAGACATTCTATTTCTGAGCATTTTTTCCAGTTATCACAGGAATCAGTGAACTGCCATGAAAATTCCTGTTGTGTGACATTATCGTGGGAATGAGGAGTTAGAAAAAAAAGGTTAGCATCTGCAGCACCTACCTCCAAAGGGCAAGGGGCATTGGGAGTTTGTTGACAAATAAATGATGTGGCATGGCAAAAGCCCCCTAAAGAAAGCTATTGGTCCAACATGTACAAAGGTCACGGACGAAGTCAATAGCTAGTGAGACCTCAAGAAAATATGCAACATGTACAGAGGCCATGGCCAACGGCCATGGCTAGTGAGACCTCAAATCGCTATGCAACATGTTCGGCCATAGCTGAAGGCCATGGCTAGTGGGCCCAAAGGAAAACTATTAGTGCAACATGTACAGTGGCCACGGCTGAAGGCCATGTCTGGTGGGCCCTGAGGAATCTGTAGTAAAATGAAACCCTTGAAATTCAGTGAAAAAAAAACATTAGTTAAGAGATGATTAAGGTGATCAGATATAACACAACAAAACCCCTGAAATTCAGCACTCGCATTTCAAACAAGTCCACCTTAACTATTCAGCCCATGATGCACAACGTATGAACCCAATGATGACATCACTTCAACATCACTAATTACATCACATATGACATCACTGATGACATCCCTGATGACATCACTGACAGTGTCACCAATGACCTCATACTTGACATCACTGATCACATCAATAATTGCATCATATATAACATTGATTATATAAGTTATTATATCACCTCTTCATAGATTTTTTATTTTATTACACTCAACAATAATAACATGAAATGAAGGGCTAGATTTCTAACCTGGGTGGTGGGAGCTAGCGAGTCCTCCCTGGGGCTTTGGTACCCTTTGGGGCCCAGCTCCCATACTATGTCATCTACCTGTTATGTTATGTTAACCGAACCTGGAGAGCGCACGTACACCCTAAGGCATCTTGGTGCTAGATAGCAGGATAGGATGTTCTAACAAAGGCAAGGATTTATATAAACAGAGTTGTTTTCAGTAGACGACGGAACAGGAGGTGATCAGCAGTGCTGCGGAGAGCAAAAGGAATGTCATTCCAGGCTTTCGCAGCAGCCACGGAGAAGGGCGGTCCTCCAGTACGAGCACACCGGTAACGGGGTACTGGTACCAGAAGAGCTGATTGAGAGTGCAAGGCTCGAGTAGGTGCATAACACGAGAACTTAGTTTGCAAATATTCTGCACCATTCCCGTAGAAAGCCTGGTGTACAATACACAAAGGGCCTCATTACACGGTAGGCGGTAAGGGTTTACCGGTACCGGTAAACCCTTACCGTCTTACTATGAAGTCCCTTTGCGGGACCCGACCTTAACAGCTGGTTTTACCAGCCGTTAAGGAACGGGCCCGCAAAGGGACCTTGGTGCTAATTACGGTACCGCAATTTGCGGTACCATAATTAGCTCCTTCCCCATTCCCATTGAGCCCTATGGGGGCAAAAATGGGAATGGGGAAGTGCCTTGGTGAATGGGGAATTACTGGCCCCGCTCACCTTGGAGTAGGGCGGTAATTCCGCTATCCACCAAGGCGGACACGGTAAAATACCAGCGACAACCTTTATAACCTTTACAATTTTTTCAATTACAAAAAAAAACAAATATTTTCACTTACTAGTTCACAGTTCATCTCTTATAACACTAAAATAATATCTTTCAAGATATATAAAATACATAATATCAAACCAATTTATAACTTGACCTGAGAGACCAGCTGCAAAGAGGCGGGAGATCAGGGTAGCATGGTCAACCATATTGAAAGCAGCTGAGAGATCTAGCAACAGGACTGCACCAATGCTGCACTGATCTACCAGGCGCTGCAGGTCATCAAGTACTGAATTCAGCACAGATTCTGTCCCTCACCCGGGTCGAAACCCAGACTGGAAAGGATCAAAATAACTGGAGGTTTTTCAGAAATGTAGACAGGAGGAGAGCCACAAGGGCTTCCAAAACCTTCATCAAAAAAGGAAGGAGGGAAATCAGGTGATAGTTGGCCAGCACCTCGGGATCTAAGGAGGGCTTTTTCAGCACAGCGATGACCAGCGCATGTTTCAAGGAAGCAGGTATCACACCAGTGAAAGATGCATTAACAGCGGTGGTAATATGGCCTATTAATTCATTAGAAGTGTTTTGAGGATGGCCAAGGGTATGGCATCAACCAGAGAAGCTAATTTAAGATGGAGAATAGATTTCAATATGTCAGAGTTGGAAAAGAGAGGGAATGTAGACCACTCATTCTTCGCCACACCCGGTTTGTCATAGTCCTTAGTGGTTGGAGATGTGGGTGCCTCAGTTTTGATATTGTCCCAAATGGTTGATATTTTTTTTTTTTTTTTTAAATGGCTGAAAGAGAGTTACAGAGCTCTTGTGAGGGGGATAGTGAGAAGCGTTCTTTTTCAGGGTATGATAAAACCTGTACCAGATCGAATAGGGTCTTAGGTTTATTCAAAGCACCTTCTACCATATGACCAAAGTATGCTTTTTTAGCATTGGTAATAGCTTTGTGATAGGCAGTGACAGAAAGGCAAAAAGCGGTTTTAGCTTCCTCAGAATAATTGAGACGCCATTTTCTTTTGGCCTGTCTGCAGTGCAATTTACATGTTCTAAGCTCCTCCGAGAACCAAGGTTCCGGGGGGCGACTTCGCTGTCGGGAGAGTTTAACTAGAGCCAGTAGGTCGGCAGTTACTAGAAAAGAGGCCTCAAGTCCAGATAGAGCACAGTCAGTGACTGGACCACAGTGGGCTTGGATGGAATCAGCCACATCAGAGTTAGATATTCCATGCCAGCTCCGCTTATGGATTGTAGATTTAGGCTGGAAGCACAGAGAGGTTTTTAGAGAAAGCGAAAAAGGCATCAGAAAGTGGTCAGACTATATAACCAGGCAGGGGGATAGCATAGTAATGGTTGCTATAGGCGCAAAGACCATGTCCAAAATATTCCCATGTCGATGGGTGGGTTGCGAAAATCCATTGAGGTAGCTCTAGGTTCCGCATTAGGGCCATAAAGTTGGCCACCTGTGCCCCATGATGGTAGAATTTAGGGGAAGATTAAAATCTCCAGTAATAATCTTCTCTGGATATTTAGTCTGAAGCTCTGATACAAAAGCCGGAAATTTGGCATTGAACGTACTATCGATGTCATGATCTCTGGTTCCAAAAGATCAGGACTTGCCCGACTCCCTTGGAAGCAGACCCATAACCCCGGTTCCGAGTGCCAGCCAGTCCCAATTGGGACCTTTTGGACCCTGTCCTGGCGCCGGTGGCACCAGGCTCATAAAGATGCCCAGTCCCAGCGCTGGAAGCGCCGGGCTCATAATGCTTGGGTGGACTTACCTGCAGCAGACCATGCTGCTTACTTACCTGCCAGTTGAACCCCTGATCCTCTTCTGTTTGGGACTACTTTTCCTGTTGGGTGGGGCAGGAGCCACTCCCTAGGTTCAGAACACTGGAACTCTTCTGGAAAACAGGAACTCTTTTCTTACCTAGGCGTGGCTGTGGAAGGAGATACCTAAGCACTACAGGAGGCTATTTAAACCACACCCGATGGATGAATCTTGCTTTGCGTTATTCTGCATTCTCTGCAGCAGAACGCTCATCGTGTCTTCTGCTTCTGATCCTGGGCCTAAGGGAACAAAGGCTTACCATCCTGGAATCCAGTCTTCAGCAGCACCTGTAAAGACAAAGAAAGAACAGGTTAGCACTACGGTCTTCAGTGGCAGCGCATCTCTTACCTGGTCCATCGGCTGTCACCAACGCCTCGCGCTGCATTCCGGCATCTGAAAGACAAAGGCTTACCTACTCTTCGCATGCTCCGGAGGTCTTCACACTGCATTCCGGCATCTGAAAGACAAAAGCTTACCAGCTCTTCGCACGCTCCGGAGGCCTTCGGCGCTGCATCCCGCATCTGAAAGACAAAAGAAGGTGCGTTTAAAGACATTGGGCAACTTTATTACTCACGTGCCATTACTCCTTCCCACGCCGAATCCAGTGGGTATTCCAGCACCCTTCAGCTTCTCTAAAGCTCCGAACTTGTACCTGCAAGATAAAAGGGACAGTTAGTGAGCATCGTGAAGCAGGCTACAAGCGCTTACTTACGTGCTTCCAGGCGCTTCTATTCCTCACGCGGGTTCGATCCTCAACTCTCATCAGCCCGCCATCCGCCATCGCCGGAACCCTGCAAAACAAGAGATAGCATTACAAAAGACTTTTAAGACATTTGAAGTGCCCAGAACTTACCGTTCGTGCAGTTAACGACGGACAGCAGTCCTCTGAGGTCAAGAGGCCTGCACCCACCCTTATCCAGTGAAAAAACTGGTTATGGCACCCTGCCCCGAGGCAGATGGAGAGCTCGGCGTTCACTTACCTAAGGTGAGGGCGTTAACCTTTGGGGTTCTACAGGAGAAGAGAAAGGGAAGAGGAGAGAGGCACCCAATAACCCCAGTTCATTAATCCCATATTTTCTATCTGCAGACATCTTACTCTTCGAGTCAGACATACAGTGCACAGAGGTCCAGCCCAAAGAGCCAACCGTGTGTTACACATCACCTTTGAAGATACGGCATTCACCCAGTCAAGACCGGCGCCTCTGCGGGAATCAGGTGAGCGTTACAATCGACTCCTGGGGGCCGGTATACTATCAAGATGGTGAGAGTGCAACTATGTGAAATACAGACTCGAGTCAGCAGGCACTCCATTTTTAATAAAGGTTTAGGGACCACATGGGTGACCTTGTATTTGTTTTTATGAATCAATGCCACCCCACCCCCAAGGTGTAAGGCTATTCTGTCTGCGTGTACCAATTTTTATCTTTGTCTCCATGAATAAAAGGATCCTGTATGAACTTACCTGCAATCTCCAAGCAGTCTTACTTTACAACACCTACGGCCTCATTACACGTTGTGTGGTAACGGAATAACGGTACCGGTAAGCGATTACCGGTACCGCTAAATTCCCTAGCTAATTACGACCCGGTCTTGCCGCTATTAGCGCAACCGGTAAGTACGGTGCCACTAATAGCGACAAGTCCGTGGGCGCGCGCGTGCCCCAGACCGGAAATAGCGGAATGGCGCTAATTGCACGGCATCACAAGCCATGCGGACATGGCAATAGCGGCACGGTAAAGACCCAAAAACCCCTTACCGGCATGGCGCTAATACCGGCATCGCGAACCACCCGTTAAGAGACCTGCGCAGTGGTCCCACCTGCCACAGGTGGCCACATCCAGCACAGGTGGAGGCAATGGAGACTTGCAACACAAAAGAGCACACCACACCCCTTCCCACACCAAAATGGTTCCAATACTGGCAGCATTACATGGGCTGGAGGACACGATTGCAGTGCGGCAGCACCAACAACAGGCAGCACAGAGGAGACGCAGGAGGAGGAGGAGTAGGAATAGGGCAAGACAGGCGCAGCAAGCACCACCAGGGCACCCAGAAATACTACAGAGCCAGCCACCGATACCCAGGGTCCAAGCCAGTCCATTTAACCAAACACCTGAGCACATACATACCCCGTACTGTCTGCACCGGGATACCATCACCAGCATCGTGGATAAGATACACGATGACAGCGTGAGCCTCATAGACATCAGAACTGCAATCCCCCCTCTACTGAAGGTGGTGACTGTGCTCCACTTCCTGGCCACAGGCTCCTAGCAGCATACTGTGTGGCAGATGCATGGCATCTCACAACCAGTATTCCCATGCACGCCGAACCAGGTACACAATGCCCTCCTGAAGCTTGCACATGAACACATATTCCTGCCACGGACTGTCCAGGAGATCGCAAACACCAAAGTTGGCATCTATTCACTTGCAACCATCCCAAGTAGCATCGGGGCCATCAACTGTACCCATGCGGAATGGGTGGTCCCACATCACAATGAAGTAGTCCACCGAAACAGAAAACAATTCCACTCCATCATTGTCCGAATGGCATGTGACGCAAACAAGATAATCACACATTGTTGCTCCAGACATCCCGGCTCAACCCATGATTCAATGGTCCTGTAGAACTCAACCATACCACGCAACATGGAGCGACAAGCCGGCCAACGATCGTGGCAACTTGGTGATTAGCACGGCATGTACATGACGGTGTGATTGGGGGGGAGAGAAACATACACCAACTGGGAGTTGACTGTCATGCGTGGGACAAATGGTCATACAGATGTACGCCAATGTCCATCGGGGAACGCCACAATGTACTTGAGAAGACCCCACATGAAATGTGAAGCTGCACAACATTGAATGCAATCCAACTTTCGAAAGATTACACATCCATCCACACCCACATTTCACATCATGCCACACCACATAATACACAATAATAATTTGGGCAGCACAACATCAATACAGCAATGTGCCCTAGAATGCATGCAAAGGGATCACCCCTAGCCATAGCATCTGACCACAAACCCATAGTACCACTGAAGTGATGCTTCACAGCATAGCAACATGGATGTTGGAGTGGCAGTACACTGGCATTGCGGTACTAAATTTGCCTGGGCCCAAGGACACCTGAGACCTGGCCTCACCCAGGACATTTCTATTACTGTCGGAGGCATGATTCGGGCATTGTCGACTTGCATGGTCGAGCTCAGCTTTGCACATTGCAGTCACGCAGATCGTCTGCATGCATCCTGTCAGTTGTGATTTCCAATCACAATGCAAAGACGATTTGTGTGACATGTACAGGCCGCACCAGAGGTGGCCGGTAACAGGTACCCATTCTTCACCCCATACAGACAAAGAGCCGGCTATCCCCTGAAGAGGTGGCTCCTAACCCCTGTATGGAACACACAGAACCCGCAGGAAGAGGACAACAATATTGCACATACCCGTACCCGCGTCATGATGGAGCAGACATTTGGCCTTTCAAACACACAGCCCTGGTGCCTAAGCGTGCCGGGTGAGGCTCTCCTGTACGGCCATGACAAAGTGCCGAAGATAACCATGGCATGTGTGATGCAGCACAAAATGTGCATCAGGCGGAATGTGCCTATGCCACCTGACATGCAACCACCAGATGAGGATGATGTGGATGGTGATGAGGATGGTTGAAATGGCCCGCCAGGACATGCAAGAGGCGATGGCCAGGAGCGACACAATGTGCGTCAGCATCTGATGTATCAGATTCCATGAGATACAAGGGAAAACTATTATGGATGGAGATGGGTATTGTGCCCTGATGCATGTGGTGAGTCCCACAAAGAACTATCTCCCCAATAAAGTACACATACACAATGATGAATACCAAGCCTGTGTTTCAACTTCTCAACAGTGTATTGTGAACAAAATTCAAACAAAAAGTGCATGGCCCCAAATGTGCAAACGACCTCCCTCTCCCTCCCCCCACAACACTCCCAAAAACACCCTTACCCCCTCCCCCCACAACACTTCCAAAACACCCTTACCCCCCTGCCCCCCACAACACTCCCAAAAACACCCTTCCCCCCTTCCCCCACAACACTCCCAAAAACACCCTTACCCCCCTCCCCCCACAACACTCCCAAAAACACCCTTAGCCCCCTCCCCCCACAACACCCCCATGTGAGCATCATAGTGTGTATGTGTCCTTCTCCATATGTGCAACCTAGTCTTTGCTGGCCCTAATTCTCAGTGCCTCCTCCGCCATTGGGTGGTTGGAATGTGGTGCGCCTCAGGTTGCGCAGAGAGCGGCACAGGGGGCTTGTTTGCTGGGAACTCCCAAAGGAGGAGGTGCCCGGTGGATCCTGTGTTGTGGGTGGGCATTGACGCTCAATCGTGTCCGCTATACGGATCACGGCCTGCCTGAGTTGGGCCATTTCATTGCAAATCCTGTTCGTGCAGGCCTCCATGCCCTCCCTTGTCTGCCTTGCATACATACAGAGGTCCTCCCTCAGACGGGCTGCCTCGGCCACATGCTGCCCTACCAGCCCAGTGATCTCAGCCTGCCTCTGGCTGATGGATGCAAGGTCATGTTGCGTGCTACGAGCAGGAGGGATGACTGCTGCGCCTTGGTCCATGCCTCTGGCATCTGGTGGGGACACCTGGGGGCTCCATGCCCCTTCCACGGTGTAGGTGGCTGATCCTCCATGGCTACCTGACCCTGATGACAACCATGGGCTTGCCTCAATGGAGCGTGTTGAGCTGGGGGTCTGGCTTCGATCCACAATGTCATTTGCTTCCTCCTCGTCCGAAAGTGGTGCAGTGGCTGCTGCCTCACCAGTTGAACTGGTGGCAGCAGAGTGCGTGCCCTCCGTGCTGATTTCACATGCAATGGGACACACTGCCGTGGGTGCAACAATGGCAGCAGCCATGGCCTCAGGCTGCGTGGAACTTGTGCTCCTGCTGCCTTTGTCCCTCTGCTGCTGGACACTCCTCCCGTTTACCCTTGAGGTGGTGGCGGTGTCCCCTGTCGCATCTCTCCTGGGTTTTTTTGTAGATGGGGGAGCAGGTGTCGCAGTGCGTGGGTCCTCAGTTTCTGTCTGTGATCCTGTAGGGGTGAGAAATGGGGTTTACGTCATGCCGCTCTATGCATTGGGGCCTCTTTATTGTGGATTCCGGTAATGGGGATGTCTGGTGGGTCATGCATAAATGGGTCTGTGTCGCATGTGTATGTGGTGATGCATGCATGTATGTTTGTGGCTGGATCCATGGCCTGAATATGGACACATATTTGGGGGGCCCCTCACACTTCACTGTGCATTTTTTGATGTATACACTCACCTCCATCGGATGAAGTGGCCACACCATGCTCCATTTCTCCAACACCCTCTATCGATTCCACTCCAATTGTGGATGCGCAGGTCTCCTCCCACTCACGGAGTTTCAGAGGTGAATCGCCGCCACCTCCTGTGCCTATTGCCAGCTTGCGGTTCACTGACAGTATATTTCTGACACGGAGCCGGAGGTCGTCCCACCTCTTATGGCAGTCCTTGACTGTGCGGGTGTTGGTGCCCACTGCACTGACTTTGTGGGCAATCTCTGCCCAGATGGCCTTCTTCTTGAGGATGGTCTCCCGCCGCATGTCATTGCTGAAGACTACATTTGCATTTGCCGCTAGTGTCTCAGTGAGCATGATCAGCTCCTCATCGCTGAATTTTTCCTTACTTTGGCGATCATCAGGTTTTTTTACGGCCTTGGGCATCTTTGGGCTATCCGGGATGGATTTGTGTCTGAGTTTCCAGGAAAGGGGTCCTGGATGCGGTGGATGGCAATGGATTGTGTTTTTAAAGATGGCCGCCGTGCTCGTTCCCGTTCCTGTGCGATGACGCTATTTCCGGTTTCGCATTTTAACGGTGACCGCTAATAGCGGTGACCGCTAATGGCGTTGACCACTAATAGCGGTGACTGCAATTTGCATGCAGCGTGAAGGCAGAGGTGCTATTAGCACTTTAGTCAAAGCTGGTAATGGACTTTTTGGGGACTTTTACGGCATGGCGGTAGGGCCATTACCGGCATGGGGCTATGCTTGTGTCCGTGTACTCGTAATAGTACGCAATTAGCGGCCTCTTGCGAGGGCAGAGACGCAAATAACACCATGCCGGTAAATGGCTTCATTTAACGCACAACGTGTAATGAGGCCCCTAGTCTTTTAACAAGGCCGATCAACAAGGGGGGAGACAGCGGACTCACATGAGTAATATTTCCATGAGTGCCATTTATAATCTTGCCATTTTGATGTCACATTTAGATGTTTTACTAAACACCTTGTAAAATCTTGCTGTGGCCCAAACCTTTGTAGCACCATAAAGTCTTACAGGGTAGTGCATATACATTTCTCCAGCCAGCCATTTCCTTGAAAATTACCTAATTTTCTCCATTGAGGTCAGTAGTCGAGCATTGTCGATCAGTGGTTGACCCACCTTGTTTGCTTGTTTATTTGGTTTGTTTATTCATTTGTATTGCCCACCAAACCCGGAGGTTGGTGAGTAGTACGAGTTACAGAACCTAAGAACCCATTCACAACGATTCCCTGAAACAAAACATGAGCGTAGTTGTAATTCCCAGCATATCTACACTTCAGAAGCACACACTTTAGCCCAAGACATTACTGGGTATTGTTATGCTGGGTGGAGGGCTCCCCTTCTGAGCTGAGTCTAAGCCTCTCCTTCTCACCTGCTGCATGTGTCCTGTCGATGCCGCTTCTCAGCTAGCAAGGCGCATGAGCTCCCTCAACATCTGCGACAGTCCATGTCTTAGTTGATCTGCATTTCTGAGACACTAATCACGAAAGCCCGAGCATTGGGAAAGCATGTTTAAAAAACCCTAAGCTGGGAATTTGTGGGTTAACTTGTTTTTTTATTAATCAACACAACATAATGCAATAGGTTTGCATATGCTGTGACCACTTCAGCGTACGTAGGCCTGTAATACAATTGGGAGAAACTGGGCAATGTTGCCAGGCTATGACACTTTCAAAAGTTTTTCTCCTCACTTTGTGGTCAAATATTCATACTACTTAACAGTGTCACTATGCTTTTTTCTGTGTTTAGTAACAATTCAGATTTTTTTTATTATACGTCTCTACATTGCCCTATACTTCTCTGCCTCATTCATTATGATAGTGTTAGTTTATTACTGCTAAATCATTATTAGATGAACTAGGTTTAGAAGTACAAGATGACAATTGGCAAATTTTCCCCGTTGTGATCCAGGGCTATTTTTTCCCCCTGCATTTTTCCAATATAACCTTTCACAAAACAGGTTGCCAGATTATACCATTTCCTAAAATTCGGGTGACAGTATATAGTCATCTGTCCTATTCCACACCCAAGTTAGTGGATGCTGGGCCCAGAGAAGTTAAACAGGGGATCCCCTATACCACCCTTCCTGCAGTCCCATGGTGAGCTAGAAACTTGTTGCATGAGTTTACCTAGGGATTGTCAGAGACATCAGGCTCACACATCAGTTTTGGGTGATGTAGGGGAGGCATGGTATCACAAGTATGACACTGACACAATGGGTACAGTTTGTAATAGGTTTATTGACATTTTTGGGGTTGGAGAAACTCCTACTCTGCCCTATAACTAAGATGGGAGTAGTCTCGACCATCAAATAATAAATATCAAAGTCAAATCAAATGTCATATCAATAGTCAAATCAAAATGGCCTATGCTAACAAAAACCTAATGCCTGCTGTGAGAAACCTGAAGGGTTCTCCCTAGCTAGTCCCCAGGGATCTTTCATCCAGGTGCCCTGGACACGGCCATCGCTATTGGCTCCAGTTCCTGGGGGTGGACATGTGAGGGAGGATCACCTGGATTGGGGGTGTAGCGGAGGAGTCAAGAACCCCCACCAAAAGCTACGCCCCATGCTGCCTGTATGTTGGGAGCCCGAAATTGCAACACGTGCAGTACAAGTAAGGGTGCCACGTACCACAGAAAGTCATGGAAACAAGGTATCCATTAAGAAAACCTTATATGCATTCACAAAGAAATAATGTCCTTTTGGACAAAGTCTCAGAAGGAGTATGAAAATGGGTGAAAGAGAAGACTGGTGACGTCATACGGAGCAAATGAGGACGCACCTGGAAAATATGCACAAGGCAGAAGAACATAGACGTTCTATAAGCCCTGAAGAGGAGGTGGTAAAGATGAGCAACATTTCGGGCTCAAGATGAAGATGCTCATGCTACAGAAACGCTGAAGAACATGTAAATCAATTTACACCTGTACAGATGCAATAGCGCAAGTTGACAAGTAATCTTAAGGCTGGCTATGTATTGAATAGTTTGCGGCAATGCACCAATGTATAATACACAGGAATGTATAGAACCTGGATATTCCACAGTACATTTTAAGAAAGGCTTGAAACGCTGTGATTTGGAAAAGGGTTTTTCAGTGTGGAGCAGTTGGAAAATAACTAAAGGCGATGGAGAAATACAAGAAAAGCTTGGCTAGCCCAGCACCAAGAAGACAAGGCCACCATGAGCCTAGTTGTTCATCCAGTAGTTACAATGAATGTGAGAAAGAAACAAACTTCTGTTTCAAATGGAATGTAAAAACACCAAAGGCGTCAAAAGTTCATCATTTAATAGAATGCTGCAAAAGTCTTGAAAATGCGGTCTCCCAGTCACATGGTCAGATCAAAATAGACATTTAGTAGAGCTACACTGAAACCAAGAAGACACTCCTTTATTTCTCAGGCACAGTTCAAAGCCTAATCAACTGGCAGACTGCAAGAGTGATGATAGATGTTGGGCTAATTGGAAGGGGAGACATGAGCATGCCGACCTTCCATGCACCTGGGATATGGGCTGCGTGCTGCTAGTTTATGGAACATTCCAGAAGGTTACAAAGGTGCCAAATCAATGGTAGGGGGCCAAGTATCAAAGAGCCCTATAGTTTGTATAACCAATGAAGTGTAGAGTAGTAGAGTGACATGAAAGATGATTTGCCCTTGGGATGGGCTTAGTTGCCCACTTGATAGTAGAAACCGAATCACAACATTTTGGACGTATACTTCCTGTATAGGTTTGATTATTGATGTTTGAGCAACTTCTGCATCCCCATCCATCTCAAAGTATTGCTACCTCGTTTTAAGGGCCCTAGGTCTATGGGTTCATGGGTCTTTGGGGAGTGGGAGTGCGCCACCGATGGTGAGACATGGTATCCCCCTTCTTTCAACACCTTTTCCCCATCATAAACGTAGGATATTCCAAAACACTGCCCCCCTTTTCTGACATGAATGCTTTTGCACAACATGAAAGACAACGGACTAACACCTGTGCCATTTACCTGACATGTTGCAATACAAGCGTCAGGCAAAGTCAGGCAATTGGTCAGAATCACACACACCCGACACCCCTTTCCCTTCCCCACAGGGATAAAAGGTGGAGCACGACAGCACAGGAGGAGCAAGGCAGACTGCACAATGTGAGAGCTAACTCAGCACAGCAGTTCAAGAGGAGGCAAAAGACGGCAAATACTGAGAGGGTGACAAGGACAGTAGTAACCTTGCCTTTTCCTATCAAGGCCCGTGAAAACTCAGCAGATGGGAACATAAGACAGCGAACAAAGGCCAGCATGTATTGCAGCAGATGTCGATGGTAAACGAGAACCTCCTCCACTGATAACCAAGCAGCGAGAGACACTGGGCTCTGTGGTACTGACTTTGACTCGAAGGAGAAGAAAGCCAAGCGGTTCATCACAGCTGGTCAGTCATGGGGAGAGCCAATGAGAAACTGGGCTATGTTGAATGAAAAGTAGCAAACAGCTAATTTAAACTTTGTATGGCTTAAAGGAACTATTGAGAAAGTGGGGGAAAGCCTGTAACAGAGGCGTCTGGCACCACATGGGTTCTCACAGAGGAAACACTGGGTGATTACCCGAAGATAGAGGCTACCGTAACCAGAAGACTTTGGGGAGAGTCGAAGAAAGGTCAAAGTGATCATAAAAGATCGAAGGAGGGTGATCCAGGGGTGGAAAGTCATCACCCAAAGTTCATTAAGAAGATAACTGTTTAAGTGATTTTGTTGAATACAAGTTGTGAGGGGGCTTTGCCTGGAAGAGGAGGACCCATGGGTGAAGCCATCACCCAAAGCCATAGATGGAACAGAACTCTATGTTTGTTGAACATATAAGGCCCTCGAAGACAAGAGACTTTTGTTAAACGAGACTTAACCATCAAAGAACCTGACAGCTGGAACAGAACTGTTGACTCATGCTAGGAAACCTTGAGTGTGTACTGTGCTCAGGAGATTCACCTTGTCCCCTGCTCAAAACGTGGGGAAGAGGGAACGCTAGCAATCTCATCCTGACTTATAATTTGCGAACACGTCTTTCTTTATTCAAAACCCTATCCCACACTCTTTTTGTAATAAGTTGTAAGGAATTGGTAATAGTTTTTTTTAGTATAGGCCCTTTTATTTTGACACAATGCCACAAGGACTGCCTTATTTTCATTTGATGGCCAACGCTTGCTCTCATCTTAGATTTAGGTTTAGGTTAGGCGTTTTCTCATTCTGCATTTACATTGCCACCATGAGTTCCTTACACTGCCCTATCTCCTGTAAAAAAAGTGCAAAAAAGAGGAATGTAAGCAAAAGGAAACATCAGTTTTCAAATGATAATGAGGGTAAACCAGCTCTCCTCCCTACGTTAGGACTCATAAAGTAAGGCGATCCTTGTAGGGAGGATGATAGACTCTGGCTCGGTTTCCAACACATTACACAGTTCCAAACCATGGTTCGATGCCCGCCTGGCTTTCCACATTGAAGTCTCTTTCTCTGACTTCCAAAATAATTTTTCAACCAAACCGTTCACAAAGATCCCCATCTGTTGGGTTCTGACCTTTCCCCTCACAGTTCTCGTAGGCCCCCCTCTGCTGGGCTCAGACCTCTCACGAGAAAGTTCAACACAAAGTTGCAAGGGGGCTCCCTTCCCCAAGCTTATTATACTTCGGGTCTCCCTCAGTTGGGCTCGGACCACTTTCAGATGTCAAAGTCTTTTGAATGTGCATGGCTTTCTTTACAGACCACTGCAGGATCGCTTCGACTCAAAATTCACTGTTTTACTTTCACTTCTCCCTTCTTCAGGAATGAATCTTCTTTATTTCACTTTTGATGTTCATTCGCTTTCTCGCTTTAATAAAAGTACCTTTCACAGAGAATTTCGAGTGGGCTACTTCCTTTCACCAAACCACTCAGTATCGCTGATTTCACAGCTGTCCTTTACATCAAAGTTCACTCACAGGACTGTCTTTAATCGCATCTCATACACACGCGTGCAGCCTTCACTTGTGATACAATGTTTCTATTTCAAACTTTAACACACACCTGTCTCTCGGGTCACTTGCCAACTCACCAGGTGTTTGCATCTTTTCCTGGGTTTTGCGATTTTTACTTAACGAGTCAAAGTTAGTACCACAGGCTTGGCCTTGCCTCCCCAACTCTGCCGTTCACACGGAGGGGGGGTCACTGGCATTCTTGAAACACAATGCAGTATTTACTTGTAGGATCTGGCCTTCTCCACATGTCTTTTGTGGACTGTTGGAGGCAACAACCTCCAGTAAGGAACCTTTGGGGTTTTCTACCCGCAGCTCTCATTCCTTGGTCTGTCGTTCTGCTCAATTGGGTTTTGCTTTTTTCCTAGAAATTCTGCTCGTACCTGTGTCCCTCCTTGCTCAGAGTGTGTCTTTAGATGTTGACTTTTATCCGTGTGAGGAGAGCTAATTCGGATCAGGTGTATGCACTTGATGTCAAGTGCCGGACTTCGCCTGACCTGATAAACGGGACATGTCCAATAAGATGTATGAGAGTTAGTCTTGTTACTCTCAATCACCCTCTTCATCGTCTCAGTATTTGTGTAAAAAACGGGGTAGGGAGAGTTGGGATCTCAGAGTATCCTAAAAAAATAGGATGGGGTAGATGAACAAAAAATGGGGGGATACAGTGTCTCCCCATCAACTGCCATACCCCCGCTCCCCGAAGACCCCTCACCCAGGTGATCCTCCCACACTGGTCCTCCCCCAGGGTCTGGATCCAAAGGCGATGTCTATTCTCTGGCCACCTGAGAGAGAGATCCCTGGGGACTAGCGGGTGAAACACCCTCGGGTTTCTCACTGTGATGACAAAGACTGTTTTATTGTTGTTCTGTTAGACAAGAAATGCACTAACCCATGTCTATGGGGAACTGAATTCTCTCACGTAACCCACCCTCAAGAACACTCACCTTTATCGGCCATTGGTCAACGGACCAAATCGAAACTCAAGAACATTCTGGAAAACATCACCATGCCTTCCGGAAGAGCATCCCTCCTCTCCAACACAATACCTCTTTTCATTAATATTTAGTACTTTCTCAATATCCATTTTTGGTCATTGCATCATATGATGACATCCTGTCTGGAGCTTCACGTCGTGGGTAATGGACACCCCTCCCACTGTGACGCCATCCTCACTCTCTGAGCAGTCCTGTGTCCTTATCAGACAAATCCAGTTTATGCTTTCACATGGGCCGAAAAGACCTTGACCCGGATTCCTGCTGAACAGTACTTTTGGAGTCCTACCTTCTGCAGATGCCTGAAAGGCTGCTGGGAAACAAGCAATAACAAAGCCACATTTGGTGCTACATCAAAACCCTACAAAGCTTGCTAGCAGAAAAAAGAATCATATGAAGACTGTACTGACATAATACATATAGAGTGTGTGGTCTAGATTTCATTTCCATTTGATATACTGGACATAAAAGTCTACAATAATCAATCAAGTTGGTAATATGCAAGGTTTACCATTTTTACAAGCCAGCATTTATGGTTGCACTAAACAAGAAAATGCAGAAGAATATCATTGCTTGTTTTTTTTTTTTGATTGTTTGTATTGTAAAACCTATGAAATGTCACACTGGACAACGCTGTTGCACGGAACAAGAATGCACAACAATATCACTGTATATATTGTGACATTTACAAGTCACTTCATGCAAAATGTGTAATTCTCTCAGATGCAACAGATGAAATATATTCCACACATCAATAGTTACTAGGCTTGTATGATGGAGTATGGGAGTACAAAATACATAAGCATTAACACACTTTTCTTAAGAAAAAAAAGAGAACATGGAGCCCAGCGTTTGATTGCATCATGACGTTGATGACGTCACTGTGGTCATGCTTCCTGCCACTCTTTTCAAAATGTAAGCCGTGCTGGAACCTGGGATCTGCTTCCAGAAGGGATCGTCAGGTGCAAGATGGTTTTCAAAAAGTAATAGGTGAACAAGATAGATGTCTCACTTTAAATTATGTTTATCAGCACTAGGGTATGTAAAAGATCAATAAAAATTACAGGACCTCTGGACAGAGTGAGAAACCACCCCAGAGCATCACAAAATTAAGAAAGAGGTATGCATTTTCGAAAATGTTCTAGACACTACAAAAATCTATATTTGCCAAATTCAATGGAAATAAATTATAATTTTGCTGAGATGCGAACATTCGCATTTTAGGATTTTAGGACAGATCCTTGAGAAGTAAGCTGTAGGCTTGCAGAAAATGTAAGAAGATGTTTTTCTATGCACAGAACATTACAGCAGGCAGGCAAATGCATTTATCCTCAATAATTGTTGAACACCACACACAAAAAATTGAATTTAATCTATATTTAGGTACACGTATTATCTGTTTGTTTTTCTTGAATTCTGGTCCCTGAAGATGGTTTACAGACAGAAATGCATTGCACATTAATGACGGCCTGTGTCTATGAAATAAAACACTTTTTATGGAGTTTGCATTGATGATTTGAAAACTTTGTACAAAGAAGTAAAGATTGAAAGATGAACTTTCATTAGAATATTTTTTAACCATATACAAACAATAAATACATAATTTGACGTGTAATTCACAAACCGGGTCCTTCCAATTTCCTCGGTTACCCAACCCAGGATCCATTCATTTTCATTTGGGTATTAATTTATTGTTTATTTTCTTTATTAGTTTTATTTCTCCCCTTCAACACCTGCTTTTGCACTCTAATTCAACCCAATTTAAGCATTTAAACTCTAAGCTGAATCAGACATGACAAAGAGGGGATAAATGGAGATCTTATTTCGGGGATTGGGAAATTTCATTTGTCCAATACACCAAATTAGCTTCTACCTATACATGGAAAAGAGGGGTAATCCAGCTCTATAATTGACTAGTTCTGAATATCTGATACACTTACATCAAAGATTGTAAACACAGAAATAAACGACTTTACTTATAGTGATCAGGCTCCGATACAACTGTCACTCTTAATCAAGTAATCCATTGGAGGTAATCAACTCATTGAAGCTAATCGAACTGAAGTGCACTGAAATTTCAATTAGATGGAATCCCGTAGGTTGTGGAAAAACAGTAGAAATATTCTCTACTGAACTATTCTACGGGACGATTTTACTTTCCCCGAAGCTAAGGATTCCCAATATTGGTATTCAATTGTGATAGAGACTATTAAGAATGCTCTATCATATCTGTTAAGCATTCAAAAGCCTTGTTGATCTGATACCCTGCATCCTTTTGATTATGATATTAAATATCTAAAACAAAAGAAAAATAGGGATATTAGTAATTTAAAAAAGACTTAATACAAGTGGATCTCAATACACATATTTGAAAAATAGAATTATACAAAAATATAAGAACAAGATTAGAGAAATTCATATACTTAAATATAATAAAGAGAATTGTGATATGATTAGTGCTATTTGTAACAACAATAGCAGACATATATGGTCCGCAATCAAGAGCAATTTGTATAATGGCGGTATTATCTCAAAAATATAATTCAAGCAGATACATGAAGGGACTATTTTGGCTCCACATTGGAATTGCCTGCACGTTTTGTTGACAAAAAATGTCCTATTTCATCGAATTGTACATCTTCAGCGTTCAAGTGGACGGTAGAAGATATGCAATGGGGAATTAGGAAATTATCAAATTCAAGAGCTGCAGGGCCGTATCAAATTCCTGAGTTTGTGTATACAAGGCTGATGTACATTATCGGGCTAGGATACTTAAAATCAAATTTGATAAGATCTTGATATAAGACGTTTTACCCGTATCATGGGTGACTGCAATTCTCATTCCCATAAACAAAAAAGGCGACCCATTAAATCCTGGGAATTATAGGCCCATCTCACTGACGGATCCAGCAGCCAAAACATTTTCTATCCTTGTTCTATTTGAAGTAGACAAGCAATTGAGAACTCTGAATGCATATTCTAAAGTGCAAATTGGATTTAGAAAATGCATGAGTACTTCTTTGAATGCAACCATAATGGCACACCCTTTAGCAGGAACCAAATCAAGAGAGCAAACTACCTTGTACATTGCATCAATTGACATGACGGCTGCGTTCGATATGGTGGTTCGTGATTTGTTATGGTTAAAAATTTATAAAATTGGTATTCTAGTATATTTAATCAACTGGTTTGCAAAATTTCACCATAACACATCATTCAGGATTCATACGACTAAGGAGGGAGCACTAATTTAGCCTGTTAACTCCTATATTGGAGTGAAACAAGGCTGCAACTATGCTGCAACACTATTTCACTTATATTTGAGTGGCTTAGATGAGATATGGAATAATAATGATATTTTCCCAGCTCGTCTGTGTTGCCTTAGAATGAATTGGATTGCGTTTGCAGACAATATAATTTTGTTCGATTTGACCCCCACTGGCCTGCAAAGAAAACTGCAAATGTTCTCTGATTATGCCCATCAGTTCAACTTGAAACCAAATCCATCCAAAACCAATATCATGATATTTAATGCTGGTAAAAAATGTAAAACATTTTCTTGGAATATTGATGGCTGGCCGATTGATCAACCAGAGGAAGTGATTTACTTGGGATATTGCTTGAGTAATGTAGCAACATTAAAGGTGTGGAATGAATACTTGCACTCAAAAGCCAAGCCTCTGTCATGTCAGATGAGGGTTATATTTCAAAAGTATTGCAAATTTGCTTTGAATCCTCTACTGGCCTTTTTAACCTTGAAAGTGGAACCAGTGCTATTGTATTCTTTGGATATCTGTTTACATAACCTTTAAAATCAACTGATCTCCATCCATTCTGAGTAGTATTATCAGGCACGAGTGTGGTCTGATTTATTTGTGATGCAGATGGCAATGGCGCTCTTTGGCCAATTACAGTAAAATTACCACCCCCCCATTGAATTCACTTTATCAAGATCTAAATACTATGATTAAGGGTGGTAGCTCAAGTTCTCTTAGGGCATTTGGTGTAAAAATTGAACTAATTCTAGATTCCTTAGGAGTCGACCTAATGGATTTATACAGGAGACCTGGTTATGTAAAACAAAAACATTTTGAATAGGATTGGATAACCACTATTGAATAACTTTCAAAATTGAAAACCTATAAAGAATATGCAAAATATCAATGTAAAAGGAATGGTTGTTGTCTATACATTTCAATTTCTACGTGCAAAATTGCAAGAAGGCATTATATGAGATTCAAATTGAATCAGATTTATACCTGGAAAGAATTAAGGATTGGGTCCCTCTTAAAGACAGTGGGCCTCATTACGAGTCAGGCGTTAATGGTTTTACGGCGCCGTAAACGGCGCCGACCCTTAACGCCTGATTACAAGGTCCCTTTGCGGGATGGTGATTTTAACGCCTGCTTTTTGCAGGCGTTAAAAACCATGCCGCAAAGGGACCTTGGTGCTAAGTACGGTGCCGCAATTTGCGGCACCGTACTTAGCGCCTTCCCCATTCCCATTATGCCCTATGGGGCAAAAATGGGAATGGGGAAGGGCCAACGGCGGAAGGGGGAATTACCACTCCGCCAACCTCGGAATGGGGTGGTAATTCCCCATTCCGCCATGGCGGAGTCGGAAAGTTACCGGCATGGACCATGGTGCTATTAGAACCATGGTCCATCCGCCATTGTCGTAATGAGGCCCAGTAACTTGAAAACGAATTGTTGATTTTTAAACTGTAATGAACATGTTGCAAATTTGAAACATTTAATATTGTAATGCCTTTTTTTAAACATGCCCGAACAATGCACCTAATGAGTTTTGTCAATACTGATTATGTCTACTGTATGGAAAGTCTATACGACCGTTTGATGCTGGGGCAAGGAAAATCACTAAATTATGCTCTTGTGGCTTTTATTAAGGTAATTGAAGTAGACTTGCTTTTGTTACAACATGAGAAAATGATTAGATACGTTTTAGTATCTTTATATTCTGCATAAAGGTCTGGAAGATCAATGAAGATTAAGCTGGATTGCCTAGATTGATTTGACTGTTTCAAAATCGTACCTCAAAATAGTCTGTATAGAATGTTTTGTATTGTTTTCAATTCTTTCTAAATGTTTTAAATATGATTTAAAGATTGAATAATTCTGTAAGAAGAATTGGAATTTAAATTTTGTAAAGGTTTATGTTTTTTTAGCCATAAACAAATAAAAACATTAAACAAATGTAAGCATTTAAACTTTTATTTTCAGGAACATTAGCAGACTGGTCTCTCTCCCTGTTAATGAAAGTAGGTTTTATGGGATACAGGCCTTTAACTGACACCAAATGACCATCTAAATTTTAATATTCATCAAAGTGTGGCTATCTTTTGTTGCATGAGCTTCATAAAACACATTAGCAGAATAGAATATTTGATTATACAACATTTCAGGAGGTCTGGACAGGAGGCACCAATGTTTCTGGGGTTCCCATTACTTCTATGTCTACAACAACATATCGAACATATCAAAAGAACAGAGAGCAATATCAAACTGCAGGCAGTGGTAACTAAAGGCTTTCCACAAGACTTTCTGTGAGGAAACCCATACCGGCAGACTCCTTGAAATGCTTGTTTCTCTTCATCAAATAGTTACATCCAATACACGTAACTCCTTTTTAACCTATCCACTTCGTTCTACCTTCGGAAACAATTGCATAAAGCTTTCAAACCAATCAGGAACTAAAGCAGTCAAATGATGTTCAAATTCCAAATCTAAACTTAGCATCTGGGCCATTTCTGCTGGCCAACGTACATTGAGTGCACTACTACTGGTCTTAAGAAAAATGGGAATGTCTATTGAAGACCATTATAACATTTCTATACAACTCTGATTGGCCGGAATCAAAACTACATTTTGAAGAGGGGTACCTTCTGCAAAACCTTCCCATCATATTCTATTCCCCACTAAGAGAAAATGACCTCTTGTTAGCTTGCTAAGTGATTGCACCTCTGGAGGCCATAATAACACATGTGTGTCTAATCCTATCCACAAGTTAGGGGTTGTTCCTGGGGCACTAGTCAGTTAGCAATCCGAGGTACCAGGAGGTTTCACCTCATCTACTTCAGGGGGAGCGCCCCAGTTCCAGTTGCAGTCCCCATGAAATTGGCACAATTTGGCTCGTCAGGGCCCACTCTCCATCGACTGGACTCTTGGCTTGAAAGGTTTACAGAAGTCCTCGGAATCTCCAGCTGCTATACTTCCACGGGCTCCCTCCATGCCTTGTACCGCTCTACTGCAAGGAGAAGCACGCAATCTGAAATCCCAAAACCCTTCATAAGAGGTGCCTGCCTGCTGGCTGCTGTGACGGTCTTTGACCCTCTCCGTTGTCTGCAGATGGCCGGCTGCCCCCTCCCATCGCTGGTTGCGTCCTTGTTTGAGTTGGCAACACTGGATATTGTCTGAAGAGAGAATGCATTCTTGTGTGATTATGGGGAAAGAAAGACTCCGGGGAGATCTGATTCCACTTCTTAAGTGGGAGACCAGGGTCGTCCTGTGAGTTCCTCTGTAAAAGAAGTCAGGAGGGCAAACGGTGTCGGTGGGGGTCAGAAGTAGCACACCTCTAACTAATAGAGCCGTACTTTGGTTTAAAAAAAATGGTTAAGGAAAATTCACTTAGTTACAGAATATGGAACATGCCAAATTGTCCCCATTCTGCCTGGTATGTTTAGCCCCCATCACTTGACATGTTTTGGAGCGTGTAGCCTCATACTTATTATGGACACATCAGAACTACAATTACCAACATGTTAAGTGTGGTTGGCTACTATAAAGACAGGACTGAATATATGTGCACCTGCTTAAAGGAGCAGGAGAGTGCTCCAAAGAGAACATGCATTGTAGGAGAGCATCTCAAACATCAAGTGACATATAACAAACCAGGATGCAATGGGAACTTGATTGTGAACATGTAATCAGGAGATTAGAAGGCATAGTATTACACATGTTAACAATATTAGGCCCAGGAAAAGAAAGTGGTATGCCAGGGGTCACACAATATTTGTGTTACAGAAGTTGGGAATGGGCACAGTATCCATATTCTAAAGTGTGCATGTTAGCCACTAGATCAAATCACCTAACTTTAAACTTCCATCATGCTCAACCAAACCGAGGACTCTGGAAGAATGGTTCTGACCCAGTGGGAACCGGTGCAAACGTGGGCCAGACCTCTGCGCATTTGAACCTTTGCAGGTACCTCATTAGGAAAGCAGCATCTAAAACCTAGAATAAATGAACATGAACCAAATGCAAAACCGCTCTACCAGCACAGAAACAAAAAGCATTAGCAAAGTCAGGGCCACATTATGAGTTTCCTGGTATCCCGCCCCATACTGAAAACTGCCCTTGCTGTCTCTGCCACCCAATATCCTGGTATTACTGGGACATTACGGGCAGCTGAGTGTCGGTAAGTTCCCATTCCCATGGAGTCCAACATGGGCCTGCCACAATTACCGGCACAGGACAGTAATTGCAGCATTTCTTGGCCAGTACAGGCCTGACCTACCAGCAGGTCAGGCTTTTCTGGAGATTCATGGCCCCCACTGGAAAACTTAAGTGTGCCAGTCCAGAAAAAAGGCCAAAGACAGAATTACCAGCATTATTTCCTTACTGGCACACTTGTAATGAGGCCCAAAATGTTTTAGTTATCTATCATATGTCAATTCGAGTCTCAAACTCCCCAATAAACGTCATCCCACAACTAGAGGACCGTGATAAGGCTCACACTATTCTAAGTGATTAGAATCAAAATACTAAAAGAAAACAGGCAAACACCTAAAAGAATAAAGTAGAGCAAAACAAACTGTTCAGTCAAGCCTCTGACTTCTGTAAGACTGTAACGCCTATTAAATTTACAGCAGAGGCAAGCAATTGCAACTAAGAGGTACTCAAAATATTCTTCTTTCAGCAAATCATAATGCCAGAAACATAGAAAATGAGAGGGAATATTGGCACATTACTTAGGCAAATGTGTAGTCATACCGTGGCCAACATGTTGATACGGAACAACATAGTCCTTTTTGGTTCCATCACACATTTATGCCTCACTAATTTCTCAAACACTTTGGCCTGAAGTTTTGGAAAACTGCCTTCACAGGAAAATGCTAGTCTCCATGAGGAATCACATTTTCCTTTTTCATGACCAATTTTCCAACGTTGTACAATAAATATACATATAAACATACCACTTTTTCCCATCCCCATTGTGCTCGTGCCCTGTGTATCTTTTCACCTTAACTATTACGGTCTCTATTGTTAGTTTATCTTTACTACTTTCTTCCTTACTTTGGACTATGGTCTAGATTTCTCTGGACTAGGTCTTTGCGAGATAAGAATACTATGGTGGTGCTTGGCACAGTATAAAATACACTTTAAATAACCTAACATGCATATTTGCCATCTGCCCCTATCCGTGCCCATTCGAATAGTTTTTGATCCAATTGCCGAGAAATTAATCGTTCTTCTTTTTTTATGTTTGAATAATGTATTAATAATGTTTTTCAACCTAGGACATGTATTTCAGAAATATTCAATGTAAATGTTTTAAAAGGCAAATAATGATCATCATTCTAGGTTGGTTGTCATGAATTGCAGGGCGATGAGACATTTTCTACATATGTTGGGGAAAACTGGCATTCAACCGAATGGGGAAAAACTGTAAACGCTACAAAAACCGAACCTTAGCAGTAGCTTTTTGACCATTCAGCACTACTGCTCTGAGGTGCAGTTAATGAAAATCAGTGTCTACATTACAGCCACCTTAACACTGATGCGCTCTGCTGTGGTTTGAATACACCCTCACTTTTGATTAAATCACGCCGAGAAAGAAGGGTCTCTGAAAAACAAAACACTCGAAGTGGCCGGTAAAGTTAATTATTTCAGCATTTGTAAAGCACTATGTTCAACACCCAGATGGTCTCTCAGCTGCAGAGCTAGATGTGAGGTACTGCTAGGTTCCGGTTTATGTTCCATAACTACGCAGACGACATTCAGGGTGTATTTGCAATACATAAAAGCTCTTAAAATACGTACATTTACATTCAAACTCATTTTAACATGATTCAAGCATGGATGAATGAAAATTGGCTTAGTCTGAATAAATAAAAAAAACTGATTTTCTAATGGCCTGCTCTGACAGGCTGAGAGCTAAAATGCAGAGCTTCCCCCTGACAATAGCGGGGCTTGACATGTGGTGCGAGCCTAATATTTGTAAAATCAAATCAGTTTGTGCAGTGACGTCATTAGAAAGTGCAAAGCTCGTCATTTACTGACCATTCCCACGCTGATAGCTCTATGATCTGCAGCATGGGGTTGGCACAACGGATTAATCACCTACCTCTCCAGAAAAAGCTATAACTCCGGTGTGTAGGGGTGTGTGTGTGTGCATGTAGGGTGTGTGCGTGTGTAGGGGTGTGTGTGTGTGTAGGTGTGTGTGTAGGTGTGTGTGTAGGTGTGTGTGTAGGTGTGTGTGTAGGTGTGTGTGTGTGTAGGTGTGTAGGTGTGTAGGTGTGTGTGTGTGTGTGTGTGTGTGTGTGTGTAGGCGTGTGTTTTAGGACCGTGGATGGGTGTGTGCATGTGTTGCATGTACCAGTTGAAGCACCTAGTGGGACCAAATTCCCAGCAGTCGGCTAAGCATATTATGTGGAAAGGAAGTGCTCTCTTAAGAAGAGCCTTTTCACTAAGAGTTTGACCTTGCAATTTAATAAATTCGACTAGTGGCAGTCTGTTATACGTCCAAGCCATTTTGTACAGTCTTCATTGCCTATGGTTACAGTTTGTAGGGAAATCTATGCAAAGAAAAGTATGCAAAGAATAAATGGGCCAGTTTAACAATAAATAGGAGAGCTGCAACCTGTGCACAGCATCTAAAGAAAAAATGCACGTGCGTGGAAATGTGCAATGTTTTCAGCCAATCCAAATGCCTAAATTAAAAGATAAAGCATAAATACAAATCTTTCCAGTCACATGATGCAATCTAGCAAACTCATTAAAATAGAGAATGTCCAATCTGAGATGAAAAGAACAGCTTGCACAGGGAAGGCAGAAAACTAATTTAGACCAGTCATTGGCTCTCATTCCGAGTTTTGAGGTAAGTTCCGTCCGTTAACGGCATGGCGCAAATAGCGTGTCCGAGCTGGCAACAGCCCGCTAAAAGTGGGCTATTGCGACTTCGCGGGCGCAAGCTTTGCGCCATGCCGGTAATGTACCTAGCGCCATGCTGCAAAAGGGCCCCAAAAAGCCCTTACCGGCATGAAGTGCACCGTAGATAACACTACCGCCATAGTCCAATGCGGCATTAGCGGTGACCGGAAATAGCGGTGACCGCTAATTACAGTCACTGCTATTTACGGTCACCGTTAAATAGCAGAACCGGAAATAGCGCCATCGCACGAGAAGGAGCACAGCGGCCATCTTTAAAAACACAATCCAAAGTTAATCTAACCATCCAGGAATGCCTAAAGCACCCAAGAAGGGATCTGCCCATCTCCAAAAGGAGCAATTCAGCCAAGACAAACTCCAGATGCTCATAGACACCCTACACGAGCATGCTGCGACTGTGTTCAGCAGCAACATGAGGAGGGAGGCCGTGTTGCGAAAAAAAGAAATTTTGGCACTAGTATGCCAGAAGGTCAGCGCAGTGGGCAACACCCCCAACACGGCCAAGGATTGCCGCAAAAGATGGGATGACCTGCAGCTGGGAGTTCGGAACATTCTTTCAGCAAACGGTGCCCAGGCCTTGGAGACTGGAGGAGGACCAAGTTCTCCAATTAAGCTCACACCGTGGGAGAAAACATGTGCAAGCATGTTTGGGCCAGAATCCATAGAAGGGGTCGGAGAGATGGAGTGTGGCACCACGTCATCAGCTGATGGAGGTGAGTGTCCAAAGCAAAAGTTGCTAATCCAAAAGTGATGGAAGTCAATGTCAATGTCTGTCCAAAGAGTGACGCCATAGTCGGCCACACATACACTCCCTGTGAAGTATGCCAAAGCAAGTGAGACAAAAGCCGGTGCCTGGTGCAAGGCCGTAACGTACATGACACATACCACACAAAGTAGCAAATTCCATGAGGCACACAGTGTCCATGATCTAAATAGTGTGCATGTCAGACAGCACAGTGCCTGGCCAACATGAGTGACACCGACATATGCCTGCATGTACCACCCATGTATGGAATGACGTGCTGTTCCCTACACAAATGCCTATTACCCAACAATTGTGTGGATGTGCAATCGTACAAAATGTATGTATGCAGGCTATCCAAACATCACTCATGCCGTCCCTCTCTTTCACCCCCACAGGCAGTGAGCATGACAGTGAGGAGCAGGACAGCAACCGCCCCTCCACATCCAGGTGCCAAGCCTGGGGGCGCCGTGTCCCAAGGAGGCCACCACTAGGACATATACCACCAGCAACAGCAAGGCCCGTGTAGGGCACACCACCCCCACCCCTCACCACTGCACTGCCTGCAGACACCTGTCCAACACCACGTTCTGAAGAGTCCAGTGTGGCTGGGGAGGTGGCAGCCACGGCCCCCCTCGCAGTTGAGGACAGCCCCAATGACATCTGGGGAACCATTGAGGACGACTCAGTGGAAGTAGTCCACACCCCAGCACATTTGTCAACCCCCCGAGGTATCCATGAGTGACACTGGTGATACCAACACACCGGAACAGTCTGGGCAAGAACAGACACAGGGACATATCAGTCCCGTATACAGTCCCGGGGAGGATGAGGCGGCTGGACATGGCAGCCCGATCCCCAGCAGGGCCACTGGTGCAGGAGCACAGCGGGCTGACCAGCTCTCTGCCCTAATATCGTAATTTGTGCAGGTCAATCTGCAGGCCAGGGAGGAGTGGCGGGCGGATTTGAGGGCACTGGACCAGTCCATCACAGAAAACACAAAGCGCCTCTACGAGGTGCTCAGCCGCATAGCCGATGCATTGAAGGCAGCTCTTCCCGGCCAACAGCCTCAGCATGAGGACACACCGTCCATAAGCAACACCACACAGACCAGCCCGCTCCGCTGGTGGCTCCGTGCGCTGTGCCGACAGGACATGCCTCCCCCTTCTCCGGGAGCGCAGAGTGACTGTACTGGCAGCCTCATGTGGGCTCTGTGGGCCCTATGGAACTTGTGTGTGGTAGTTGTGGGGGGACGGAGGGGGGAGGGTGTGTGGGGGAGTTTTAGGGGGAGGGGGTGAGGGTGTGTGGGGGAGTTGTGGGGGGAGGTGGGAGGGTGTGTGGGGGAGTTGTTGGGGAGGTAGAGGAGGGGTAAGGGTGTGTGGGGGAGTTTTGGGGGGAGTGTGAGGGGGTGAGGATGGTGGAGGATTTGTTATTCACATTCATAATATTACTTTCAATACACCGGTTGTGTTACAAGAAAAAAACAAGAGTGGACATTCATCATTGCTCATGTGTCATTTAATCCTGCACAGTGCATTGTGTACATGTATCCCCACACCCAGTGCCCTATGTCATAACATTATGCCACCCTCTGCTGACTTGTGTGTCAGAAATATTGTGCGATCACTGACTGCCGCACAGCACGTCCCTCCTGTGCATCGGCACCGTGATGATGTCCTGCCACTTCTTCCTCCTCCCCTTCATCATCATCAGGTGGTAGCAGTTCCATGTCAGGGGTCCTGGGCACGTTCTGGCAGATGCACATATTGTGCAGCATTACACATGCCATGGTGATCTTGGCCACCTTCTCATGGCTGTAGAGGGGTGCTCCACCTGACCGGCTGAGGCAGCGAAATCGGGACTTCAACAGGCCAAAGGTCTGCTCAATTACCACACGTGTACGGGTATGGGAATGATTGTAGTCCTCCTCGTGCCTATTCTGTGGGTTTCGGACAGGGGTCAGGAGCCACGGCTTCAAGGGATAGCCACCATCACCTGCATGAGAGGGGAATGAAGGTTAATGTTTGCACATTCATGTTGGACAACTGTACTAGTCTCACATGGCTGCAGGTAATTTGTGCCCACATGCACATGTCCCTGGATGCATTGACTCCATTTCAGGTCCTGCTATGTGTCCTGTGCAATGCACTAATGGTGTGGGTTGCATCTTCAAGATGATTCATGGTGTGCACTGACATCTTGTTGCACGTGCATCGTATATGCATACAGCTGTGTTGGTGTTAAATTAGTGATGTGTTGTGCTCTGTGAGATTTAATAGTAGGGAGCGTTGCCTGTAGTGTGTACAATATTGGGCATTCTGCACTGATCATTTCCATGGTGACATGCAGCACTCCTATGGGTGTGCCAAACCAGTGACACACTGTGGAATCCCTGGTTGGCTCAGTTCAATGCACTCCCAGGGATGATTGTCCTGTATGGTGATATGCTGGAGACAGCAACATAGTGCATATGCACTGCATGGTGCAGGATGGCCTCACAGTGTGTGAGGGCCGCTGATGAGTGGTGCATGTGTTGTGGGATGTGGGCTGGTTACCTGTTAGTCATGCAGTGATAGGTGTCAGCCTTACTTCATCACTATGGGATTTGGGTGTCATGTACCGTTTCTGATGCTTTGGGGCACAGTGTTTGGTGATGTGCACATTGTGCACTGACATCAACATTCCCACCCAGGTGGAGTATGCATCACCCCCTTCCCACCCAGGTGGAGTTTGCATCCCCTCCCCCTTCCCACCCAGGTGGAGTATCCATCCCCCCCTTCCCACCCAGGTGGAGTATGCATCCCCTCTTCCCACCCAGGTGGAGTATGCATCCACCCACCTCACAACCCCGATGCACTGCCATGGCCCAGTCAGGCAACTCACCAAGCAGCCAGGCACGTCGTCCAGCATGTCGCTCCATGAAGCGTGGTAGCCAAAGAGTTATGAGTTGATCCGGGATATCGGGCACAGCAATGTGTGATGATCTTGCTGGCATCGCATACCATCTGCACATTGATGGAGTGGTATTGCTTGCGGTTGCGATACACCACCTCCATGGCATGCGGGACCACCAACTCCACGTGGGTGCAGTCGAGGGCACCTACACATTTTGGCATGCCTGCCAGTGCATGGAAGGCAACCTTTGTATCTAATATCTCCTGGGGAGTCCGTGGTAGGGATATGTAGTCTCCTGTGTGCTTCAGGAGGGCATCCAGCACTTGGTTAAGAATCTGGGAAAATAAGGGTTGTGATATGCCATGCATGTGCCCCACTGTGTGCTGGTAGGTGCCTGTGGCAAGTAAGTGGAGCACAGACACTACCTTCAGTAGAGGGGGGATGGTGGTGCATATTTCTATGAGGCTCACTATGTCGTCGTGTATCAGGTCCACTATGGAAGTGATGGTGTCCCGGTCAAGCTGGTATAGGGTGTGGATCTGCTCAGGGGTTAGATTGAATGGACTGGCTCTGATGCGAGGGATTGTGGGCTGCCGGGGTGGTAACGGTGGCTGCACTGGTGGGGCATGCTGGGCCTGTCTCACCCTCCTTCTCCTCCTCCGTCTCCTCTGTAGAGGCAGCTGTTGTTGTTGTTGATGTTGAGGCATTGCAAGCAGGGCCTCCAGCTCCAGTAATGCTACTGCTATTGGTATCATCTTGGTGTGGGAGGGGGTGTGGTGTGTGGGTTTGCTCCTTTTGTACTGGCCCTGACTCCATTGCCTCCACCTGTGCTGATTGTGTGCACCTGTGGCAGTTGGTAGCACTGCTCAGGGATCTTTACGCCTGGTCGGCAATGCCAGTATTTACACCATGCCGGTATGCACTTTTTCCGCCTTCATGAGGCCGTTATTTGCATGTCCGCCTCACTTGTGATCCTCTCCGGTTTACGGCATGCCGCTAATGCTGGCATGGTGTGTTGCGTGCGCGTGCCCAGACCGCTATTTATGGCATCATACTTTACTATGTCGTTAATAGTGGTCTGGTTGGTCAGAATAGCCTGTAGCGGTAAGCGATGCCGGTAATCCTTTACCGGCATCGTTTTTCCCTTACCTCCAAACTCAGAAAGATGGCCATTGTACCTGTTTTCCTCTACAGGACTTGAAATCAGCTTTGAATAAATAAATATACAGAGATGTCAAAAAATAAGCTGTGGAAGGAGTGTAGTTGCAAAAAGAAAGCCATCTGTTGTGGAAATGTAATTGCAGAGAGGAAAAGAAAATGTAATTTCAAAAGCTGCAACTGTGAATTAAACCAACCTGATAAAGCTACGACTGAAACTGCCAAATGGTATTCCCCCCCACAAACCCCCACAAGCCCCCAGCAACATGAAGAAGGATCTGGGGATTGCTTTCAAAGAAAAAAAGTGTGACCACAGGCCTTAGAGTTCTATGTCATTTCATCGACACCCGTTTATTCGACTCCCCAACCCTTGATATGCCCTTTCCCACCCGCCCTAAAAATTTCAAGTATGTTTTTTCAGCAAAAACTCTTCGGGAAAAAATCTGTCGAAAAAATGGGTGTCGATGATAGGACATTGTACTGGCCTTAGAAGCTCACCATAAAAATAAACCTTATGACTTCTTGGATCCTGGTTCACTGAGACATGCGTAAGTAATAAAAATCAAGGCCACCCATTTACAACTTACATCTGAGCTTGGGTTTAAATCTTTACATATACATTGAATTTCAGTCAGTAATGATTCTCTATCATCTAATCTAATATCTCAATTACTCAGGCCTTTACTTCGGGACTGAATAACTGCTTTAAAGGGCCAGCCAGGTCCTAGAATTACCCTTGGAGGCAGGATTGAAGTCAACAAAACAACCCTGTCATCACTTGCCGAGGATCACGCATTCACAGGCGTCGTAAAAGCCCCAGCCCTGAACTAACAGAATGGAACACCAGATGTTTTGTTTCTGGGCAGATTAACTGGAGTTGGCATATCTTATTTGGAAATAAGAAAACAAAAAAAAATGAAATTTGTTTTTAATCTTCAGCTGGAAAAGCCCTATTAACTGGATTCAAAAGATTTTCTCTTTCATATTATGTTAATTATGTAAATAAGGCAAATCTCTAAATCTATAAACCGAAACATCGCCTGCTAGTGATCCATATATCCTAGCTGTCATGTTGCTGTGCTGTTATCATGAGATGGAATAGGAATTTTTGGGTAAAAGTATTAGTTGAAAAAAGACAAATCTATAACACAAACATCCCATGTCGTACCAAGATGAAAATTGCAGTATTTGATTCGTCTAAGTGAAAGCAATCTGATAAACCGATTAGTAACATGATCACATGTGTGTAATATGCTGTTATAGAAAGTTACAAATGTCTAAATCAAAAATCTCTAAGATGGCATCACATCAAATGGGAGGGAAACTGGGGTTGGAAGTTACGCCCATTACACTGCCCTTGTCATTCTTATGCCCAGTGCCGTTGGTTGGTTTAGTGTGATGTTACTTTGGAACAATGTCCAATCACATACATTGACCAATTAGATTAGAGAAATGATGCCCACCTTTAAGAGTTGTCTCTCTGCTCTATACAATTTAAACCTATAGTTTCTGGGAACAAACACCTGCTCACACATTGACTGATGGAGAGATAGGCAGACAGAAAGGAGAATGGAATAGATTTCCTTCCTTTTTGGACCTGGTTTATGAATTGCTAACAGAACAATGGAAGAGAAAGCAGATAGGTCCCAATGCAGAAAAAGGGAAACCAGGCTGTGAAGGGAAGCTGACCCAATCTTGCTGACTGATGCCTACCTGTTTCTAGGGAGGGGGAATTGAAGCAGTTCTTAAAAGCAGATGTACGGATAATATAACGAGGAAATCATAACGTGGAAAGAAATACTCTAAAGGGAAATAGATCAAACCCTGACCCCTATCATTTGTAAGTACTGTGAGGAAGGCATGGTACAACAGTAGACACAGACATAAAAAGAGGCACATTTTCAAAACCTTTAATTTGTAATGTGAAAGGGTTGGGAGGATTCCTAACTGGGCCTAACTCTATAATGGGAGTAGTCTCTACCATTAAACAAAAGAAATCAAGTCCAAGGCAGTCAAGTCAAATACATTGTCTGTGTTATAAACCTAACCTTGGCCTCACTCTTAAATAGCACATGTGAAAAGGGATTGTGGTTCAAAAGAAAATAGTGTTTCAAAAGGAAAATCAGAATGGCTTTTAAAAGCAGGTAACTACTCCCTTCTCCACTTTCAAGGCACTGGGTCTCAAGAGTTAAGAAAAGGATAGGTGGCTGGCACAGTTCTCTCAATGTGGCACACTTTGGCTTGCTGGTATGATTCAACAGTACATTCTTGGTCATCAAGCATTTCTCAGTTCAAAACAGTTACTTTAGGCTTCTTTGCCTTGAATCAAAGATATTGTTCAACACTTTCTCAAATAACCCTCAAAGGTTTCCCTTACCCAAGTCCGGGTTTTTGTTGACACTTTCACTTTGGTACAATTCACTACAGCTTCCCTCATTAGGGCTTGAGCCTGTCTTTGCTCTTCACAGTTCACTTTGTAATTCACTCAGGTTGCCCTTGTTTGGGCTCAAGGTTTGTCATTCACTTTCTTTGTAACACACTTTCACTTAAGCTTCCCTCAGTCGGGCTCAAGCCTTCTTTTTTATTCACTTTATGACTCTGGTTCTCAATATTCAATTTGTAGGTTTCCCTTCCCCACGTTTCGTCTCATTTTCTTATTAGTGTAGAAGACTTTCAAAACTACATAATTTTAAGATACTCCTATGCATGACCATTTCAGCGTCCCGTTCAATATGATTCACAGTTCACATGTGATTTCTGAACATACTAAAGCTTTCTGGTATTTGCAGTTCCTTTCACACATTTTCTTAGGCTTCCCTCGGCTGGGCTCATGCCTTCCATTTCCTTATTATCAACATGCTTTCAAAATATTTCACAGATTTCTTTCTTTAGCCTCGCGCTACAGTTCAAAGACATTTCACAGAGACTTTAGATAATGCAATTCCCCTCCGCAAGACCACTTTGTTACTTTGTAATAACTTTTTGCTTTTAACTATCGAATCATTCTTCACGCGATTATCATCATTTGCGTAACCTTCGGTTGATATAGTCTCACTCGCTTGCAACACAAACCAGACTTTTGTTTAATTCGGTAACTCACCAGTTGTGTTTATCTTGGTTCTTTCTTCTTCGCTTTGAATGCAGCTATCAAGGTCTTTACCAATGACTCCTCTGCTTCTTCCCAAACTCTGTCATTCACCTGGGAGGGGGATAGGCAACCTTGCAATACTTCAACGGAAGGCTCTCTCCATTTCCTTGGCCTCACTTTGTGAACCCTTATGGCCTTTTGGAAATACCGTTTGTTGACCTGGCTTTCTTTCGCTCCTCTCAGCATTCAAACAGCCCCTTGGCCTTCCGATCTCCACATTCTGCTTTGCAGCAGCTCAGGAAGAGCTGTTCCTTCTCGTACCCAGCCTCGCTCAAAGTGTGTCTGTATCCTCACACGGATAGCTAATGTATGGCAGGTATGTATGATTGAAACTGAGTGTCAGACCCTGCCTCATTAATGGGACAGGGCCATTGCAAACTGCTAGGGGTAATCTTAATAGTCTCATTCCTCATCTTCTTTTGCTCAGTAGCTTTGTCAGCATAGAGAGGGTAGTGATCATGGAAATTGTAGTGTCCCAGAAAATAGGTAGGGACAGGGGTTTGATAGTGGTTAGGAAATGGGGGATACCATGTCTCACCATCGAGTGTCTCTCTCCCACTTCCTGAGCACCCCCTATCCAGGTGATCCTCCCTCCCTTGTCCGCCCCCAGGGACAAGATCCAAAAGCATTGGCCCTCCCCTGGCCGCCAGAGTACGGGATCCCCAGGGACCAAGTTGTGAAACACCTTCTGGTTTTTTACCATACTGAGGGGTGGGGTTACATACATTGACTGTACAGCCTGGGAAATAAGTAAATATTTCTGAAGCGTGTGTGCTTCTAGAGTTATAGATTTGATGAAAATGATCCTATGGGTTGTATACTGGGTGATCCCTTTACTCCTTGACTGAGCAATGTACAAGCACAGAAGAAAAAAAGGACATCTCACTGTGTACATACCTCGAAAAAATAATTGAAGTAATTTCCTGGTTACATCACCAAGCATAGTTAGCTTAATGCTGCTGATCAATTTAAGAAAAGGGGAAAGGGTTATTAACCGACATACATTTTCCTGCTTTTTAAGTGACCCATTGAAAATGAGAAATGTACACTTTTACACATTAATGTAATAGAAAAACCACTGCAGGGAGTTTAGCAAACATGCGCTTTCCTTTTATAAGTGATTCACATGTGGGAAGCTCAGTAGCTTGTTATTGCAATTGAGTTTTCTAGAAAAGAAAACTATTTGAAAGTGACATGTCTATTAAGTGAGAGGGGAGGTATCTGTTTTCAATTAAGGGGAAGTAGAGATATTTAAACAGACAGGACATTTTGTTTGTTTTTTAACAAACGAAAGCCTTTTCCTGGACATGCTTTTTTCTATTCATGTTGTCTGCATGCTGGAATAGTGGCATCGGGAAGCCGATTAAAATAAAAAGGTGCAGGAGGGTCCAGGACCAGCAAGGGCCAGTGAGGGCATTAGGCACACATGCAGGGACCTGTGAAGCAGGGGGGGAGGAGGAAGGGTTTTTTGCACGAGCGTAAACAGAGGCTGCTGTTTCATGTTCCACAGAAAAGTGCTTCGCTGATACGACAATCTATACGACACCAAATCTGGTGAGGTATTTATTCAGCCCCAGATAAATAGCCATTTTTGGACAAGTGCACAGAACTCTGGGGCCAATTAGTATTCTTTAGAGCAAAATAGCACCCTCTATGATGCACTGGCAACTGACCCAGGTATGTCATTTAGGGGTCACCAGAGGTCGCAACTGGGACCTCTGTGGTCTCCTGTGCGACCTCTGTAAAAACAAAAAAAGAAAATCTTTTTTTCGTTTTTTGTAATGCAAGCTCCTGGGATCTTTACTTCTGGGGTGGCTGGCTTTCTTGTTCAGGCCCTTTAAAAAAAGACGAAAAATAAGAACAGGAGTGCCACAAGTCCAACACTTCCAGCACTGACCCTAAATAAGAAAGAATAGGAATATCAAATAATGTGTCTTTCTGGAATTCTACACAATAATTGCAAGACTCATTAAAGGTTTATTTCAGGCACACTTCAGGGGGTGAGCCACTGATTTAGTCTGTTCTTAAACGCCTCAACTCAGCCTTTCATCCTTCCGAGGTCGATAAATGAGTACCAACACAGGTTGGATGATATCGGGTGTATATTTTTTCTATATAAAGCACTTAAGCGTAAGTGCTATATACTAACACATCATTATCATTTGGTCATGGACGTCTGCTTGCATTCACAGTGATTTGATAATATGGGCCTATACACACTGATCTTAACGCTACATATGGCGATCCACTCTTGCATGAAATGTACATCACATTATAGTGATATCGTAACCATATTTTTCGTAGTGTACAATGCTATGTGATGCCACTTCCTGTTTTGTCAACGGCTGAAAGGTCTTGTTCCATCTCTTCCTGTGATATCACTTCAGGGTAGGGTCAAATGACATCACTTGCTGTGATGTCATCGGGGGTCAAGGGTCGTGTGATGTCACTTCCGCTACCCCTGGCACTGCCTAGAATTGCCTTATTGAAATGGCCATGAGCGAGGAGGGCAGGCTGAACTGCAGCATAAAGAACCACAAACCAAGATATTTCGTACACTCAAGCAGCTAAAGTTGCCCCGTGCCAAGACGGCATAAAGCTACCACCCCTGGCAGCAACGATCAACAGTATATTCAAGCTCGCCAAAACAGAAAATACACAAATCACGGGAATGACAGCTCTGCCGTCACTTCACAATATGCAGACAAACAAACCTTTTAATGAAGTGAAAGCGTGTGCTTCGTACTGTAATAACACACAGCAGGTCATGTTTCCGACACAATGAGAAGTGTATGGTACGGTACCTTGATAGCATGGGTTGTGAATGCAACATACAAGGGCCTCATTTATTGCATGCTGGCAAGGGCACATGCATTTCTGAAGGAACGGAAATTAACAAATTTACAGACCTTTCATTTTTGCATTATTTTACACTCGTAGCCCACTTATAGCCTTGCATGTATATATTTAATCTTATGTTTACTTAATGTCTAACGGCAGAAGTGGTTCCCAATCGCCGCAGGCACCGGTGTCAAATGTTATTTTTGAAATCACTCAAAGAACAGTTTTTGGAGACTGCACAGCGCTTGGAAAAAATACCTTTGCACGTTCGCAGAATCCCACTTCTGGGACTCATTGCAGAAACTTTGCACTGATGCCATATTATCAATATCGCTAAAGCTGACTGTTACAAAAACATATTCTGTTAAAATGCATGTTTCCTCCACGTTAATGTTTGTCCTACTGCAGAGGTCTGCAACCTCTGGCACTCTTGAGTGTTTGTACTTTGACTCCCATGATCCCTCGCCATTGACCATTGTTGCTAGTCGTGATGGTAGTTGTAGACCAAAACATCTGGAAAGCGTAAAAGTGTGGCGGAAACCCCCTGGTAATAAGCAAAGAGGACAGGCCAAGGGAAATTCCACGCCCAAAAACCAGAGTTCACAAATTTGACAAACACCTGTTTTATTTAACAAAACCCATATAAAAGCAGAACAGCACGCACATTAACTAAATCTCAGTGACTCTCGAGTTAACTCTGTCCTTCTCAGTAGCATAAAAATGGGTGTGAAATCACAATGGAAGAAAACTTGTACTCTTGTAGAAAACTTGGATTAGTCCTTTTAACTGCTTCCAGGAAGTACAAAAGCTCAGGGCCTTATTCAGTTTCAATTTAACACTCTAATAATGGATATCTTTTCCAGGGTTCTCTATGTCTTTCTTGTATGTCTCTCTACTGGTGTCAATGTCATAATTAGGGGATTGTTTCCCAAAGCTCAGACTTTCCAATGACATTTGTTGGGCCGCAGCAACGAGAACTCCAGATACCCTCTGTTTTAACAGGGGTATTTGGTGAATAACTGTGATGAGGGAGATGACTCCCATTCCACTCTGCTTGAGCAGTGGTATTGGGTGGACCACTGGAACGTGTGAGAGAACTCCTGATGCACTCTGCTTGAGTAGTTGTATTGGGCTGGCCACTGCAATGAGGTAGGTGACTCTACTTGGGCAGTGGTCATTTCTGGACCCACGCTCCACCTTTCTGAGGTCATACCACTACCCAGTTTGTCGGTTCCCTGCCAGCTCCAAGGATGCTCCTGCAATGTCTTGTGCTTCTTGTCCCCCTCCTGGAGAGACATGACTGCTTCAGCTGCAGCATTCCGGGTTTGAACTTCCCCGGTCTTGGTCACGTACTCCTGGCTTCCGCAGTGAGATCTCTTTAGTCCCTTCTAACTTTCTATTGTATAATTTTGACTTTGCCCAGGCGTAACATCAACACCATCTTGAAAAGTCTAAAGGGTGATCACGAGGGTACTGTTTATGTGACAGGATTTTAGAGAGGCTTTTTTCCCAGGTGGATGTCCTGATACCCAGGAGGGGAGTCCCTCCCTATGAGATACTCCTGCATATTACCACCCCAAGGTGGACTATCGGGTAGCATCCTTACCTCCCTAGCCTCATAGGAAAGGGCTCCCCCGGTGGAGAAGTGACCAGATCTGGTGAATCGTCACACCTTGACAACAAAACCGTAAATAAGGGTGCAGTCACATGCAACTACAAACGGAACAGGATTAATGACTATCGGAAAGGAATGATCAGATATTTCTGATAACAACAGTCAATGTATGTTATGTTATGTTATCTAATTTATAAAGTGCAGACTTACACCAACAAGGCATCTTGGTGCTGGAAAACATTGAAAAGAATAAAACAGCAAAACAGGACAATTAACCCTGAACATATACATTTTCAGGAATCACCAGAACAGGAAATGGTTTTCAATAGTCCGAAGAGAACAAAGAAGCTTGTTCCATAAAATAGCCATGGTTATGGAGAAAGCACAACACCAGATTCTGGATCAATTAAAGTGCAGAACCTCAACGAGAAGAACATCTTTAGAACAAAGAGCCTGAGACAGAACATACAGGCGAAATTTAACTTGAAGGTACGAAGCACCAGTGCCATAAAAGGCACGCTGAACAATACAGAATTATTTAAATTCAATGCAGCCTGGAACATGAAGCCAATGGAGAGAGCGCAAGACTGGAAAAATAGAAATCCAAAATAAAGACTGGGTAGCATCTCTGGCGACAGAATTCTGCAAAATGTGTAGACGCTGTATCAAAAACGTCGGCTGCACTGGAAAAAACAGAATTGTAACAGTCCAATGTACCAAAAACAGAACATGCAATGACAGAGGCCCGTAGATGGACAGGCAAAAAAGGAAGAACTTTCCAGAGAATCTTTATTTTAAAATAACCAGGGGTTCACATACAGCACTTGAGCTTCGGCCGACAATAAGGTTGTGATCTTACAGCCCAAATCTTTTACCTGTAGGCGATATTCAATCAACACTACCGCTAAGTCAATGCCTAGTCTGGGATGCTGAGGAAAAAACTTATTGATGTATTTTTATATCCAGTTCAGTACTCTGGATGAAAACCCTTGTATAACACCCCCCTCTTAGAATCCCCCTGACCCCACTGAGCCAAGAAGTAGGTTTGTTTTGCAAATTAAAAGGTTTATTTGGACAATTCAACAATATATATCTATCACACTTTTATAATATATTAATATCTGATAGTACACTGAGACATATGATGTGGATCCACAATGGGTAATGTTACAGTGGTACACTTGATTACTTAGGAGTAGTATAGAGGATGAGGTAGCTGAAAATGCTTTATGGTTTCGAGGAAATGCAATGAGGAATAAAATGCAGTACAGAAATACTTGATATGATTTTAGCAAAAGATAAGATAATCACTTTTTCTCTGGCAATTCACCCCCCTCCCCTATGCAATGTAAGAAATGGAAGGAGATGGAAAGAGGAGCACACAGTTCTCAGGAATGCAATCAAATACAATACGAAATTCAGTTCCCCCCCCAGCAAGCTTAGAGGAAACAGGTAGGAGTTTGAAACACAGGCCCAAAATGCTTTTTAAATGTGATGGCAATGGATGGGAAAATGTGCCAACTGATTTTAATTCCCTCTAGAAATTCAGGGTGAGTGGGAGATGCGTGTTGGTATTAGTTCAGGCTCACTTTAGCAATGCTCTATGAGTTATTACCAAGTTGCAAACGGATTTTAACAAAAGAAAGAATGGAGCTGCTATTTTGACAAGTGGAGAAATTGAGCCAAAATCACAAATCGCTGTAAATTTCGCAAGTGCGTAAATCGTGATTGCGGAAAAAGTATAAGGAGTAGGAAGTCGGTTCTAGGTTCGTTGGAAAGCCTAGAATCACAGCTTTAGAGATACGGACGATTTAATAAAGGTAGATTTTCGGATTTAAAGTAAAACTCAAAATGACAGGTGACAGCTTGCAGCTGCAGAATTGAGAGGTGACAGTTGTGCAGCTTTAAAAATGACAGATGACACGATTTCTAGGAGGCTGTTCTACTTAGGTTAAAATAGTTTGGATTAGATTATTTTAACTAAGATTGGTTCTGCACAGTTCTGCTAGGTACTCACAATATCATTTTGAAATAGGCCTCGTCACGGTCTGGTCAGGTTGGACGGGACTTCTGGCGGGTGGTTCTGAAGTCCCGCCTATCTGGGTCAGCTCTGCTCTCTGGGTCTGTCAAGCACTGCTTTCTGGATACTGCTACAGGTTCTTGCAAAAATTCTTGGCAACAATTCAAACAGCTCGCCCGGCTGTTGAATAGTTTGCTTGGTTCTGAGGCCTGCTGAAGAGGATTCAGCTGGTGGATTCAGGCCTCTCTGCTACAAATTCTGGAGTTAATTTCTGCTACAGGGTCTGGAGATTGATGGATTTGAAGTCTGGATCTCTGGATGTGAAGTCGTCGGTCAGCATGCTCCGCAGCAAATGGAATTGAATGTCTCTACCTGTCCCAGCAGTCTCTAGCTAAGCCTGCCCCTCTCTACTTGTCATTGGCCCAATTCTCCCCTCTCCCATGATTGGGGGAAGGAAATGGATTGTCATCATGATGAGGTCTGTTTATGGGTCAGAGGATCCCTCCCCTGGTCAATTTGCAAACAAATCTATTTCTGACCCAAATACATATTTATCTATGTACCATTTTTCTCATATTATAGGTCCAGTTAACATATTTTCTGTAGCACCAAACCATCCGATCCCTGTCTTTGTACGATGTCGTGTCCACTGATGACAGAATTCTCCCCTTTTCATCCAGATAACGACCTCTAAACCTTTCCAGATTTTACACAAATGTGCACCAGAGATATGGGTTTCAGATGATAAAGTGTCAGATTTTTAACATGCAGACATTTGGAGTAACAACCTTTTTTCCGCTACTATCCCCAGGAACATACCACAGGGTCCTAACACCTCTTAAAATGTGCATTCGAAAAATCACAAGAATAATGGTATTATTTATATAATTTTGACCAGTCCGCACTATGAGTTATCTATCTTTTTAAAATTATGCCCTGGTCAAAAAGGGGTGTGGCTTCCCACATCACAGGGTGGAATAACTGGTTTATCCACTTCCCCCAAGCTCAGCTGCTAGCAGAGGCACTTCCCCTCCCAGTTTTCCCAAGAGGAAGCCACTTTACAGCCCCCCCCCCCAATATAACATTTGCCTGAGTCCAGGACAAGGCTTTGTTCAACCTCCTGCAGTCTGCAGGTCCCCTCCCTTAATTCAATCAGGGAGGTGTGAGCTCCTTTTGGCAGGGGCAGCAGGATGCAGCCAGGCCTGGGAAGAGTGGCTGAGCAGGTTTCTCCTGTCGGGGGTAGTTGTCTGGCAGAATTCAGCTAAATGTCACTTTAGTTCCCAGTTTAAATCAAACTTACACTTTTTACATATACATTAAATAATTACTTCCTTCAAGTCATTTCAGAATATAGTTTTACATTGTATCCACCTCTTAGCAAGTCTTTCCTTGGCCTGGTTTTGGTTCATTTGTTCAGTTTTACACAAAAGTCTGGTGGTTTTAAAATGCCGGCTTTCTGATAGTGGTGAGTACCGGTATTGCAACCATTTTTGGGATTAAGAAAATGAATTCCCCACAGTTCTGAGTTGCTTTTTGGCAATCAGTATTGCCATTCCCGATGGTTTCAGGCTACTGTGTGTGTAGCCCAATGGTGGTTTTAGGCAGTGCCCTCCTGTGCTCACAACATAGGCAAAAATGGGCGACAGCCTATTCTTCATGTTTTCCCTGTGCACTCTCTGGGGAGTGCTGGCCATCATGATGTTTTCCATGCCAGTACTGCACAGTTTTATGGTAGGGCTTGGATGCATGGGTAAAAACATCCCACATACCCCTGGAACACACATAGGATAAGGGCAAAGAGATGGAAGCCAGAAAGCAGGTGTGCAGAAAGAAGTGACTGTAATAGGGCCGGCAACTAAAACTTTTGTTTTGTCCCCATTCCGGTTCATCCAATTGTTACTCATCCAGCTCCCCACAGATTCCAAGCAGTGCCTTTAACAAGAGACAATGTCAGGCTGTGTAAGATCTAAAAATACTTCGATCTGCGTATCATCCTGATATGAGTAACACCGGTAGCCGTGGGATTGAATGCGCTTGGCCAGAGGTTGAATGTATGCATTAAACAGAATAGGCGAAAGAGCTGATCCTTGAGGAATCCCACAGGCATTGGGCGCCAGGGCAGATTGATAAAGAAAAATAGAAAGAGATTGTACCCCATCAGCCAAAAAGGAACCAAACCAGGACTGCAAAGAACTGGAGATCCCCACCTCAGCCAGTTGATCTAACAGGAGGAAGTGATTGATGAGGTCAAAAGCAGCTGACACATCAAATCAGATCAGTGCTCCAACACTCCCAAGGTCAGAAAACCCATGCAAGATCATAAATTACAGCGACTAATAAAGATGTCTCCTCAATGAAGGACTCATTATAAAAGGAGTGAAGAATGGCATGGATTGAAAAGAGAAACAGCCACAACTATTAATACATAAACTATAACATGGTGACTATTGCTAACAATATATAGTGGGTGTATATACAGCATAATCTTTTGCAAGGTTTACATTTCACTGAATTTCATAGGTTTTTATTAGTGTAACTTTGCCATAACGTCCTTTTTAACAACATTTTTTTCACTGAATTTCATAGCTTTTTACCAGTGCACCAGTAATTTGCTACAAGTTCCTTATATTATACTCACCCCCAATGTAGCAGCTCTGAAGTCAGGGAAAGCATTTGGGGGATGCCAGGGGTCACAACTGCGACCCCTGAGGTCTCCCTTGCTACCTCTGAGGTCTCACTTGCTACCCCTGAAAAAAGAAAACATTTCTGTTCTTTTTTGTTTTTAAATGGAAGCTCTTGGGCTGTGGCCAGCACTATGTGGCTCTTTGTTTCTGGAGTGTCTGGCTTTCTTGATCAGGCTTCTTAAGAAAAACGGGGTTCCACAACTGTAACACTTTTAACAGTGACCCTAAACAAGAAAGAATAGGAATATCAAATAGTCTTTCTGGAATTCTATACAATAATTGCTAGACTCATTAAAGGTTTATTTTAGGCACACTTCAGGGGGTGAGTCACTAATTTAGTCTGATTTTGTCTGTTCTTAAACACCTCAAATTCACAATGCAGAAAAAAATATATGTATTTTGCTTTTCGCAAGTTGCAGTTATAGCAAGTTTTTTCTGCCATTGTCTCTGTTACACTCATCACAAGACATTTCATCTCGGTGTCCTCTGTGACTTGACAAAATCCTTGTGCCTAAAAGCTTGTGTACAGTGTAGAAATGTTTGACCATAGCACATCAAGTGGCCCTTGATTTCATTGTGCCACAATTAATGCTTTGTTGCAATGTGTCTGTCTTTCCTATCTCCCTGGCATGCTGTTCAGGATGTTTGTTTGCATGTATGAGGTAATGAGTGCCCAGAGTACGGGATGCCGTATGAGTGCGCTGCTTTTCCTGTGCTACTCTAAATTCTTTAATACACAGTTATGAACCCTCCCAATGGTATGTATTTTACCAACCTCTGAAACCTGAAAAATAGATCTACGCAGGCTTGACGTGTAGCCAACTTTTCAGCAGACCTGCCGATGAACTGGTATGCTGTTAAATCTCAGTTACCAGTTTATTGGTATCGACTACAGAGTGTAATTTACTTCTGCTACCCCTGGCATTTTGGTGAAATGACGTCCCTGTCTGAAGGCCGTGGGCAGTGCAAAGGTCAGCAAGTAGCATTCACAAAGCCCAAAAGCACAGGGGACAACAAAATGTTGTACCCTTCAACCAACAAACACATATACATAAAACAACATTACTTAAGCAATATGCCCTGAGCCGCGGGGGCATTAACTGACTCAGTAACAACCCTGCTGCGAAGGGATTATTGCTATTAGTACCCCGGCCCGCAAGACTGGGGTACTAATAGCATTTTTAACGCTGTAGTGTTTCGGAACAGAAAAAATAAATGGTTGCCGGGAAAGGGAAAACCGAGTCCGTTTTCCCTTTCCATGACGCCCATCGGGAGCGCACATGTTGGGGACAGAAGTGTTCCCAGCGCGTACACTCTCGAAAAAGGAGAAAAAGAAGGTAAGTGGGGTTGGGAGGGCAGGTAGGGATAGTTTGCAGGGGAGGGTGTTGGAAGAAAGAAAATACATACCTGAATCACCGGCAGGGGACGATGGCAGCCTCCAGCAGTGTGGAGGCTTGGAGCGGAGATTGCCCCATTTCGAGCATCCTCATTGGCTGAGGGGCTGCCACGCCCCCCACCGGGAAAAAAGGCTAGGAATCCTGACCAAGGGATTCCCGGTCGGGTAAAGCCCTGGCGAGGGCCAATCAGAATGTTTGTTTGTTGAAAGTGTTAGAGTTAGAACGGGGGGGGAGTGGTTTGGAATGTCCTCCAAGTGAGGATGGGGAAAAGGTGAAAAAAGAAGGAGGATAATGCATCTCACCCGTCAGTGTCCCACTCCCACTCCCAAAGGACCTCCCATCCAGGAGATCCTTCTCATTGGTCCACCCCCAGGAACTGCATCCAATAGTGATGGCTGTGTCCTGGCCACCTAGATGACAGATCCCCGGGGACTAGCTAGGGATACAACCTCAGGTTTCTCACAGTATCAATTATTGAAATAATTGGAGAGAGTGCTGCCGTTTTCACATACAGAGGAAGGTCTCCTCTGCATGCTTTCTTGGTTACATACATATATACATATATATTCACTGTTATTGCCTTTCACGTAGTGCACACTGACTACTCACAGCTGGTGCTTTGTTCTAAGGTAAATGCTACCATTTATAACATCCAAAAACTGTTTTGCTTTATGTCACTGAAAACATGGTCAAAAAACAGCTTGTAAATCAAAACAAAAGTCACAAAGCCTTCCATCCCACTAAATCAGTGCAAATGATTTTATTAAGCTAAAAACAAAGTCATCAACATATTGACCAGCATGAAGTTGTAGAATAACCCCATTCTGTTATAACTCACAGACTTAGAGTCTAGGATATATTGACAAGCTTTGAGACCATTACGGTGTTGGATGGACGTATAGAGCGATGTAACATCTAGGGAAACCATTAAGTACCCTGATTCCCATTCAATACTTTGTATCTTGTTCAACAAATCTCTTTTGTCCCTGACATAAGAGTTTAAATCCTTTACAAAGGTCTGAACAAAATGATAACTATGTGAGCCAGATGATTTGCTGGCAGAGGTATATAGACAATCTGTTATTGGTTTGGAAGGGCAGTGCTGAGTCTTTAACTGAATATGTTGCAATCCTCATGAATCTTAGATTTACGTTTGAAAGCAGTGAAGAGAAATTAGTATTTCGTGATTTAGAACTATTTGTTGAAGACTCCAAAATTATTAGCAGACTACACAGGAAACAGGTAGCATCTAACTCTATCATTCATGGCACAAGTCATCATCCCAAAAGATTAAAAACCAGTATCCCTTATGGTGAAATGATAAGAGCAAAAATAAACTGTTCACGAAATTAAGATTTTCAAAGTGAAGCATGCAAAATGGGGGCAAGATATTTGGAAAGAGGCTATACCAAATCAAATATCACACAGCTTATAGCCAGACAGTTCTTAGAGATAGAAAAGATCTGTTAAAAAACAAAAGCAGAATTGAGTAAACATTGATCAATACTGCAGGCAGACAATGACATAGCATCGTATATAGGTGACAGACCACAGATCACTTTTGAGAAAGCAAAGTCATTCAACAATTTGATTTAACCTAATATGCCTAGAACTAACAACAACGTGAATAACTGGCTAAAGGACAGCACTACACACAGTGGTTTTGATAGGTGTAGTAACTGTAAGATGTGTACTTATTCTATGAAGAAGGACAAAGTACAAATTATGGGCAACAAAACGTGGCAGATCAAACAGAAGATCAATTGTCTAACTAGATTTGTGGTCTATGGTATTTTGTGCCCATGTGATTTAATGTACATTGGACCTACTATTTGTCAACTGAAGATTCAAACTCTGCAACATTATAGAGCAATATTGAATAGGGACAGCAATTATCCTTTAGCTGTGCACTATGCAGAAAAAGATGGTAGCGATGTATCATCAATGAGATTTTTTGCTCTAGCGCATATACCAATCCATAAGAGGAAAGGTAACAGAGAACGTAAGTTGCGTGAGCTTGAATCAACATTGATTATAATGTTTAACATCAAAAAGAAAGGGGGACACAATACTGGAGAGGAATTAGCTGTACATCTGGTAGATGACTAGATGTTCCATGATTGTCAATACAATCTATAATCCCTCAAATGATCAGACAAAGCTATCTACACAATAGTCCTTAATAATATTGGTTTAGACATCGATGGCTTAGTGTGATAATTGGAAGATATGTACTGTATTACGCGCATGACACTTCAGACAAAATGGTCATTTAGCCCACTTGGCCACGAGTTTGACATTTAAGATCATGAGTGAGTCACAGCATTATATTTCCTTCAATGGACAGAGTCACTTTAGATGATAATGCAGATTATCAGTTTATAGCCGGATGGGCAAGATACAATATTTAAATGTGATATTTGTCAGAATGATTGTTAAGATGTCACTTTCAGCAAAATGATTATATAGCCCACTTGGGCGTCAGTTTCACATTCAAGATCATGATTGATTTGAATTATTATATTTCCCTGAATGCACATAGTCACTTTAGGTGTTGATGTAGTGTATTCGTTTACAGCCGGATGGGCAAGATGCAATATTTGAATGTCAATAATGAGTACTGTAAGAATTGCATCTTACTATTCAGTTTTGCAGCATTGGTCACTTTAACCATTGTTGTCCATTTGTGTGAGTTTCAGTTTAAACGCTAGCTTGTTGTAGCGTTTAAACTAAGAGGGAGCATTAGTGAACTGATTTTGGTTGCAGTCTGCAATAGCGTATGTTCTTGCATACAATACGCACTGTAAGGAATGCACATTAAATTCGAGTTATGTAGTTCCTGTCACTTTAAACCACCAGCCCTCTTGGGCAGAATTGTATTAAGAACGCAAAGAGTGTGCAGCGTTTGGATTGTGCATTAACAACTTTACATTGATCAAGGTTGGCTTCTGTGATCACATGTGCCACCAAATTTTAGTTTAGCCTTCATGGTTCAATTGGGTCAAGCACTCAGTTCACGCAGTATGGTACTGAGTGATTTTATCAAAATATATGACGCACATGCCAAGCGAACGAAATGTAACAGTACTATTCAGTAAAATCAAAAATACTCATATGGGAGCTGGAAATGGGGATGGTCTGTTAGAACAGACAAAGATATTAGCCTTTTTGAAGTTTTTTTCTATTTAGACTAATATAATTGCATAGGTCTAAGATGGCCGCTAGCATTTCAGCAAGGTGAATGATAAGCTTACAAACAAGTCACATAACTTTGAATAGAACAAGTTCCCAGCAAGAGTATAAATAGAAATGGGTTTGCGCCCAAAAGATGTATTTACTTCGCCTGAGGAAGTCCCTGCATAGCGGTGGAATGTGTGGCGCAGAATGAGTGTTTGACTTTTAAATGCCAATTTTTTTAAGTCCATGCTGGTCAATTTGTTGAGGACTTTGTTTTTAACTTAATAAAGCTATTTGTGCTGATTGAGTGGGATTGAGTGCTTTTTGACTTTTGTTTTGCTTTACAAGCTGTTTTTTTCATGTTTGCAATGATATAAAGCAAGAGTTTTTTGGTTAAGTTGCCCAACCAAAAACCTGTGCTCTTCACTAAAAAACCTACTCAAACGTGCCATTATGGCTCAAAGTAAAACCGAAAAACCCCTGAAATTCGCCAGTTATGGTAGGCTAAGCAACCATAACTGGCCGCACCATTGTGCACTGCTACCACTAACACGCAGGACATCAAAGATGACATCACAAATGTCATTGATAACATCACTGATATACAAACATATAATGTAGACCATACAGTACCTCCTCGCTATCGATATTATGAAGGCACGGACTGAGCACCTGTCTGCGGATGGACGCAGACGAGGTCAGCACTACCGAAACAGTCAGGGTCCATCTGAAATTGTACTATTGTTTTACACAAAAAATGCTCAACTTAGAGAAAGGACACATAAAGACATTATAATTACTAGTAAATAAATAGGGAAACCTAAATGTCTGAAACAAAAACCATGCATTTAATGACCATGTAGAATGAAATGGATTGTACCATAAAAAAAGAAAGTATGACTCCAACGTAAGTACCTCACAGAAACTCTGCAGCCAGGACCGACAGTAGACGCACACACTTCAACAAAGACAAATTACAGCAAAAAAGTAAGTTAACTTCATTTTTCTTATATAAGTGTGTACCTTTTTGGTATAAGGGGCTGAAAAAAGAATTTCTTTCTGTCCTTTTCATACAGAAATGGACAGCACTTTGGAGTGGCTGGAAGAGAATTTTCCGTATGGGGAAATGTCCGAAGATAGCAACAGTAATGGTACGCAGTGCTCTGCATAAGCAAAATAATGCTCACTGTTTTATGGCCATTTAACACATATATATATATTTGTAGCAGACCAGGAAAAAAAAAAGAAATGCCAAAAAAAGACACAGAGGAAGACAGGCTAAAAAGAATAGAACTTAAAATGGATGCACTGAAGGTCAATTTTAATAGTTTAAGGGAATTTCTGGAAGAATTTGTTAGAGGAAAAATACGGTATCACTGTCCCACCTGTACCTGCCCCCCTTCTCCATTCCCTAGTGAACCGTCCCTAAACCTTGAACAAGAAGAGAAACGTTTTGATGAAACATCCATCCCTTCTGCCCCCCACAAATCATCTCCTCACAATCAGCCCGTGTTGAACCTTAATCCCCCTATATTCGTGTCAGTGTCTACATCCCCCTGTGTTTCTGTTGATTAAAGTGTGTAGTTTTTTAGAAAGTGTTTGTATATTTGTTGTAGATTAAGGGGTTGAGAACAATTTTTTTTTTAAAAAGACTTAAAATGTTCCCGAACAGCGCGCCTGTTCGAGCTAGCCGTAAGCAATTCAATGTGGATGTTCTAACGGCAATACACCTACCCGTACCAATGCCAACCAAGATGGAACTGATCTTAGAATGCACCATCTGTGCAAGTTCTGCGTAAATGAAGAGAATGGGGCGTGCTAAGGACATTATTGCTCACCATACGGCTCACAAACAAGATAAAACATGTTCCTAGAACATACTAGGTGGGCAGGATGTATATAAATTAAATAAATTGGAAGTGTCCTGAGGACACTATATCTGTCCGTATCGTCCGCAACAAGATGGAACCGTCCGTAGAACAGGCGTGGTGGCTGGAATGTTCATTGTCAAACAAAATGGAGGTGTCCTAAGGACACTGGACCTGTCACTGCAATCATCAGATGAGGTATGCACATGCGCAGTACACCCATAAGTACTGGGACCATCCCGCCTATCTCTAACTGTGCATCTCACTTTTAATTAGTTGCAGGACCCGAACACTGTCCGCAGAACACTGGTGCACATGCACACGTTTATTAGTCTGCATTTGCTGTTGTGTATGCATGCTTTTCCCTCGCGGATGTGTTCAGGACGTCATCATGTGACCGCACCCACGCTGAGTGTGAGGACTAATTTGCGCACTTTGTCTGCCTCCGCAACATTGCAAGATAACTTACACATACCTGTGAAATTATTTTGCAGTATAAAATCACCATTTCACATTTCCCAGACAATAGCTCCACCTGTGAATGTGTCATTTGCAATGTTTGCAGTGCTTTTCAGCGAGTAATATGGTCACGAGCCACATCCTTGGACCCGTATAAATGGGCACACCCCCGAGCTCATCTTCATTGTGCTTCTGGCTATAGCAGTTAGAGGTGTGCTGCCTTTACTACTGTAGCGATCGTTAGGTAAATAATCCTTATGGCATCCATGGCTGCTGTTGCTGCATTAACCTCAGCACCACCCCCAAACCCTCCACCGCCACCACCTCCCCAAGGGCTTGCAGAGGAATATACAGGTGAGGATGTCGAGATCGAGGAAGAAGAGGAAGAAGAGAATGAGGTGGAGGAACTCCGCACTACCAACACTCGGAGAGAGTCGTGGGTGTGGCGGTTGTTTTCCATTTTAGGGAACGTACCGAAAGCCCGTGTGAACTTTGTCAAGTGTAATCGCTGCCAGTTGGCGCTCAGTCGCGAGAGACCTGGGCCGTACAGCTTTGGTACGAAAACCATGAAGCGCCACAAACTTCGTTCCACAGTGCGGACATTCAGAAGGTGGTGCCATGCGAAGAACTTAGTAGATTGAGTGCCTCCACAGCATCCCCCGTGTCCGATCCTCTCACCACAAGACACACTCCTGTGGGGGAACGCATCCCCCCAGCTGCCTCACAAGCCATTCGCAATGCTGTTGACCCTTACCTTTCAAGGGTCACAATATTGTGTGTGTATTGTGACGCAGTACTCTGCAGGGGGGAGAGTTTTCGAAGTGCTTTTGAGGCTACGGTCACGGAGCACCAGAAAAACTGCTCCCTACCTAAGTAAAGGCCACCCTATATCTTTCTCCATCTGCCCCTTCTTATCCCTGTGGTTGGTGTCCCTTCCTTACCTTCCTTTGCATTCCTCTCCTAGTGTCTCGTGTCGTCAAAAGTAGTAAAGTGGAAAAATACAAAAATTAATAAAAAGGCTCTTTTCAGAGCCGCCTTTCTCAGTTAAACAATAGAACTATCAATTGACCGTTGTAGGCCCCCGTGCATTTTTTAAAAAGTCCACGGAAAGTCGTAGGACACACAGGGTAAGCATAACAAAACCAATGGACTTTTTGCTGTCAGTAAATGGTGGCTCTAAAAAGAGTCTTTCGGTGGTGGTGTGTATCCCTCAAGAAATTTAGGTTAGAAAAAACGGATTGTGATTAGGTGACTAATATGTCAAAAGAAATTGCAAAGCATTTTGTACATTGCGAAGACAGATCTGATTGCCAGCATATGTGAGATGGACTCCATCTGTACGAAAAAGTAAAGAACTACGAAACAAAATGTTTTCATTGTGGAATGAGGACATGCCTACATCTCTTAGAAAGGCACCAACAGCCTTATTCACATTGCGCCTCGCTTTCTCCATTTGTGGACCAAATGCAGAGGAACGCAACCATATCTGTCCTTGTGCTATATGGAACAAGTTACTTACCTGTAACTGTTGTTCTCCAGCATAGATCTGGCATGGATTCACATGCTCATGAATATTCCCCGTTGTCAGGCTGGGAATCCTCGGTAAAGAAAAAATCAGTTTCAGTTTCGTTTCTGATCTGTCTTTCTTAGTAGTAACCAATCACTGATCTCTGGGTCATACTGCCCCCAGCCAATGACTGCCCTCTCCCTACGCCCCGCCTCTGGCAGCCATCCTTAGATTTGGTAGCACGCCAAGTGGCAGTATGACCAAGTGAAAAGCCGCAGAGGGGTAGGTGGGAGGGTTTGCATGTGAATCCATGGCAGACCCATGCTGGAGAACAACAGTTACAGGTAAGTAACATGTTCCTTCTCCAGCATGGGGTCTGGCATGGATTCACATGCTCATGAATAAAAGAATACATAGCAGTGTACACATGCACAACCACGGGAGGTGGCAACAGGCTCAACATTAAGCAATACAACCATTCAACATTAAGCATCTCTTACCTCCTCACCAGGCTCACCCTAAGCGAACAGGTTGCGCAGCACTGCTTGGCCGACCCTGGACTCCTCCGGGAGTCCCGATCGACGCAGTAGAATCTTGTGAAGGTGTGCGTCGACCTCCACGTAGCAGCCCTGCAGATGTCCAGCAGGGGCACACCAGACAGGAACGCCGTGGTAGAAGCGATCGCTCTGGTCGAATGGGCTCTCGGACGGCTGGGCAGCGGTCGGTTTGCTACATCCAGCGAGTGCAAAGTCCTCTCGGCCGGCGTCAAAGGCGACGGAAAGAAAACTAGTAACACCAAGGGCTCGTTGAGGTGGAAGTCCGACGGCACCTTGGGCATGAAGGAGGGGTGCGTCCTCAGCACCACCCTCGTGTCATGGAAAGTCAAGAATGGAGGCTTGCAAGATAGGGCCTGAATCTCTCCCACTCGTCGTGCAGAGGTGATGGCCACGAGGACCGTGTCTTCCATGACAGGAACTTCAAAGGCGCCGAATGCATAGGCTCGAATGGGGCCCCCATGAGCCTGGTCAGCACCACATTAAGCTCCCACGCCGGGGCAGGAGCCTTCACCGGCGCGAATGATCGGAATAATCCCTTCATAAATTCCTTCACCAGGCGATGGGACCACAAGGACGCCCGTCCCGTTGTCCTGGTATATCGGGAGATGGCAGCCAGATGAATTTTTATGGAGGCGTGAGCCAGTCCAGCCTTGGCCAGCGACAGCAGGTATGGCAGCACTTGAGGGGCTGTAATTCGCAGAGGGTCGATCTTCTGTGCACGGCACCAGACAGAGAACCTCTTCCATTTATGACCGTAACACTTGAGAGTTGAGGATGCCCTGGCCTTTGCAAGAACCTCTCTGCAATCAGCCGGGATATCGTACCCTCCAAACTCTAGTGCTGCAGGAGCCAGGCCTGCAAGTTCAGCAACTGTGGGTCGTGATGGAGAATGGCGCCTCCTTCCCTGGAGAGAAGATCCACGTCCGCCGGCAGCCTGACTGGCGGGGACGTTGACAAGTCCAGAAGGTCCGGGAACAAGACCTGCCTAGGCCACGCCAGTGCGACGAGGATCATCCTGCACCTGGACTTCTTGAGCTGGTTGATGAGGCGGAGCAGCAACGGCAATGGAGGGAACGCGTATAGAAACAGGCTGTCCCAAGGGAACGAGAAAGCATCGCCCATGCTCCTCGGCTGTGGAAACCTGCTGGCGAACCTCTGGCACTTGGAGTTCGTCGCCGTCGCGAACAGATCGATCTGGGGTTTGCCCCATCGATGGAAGAGTCGATCCACTTGATCCTGGCGCAGTTCCCACTCGTGGCACGAGCGCAGCTCCCTGCTGAGTGAGTCGGTGATGGTGTTTTTTATTCCTGCCAGGTGGAAAGGGACCAGAAACATCCCCTGGGCGATGGCCCAGTGCCACAGATCCTGGGCCTCCTTTGATAGGGCTGGGGATCTGGTGCTCCCCTGCTTCCGCATGTAGAACATCGTGGTGGTGTTGTCGGTGAAGATCCTCACCACTTTGTCCTTGAGGGATGGGAGGAATGACTTGAGTGCCCAGAACACTGCTCGGAGCTCCAAGATGTTCATGTGAAGAGACCTCTCCTCCGGGAGCCAAAGGCCTCTTGCGTGGACATCTCCGGTGTAGGCCCCCCAACCCTCCAGAGAGGCGTCCGTAGTCACTGTCTCCTGAAACGCCGGGGTTTGAAAGTCCGTGCCCGTGAGGCGAGCCCGAGTGCCCCACCATAGGATCGCCCGACGGAACTCCTCATCGAGGGGGATCCTCTCCTCAAAGCAGCCCCTCGCCTGAAACCAGCGGGCGTCGAGGAACTCCTGTAGCGCAGGCATCCGAAGTCTGCAAAGGGGCACAAGGTAGATGCATGAGGACATCATCCCGAGAAGGGACTTGATGGACGTCACCCTGGCCACGTCCGTGGCTAACAGGCGCTGCACCTTGCCCAGGATGGTCTTGGTCCTCTCCTCTGAAGGGGAGGCCAATTGCTCCACTGCATCGAGCTTCGCCCCTAAAAACAGTGCTACTTGCGATGGAACCAGGTGGGATTTGGGGTAGTTGATGGCGAACCCCAGCTCCGTGAGCAACCGGACAGTCCTCGCCGTATGATCGACGGCGAGTTCCCTTGACCTTGCCCGGATTAGCCAGTCATCCAGGTAGGGGTAGACGTGGATCCACTGCAGGCGCAGCTGCACCGCCACTGGTGCTAGGCACTTGGTGAAAACCCTGGGTGCCGACTTAAATCTGAACGGTAGGGATCTGAATTGGTAGTGGTGTCCCTGAACCATGAACCTGAGGAACTTCCTGTGACTTTTTAGAATGGGGATGTGGAAGTAAGCATCCTCCAGGTCCAACGACGATAGGAAGTCGCCTTCCTCCAGCTGTCCCAGCACATGCTGGAGGGTGACCATCCTGAATTTCTGCGCCTTGATGTATTTGTTTAACCGACGCAGGTCCAGGATGGGGCGCCAACCGCCTGTCTTCTTTCTGATGAGGAGTACCTTGAGTACACTCCGGAGCCCTAGAGCCTCCTGGGGACGAGCTCGATGGCATCTTTCTTGAGCATCGCCCTTACTTCCGATCGGTGGAGATGGACTCCCACACTCTGACTAACTTCGTCAGCTGGCCTCCCACCGGGTTGCTTTGGTGGTGGCCCGACAACCCGGCCAGGTCAGTCTTGCTTGGAAGCGGCCTTGCCGCCTTGGCCTCCTTGGCGACGACGGCAGGAACCCCCTTGCTTGCCGCAACCTCTATAGGCCTCCAGGGAAGAGGAGCGGGCCGCCTGGCGGTAAGTGGAGGAGCCACCGCTGGATCCTTTGGAGGCACCCTGTCTGCCTCCGGGGCTCCGAAAGGGCCGTCGCTGCTGAAGCACCCCAAGGGCCCGGGCCGTCTCCGAGTCGGTTTTGATGGCTTGTAGAGACTCATCCACAGCCTTACCAAAGAGGTTGTTGCCGTCGAACGGCATGTCCAACACTCTGGTCTGGACGTCCTGGTGAAAGTCTGTCGCCTTGAGCCATCCTCGTTGTCGGAGGCAAACTCCGTTGCCCAGTTGGCGAAATCCGGTATTGGCAATGTCCGTCGCCACCGTTATGGCGTGATCCAACGCCGCCTCGCCCTCCTGCAGAATTTCTAGGGCCTCCGCCCTTTTGTCATCAGGCACGAAATCTAGCAGGGGAGCTATCTTGAACCAGAGCTCCCTGTCGTAGCGGGTCACGATCGCTAAGGCATTGGCCGCCTTAATCGTGGTCGCCGCCTACGAGATGACTCGTCGTCCCATAGAGTCCAACTTCTTGCCCTCGCTGTCTGGCGGGGAAGTGGAAGTTGAAGCCGCCGCGCCCGCTGCCTTCTTCTTAGCCGCTGCCGAGACGACCGAGTCCGGCGTGGACTGAGCACTGAGGCACAAGGGGGCGGCATCGGGGACTCGGTACTTCTTCTCGTACCTGTGCCTCTTGGCGGGTGTCGTGGCAGGGTTCTTGAGGACAGCAAGCCCCTCGTCCCAGATGTCGTCGAGTAAAGGCACCGATAGGACCGTCTTCCTCTTAGCCTCTCGTCGTTGGTACAGAAACCCCTCCTTTTTCTGTTCTTCAGGGCAGAGCTGGGAGAGCTCGGATGCCCTGGTTATCATGGCGTGGAAAGAGCCAACCTCATCGGCTGGGGATGCCCGCGGGGGGGTGATGACGGGATGTCCGCTGTGTCATCGCCGCTGTCATTGTCCGTTCCCGTCGCCGTATCCTCTCCCGGCGAGGGGGATGAGGGGTCCACTGGTCTCGCAGGCATGAAGGGCGGAGCGGGGTGGACTCTCCTCTGCTTGTTCGGAAGGCTTCCCTACGGGCCTGGTACTGGCTCCTCCATCGGGGTGCGTGGTAATCTCGTCCTTATCTCAGTACATAAGAATTGGATTGTCAACAAAATGGCCGCCAAGCTATCCTGGGGCTCGGGCAATGGCTGCGACAGACGGGATGGCCGCTCCACTGGGCCCTGTTCGTCATCGCTATCTTCGATCACGTCAGCAGGGACTGTCCCCTGGGATCGAACCTTCTCGAACCTCTCGTTGAGGTTTATGAACCTCTCGTTGAGGCCTATGGACCTTTCGTTGAGGCCCTTCTCGGTCTCCAACAGTTCCTCCTCAGAGGCTGATTCCGAGTCTGTAATGGCCGCCGCCCCCCCTCTTTTTCAGCCAGGGGCTTCACGGGGGTCTTAGCGATGGGCTGGAAAGAGGATTCCCGCCGCGGCAGCAGGGATACTGTGGGTCCAGAGGCCGTTTCCATTGGCGTAGTCTCAGCCGGCTCCGACAGGGTCGTGGAGACCACTTCGGTAGAGGCCTTAGCCGGGTGGATCAAAGCCCTCACCACCTTAGGTGCGTCCTGGGCCTTCGCCTTGGGAGGAGGGTCAGCGTCTCGCTCCCCCTTCGAGATCGACCGGGTCCGCTCCAGCGGCCTACCCAGGTTCTCGAACTTCCTCTTCCCCGAACCAGAGCGCTGGCTCATGGTCGAACGTGCCGGGGACGTAACGCCCTGCTTGGCAACCGAAGAGCCCGACCTTTCGGCGCTCCCGGAGCCCGCGGACTCGCGGTGCTTGGCCTTCTGTTGGGCCCCCGTCGCCGGGGCACCCTCAAAGGACTTAGAAGCCCGCTCAGACTTCTTCTTCACCTTCTCACTTGCTGTGCCCTTCTCCAGCCAGGTGGCGAGGCGGGAACGACGATCTTGTTTGGTCCGTTCCAAAAGGTTCTTGCAGAATGCACAGTCCTTCTCCATGTGTGTCTTGTCCCCATGGAGGCAGTAGAGACATCGCAAATGCTCGTCCTCCTTGAAAATGTTATATAATCCGCATCCAGGGCAGTTCCTGAACAGCTTGGATCCGGACGTCGAGCTCCCCTTGTCCTGGGCCATGTCCGTTGAGGTAGGCTGCAGATCTTCCGGAATCCTCCAAGAAGTGTAAACTCAATGAAACCTTCACCTTTGAGGGGCGTAGAAGAATTCCGAAACGGGTCCCCATTATTGGAAGTAGAAACGGTGGAGCTTGAGGCTTGATTAAACCGAAAAAATGAGAAATCCTCCTGAAAAAGCGTGAAAACGCAGTAAAAAACTCGAGAGCTAAACACGAGGACTCCCAACACTTGAGCGTGCGGTAAAAATCTGATGATGGCTGCCAGAGGCGGGTCTTAGGGAGAGGGCAGTCATTGGCTGGGGGCAGTATGACCCAGAGATCAGTGATCGGTTACTACTAAGAAAGACAGATCAGAAACTGATACTGATTTTTTCTTTACCGAGGATTCCCAGCCTGACGACGGATAATATTCATGAGCATGTAAATCCATGCAAGACCCCATGCTGGAGAAGGGAAAAAACAATTTGGCAATTTGGAAACATGTCCATGACGTTCGCAAGTCCTTCCTTCATTGCAAATTGCAAAGAAATTCCAGACACATGGCCTAAACCTTTTCCACCGCAATGAATAATAAGTATGTCCGGATGACGTTCTGTCTGTAAAGTTGCACAGAGAGGCACCAAGTCCAGCCACCTCATTCCACGCACGCCATGCCACTGCACTTCTACATTAGGAAATCCAAGATCTGCACATAGACCACGACTTTCAGCATGCACCTTCAACCAATGTATCCATGAGTCTCCCAAAATCCAGATAATCTGTTTTCGAGCACACAGAGCCATGGCTGTCAGGTCTCCTGTCAGGGGAAACACGTTCTCACTAAATGTCTCTGTACAAAACACACCCACTGAACTTTACTGACCAATCCCTAGCTTCGCACATTCTCATTTGCATGCGTCTCCACCCCACAATCGGCGCCGCCTGCAAACTACCATCATGTTCGCGGACACGTACAGGATGAGAGCGCGAGGACTGTACATTTAAATGTTATTCCCCTTTTCCCCTTTAAGGTGGGCTCTGAAAAGAGCAGTTTTTTTTTTTTGGGCAGATACCTTATAGACATCTGTTATTTTTTATTTTTTTATATTTTTCTTCATACTATACTTGTACAACCATTACAGAATCTTCTCCAAAGCAAACCTCACATTCCAAAAGAACATGGCATTTCCCAAAGAAGATAACGAAACACCATCTGCTTCAAAATAAGCCGCATTACTGGGAACAATGTTCTCGTGGCTGCAGAAAAACATACCAGCGCATAACATAAAAGCATGCAGGCCGCCATTGATGTTACACCTCCCAATTCCTTAATCAGGACAGAAAACAGAACTGTTGTCCCATTTTCCTCTAGGGAGTAACCCAGAAAAAATTAATTTCACAGTTAGAAATATGTTCATGACTGCTTGCACCAACTGCTCCAAATTGTCCAACAAAGTACGTGCACTGACGTAGCCCAAATGACAAGCACCGTAGTGCAAAATCACCACATGAGGAGTGGTCATCGCACGCATCTCAGTGCAAACTTGTAGAATTGCTGCAACATTGCGATCAGTTTCAGCGCTCCACACCACCTCTACTCCTCTCACATCAAAATGGTACGCTACATTCCTACTTTCGGCATAGTGCTGTAAACCATGCACAAAAATATCTCCAACTACCAAAACCTTCACCCTCTGAACCTCTGCCGTCTTCAGTATACGCACCATCTTTCGACACAAAAGAGCAATGGGAACATCTGATTGGCTGATGGCTACAGTTCCCTTTCCATACTAGATTTGCTGTAGAAACCCATATGTGACACGCCCCACCCACGCACAAGCATTGTGTACATTCAGCATGTAACTCTTAACTAGTCCTTCTACCCTTCCCACATCACTCAAGAATCCATTCCCTCACTGGACACAGCTAAGCAGTCACACAACCATCCTCCAATCAGATTAAACATCCGTACATCTAACTCCATCATCAAAATTTCGCACTTCAAATGTACTATTGATCACTCTAAGTACAAGGCACATATCATTGCAAAGTACCTACTTCGAAAAGTACTGTACAAGTGTTGTGGATTTCTACGTACAGCTCCATCACTGCGCACATGCATGCGTATAAAGTACAGGTATGCATATTTTAATCAGAGAACATGTACAACCCGTGAGATTTCATTTAAACTAATTAATGCCACTAAATCTGCATAGCCAATACCAACGCTCCCCCTTTAAGTGCAAGATGTCTGATTGTACATTAACTAACCACACTACTTCTTACTGGCTCCCGCATAACCTATACATAGGTTACAACCTTCCCTATGTAGTGCGAAACTCGATTTTCCATTAGAAAATGGCACCTTTTTTTACTGTATACCGCCTACATCAATGCTACTTCCAATACGATCGTATGAGAAAAATAAACGCTCCCGATTGCTGTGGTGACATGGCCCTCTGAGGGTCTCCCGATGTTTCAAAATCGTACTTATAATAAGAAACTACCAACATTTTTCCCAGCAACTATATGAGCTATCGCTTACAAACCTCTCTGCTATACATAACAGAGCTTAAAAGAAACAAGGCATTTTCATAATCTTAAAATTGTACTCATTTCTAAAGCACTTGCAACTAACATACTGCAAGTAACATACAAAGGCAGCACATAGTGAAGTGAAATGCACACATGCACTGTGTTAAATATCAAAGAAGATTACTCCGACGACAGTTGCAAAATTAACGTATACAGTAACATCACTGAATCCCAGTGATTTGACCGAAGGGGAAATTATCGAGGCTGAAATATCCAAAAACGAAATGTTCGAATTACCAAAAGTTCGAACACTTTGTTTTTGGACATTTCAGCCGCGATAATTTGCCAAACACACATTCTCACACACACACACACACACACAACAGACCCATAACACCCCCACCCACACCCTCAGAACACCCCCACCTACACCCACACCACCAACATACACAAACCCCACTTACCTTCACCTTCATGCTGGTTCCTGCAGCGCCAGTTCCCTTTCACTTCTGTGACTGGGAACTGGCGCTGCAGGCTCCTTTTCTTTTCTTTATTTTTTTATTTTTATTTTTTTTTAAACGGACAGCTGCGGGGGTGTCCCCCGCAGCCCCCGCTCACTTTACCATAAAGTATAGTGAGCGGGCCAATGTGGGGGACACCCCTGCAGCCCCCGTTTTATTTTAGTTTTTTTTTTCACGGACAGCTGCAGGGGTGTTCCCTGTAGCCCCCGCTCACTATACCATAAAGTATAGTGAGCGGGGCAATGCGGGGGACACCCCCGCAGCCCCAGTTTTTTTTTAATGCTACCACCAGAGGATCAAACTTTTGGTGTTCGATCCTTTGGTGGTAGCATTTTTAGAACTTTTGGTTGTTTCGACCTTTTTTATTCGTCATTTCGACCTAAACCACATCACTGCGTTAAACACACAAAGTTACTAACTTTTTCTTTTTACAATCGCAGTGAAGACTACTGTCCTGAAAATCAACAGCATCTACATTGCAAACAACATATCCGAAGAAACCTGGTCATTCTGCAAAGAAAAGTAAGTACAGCACAACCTTTATATTCTAACTATTCCTGAAACAGAGTGTGAGGGTTATGTATTTAATTTGCGCACCAAACCAAACAGTGATTTCTGAACCATTCTACCCAAAAATTCCCATTTATTAAACACAGATAAACAGGCGGAATGGCTCACAAATCCCTGTCTGTTTGGAACCCAAATAACATACAAACGCCTTACAATGTTAGTACTAGAAAAGAAATAGCTGTTTCAATTTAATGCCATTTCATTTACTATTAATGTATCTCCTCACCACTAGACCTCTTTGTATTCTTATCTGAAGCACAGAAAAAAAAAATGTCCAACCTAACCATCCATCTGTAACAGAGTTTGTAGAGAACGTTGGAACAATACAGCTAGCACAGTCATTTAGCAAAACAAAGGAAGCTCCAACTACCAAAACTTTACCTCCTCCAACAAAATGTGGCACAAAAGACAAAACTCCTCACAAAAAATCGGCTACCAGTACTCCTAACAATGCTATTATTAATCCTGATATAGTGACAAGAAACTATAGTAAAAAAAAGTATTTTAGCCAAAATGTTTCGCCATAGAGTCCGTCAGAATCTAATAAGAAGAGGACCGAAATCATCCTCGACTCTAAAAATCTACCGTAGAAAATTAATCTTAGAAGCTCTTGCAGACAGTGCAATCCTTCTGAAAAGGAAGCTGTTTATATTAGTATTAAATAGGATGAAACCACTAACAAAACTAAGTACCAAACTACAAAAGAAACTTATCAATTAACGGAATGTGAACAAAAATAACTCCTTACATATTTGTGGAGGTGAATGGAGTCACACAACAACCACAGAACCATATTTTAATGAAGAAGCATACAAACAAAATCAAACAAACACAATTTCCATCCATAGCAGTGGACAAGGGTATGATAAAATCAACCACAGCATCATGGAACAAGAAACACTGCTTACAAAAGTTTCCCTTGAAAATTCAGAATTACCTCTTGCTTTGACTGAACCAGACCGTCCAGTGTACAAATGGCCGTGCACATCAATGGGTGCCATTCCTAACAAATGATTCAAATCTTTATGTCAGTTCCTCAATCAGTATGTGAAAGGTACAGACAAAATTAAAATTAAAGTGCTGCAAAATATATATATCTGTCCAGTGCGCAAATACACAGGACTACAAGGACATTCATTAGCTTGCATTTCTGGACCTATTTGAAAAAGCACCTTCCATTATATCAAAAGGATAGCAATACATCATGCAAATGTAAGAAATCTAGTGTATAAAATATACTATGTCAAAAATTCCAGCTTCGGAATTAGCCAATTTAAATAACACTCTTCTGCATGGTACACCCAAATATCTACAAGAAGAAATGGACCATATTCAGAGAAAATATTTTGGAAGTGAAACCCACTTACAAAATGCAATAGTTGTAGAACAGAGTACCAACAATTCTGCACATAGCAACCTTCTATTACAGACATACAAAAAAGAAATACTAAAATTTAAAAGTGCATCAGCTAAAATACCAAACCATGTGTGTTTGTGTTGCCGCAGAACGTTTTACAAAAGGAACACAAAAAATATAGACGTAGCATTCAAAATAGAAGACAATGAAGATTCCAAATGGTTTGCATTAGCTCTCTACCTTTTAGCCGAAAACAAATATCAAATAAATGAACCACTAATGTTGCAGTTACTGCACTACAAAACTAGACAACAACCAAACTCCTTCACATGCTATCACAAATAATTTGGAATTGTTCCCACTACCAAAAAGCCTGCAACAACTCAATTTGTATGAGAGCATCATAATTCAAACAGTTCACCCATTTCAAGCAATTATACACCTTCATCCAAAAACAGCAAATGTACCTCCCTCTGAATTGGTGAAAGGCATTTGTGGCAAAGTAGTTTCCTTGCCATTAGATCTAACAGAAAATGTACATACTCTAGGAGTGCAACGTTCAATAGAGCATTCTTTAATTGGCTTGGTAAATGGTGTACCAACAAAAGACAAAACAAATTGGCAATAACTGGTGGACTTACATAAAGTTAGAGAAGCCTTGCAATATCTAAAAGGCAATAACAAATACTACAAGGAAATAAATATTAAAGATAGCTTAAGGGAAACAACTGAAATAATTGAAGAAGCAACAGAAACTGGACAATTCGAACTTCTAGATCCTGCTGGAGTATCCACTCTTTTGGACCAGTACACAATTCATCCATTGCATTCCAATAAAAGCATAGATGATGCTCTAGAAACTTACCAAATGCGACAAACCAAAGGTTTACCAATAAGAATATGGGAAAAAAGTATAGTAGCACGTGCTTTTCCACTGCTATATCCTACTGGCAAAGGTGGAAGATACGATGATAGACCCACTCAAATTACAGCATCAGAATACCGCTCATTACGAATGTATTCGCAAGATCCCAGGTTTAGACAAAATGTAGAATACATATTCCACCTACTCTTTGAAAGTGAACTAGCAACCCTATGTTACGGAGTTGCACACATGTTGAAATCTGGAACCCACCATCAAAATATATCAACTACGCAATTAATACAAAAAGTACAAGAAAAAGATGAGGTTTTACAATCAAATATAACAAATTTGTTTGCAAACATGTGTGGTTCTACAAAAGAATACTGGTTCCGACGGCACGGAGACGTACGTTGTATGATCAGAAATCTTGGACCATCAACTTGGTTTGTTACACTAAGTTGTACAGAATATGCATGGGAAGATTTACGTGAGTTCCTACGCATATCAAACAACAACAAAACCGACATACATTTATTAACACCTAGAGAACTTTGCTCTCTAGATCCAGTTAATGTGTCAAGATATTTCCATCATCGTTTCATTGCTATGCTACACTTTATTTGCAATAAAACTGTTCCTCCCCTCAGAGAAGTGCAACACATCTTTTGGAGAAAAGAATACCAAGCAAGAGGAGCACCACATATTCACATGCTGTTATGGATCAAAGGTGCACCTAAATTTGGTCATGACACTGATGACACTGTTTTGCAGTTCATCAAAAAATATGTCACTTGTGAAATCCCTTCACAAGGGACACATAGTGACCTGCATAGACAGATTTTAGAATTTCAAAGACACAAATGTGGCAAATATTGTCGTTGCAAATACAAAAACAAAGGGAAATTCTACACCAAATGGTGCTTTGGTTTACCTAGACCAGTTACAGAAACAGGTGAAGTGAACAACTTCATTGCTTCAGTTCGACATAGTGTTAAACATAAATCACCTAAGAACACGTATTACATAAGAAGAAAAGAAGAATCAAAATACATCAATGATTACAATGCAATCATTGCCCTCTTATGGAATGCAAACATAGATGTGCAGTACATTGCAGACAATTCCACTGCTGTTGCACGATATGTTACAGCCTACTTAACAAAAGCAGAAAATACAGAGCTTCAAGACCTCTGGGATGACCTATCATCAGACAAAACACTATCTCAGAAATTGTACAGTCTAGGCATAAAAATCCTCTCTCAAAGAATGTGGCACCTATGAAGCGGCAGATCGTTTAACCGGTACTGCTTTGTATGGAAAATCAGACAACATAGTATGGCTTAATCTTGGTCCTGCTAAATGTAGAAAAAGAGTTCTGAAGTCATATGAGGACATAGAAACAATTGCCAGAAATGATCCCAACAGCGAAGACATTTTAAAAAACAATTTACTGGGCACATACTATCCGAACAGGAGTATGACTTTGGAAAACATGTGTCTATACCACATAGCTCAACACTTTGCATACAAAAATAATATAAAACCCGATGAAAACAAAGGCAGATATAGAGTCACAGATTGTGAAGGTAGCTTAGTTAAACTCACCAAATGTAGCTTAATAAATCATGTTAAATTGTCATTAAAAACTCGTCAACAGAAAGAACTATATTACATGTCTCTGCTACAATGTTTTAAACCATGGAGTAAAGAGGAAGAGATACTAGATAACTATGACTTCTATGAAGATGCTTTCAAAGCAAATGAAAGCGCTATCACCGATGTGAACTTTACGCAGTACAAAACAATGTTGCACAATGAACAGCAACACGAAGAAGAAATTCAGGCCCAGCTAGATAAGGACTCTTCTGACAGTAGTCAACCTTCTGTAACAGGAAGCCAAGAAACACTAAGACAGCTACTAGTAACAAATGAGGCAGAATTAGCTATGACAGAAGTGGAAAACACCATGTGTCATTATCAAGAAAATATAGAAGACTTAACTGTACAACAAGCAAAACTTAACAAAGATCAGCGCACCATTTTTGAAGACGTAACAAAACAAATACTACATGGTGTACAGCACAGAAATAAAGAATGTACCTGCCAAAATTACAAACCAATACTACTGTACATCAGTGGTGAAGCTGGGTCAGGAAAAACATTCTTAATCAAAATCATCAGGAAGTTCCTTCAGCAATTGACAAACAACAAATTGTCAGCGGTCTTAACTGCCCCCACAGGTTTATCTGCCTACAACATAGACGGTGTCACTTTACACCGATTACTACTTCTTCCAGTAGAACACCAAAACAAATTAGACTATTACAAACTTTCTGCAGAAGCTGCAATGGAACTACGCAGAGTATTAAAGGAAATGAAAATGCTACTAATAGATGACGTGAGCATGGTCTCCAACCTAATGTTAGCTTTGATTCACCTCAGATTGCAAGAAGTACTTAAAACAAACTACGAAGAACTCTTTGCAGGGAAACACATCATCGTTTTCGGAGATCTTCTACAATTGACACCAGTGAAAGGGGAACCTATTTTTAAAACCTTAGGACACAAACTCTGCCGCAAAACAGTTGGCAGCATAGGAAATGTCAACCTTTGGCAACATTTCCAATACAGAGAATTAACAGAAAACATGCAGCAATCTGCAGATCTCACTTATGCCAACATCCTAAAAAATATTAGAGTTGGTGTACTATCTCAAGAAGCACAAGCAATATTGAGAAACCGGCACATACATGCACTTTATGGCGATAATACATGTGCTACTGATGTTATGGAACAATTAGCGGACACAAATGTCAATTGTATGGCCTTAATGCCAACTCTTTCAAGCTGTTTCAAATTCAATGAAACAATGTTAAATAAAGAAATGCAACCAATAACGGAAATTTGCGCCACAGACAAACTAGACGTACATGGTATGACAGTACCCATGTGTGAGCAAGCCACAACAAGACTAAATAGCTTAGAAAATTCAATCTCCAACACAGCTGGGTTGGAGAAAATATAAAAATTATCCTTAAATTGTAGAGTAATGCTTAAACGTAACCTTGACGTAGAGCAAGAGCTAGTGAATGGAGCATTGGGTACAGTTGTTGGCTTTCAGTCATACCCACGTGACACCAACATTCTGTTTGTCAATATTCGCTTTGACAAACTTTCAGAAGTGAAAAGGATAGGGCGCTCAACTGCTCGATTTCTGCTATTCAAAGACATGTCTGTACGTAGAGAACAATTTTCTCTAACTCTTGCATATGCAGTCACCATTCATAAATCCCAAGGTTTTACCGTAGACAAAACATTGATAAATATAGGAAACACAGTCTTTAAACAAGGCATGAGATACGTAGCACTATTACGCTTACGTACACTTGACGGTCTATTTCTAATCAACTTTGATGCAAGTAAAGTGAATGCTGATATTCCTTGCATTTTAGAATACAATAGACTACATTCAATGTAAAGCCCCCATCTCAAACAATATCCTGTTCCAGAAAAAGTAAACCGTGGTAAAAGAAAACTAATTGAAACAGAAATGCAACAGAATCTCACAGCAAATGCTTCAAAGAAAACAAAGGAAGGTAAAAGATCCTCAAGTACCACAAGGAAAGAAGAACCTAGTAGGGAAAGTAAACCAGGTACTTCTTCAAAGAAGGAAGACAAAGTCCGAAAAAAGCACTCAGATACAGAACTAGCTGGTCCATTTAAATTTGCAAAGGAAAGTGGTGTAAGTTGCTATGCAAATGTAGCAATAAATATTCTATTGCAATTGCCACCAATTGTTAACAACATTTACTTACACAGTACAGACCAATCGTGTTTACAAATGTTAGTACTTCATAGAAACGCAACAAACAATCCTGACAACATGTACAGTGTTCACGGAATAAGACAAGAATTGGACTACTGTGCTGGAATAGTAAAATTCACTATAAACCCACAAGAAGATCCACAAGAATTTCTAATGTACTTACTGCAAGTACTGGAAAACTAAAGCATACCTATAATTGAAATCTTCCAGATTTCATACATGTGGAAACATACATGCACTCTCTGTAGCAATGTGGTACAGGAACAAATCCCAAATGACCGATTTGTGCATGTATCCATACCTAATTGTGATTCCATTCCATTTCAGAATCTTGTACAGAATGTAAACCATGGCAGATTATGTACTATGTGTAATTCAGACAATCGGTCCACCTTAGTAATACAAACACATAGTAAGTACATAATAGTTATGCTGCTAGGTTATAAAGCAGATGGTACCAAAAACAACTGCAAGCTCACTGGATTCACACACGGTCAAGTGTCACTTGGAAAGAAAACCTTTACAACAGTAGGTATAATCTACCATGCAGGAGCCACAACCAATGCAGGTCACTACACTGCATACATTGAAAAGAAATGTGTATGGGTGGAATGTAATGATACCACCATTACTCTAAAGCAGACATTACCAGCTAATCTTACAAATGCGTATTTAATCTTCTTGAAGCCAATGTTTAATAACTAATGAGTACTTATATTTTACCAAAAAACGAAGTGAAAAAGTACAAACAGTTCAAATACGGCATCAGGTATCTAACTGCCCAACACTGTATAACAAGGACACAGATAAATGAATGCTGCAGAACCGTAAATAAATGCACAGTTAGAATACGCCAACAGGTATCTAGCTGTTGTTACAAATTGGCAACAAGGCAACAAACGTAACGTTAAGCAGAAAGAACAAGGAAACACTCAAAGAAAACAACATAGCAAATGAAGCAAATGAAGGATTTTTTTATCCGACAAGGATTTTTTTGCCCCAGACCCAAGGATTAGAAAAACAAACACAGAAACTGAGCACAATGCATAGTACACTGGTTTGTGAACTAAATATGAGGGTAAACAAAAAAAATGAACTGTCTATTATACTTTGTAAACAATCTTTATAAAATGCAAATACTAACATTCTTTTTTCTTTTAAAACAGAAATTAAAAAAGGCTACCTTCGACAAGTACTGCAATCATGTAACACATGTATGGATTTTGAACAAATTAAACAGTAAGTATAATAAGAGTAATTTCTTACATATGTAAATGTACACGGCTATTCTATGGCAATAATATGGTACAGAGCCTGCAGGCAGGCCTAGCATCTTTGATAAACAACCTACCACCTACACCCTACAGCCAATTAAGCAAGACTATAGGTCCTACCCAGAACCATCACTCCATATTAAAGCCATGCTGCTTCTATTTTCCCTACTTCTAAGTGTACTTTTCGGTGCATGCTCTGCAGCCATGCAGCCAAGACACTACAACGTGCACACACCCATCGCACAACACCACACCCGCGTTCACTTATAACCTCACTGCTTATGACTTCAGTGTTGGGTGCTTGCCCTTTGGCCATGCACCCAAGCCTCTGGGTGCTGCCCAGAAGCACCAAAGCATAGCGCAACCATCGTGGCATATAATTTCAGTACGTATAGAGTTGGTTTAGGGAGCAGGGCCTTTGGCCATGCTCCCAAAACGATATGCCCTCCCACAACCACCTGAGTAATGTTTCATAGTACGAGTGTGCCTATACCTGTGATATGCTGCAGCAGTCGTGGCCACAGCGTACAGACTTGGCTGTAAGTCCATAGATTGCTCAATGTATGGGTACGCAGCATATAAAATCCATAGGGAGTTACATCTGCAGTGCTTATAACTTTGTTCTTTGGCCGTGCACTAAAGACTCTACATCTAGGCCACAACTACCACACCGTAGCATACCCATTGTGCTTTTAACAACACTACGTATGAATGGGCTGTTGGGTGCAGGCCCTCCCCACAGCCACCTGACTGATGGTCAATGCTACGGATGTATCTATGGCTGTGATATGCTGCAGTGGTTGTGGCCAGGGCCTACAGTCTTGGAAGTATGGCATTCGGCCTACGGCCTATGGCCATGCATCCAAGACTCTAGGCCCTGGCCACAACCACTGCAGCATGACACACACCCATTGAGAAAAGTAATGTAATAGCGATATGTAGTCAATTGCAATATTCGCTAACACCACGCGTGTCCTTAGAACAGTTTCAAGGTGCCTTTCCACAGCACTCACTGCACCCATGGCGGCGTACTAATGAACAGCACACCCATATGAAAAAATAATGTAATAATGATATGTACTCAATTTCAATGTTCGCTAATACCACGCATGTCCTTAGAAGAGTTTCAAGGTGCCTTTGCACAGTACTGACTGCACCCGTGGTGGCGTACTAATCAACAGCACACCCATGGGAAAAAATAATGTAATGACGATATATACTCAATTTCAATGTTCGCTAACATCACGCGTGTCCTTAGAACAGTTTCAACGTCCCTTTCCACAGCACTGTGTGAAATACAACCCTTATTAAACCCCTAATTTTCTGTCGGTGCAAACATTTCGAACAAGGCGAGCATATAAAATACATCATTAACACCTACCGCCTAAACAAATACAGTTTTTCACCCATCTCTTAGTCTGTGAACCTCCCCAAGCACTATGACACAGCAAAATAGTTTTTGAAATAGCATGTTCCCGCTGGTCCCCGCTGCGCTGCCGGCGGATCCAAGATGTTGGGCGCTCCAAACAATCTGACGCAGAACACGTCTCACTGCAGCCAATTGGCAGACACGTCGCATGTCCGCGTCCAGGCCGGCAGCCCCTTAGCCAATCGTTATCTTGTCCGCTGAGCGAACAGGGAAGTGTGACCGCGGAGCGGACATAGATATCACTAATTTTTTTAGGCCTATTTTTTGGTCATTTTAAACAAAAGTACTCCACAGATGGTCACCAAATTTACAAAAGCACGCTTTCGGGACCAAACCCCTGCCCCTGCCGCATATTTGGTGAAAATCCGTCTAGTGGACGATCCTCCCCGCAATGAGAGACAATGAAGGACTCTCCCAAGTCGGGAATAAAGCCAAGACAGAGTGCGGGTGAGCTTAAATGGGAGTTTATCAATCAGAATAGGGCATGCAAAGAACTCTGCAAACTCCGAGAGCGCTCTGTCTGACAATAGCAAAGACAGGCGTATATATTTACAAAAAACGTCATAAGAACCTACATACTATAGGGGGCACAAGTTCAATGGGATTGGGTGGCGATGACTAGCTATAGGTGCTGCTGCGATGTGGTTGGCCTTGGCTGGAGGATGTCACTGGTCAGCCTCGTGGGTTGGGCTGGGCCTGGCGGGTCGGCTGAGTTCATCCGGGCGGTGTTGTTGTGCCATTGTGGCCAGTGTCAGAGATGAATGTCTTTTCCTGACTTATTTGCCCTAGGCCATGCACACCGCAGTCATTCAGTCATTACAATATTATCTTCTTTAGTAAATCATCCAATAGGTTATTCTACAGGTTAATGCACCTTGAGAGGGGTCTGATGGTCATTCGTCAGGGCATGGTTACCAGTGTCCTGTTGACCGGTGCCATAGGTTGAGGGGCTAAGCTTCAGGGCATGGGACGGGCGGTACATGCCTTCCTGTCTTGTTAGATGTTGTTATGAATGTGCCGCTGTGTGTTGCTACAGTATTGGGTGTCCTGATTGCACAGGGCCATAAGTCTGAGATGATCCGGTGGGTTGTGGGGTTTACGAGGGGGCGCCTTTGGATTTGTGTATTCAGGCAGAGGTTTACTGCTGTGCTGTAAATAATGCAGGTGGCGGGCCGTGGCCTTGGGTGCTGCAGAGGGGGCTACAAATCTTTGAAGCGGCTCCAGTCTGGTTGGGGGAGGTGGAGCAGCGCGGCGCGGGCCCCTGCTCTCATGTTTGGCAGTCTTCGCAGGGTGGGAGGGGGAATGGCCTTGCACATATTCACAAAGGTATCTTCCTCGTGTGTTGCCGGCTTTTAGAGGTGAAAACATCACAATCATTTGAACACTTTATAATATTTGTTTGAATCACTTGAAAACATACATTTCAACTTTGCTGGATGTGTCTCGATTATATCCAGTCTGAGCACCTTATTCGTACACTATGTTTTAACAACTACAGTATTTAGTTATATGCATATACATTTGCAGTACGTGAGGTAGTAGTGAGGTTGGTGGAGTACATAGAAAATGACCCGCCACCGTACGTGACGGTGGTGGCACATAAGGGGCTTAGACACACACGCATGACAAGTGCATTCTCGCGCATCCTTCACATGAGCCCTCTGTATAGTTACATTCGTCTTCTCGTGTACTCTAGCAGCAATAGTTAGGTTATGGCGCAGAACCATGGAGTGTACGTTTTCCAGTGATACATATAACAAATAGACCCCTGGAACGCTCTTTCTTTGTTAGTACCCAACTGCAGTGGTGTGGGCTCGTCATTGCTAATATCATGGGAGCATGCTTTCTATCATGGTTATACATTTTACAGGTTTTTGTAATAGAAGAGATTTTGTAGAGAAATGCACACTTTGCAAGTGGTCTTGGCATTAATATGTGGGGACTTTTCTGCCATCTGATGACCATTTTACCGTTCTTTTCATCGCCCAGGCCCGCTGGCCGGGACATGCTGGGAGCAATGATACACTGCGGAAGGTGAAATGTTACAATGTTAGTATCTTATGCTAGCTCATGTCCGTCTTGTTCGTGGGAACGGGCTCACAGCGGATCTGCCAGGGTGCTGCGGCAACAGGGATAACTGAAACTCTCCGAGGGTGGGGGCCGCGCTACAGTGCGCTGAGCTCACACCATCTTTATTAGACAAAATGGTTTCTGAGGCCTAGCTAAATTCAATACGTGTGGGCAATGTCTTCAGCAGGTGAGCCCTCCACCACCTGGGGCCTGGTGGTAAGGAGGGGACGCCCGATGGGCCATGGCCCTCACCTGGGGTGGGAATGTAGGCAAGGGGGGTCTTTTGGACCACTCCTCCCCTACACCCTGCCGCATATTTGGTGAAAATCCGTCTAGTGGTTTGGCCTGTAGCCGTGCACAAAATGTTTCCCCCATTCAGTCTATGGGAAAAAAAGACATTTTGGGACCCCTTCCATAACTTTTCCCCCCTGGACGAATCCTCACCAAACTGCAAAAAAATTCAGAGTGGCCCATATACTTTTCTGCAAAGTTTGGTGAGGATTCGTTCACAGGGAGCGGAGTTATAGGCCACCCAATTTTGGGCTGCGCGGACATGTGACGTGTTCACTGATTGGATGTTGAAGAGCGTGTAGTGCGTCAGATTGTTTCGATGCGCCCGCCATCTTTCATTCGTGTTTTGGGGTACACAGGCATCGCGCTCAAACATATAAAGAACACAACATTGCACTTGTTAAACTTATGAAATACTGTCTCGGAAGGTGGGGGTTAATGAGGCTGGGATGGGATGTGGCAGCAGGAAGTCAAAAAGTGGTGTTTTTCTGTCACCAAAGTCATACGGTAAATTGGAAGTTGTTGCTCAATATAGTGTCCGTAAAGTATAGGCAAAGAATTACTGTGTCTGTGTTACAATGTATTTAAAATAATATTGCAGTCACACTGGCGCCCTAGAGTTTGAAATCTGAGGCAGCCACCTGCAGTGTTTGATGGAAACAGCGGGTGTGCAAGTGTATGGGAGTACCAGTTTTCATGACTGCGTTGAGACATGTTGTTGCAAAGTCAGAATGTATTTGCATTCTGGTAAAGGTCACTTGATTTGCTTTTTTGGTTGCGAGCTCAGTAGGCCCACGCATCCGACTGAACCCATAAGGGTCAATTGTTTTTTTACCTTGAGCGAAAGGAAAAATTCAGTAGGAATGCAGGGAGTGAAAGTTTGCAATTTACCATTTGATAAGGTTATGCATTCAAAACATTTGTAAGGCACATGTAATATCAGTTCAAGAAGAATCTTTGGTGCAAGCACATTGCTGTCTGAGTTTCATGAAGACAATGGAGATGCTGAATATCGTGTCAGTTTGCTTTTGACGACTCTACACGACTCTACACCGGAACAAGATTTACTTTTTTATTACCTGAGCATTCATTTTGGCAATGTAACTGTAACTGAATGTAACTAAAGTACTATCTTTCTGTGTACTTGTCATTTTCTTTTAGTTATGGAGAGTGCAGATTCTCGGCGTATGTAGGCTATCACTAGATTCACCATTGTTCAACACTAATACTTCTTTAAAATGTCATGTATGACCACATCGATTTGTGTATCAGTTTCCACGTTCTTTTTGTCTTTTTTGAAATCATGAGATTTAATTTTTTATTACCTGAACATTAATTTTGGCAATGTAACTGAAGTACTATCTTTCTGTGTAGTTGTCATTTTTTTTAGTTATGGAGAGTGCAGATTCTCGGTGTTTGTAGGCTATCGCTAGTTTCACCCACGTTCAACGCTAATATTTCTATTAAATGTCATGTATGACCACATCGATTTGTGTATCAGTTTCCACGTTCTTTTTGTCTTTTTTAAAATTGTTTGCTAAAGGTTGGGTATTGATATGTATTTTCTGTTATGTTTTCCAAATAGCTATATCCTGCCTTACTGCGATTGCCATGGATTCCAGATGCCAAGTGATGGATTTTTCTCACGGCAGATGCATGTACTCGTCACCGGCTGCCTAACCGTGACTCTTTTGTGGGACGATCGTGTAGGCCCCATTTGTCCGTTCCCTGCAGTGGCCATTAGAAGTAACATAACTCTTTTATGGTGGTCTAGGCCCAAGTTCATGCCGACATCTTGGAATTCACTGTGCGACAGAAGCGATTGCTTTATCGAAAACGTATACTTTGTATATGGGAAAAGAACAACGTGTGCCTCACGATTAAAATTTTTGATGACGACTGAAGAAACAAAGTTACTATTTGATTGAACATGGGAATGGTCCGATGGTCTCGGACGGTTTATTGTGAAATAAAAGTACTTTACAAATTGTAAAGTGTTGATGTTTTCTTTTAAAAAACAGTTTATTACTTGAAAATGTGACGTGTTACGTTGTACATCGCTGTGTTTACATTTTCAGGTTCTGCGTCACGGCATGTAGGTGCTTATGGGCGATTTGGGCTACGCTGGAGAGGAACGTCATCCAAAAAAGGTGTAGAATATCATTAGGGTTGGTTATGTGACGAGATGTGGGAGTGTTTTCGTATATTTGACAAGTGTTGTAATGTAGTTAAAAAAAATATCAGTATACCTTTACTGACTGAGGGGTAGGCTGTAGCCATGGGTGTTGGGCAGAATGTCGGGGTCATAGTATAAGGTCATGATCTGCACAATGTGGCTACTGGCCATGACCAGAAGGGAGAAAAGATAGGATTAAAGTGGCCATGTCCACATGGGACTGGATGTGTGGTAAAGTTGTTCGACATTAGGATACATTTGAAAGGGAAGAAAAAAAGTGCTCATGGTAATATGTTAACAGGGTTCCCTTTTTGCTTTTTACAGGCTGCCATGGAAAGCGAAAAAGGGCCCTTTATGGAACACCGGCTTTCGCTTTCTATGGTGGCCATCTTGGAAAAGGATTTTGTTTCCTAACCTGGGATAGTCCCGGTTTAGGACTAAAAATCCTCTTTTTTAGTAGCACGGGTTACTGCTTTGGAAATCTAGATTGTTAATGGTATTCATCCCCCATTTTATGGGTGGAAGGGGGGTAATGATCCAGAGATCGCGTTATGCACTCTCGCTATGATTGGGCTGATGACTTGGCCTGCTGGCCCTTTGTTCACCATTCCAGTCCCTGGAATGGAGGATGATTGGTACAATATTTCCATTAGCATAACACAAAAATCTTATTGCGTCTATGTACTTTACTGAGAAATATAAAGTTGATGGAGTCTATGCGATTTTTTTTTAAATTTATATTTCTTAACTGTGAAAGGTGGTTCTTAAAGGAACATTTATTTTGTTTACAGAGGGCTTTTTTTTTGGAAGGACAGCTAAGAAGGAAAGTTGCGGACGGAAATGAGCAAGGAGGCACCAAACAGTAATATGGAGGGGTAGGTGGATGGGGGAAAATGTTGGGCATGTGTTATTTGTAAGGTAAGGGCAGTGTTTTTCATGCTCCTTTATTACAGCAGTGGTGCTGTTTCTTGGGGAGGAGGGATGTCCTTAGCTCATGTCGTTTTCAGATGAATAGTACTTTTGCTAAAAGTATGTACTGTGTACTACATTGTTAATGGCTGAGTACGAATAGGTGTTGGAGCTGTACAAGGGAAATGCTAAAGTTGCAAGTTCCTACATCAGTAAAAAATGTAGTACCACACTGTCCACGAGGCATAGATCTTATTGTTAAGTGTGTACGGATTCTCGTATATGTCAGCGTGCTGTGCGCCAGCATATGGTCATGTGGCATTCTCCAGAAGGTCATTGATGACATCGCATTAATATAGACAAAACACAAAGACACCAACACATACCAATATGAGTATATACAAAGAAATTGAAGTAAGGAAAAAAGCAGAGGTAGTAGCAGAAAGTGTTCATAACCTAACTGATTACCTTTATGCACAGAAATGTTTGCTCTGTTTCAAAGCTGCTACTTACCCTATGCATATATATCACATGATTTGACTGGACCCTAAGGGAATTACTGTAAGAACATACTTGAAGGATAAGTCTACAAATATAGTACCTTTTCAATTTTTAATTCCTATCTGTTACTGAAGAAAACCATGTGGCCTAGATATTTCAGTAAAGGAAAAAAGGAGGAGCCATAAATGTGATGTCATCAATGACATTTGTGATGTCATCTTTGATGTCCTGGGTATTAGTCTTAGCAGTGCACAGTGATGGCACGAGTTATGGTTGCTTAGCTTAGCATAACTGGCGAATTTCAAGGGTTTTTCGGTTTTACTGGGAACCATAACGTCCCTTCAACAACGTTTTTTTTTACTGAATATATATATATATATGAAAAAACTTTGTTAAAGGGACATCATGGTTAAGTTGCACTAATCAAAACCTATTAAATTCAATGGAAACACTTTGTTAAAGGGACGTTATGGTTACAGGTAAAACTGAAAACCCCCAGAAATTCCCCAGTTATGGTAAGCAAAGCAATCACAATACGTGCCTCCATCGTGTACTGCTAAGACTAACACCCAGGACATAAAAGATGTTGTTTTGGACCTGTCCAAATTCGTACAGCGGTTTGGGCTGTGCTTTTGGGCAAAAATTGAACTTCTTTGTCTATGGGAAAATGAATGGGAAGTAGGACGCAACTTTGAAAAAAAATATTTTTTGTCTTCTTAATAACTTTTCTTAATAACTTTCTTAGTTTTTCACATAATTTAGGCAACTTTGCAGTAAGGGGGAGGGTGCAAGTCCATAATCACTTTTGGAATTTTGGTCAAATCCGTTACTTGAAACAATAGTTCTCCCTCCAAATGATCAATGGCCTAGGCCGTGCATTCCCAGTGAAAGCGGCTCAGAAATGGAACAGTTTACCGATGCAACAGAGGCAAGAGAAGAACAGCGTTCAAGAAAGCATTAAAAAAAATATGTTTAAGTAAAGGAATTGCCCTTTAGGACTCTTATTAGGAAATAGGGAGCAACTGATGTCTTGTCTATAAATAAACAAATAAATAAATATATATATATATTAACAATACAACTTTAAGCGGTTCCTATGGGAGTCTGACTCACCATAACTGCAGGGCGGCAATCACCGCACTATAATATATATATATATATATATATATATATATATATATATATATATATATATTCATTGAATAAACCTTTGTTGAGAGAGAGTTAGGTTAATTAGATGTAACACAACAAAACATTTTATATTCAGCACTCACATTTGAAGCAAGTCCACCTTAAGTTTGCGCCCCCTGTTTTGCACAGTGTATGACCACACTGATGGCATCACAGAATTTCAAGAGTTTTGTTGTACTATAGTTCCTTTGGGGCCCACTACACCATGGCCTTTGTATATGTTGCACCAATATGTTTCTTTGGGGCTGTGATGAATCACAGGTATTCTTTTTTTTTTTAATTTTTTTTTATTGTATTGTTATAACTGAACTGACTCAGCTTTACAATAATTTCATTCTCTTCATTAATCTTCATGTTTACATCTATATACACATACAGTTCATACAGGTCATACAGATCAGAGCAGGTGAGATCAGTGAAGGAAAATAGTTTTAACTAAGTTGCAACAGATTTTTAGGATTTGGGGAAAAAATTAGATTTAAAATGTAAAATTACAAAAAATAAAATTATTAAAATTATTAAACTTGGGCAGGGACGGGGGAGCGGATCAGAAGACAATAATACATTTCATAGCAACATATAATTACAACAATCCAATTCGAAGAAAAAAAAAATGTATTATCCCTTCCCAAGCATCAATTCATTTCTTGTGTCAATAAAACAGCTCATAAATGTTCATGTAATTGAGGTCAGCCCAAATTCCTTCTATTCCCTGCGCAGAATTCCGCTCAACTCCAATCAGATTCTTTCTAGCTCTGACATCTGTACATATATATATACATCACAACTATATAGTTACAAGTTAGGCATTATTCATTATCCACCTAACTGCACCTCTTTACATAGGTAGTTTGAAACAATATCCAGCCGTACATTACAAAAAAAATCCACTCCATCATGGTATTTCATCATTTATCACTCACTGATTACTTCCATGATACATATATCATGTTTTTGTCTCTGTCATCATTTGTTCATTTTCTAAATCCAAAGTATTCACAAAGGCAATTGTAGCAAGTCTTAGAGCAGTAGTGCGACCACAATAAATCAACCACCATAGAGACTCTGATGTTATTAAGGTATATTCATATAGCAAGGGTTTGAGATATTGTTCTTGTTTATGTTTGGGTGCTAGGCATTCTGTAAGTAGATGGCGTAGGGTTTCAGGTTGATTTATGATCTTACAAAAGCGACATAAATTGTCTTCCTTCATTATCAATTTACGTTTTGCTTTTAGATCCCTTGTCTCACATAGATTAAATCGTATTCTCAGAAATTGTCTTCTATGATCATGTGATGGGGACTTAAGCAAATATGGTTCTACAACACTGCACCTTTTATGCAAGTACGGGTTTTTGGGGAAATCATGATAGTTCAAACACTTCTCTCTTGTACATGACCAGTCATGCAGAAATATCTTGGTTTTTGCTGTACCTGAATTCGTAAGTAGATCATCAAGGGAGATGTCAGCTTCCGCCAATACCTCAATTACAGTGTATCGCCATTTCACCATGAACTTGTCATTAGTTGTAAACACATAATTAGCCAGCGTATTTATCAATTTGTTCTTACCAGAGGCTAAAATACACTTTCTAAACAGTGATGTCATTTGCCAGGTGTAACAAGCATATAGTGATATAAGCCCTAATTCAGTCCTAATCCAGGCCATAGGTATGCATTTAGGTAATCCTAAAATGCGTTTCCAAAATTTACTTTCGAAACGCAACCAAATGTTTCCCACTATATATGGTTTTGTTTCAGAACCGTACAGTTATACCGGTACCACTTTCTGCTTGAAATATGATAGGGCAGGTATGATGGTAAATTTCCCATACTTGGCCTGGATAATCAAAGCCTGTGAAATCATCATATTCAATTTCCTGCTGAGGCTCTGCAAATATATCTTGTTATCCGGGCCATCAATAACAACTCACAAATATCTATATAGTGGAACTATTTCCAAGGTATGTTCTTGTAAGCACCACCTTAATGTTTTTTGTTTTTTGCTTAGGACACCCCTTGGATTTGGATTACAGATCATTACCTTTGTTTTCTTCATGTTCACAATTAGCATGTTCTTAGTTACATATCTAGCAAGCGCATCAAGCAGGTTTTGGAGGCCACGGGGGGTCTTTGATATTAACACCAAGTCATCTGCATATAGCAGGGCCGCAAGGGCTTTGCCTGCTAATTTCGGAGCATCACTTATAACTTCTTTAAAGGCTCTGCATATGTCTGAAATGAAAAAATTAAACAAGGTTTCCGCTAATATGCATCCCTGTCTTAGGCCTCTATGAGTCATAATGTCAGTAGTTAGCAGGCCTTGTAGATTTAGTCTCACTCTTATTTTGGTCTCAGAGTGTAACATTCTTATCAAATTAATTAGATATGTAGGGCACTTTTCGCGTACTAATTTATCGAATAGTATAGATCTAACTACTGAATCAAACGCCGCTCTAAAGTCAACGAATACAAAGTAAAGGGGTTGCTTTAGGTGGCTGTGATGCTGTATTATAGCTGTTAATGATAGCAGGTTTATAGACGTCCCCATGCCAGGTATGAACCCTGTTTGATGTGGATCTTGTTTATCATATGTTCTTGCCCAGATGTTAAAGTCTCGTAAGATAAACCTACAAAAGATCTTCCCAGGTATATCTAGCAGCGCTATCGGTCTATAGTTGGCGGGGTTCGACCTATCGCCTTTTTTAAAGATGGGCACCACCACAGATGATTTCCAAGACTTATGGATACTATTTGTTTGTAGAACATGAGCAAAGATATTGTAAAGGATCGGGGCCCACAGTTCCGGGAACTGTTTCATCATACAGTTAGTCAGTCCATCAGGACCTGGGGCTCTGGAATTGCATGATCTATATATATATCCTAGTATGTCTTCTCTAGTTATTTGCAGTAATTCAGTGTTGTTATTTCTCTGTACAGGTTCCTTTTGATCTATCCCAGGATCGGCATATAATTCCATATAGTAGGATACCCACAAGGACTCAGTTACACCATTAATTTGGACAGGACCTTGTTTTGAGTGATTAGCAGCGTTAAGTCGTCCCCATATTTGGGCTATATTTTTTGTCATTATCACTCTAAGCATTTCTTCTCCATCTGTCTGATATAAAATGCATCTGCGTGTTCGCACCCACGTCGTGTAGGCACGCTGAAGAGTACGAATCACCTCAAACCTAATATTCGCAGGCAATAATTGCACTAATCTCTTTTCGCGTCTCAGCATAGTTTTACGTTTTTGTACCTGCTCATCAGCACTATGTCTCGGTGTAAAGTACGCATGAGTTCTTGTTGCAGAATGCATTTTAAACATTTGGAGGGTAATATTGTAAGGTTCTTCAGCCCATAATATTTCTGCCTGTTTTCCTAGCAACTCTTTATTCAATTCATTAAGCTTAGATTCAGTCCACCTAAACCGTATCCTTGAATTATTAGTTGTCAAGAGGCCAGTGTACAGCCCATTCCCTGATTTTACGGGCTCTCTGTTATAATTCCATTGCATGGTTAGCATATGGTGATCACTTGCACTCTGAGGCATCACCTTAAATGAGACAGTGTTTTGGAAGGTAACTTTATCAGTATATATATAGTCTATCGTAGAGCTTCAATTTCCTCTACGCCAAGTCTCATTGGCAGGTATGTCACCCAGTATAGCACCATTAAGCATCATCATGCTACGATTGGCCATCACATTCGCCCATGTTACATCTATAGAACTCTTTTCCATTTTGTGGGGTTTCAGACAATGAAGGTTTAGATCTCCCATCAGAATAATATTCGTTATTTCAGGAGTCATTAAGATCATATTGAAGAAATTCTCCAATTCTTTGATAAATATCTTATCTGGGATAGACACTGGATTGCGGTATAGATTAATAATAGCTAAACAACCACCGGCATAGAAGATTTTGGCCAATTGCATGGATATATTTGGGGCCGCCCAAGGTGTAATTGACAGTCATCTACCCATTTTAATAGCAATCATCAACCCAGATGAAGGGCAACCTTTCTTATTCGCTTTGGCTGAGTGGAAGGCGATTTCATGATTGTTCCATACCGGGCAATCAACCAGCCACGTCTCCTGAAGGGCAACAACGTCATAATCATTTAGGACATTGCTGCCCTCAACGGAAAGGTGTACATAACCGCAAGTATTCCAACTCGCTAGCGTCAACGTATCACACTGTAACTCCTTCTGTTATGATCTTAAACCATCGGGTCTGTATTCATTATTCCCTGGGCCTCTCATCATCCTATTTTGCTCACCTGTATTTTGTGTATGGTAAATATTTGAAGCTCTGATACTCACACCATCATTTGGGTCTTGTGTTTGTTCAATATTCTTAGTGGTAGATAGAATAGTGGGATCTACCGCTAATAGAAAACCCATGTCAAATAGTTCCATCCTAGCTTGCCATATGGTATGTCTTACTAAATTGGAAGAAATCCACAACCGAACAACGTCCAACTTCCCCTCATTCAAGAATTCTACTTGTTGGATATCTGTTGATGAAATATCTCTTAACTGTTCTATATCTACAAATATCATTAACACACTTGTCCGATTTAAGTCATAGGCTATGTGTGGCGAGGAACGGCATTTCAGAATGAATCTATGGAAAAGTTTCGGATCTAAAGCGTGTTTTAATTTCTTTGCTACGCCACCAGTCGACCATTTTTTATCTAACCAAGAGTTTGGTTCTAGTCTCGTGTCAGACCTTGCTATTAATTCAACTTGATGTGTGGAAGCATTACAATTGAATGTCACTTTTCTCTTCTCTCCTGTTGTGTTTAAAGGGAGATCTTGCTCCTGTTTCCATCTTAGGTATTCATCAACGGATTTTTGTATTGTCACTTTGATGTCTTTAAGTATATCCAAAGGAGAATGGCTGGCTAAAAGGGTACTTGAATTTACAATATTTGTAATAGAACCGCTCTTTGGGCAGTTTGGGAGGGCAGTGCCTGACAGCAAGGTTGTGGGTATTATTTGAGTTGTAACATTTTCAATAGTTCGTTGGGCCAGTGTTTGTTCCTCAATCCCTTTTTTAGCAAGTAAAGAAACCAAATCATCTAACGGAGCATGATCTCTAGGAGATACAGCATTCACAGTCTCACTAGTTACCGGTTGTCTAGATTGCCGTAAATTGGTGGTGTTAGCATTCAGGCCTCCTCCCACTAAGGTTCTACTTTTAGTAGCGATTTGCAGGCGCTTTACCCGAGGGGCCTGCTTTTGGTTCTTTGTTTTCTTTTTATTATTCGTTGTAGCTGGCTTCTGTTTCATACTAGTTCTTAAATCAAACATATTATACACCACAATCTCGCTGTCTTGGTTTCTACCATCAGTTTTATCTTCATTCGTTTTTGGGGGCGCATGGTCTTCTACTAGCACTGTCTCGGTGTTAGTGGCAATGCTAGGCACAACTTCATCTATACATACAACAGGGCGAATGATCGCATCAAAGACAGGTAAAACAGGTATTACACTTCCCACCTCCCCTTTCTCTTTTGAATCTAACGCTACTTGTAGGCATTCTCTGTTTTTAGCGTCTCTTATTGTTTTGGTTATCTCATTTTCACCCAACTCTATATATCTAGTAATTTTGTTTAGATTCAGGGTAATCAACTCCAACTGCTCTGCTTGGCGGGTTATCTTTGTATCTAGGGTCTCAAACAATTTAAAAAGGGACATGATAGAAATGTTTATGGCATTCAACGTAATTTCTACTAAGGCGCCCTTCATGTTTTGAGCACAATTGTTACCATCCACATTTCCCAAGCTCATGACTGACTTTTTATATGGAGCCTGCGGGGTAGGATAGGCAAATGAGGATGTTAAATCTTTTGGAACCTGTGTTTGATGGTCAAAGAGGCTCGGAGAACCATACAAACTACCCTCATTACCCTTAGTTCTATCGTTTGTAATGGGGGATTCAGTCAGCACTAAACTAGTATCAATGGCGTTAATGCTGGTGTCGACTAAATTGGTTGTGTTTAGATCAATCACCTTCAATGGAGACATTCCCTTATCATTAATTCCTACTCCATCGCCCTCTTTAATTATAAGGCGCTCAATATCTGGGGGGCTTATTTGGGTAGGGATTTGCGTTGTTAAGTCAATGAGAGGGCCCACCACAGTCCCATCAATCGGCCGTTGTGAGATACATATCTCATTAGCGATGATGGTATCCGAAATTGAGACATTAGAATTCGCACATGTAACTTGTGGCGCCGGTTCACTCACTTCCATATTGTTAGCGCTCACAGCGTAATTTCCAGCACACGTGGACGTAAGTACCTCCGACTCACACCTTGTTATATAAAACCCTCGTATGTGACTGGTAGAGCTCTTTCTCTCCGGAGTCACGCTAGGCAGCCCTCCTAATTTTTTTTTCAGAGCAATAATCGGGGAAGATTTAGGGGTCGCAGGCTTGAGATTAACTGAAGCTCTAGTAACCACTATATTCGCTGGCATCCCCGATGTCAGCGTATAAGTAATCCCCTTCATGCAACACGCAATTTAGCAGGAAGTTATAAGCTGAATAACACTCACCCAAACCTCCCTCTCAATCCACTCTAACAGCAGTAGCAGCAATCTTAAGAAGTAAACTTAGCACAAGCTTACTGAATCCGAGCTTCAATTACAAAAAAAGAGGGGAACCCTCCACCCTCGGCACCCGTGGACAGCCGTAGACAGCCCTTTCTCAACAGCACTTCCTCAAAAGCGCGCGCGCAAAAGCGCGAGTTCGTGAGGCTATATGGATTGTGGGGGAAAGGGGCAGAAACCACAGAACTTGGAAAAAAAAAAAAGCAGGCAGTTCAAATGTTCATTTTCTTTCCTACGGAAAGAAACACAGTGAAACACTGTAAGCGTTAGCACAGAAAAAGAAACCAAACAGTCTTCACAGAATCCTTTGTAGAAGGCTGGGATCGTACCAGTAATGTTCAGTTCAGTTCGCATCCACAGTAAATCAAGACAGCAGGTCACAGTGTCTCCAGCCGTAGACAGCCCTTTCTCAACAGCACTTCCTCAAAAGCGCGCGTGAAAAAGCGCGAGTTCATGAGGCTATATGGATTGTGGGGGAAAGGGGCGGAAACCACAGAACTTGAAAAAAAAAAAAAGCAGCCAGTTCAAATGTTCGTTTTCTTTCCAGTAATGTTCAGTTCAGTTTGCATCCACAGTAAATCAAGGCAGCAGGTCACAGTGTCTCCAGCCGTAGACAGCCCTTTCTCAACAGCACTTCCTCAGCAGCGCGCAGGTATTCATTTCTTCTCCCATAGGGGGGAGACTCCCCCTGTGAGGCTAGGGAGATCAGCCTCCTCCACAAGACCCACCTTAGGGGTTGAGGCAAGTGGGACCTCATCGAGAATGACTCCCCTTTTGGGAACAATGTAAAAGTACATATATCCTGCATTATAATGTTGGCCTAAGCACATACACATACACATAGAACACACATATAGAACAGCGCCATCGCAGTTTCTGAAAATGCAATCTTGGCTGCTTTGCTCTCATTTCCGAGTTTTCATTCTGAACGTGGTGGAAGCTTGTGAAGTCACCACTTCAGAAGCTTCCCTAAAACCTGCCCCATGCAGGAATGCTAAGAATCACTGAGCATGCTGAACTCTGCAATAGAAAAGCTTGAAGCACTGGCATGAACATAGCTAATTTGTAAATTAGGTGCCATTTTGTCTTCTTCTTGACTGTCTTGTTTTCCTCAGTTAATTGTGAACGTCAAATCCAGACTATTAAAGCCAAGCAAGAGTCACTGCATATTCTGTTGCCAAGATGATCAAACTACTGAGTAGACATGCAGACTGACCTTTTAGCTCAGCACAAACATAGATAAAGTAGCGCAAGGAATGTTACCTTGTACTGAAGAACACAATATGCTCCTAGATCCTTTCTGCTTTGCTTCCCAGACAGTAAATAGTCTGCAGGGTGACATGGAGTGTTCAACCACATGTTACCATGAAGAATTACCCACGTTCATGGGTCTTTAGGTCACAAGCAATCAGCACGTGGTGAGCTAGCCCTAATTCATCATGATATTGTAATACTGTATAAAACACCCCTATGCCCACATGTTTTGGCTCACTTTTCCTATGCTTGTATGCCGTGCATTTGTAAAATTCAGTCCACACTCGAGTGTGAATAAACTGTTCTTTATACCTTTGTTCCACGTGACTGGTGTGTCTTCATTGTTTTACAGTAGCCTCCTATTTTTGGACTAACAGAATGGTGCCCAATGTGGGTCTCTTACGGCGAGGACGTAGTGGATGTACTGAGATCGGAGTCTCGGGGGCCCCTGCACATCTTGAGACGTGACTCCTCAGCAGACTGCTGCTTGCAATCTCCGGACAACACGCTTCGCCTAGAGGTCGTGGCGGCAAGTGACTCAGACCAGAGGCTTTTTAGAAAGACAGCCAGCCATGACGATGTTTGAAATTAATTGATGGGAGATCTCTCTTTCAAATCAGTGCTCTGCCTGATGTTTTTTTGATTTGAACGCAATCAAATATGGGCCTGGTAGAACTGCTTGTTTAGACATGCCAGGCTTTAGTAAATCATCATCGTGTTGGGCAACGCTTTGTTGTAGGGGAAGACAATTGAATGATTTGGAACATAATCAACCAGCACCACTGCAAGGGTCACCGGCCGATGATATGTTCATTAAATATGGTATAGGAACTGTATTATTTAATACTATTTGGCATTGTCAAACCAGACATGAAGCAGAACTTCAGTGTCCGAAATTGGGGAGTTTTCAGATAGCGAGAATTGGGCATTTGGAGACTGTGCTGTTGCAAAAGAAAGCGAGACCATCAGCATTTGACATTGTTAGGGATTGGAGGAAGGAAGCAACACTATGTCTTAGAAGCAGAGAGAAACATGCACGCAAACACATTACAAAGGCTGGCAAAGACTTATCATATGATAAGCAAAAAGAGGAAGAGGTCACAAGGAAAATGGATAGGGGTTTCCAATTAGAGGTGCAGAAAATATATCCGTCACAAGATTTGCATTCATCCAACAAATTAATAAATAAATTATTAAATGAGAGGAGAACGTCTCCTACTGCACCGCCTCCATACGTATCACCACAAGCACCACAAGTGCATCCAGCATTGCCTACACCAGTTACACATCCTGATAGTTTTCCTTTGCCTCCCAGTGCACACGATTTACTCTTACTTTCATTACCAACCACTTCTAGCACTCCACTGTTTACACATGACGATACTGTTGACGATCCAAGAATTGTAACTCGTAGCATGATATCGTCTGCATGAAAGAAGGAATTACGGGATTGGTCAGAGAAGTATATAAAAGGGGGTGACGAAGCAGCGACTTTGCATTCTCTATCAGACCATGGGGGTAGATGAGGTTTGGGGTGTTTTAACTGATTCAATAGTACCACAAGAATTGCAGGATTTGAATTTTTTGTTGCATACTAGAGATACTGCACTGAAAGTGTGCAACCATGTGTCAAAACTATTTTTCTATTAATCTGAATTAGACCGTCTGCATCAAATAGCGTGAGACAAAGGCACGCAATTGCCTTCGTATGTGCAGAAGAAATTTTTGCCATCCTCAAAAAAAGACACACGAAGAAACGTATATATGTACAAGAGATGCTCTTAGATGGATTTCTGACACTTCCATTACACCCATTGAAGTACATGACACGTTCAATCAATATTGTCCATTTATGCAGACAAAGTATTTCAAGTAATGGTAGAATATTTGCAAGATGAATGTTTGAAAAAGAATTTGAGTTGTCCTGCCAACATTATCGTGATTTATAAATGTGCTGACACCGCACTAACTTCATTGTCACCCGATTTAGCTTTACTCCTTAATGAACGATTGAACATTCCCACGATGCAATTGCCTATGAGAGAGGTTATTCCAACTTTTGGCCCAAAGGTTGAAATACCTGCTGTAGAGGGAGCACCTGCCACGACTATTCCAGCTCATTACATTTCCCAATTTGTTTATGTTCCCTTTTCACGACAGGAAGTAAACTCCCTGAAGCAATCAATTCCAGATATTCGAAAGAATCCTACAGAATTTTACAAAGAAATAGAGTCAGTTTTGAATTCATCAGTTTTCACTTTAGGTGAAATCGATTTACTGTTTCCTGTCATTTTACTGACAGACTTATGGAAGCAAATTAGAACCATAGATGACTAAGCAGCCATGGGAGATACCTGTGTTGCCCTTGAATTGGCTGATAAATCAAGAAAAGCTGGAGAAAAACCGCTGCAGAGCATATTAATGTTACCGAACCAAATTTAGTGCCTGAAAAGAGAATTATTTGGGATAAACTAACTGCATGAATGCAAGGCAAGACGGAGGGGGCAACTGAGTTCTTTAATAGGTTTGAACAAGTGTTTTCAGATTTTAGTGGCCAAGACTTGATTACAGAGCCAGGGAAGAGAATATTTGTTGACAGATTTGTGTGAGGATTGCTGCCGGACATTCAGTCGCAGATCACTGCTTCTGAAAGTGCATGGCAGGCGAAATCTCAGTCAGACGTTTTGCATATGGCTCAATACTATGAAAATAGGGTGACTAATGAAAAAGAGACAATAGAGAAGAAGAAAGGGGATTAAAAACGAGGTTACATCTGCAACAGATTGCTAGAGGAGCACGGGGTGGGTATAATGGAAATACACAATCAAGAAACCAGTTCATGCCACAAACGGGGCCAGTACATGTAAACCAATGTGCCTATTGTAGACAAGAAGGTCACTGAAGGGCACAGTGTCCGACCCTCCAGCAAACAGCAGCGAATGGGATGATCGGTAGAAGACCGAGAGCATGCAATGGCATGCCCGGTCTGAATAGAAATCAGTTTACTCAGAATCAACAGAACCAGCAACAGGATAATAATGCAAGTACTCAGGGTGGTCAGCAACATCATACTGGTAATACAAACGTTTTTGACACAAATTTGCCCTCCTATTTCACTGAAGATTTCACATCTGATAATGTTTTGTTTTGCTAGGACAGCCGAAGCAGAGTCTGGAACCTATTCCTATTCTCGTAGATCAGAAAGGACCCTACGTCGAAATGAAAGTCGGGAATAGAGAGCATGTTTTTCTAGTAGACACAGGGGCACAGAAGTGTTCCATTGACCATCTGCGGTTCCAGATAACCCACTGTCAGGACAGAATAATGTTTCTGTAGGGTTCTCTGGTACTCCAGTGGTGTGTCCAGCTTCTTGACCGGTGCTGATAGCCTTGAGTCCATTCACTGACTCATGTCCATTTTTGTTAACTACGAATTGTGGTAAGAATCGTCTGAGATTAAATTTGTTGAAAGAAAATGGAATTGAGTAATTTACTGTTCGCAGATTGTCAGAACTCTCAGAATCCGTAATGATGGAACAAAGCTTGGACCTGTAGTGTAGCCGGAGAATTCTTTCTACAAATGTATCCCTCTGAACACACAAGGTAAATACAGAGGGATCAATTAGTTGAAAGATAAGGAACACCACACGAACGACCAGGCTCTGCAGGGAAACAAGATGAACAACTTAGATACAGAGTCAAACAATAATATACTAAATTAGAAGAAATAGTCAACAAGAACTGACCAGATGAGACAAGGATTCCAAGGTGCTCTGATCAAGGGTATAGGCAAGACTGGGTCAAGATGCAGGCTAAGAAAACAGAAGAAATAAAATGAGACTTAGAAAAAGATTTCAAGAACAGTCGGATGAAAGGAAGCGGGAGACTTACCATTTTCCTGTTGAGGACGTAGTACCAAGTGAACACCCAGTGTACTAGTACCTGAACCAACGGCACAAGGACGCCTAATCGCAATGAGGCAGTCTCTAGTCCCAACTCTATCCCACCGGCACGAGGATGCCTAACGATTTAGCGCAGGATGGCAGTCTCAAGTTCAGCGCTTCTCTTCTGAGTACACCAGGGTGTAGTTGGTAAGTTCTCAGGACAAATAGTGAGGCAATCTGAATAGTTGAGGAGATGAAACAAGAAGCCATGTTCTGGGACCAGTTTGAATAACGGGCGCAGAGCATGCTGGAAGTATAGCCAGTGGAGATCAGGTAATCCGAATAGTTAGACAGGTAAGAGAGAGTAGTTGTGAAGCGGTCCGGGTTCTGTGCACAAAAAGACAAACAATTCCAATTCAGCAGGCAAAGGATCGTAAGTAAGCCGTCCAGGTTTGGTGCATGAGAGGACAAAACAAATCCAATTCGGCAGGCAAGGGATGGTTGGTAAGCGGTCCGTGTCACAAAGAGTCACAAGGTAGTGGAGAAGGAAACAGGGGCAAGACAAAAGCACTCAGGATGCAAGATACAAACAAGACGTAGTCGCGTTTGATTACAAAATCAGAAGCGAGGACCGGACAGCGCGGAAGTGTTTAAATAGGTAACCATGGAAATCACACCCCTAACATAGTCTATTGTGCAGAGGACGTAATGGACGCCAGAGTCGCCATGGCAACCTGTATCCACTGTGCTTATGGATTCGGGCAGGGCAAAAGCGTTGTTTCACTCTCTGATGTTTATTTCCTTGAGGAAAAGAACAAATAGAAACTGGACCAGGTCGGAACCTGACACAGATGGAGTGTATTTGACCATTTCACCCCAGCTGAATTCCACTTCATAATTTATGTCTTTGACTTTACAGAGTGAACTACAACAAGTGGCTACGCATTTATGGGCAGTAAATGACAATGATGTAGGAATACTGAATGTTGAACCTCTACGTATAGTATTAAAATGTGGTATTACATTGCCATGTATTCCAAAGTATAAAGTATCTGTACAAGGTGAACAGGCGCTTAAAAGTATTGTTTTGGATTTGATACATCGAGGCATTATTGAAGAGATTTCAGGTAGTACATGTAATAGTCTGTTTCTGACCATCTATAAGAAAGATGATAATGCCTTACCCTACCGTTTTGTTATTGATTTGCGTACGATTAACAAGGTGGTAGCACCACAATTTCCCATTGTCCCTGACATCACCACCATTTTAACTATGATTCCTGCTACCGCTACACATTTTCTGTAATAGGTTTTAAGAATGCATTTTTTAGCATACCCATTCATCCAGATAGCAGATACTTGATTGCATTTTCACTAGGAGGATGCTCTTTTACCTTCACACGCATACCACAGGGATACACTGAGAGTCCTAGTATTTACAGTAGAGCACTCAAGGACCAACTTGACATGCGCGAATTACCTTCCACTTGCACATGGATACAGTACATAGATGACCTACTTATAGCTGCAGATTCCGAGGACGCTTGCAAGGAGGGCACTGTGTTGTTATTGAAGAATCTAGCTGAACATGGCCATAAAGCTACTTTGAAAAAGTTCCAATATTGTCACCATGAGGTTGCCTATTCAGGCTATCTCCTGTCAAAGGAGGGTAGATGGCTTGCACCTGAACGTATACAAAGCCTCTCTGGTATGATAGTTCCAAATACGCAGAAAGAAGTCAGGGACTTTATCGGCATGGCTTCATATTGTAGGCAATGGATTCCGAATGTTTCACTTTTGATTAAGCCAATGTTGGCATTAATTAGAAAGGATGTAACTATGCCGTTACCTTGGGATACGGATTGTCAAGAAGCTTTTGATCTGCTCAAAACCGAGTTATGTTCAGCGCCGGTTTTAGGCACACCAAATTATAGAAAAGGTTTTGTTTTGTTCATAAATGAAAGGGATGGGTGTGTCTTGGCTGTTCTGACACAGGAAAATGGGGGAAGAAGTAGACCGTGTGGTTATTTTTCCTCCATGTTAGACCATGTTGCAACACGTTGATAACATTTCTAAGAGCTGCAGCTGCTGCTGCTGCCTCAGTGAAAGAATGTGAGGGTATGGGCTTGGGTCACTCCTTGACCGTAATGGTACCCCACTCAGTGGATGTTCTGTTGAATAGAACACAGACTCAGCATATCACATCTGCCAGACTCACAAGGTATGAATTGTTTTTATTTGCACCTCATAATAAAAATTAAGAGATGCTGTCCTTTGAATCCGGATGAACTATTGCCTCCTTTAAATGAGGATTGCAGTGATAGTGCATCCCATGACTGTCTGAACATTACTGAACAGGATACAAAAGGCAGAATTGATCTGAATGATACACCATTACCATTGCCAGAAGGAAATCGGTTTTGTGATGGATCTTGTTTTAAATTACCTGATGGCACTTCTACTGCTGCCTATGCAATCACCACTTTAGATAGCATTATTGAAAGCAAAAGAATTCCACACAACTCCACTCAGGCTGCAGAGATAGCTGCCTTCAACTAAAGGGTGTGAGATAGCCCAAGGGCTCAGCGTTAACATATACACTAACAGTCAGTATGCCTTTGGAGTTGCTCACAACTTTGGTAAATTATGGGCTGAAAGAGGATTTTTAACATCTCATAGTACAAAGATTCAACATGGTCCCTTGATAGTTCAACTACTGTCTGCATTAGCCCTTCCCAAACAACTAGCCATATTGAAATGTGCAGCACACCAGAGGGTGACTGATGAACATGGAAAGGGAAAGGCCGTTGCAGACAAAATAGCTAAACAGACTGCTACTGACCCTCACGCACGGATGTATGTGTTGGATTCCACTAAATGGATTGCTGAAACTGGGGTGATAGAGGAGGGTGTTTGTAGTGTGCGAGAGATACAGGCTGAAGCCCAGAAGGAAGAGATTGAAAGTTGGGCTTTGGGACCTGGGATATTGGACAAGGAGGGCGGTTGGGGAGATCGTGAAGAACAGAGATGGATGTTGCCCAACGCATATGTAACATCAATAGTTACTATGGCACATGGACCAGCACACATTAATGTGAAAAGCATTTGTAAACACTTAGATGCAGTTTGGTATAACAATAACATTCCCAAGCTGCAGAACTACTAGTTCAGAACTGTATGATCTGCTTAAAACATAATATTGGTAAGGGTATACCAGCACCTAGAGGTTGTTTTGGACCTCCCGCTATGCCATTCGAAGTAATACACTTGGACATCATTGAGATGGAAAGATGCCAAAACTACAAATATGTGTTGGAAGTGATATGTGTTTTTAGTAAATGGGTTGAAGCCTTCCTTCGGAAGGATAACACTGCCATGTCAAGTAATGTTGAAGGAGTACTTTCCAAGGTTTGGGCTACCCAGAGTAATTTGGTCCGATAATGGACCACATTTTATAGCAGCTATCATACTACAGGTATGCAAGGCACTACAAATCGATAATAGATTCCATTCAGCACGGCATCCCAGGAGTGCCGCTTTGGTGGAACGTCATAATGGTATCTTTAAGAATAAATAAGCAAAGATATGTGCACACAGCAAATTAAAATGGCCCGATGCTTTACCCTTAGCTTTACTAGCAATGAGAACAGCAGCACAATCGAGAAGAGGATTTTCTCCTTATGAGATTGTCATGGGGAGACCTGCTAATACATGAAATGCACCTAGACCAACGAAGTTCAACGAGATAGAATATCCGCTATTAACTGATTATCGTGACCAATTGACTCAAAACCTGTGTTTGATTCACCAACAGGTCCGAGCTGCTTTGCCTGAGAAATAAGAAGGACCTGGTCTCAGCATTCGACCTGGAGACTTCGTTTTGGTGAAGTCCTGTCTTGCATCTTGTTAGAAAGGACCATATTAGTTGCTACTGGCTACTCAGACGGCTGTTCGAGTAGACGGAAAACATCATTGGATCCATGCAGTGCACCTGAAACGAGTGCCCTTGCCTTTACCCTGCGACAAATGGGTAAAGGTGAGGGTTGTTGATAATCCCGAATGCAAAGATGTGCCCGTGGGCAAGGGCTATTCTTATAAGGGGCTACATTTTGAGCCCAAACAACTCGAGAATTCTACACTTTCTTCAGATCCTCCTTCTTTATTCACCGATCACACTGTACCTGGAATCATAAAGTACAATCTTCAGCTACGGAACTAGATAGGGAATTACATTTCTGCTAGATTAGGAAAGTGTAATTTGTATACTGCACCCACAGGAAACCAACAAGTTTCCCTCTAATCCCCTCAAAGACGCAGGAACATTTTTGTTTCGGAGTAACAGCGGCGCTGGGAAAAGAAGACTGAGACATTCATCGATCCAGAAGAAGACTACAAGCAAGATAGGCCACGTGGTCAAGTGCCACTGACGGATGAACTTATAAAGCCTGTTTTAGTGAGGCTTCTTAACAGACACTAAAAACTATACCTATCTTTGGGGCACATACAAATGAGGATAGAATTGACATCGCTACTGGAAAGCCCATATCTAGAGGTCTATGGTCAACAACGGAAAAACTAATCATAATAACACTTACAGCCGGTGTTATGATCATTTAAATACCTATGATATGGTACATTCACATCCGCTTAGTATACTGTTGGCTACTGCCAACCCCACTTTATCTCCTCTTTATGTGCACTCACGATAAGTGTGTTACCACAATAACACACTCATACACATTATGAATCATGTCCTCACTCTCCTCCTATCGCCTCCCCCCTGCTATTTCCTGCTATTCCTTTGGCCCTTCTGCAGCCATCCCCTCTCCCTCCTTCTCTGCCTTTCCCCTTTTCTCTGCAGACAAGGTTTCTAGACAAGTCCGATCTATGAAAGTCTTGTTGAAACAGGTTCGCCCAATCTCCATCACTCCCTTACCGGGCAAGCTCCTGGAGAAACTGGTCATCTCCCAGCTTAATTTCCACACTGAATCTGTTGGTTGTCTTCATGACCATCAGTCTGGCTTCAGAGCTGCCAGAAGCATGGAAACTGCTCTCCTCAACATCTGTGAAGACCTGCTCTCCAACCTTGACTCTAAAACCCCATGCATCCTTATCTTGCTTGATCTCTCTTCTGCCTTTGACACTGTCAACCATGCCATCTTGCTGAACCGTCTCTGTGATAACCTGGGCATCACTGGTCAGGCTCTGGCATGGCTGACTTCTTTCCTCTCCAACCGACCCTCCCAGGTCCAACTTGGGTCCTTCCTCTCTGATATCTTTTTCTCTACATGTGGTGTCCCCCAGGGATCTAACCTCTCTGCACTCCTTACCCACCTCATTGCCGCTCTCTGCCCCAATTTTCAATTCTATGCGGATGATACCAAGCTAATTTTCAGGCTGCCCTGGGCCTCCTCCTTTCCTTCCCTCATCTCTGATTGTCTTTCTGCTATCCACGAGTGGTGTGCCGCCAACGAACTCTGCCTTATTGCCAGTAAGACTGAGATTCTACTCATCGGCACACCCACTCCCTCCTTCCCCACAGCTCTCTGGCCGGCCTATCTTGGCCCTCTTCCTGCTCCCAACTGAAAGGCCAAAAACCTTGGGGTCATCTTCGACTTCACACTCTCCTTCTCTCCTCACATCTCCGACATCTCTAAGAAGTCACACTACCAGCTGCACCTCCTCAGGGATATTCTTCCTTTCCTCTCCTTCCCCCAGAAGCTAACTGTCTCCAGATCCCTGGTTCTCTCTCGGCTGGACCACTGCAACAGTCTTTAACTAAATCTACCTGCCCCTACTCTCCGCCCTCTGCAACTTACCCAGAACAGGACTGCAAGACTTGCCCTTGGCCTCAAGCCCAGGGATTGTATCTCTCCAGGACTGGAATCTCTGCACTGGCTCCCAGTGGCTGCCAGGATTAAGTTCAAAATGCTCTGCATTGTCCACAAGGCCTTCCGGGGTCGGGGGCCACAATACCTTCAACTCTCTCTTCCTAAATATCTTCCTTCTTGAGCTCTTCGCTCATCCGCCTCCAACTCCCTCAGGGTCAGTCACTTCTCCAAGCAACAAGTTGGTGTTAGATCTCTCTCTCTGGCAGGGGCCTCACTCTGGAACAGCCTTCCTGCCTCCTTGAACTTTGAGGAGAACCATCTCTGGTTCCGTTAGCACCTAAAAACCTTCCTCTTTGCTTCTGCTTTCTCTTCCGCTCCTCCCGGCTGAATTCCTGGCCGAAACTGGACTGGTTGCCTGGCCACCATTTCTGATCTCAGGCCCAGCCCCCACCAGTGCACACCTGCACTGCCTCCCTGGAAACCCCTGCACCTCGGGACTGTTTTCTGAATCCCTTCAGTCCCTCTACCAGCACTTATGTCTGCACTTACCTTGCACTTGCCACCAGCTGGCCATTTCTATTGATCTTATTTAGTCTACTATCCCATGTACTGCACTTTCCCCACTTCCTGCCCCCATACACTTTTCACTTTCCCCCTCCCCATGCACTTGCACGATCTGAATGACACCTGGCCTAGTAGGATCGTTGTCTGTCTTCCCTTTGTTCCCACTCCCTTGCCTAGTCATGCCTTGAAACACCTGTCTATAGGCACGTTATAAATGCCATATCATCATCATATCATTATGTCATACCATATCATATCATATCATATCATATATCATATAATATCACACATGCAATCTTGAATATAACCAACTGCTGGGTATGTTCTCACCTACCACAACACAGTGAGAGAGGTTTGGATTGGTACATCTATCCACTTCCACTGTCAACTTTGTGTTATGCATCCTTTAGAGCCCTATTCTTTGTTAAGTGGTACGATAGTGCCACTGGTAACTTTAATGGGACAAACATCAATGAATTTGATCATTTGGTATTGCTACCCCTAGGATGCTCTGTCTTTGCAAATAAGAGTACAACAAATATTGCCTCCACTAGGAACTCTGATAAACATTCTAGACCGTATCAATCTATGATCTCATTTAAAATGGCACCAGCAGGGAACCGGGACACAGTCCCCCCCTCTGACACCATTAATCATGACCCAGAGATAGTACCATTCATCTTGAGAAAGGAAGGATACCGGTATATGGGCACATTTGATAAATGTGTGAATACTGATGTTTTAGTAAACAAAAATAGGCCCTTATACGTTGTGGGACCTATATATTGTGTTTGTGGAAAAGAGGCCTTTTCATGGTTACCTAAAGATTGGAAGGGTACTTGTTATTTGGGAATATTGTTGCCTGGGGTTTATGTCACATACACTACAGACATACTGAAACATAGGCCTAGGAGGGGAATAGATGATGACACCCCCCCTCCAGGTATTAGGTGACGTGGCAAAAGCCATGATTCCTTTTTTGGGCCAAGTCCTTAATTCACAAGATATTAGGAGATTGGCGAGAATATTAGAGAATACAAATAATGTGACTACTGACATCTTGTTCAACATGACATTGAAGCAAAAAGCATTTAGACTAGCAGCTCTTCAGAATAGAATGGTCTTAGATGTCATGTTAGCTGAACGTGGTGGTGTATGCAAATGGTCAGGTCTGCGTGTTGTGTGTACGAACCTGACTCCTCCCTCATGGTGTACCAAGCAATAAAATGACTACACATACTTAGTACTGAAGTTCACGTTCATGAAGGGGATTGGGACGTGGAAACCTGGGCTTGGAATCTGCTGAAAATCTGGGGTTGGAAGATCTTTTCGGCACTTGCTATTATCATTGGGATAATACTATTTTTCTGCTGTTGCATTCAATGTCTGCCCATTTTAGGTTCAGTACTAGATAATTGTTGTTATAAATCTCTAATGAAGTTTAGGCCTGGTCCCCATCCTCCTGGAGATGTAACTAATGCCTTGATAATGCAGACAGCCGCTATCAAACAATTTATGTCTATCAATATAGAGGACAGTGATGACTCTGGTTGTTCTAAGGATAAAGATGATACATGGTTACAATGTGTTGGTTTAGGCCAAAAGGAGGGTCTGTAAAAGTAGATATACCTTGCATTATGATGTTGGCCTATGCACATACACATACGCATACACATTGAACATACACATTGAACGGCGCCATTCCGGTTTCGAAAAAACGCCATCTTGGCTGATTTGCTCTCATTTCCGAGTTTTCATTCTGAACGCGGTGGAAGCTCGCAAAGTCACTGCTTCGGAAGCTTCCCTAAATCCTGCCCCCAGACAGGAATGCTAAGAATCACTAAGAACGCTGAACTACACAACAGAGAACCTTCAAGCATTGGCACGAACATAGCCAATCTGTAAATTAGGTGCCATTCTGTCTTCTTCTTGACAGTCTTGTTTTCCACAGCTAATTGTGAACGTGCAATCCAGACTATTAGAGTGAAGCACGATTCACTGCATATTCTGTTGCCAAGATGATCAAACTACTGAGTAGACGAGGATACACTGACAGTACTTGCTTTTATAGTAGAATGTTTAGAGTACAGGTCGATAGATTAGAGTTGCCACAATATTGCACATTCTTACTAGTATGTCAGATAGCACTGTTAGCTTACTGAAGGATCTTGCAAATTCAGGAGAGAAGGTTTCTTTGAATGAGTACCAGTGTTGTCAACATGAGGACGGCTATGTAGGTTTCCTCTTGTTTGAGGAGGGTATGAAAATTCATTTAGAGAGAATACATGTTGCATCAGCATTGATAGAGGCTTATATTATGCTGCAATCATTTCGGATGCAGACTGACCTTTTAGCTCAGCACAAACATAGATAAAGTAGCGCGAGGATTGTTACATTGTACTGAAGAACACAATATCCTCCTACATCCTTTCTGCTTTGCTTCCCAGGCAATAAATAGTCTGCAGGGTGACATGGAGTGTTCGACCACATGTTGCTAGGGAGAATTTCCCACGTTCATGGGTCTTTAGGTCACAAGGAATTATCACGTGGTGAGCTAGCCCAAATTTGTCATGATATTGTAATACTGTATAAACCACCCCTATGCCCACAGGTTTTGGCTCACTTTTCCTATGCTTGTATGCCTGTGCATTTGTAAAGGTCGGTCCGCACTTGAGTGTGAATAAACTGCTGTTTATACCTTTGTTCCTCGTAACTGGTGTGTCTTCATTGTTTTACAGAAGCCTCCTATTTTCGGACTAACATTTCGGAATTGCGCCTGCATGGAGTCCTTCACAAGACAATCGAGGACGTGGTTGGGATAGAAGATCTCTGAATGCCAAGTAGGACTTGCTAGCAGCTGTGTCGCTTCCGATCCACTTGGACTGAGATTGTCTATGGCGAGGGTTTGAACAGCGTTTTCGTTGCAGCATTGATACTGATAATGTTTGCTGTTTGCATCTTTGTTTGGAAGGAGAGATTGCCAGACACAGAAATCGGAATTGGAATTTGATGGGAGATCGTGTTGACTGTTTGGACCTTTGGAATTAGGTGAGCATGCTCCACTGAACTTGGCTGTCTGACTTTGTTTGAAATCCGGATTTGTTTGAAATCCAACTTTGGTTAGAATAGGTTTATTTTGAAAAGTATGCACATATTTGCCAGGCTGGAGAAACGTCTTGTTTAAAGATGCCTTACGTTTGTTTGGAATCTCGCACAGGTCCTGAGGATTTGTTTGAAAATAAGCCCAGAGGGTTAGAAAATGAAATGGTTAGTCCATACCTCAGTGGACTTAGAGCAATAAGGGATAGATTGAGAAATATGCCAGAGAATTGAGAAAAGGTCGCAGAATCAATGCACCAGTCAATTCACGAGAATGAGGAGTTAGGGGTTAGCCATGAGGAGAAGAAGTTTCCTAGGTCAGACTCAAGTGTGATAGATGTTTTGTCACAAACATGTTCCATTGTCAGTTCAGTGGTTCAACATATTGCCATGCCAGGGCAACAGAATACCATGCCTGAAATATTCCCTATGATAGAATTAGTACCCATTACTGTTGGACCCTTTACAGAGAAATGCCACTTGCAGACATCCCATTATGGAGAGAACGTATTGGGAGTAGATGTGTTGAGAGAAATGTACACAGTGATTGGGTGCAATTCTGATGGTGTATACTTGTCAATGTTCCAGCAGAGAAATCCTTCTACGTAGTACTTAGCATTGCATTTTGATCTGATGGGGAGAGGTAAAACAATGAAAATATATGACATCAATTGTAATAGCATAATTTTGCCAGCTTATTGAGATGGTGACAGTTTTTAAATGTATTTAGAAGAAAAGTTGACCATGATTTCTGCACTGGGAATATGTTTTTCTGTGCAGGATGCATTGACCTATGCTAGAATGCCACGAGGCTACACTGACAGTACTTGCTTTTATAGTAGAATGTTTAGAGTACAGGTCGATAGATTAGAGTTGCCACAATATTGCACATTCTTACTAGTATGTCAGATAGCACTGTTAGCTTACTGAAGCATCTTGCAAATTCAGGAGAGAAGGTTTCTTTGAATGAGTACCAGTGTTGTCAAAATGAGGACGGCTATGTAGGTTTCCTCTTGTTTGAGGAGGGTATGAAAATTCATTTAGAGAGAATACATGTTGCATCAGCATTGATAGAGGCTTATATTATGCTGCAATCATTTCGAATTATGTGAAGCGGTTTGTTGTGTTTGTATATGTGAAGGATGGGAGAGATAATACATGGGGATATTTTTCCTTTGCATTGGGTCATGTTAGCTATGTACTACCTGAGTGTCTTACAGCAGTTGCTTCATGCAGAGAAAGTGAAGGCATAATGCTTCACAGAGTTGACAACAGCTTGAATTATGACAGACCATTGTCAATACGTGAACTTGTACACATTGAATAGGAATGGCCAGAAATTGAGATCTTAGCATTGCTGTCTCTGAGAGGATAGAACAGGTTACCTCTTGTATGCATTGTGAAGAGCAGTGTAATGAGAAATGAATAGCTTTGCCTTGTTTGAGAAGAGTTTACCGATATATGCCAAAATCTGATAGTCCGCTTTTTTTTTCTTTCTTGAGTTACATCTGACGCAGGGATACAGACTGGCTATGACAAGTGAACATCCATGCAGAGCGATGTTGCCATACAGCAGCAAAATATGTGGATTGCCTTTGGCCTTGAAGTTTGAACTTGATATCCGTTCTGCTTTGAGAAGTGCATAGATGAAGCTTGCTGGCTGATTTCCTGGCTGACCGAGATTTGCCTCATAGAAATCCCTGCACATCGAGATGTTTTCCCTGCTGTGTTTCCGAAATGGGAATGATTTGTCACAAGCCCAATTTGCGAGCTGTTTCTATAGACAGAGAGAATTTGATCCATGTTATACATTTGGAATATTTACCTTTGCCTTTGCCCTAAACTGGGATGAGGAGTGGGTTAGGGGAAGGAGATTACATATTGAACATACATACCCCTGTGCTTTGCTTTGATTGAGATAGAGAAATATTAACCATTGTTTGGAGCAACATGAGGTTCTGTTGAGATCTGCTCGTTCTGAATTGTTCAGAAATCCCTCTATGCCATTGTGCACCGATACAATCGGTATCAAAGGATAGATGAGGGAGATACCTTTCTGGATTGAGGGTGAGTAAGGAAAGTGCCACTACAGAATGAGAATTTGTGTGGCACCAACATGAAATCAACGATTTGTTTGCTCCATTTTGCTCGAAGATGCTTGCTTGAATGCAGATAGGGCCAATGAGCAATGATTTGATCACATGAATGATCTTACGTCTAGAGCCTATGTCATTGAGGCTTCTTGATAGACACTGATGAATGTCCACATGCTGGACACTGGAACTATGCTATGCTACGCCCATGTTTGGGTTGTGCAGATGTTAGGACAAACAGTTTTGCCATAAGGAATGATCAGGTCTATAGGAGGCCATTGGTCGGCTAGAGACATGTGTTACACTTGTCACTTGTTAATGACTGTGGAAACAATAAGAACTGTTCTTATGTACAAGAGAGAAAACTGTAGTGCATATCCATGTATCACATGCTACACCTGCTTTGATTTGCTATGCTTTGTTTTCTTTTTGAATATACATGCTTGAATAGACATATGCATTATGAGCACCAGGATGAGATATATATATATATCTTGCTACCTGCTATTTGCTTTTTAAACGAATTGCTATGCATCATTTAGCCAATTTTTTCCGGTTATTAGAATGAATGCACCACGTTTTGTTCACTATTGCAGTGCTTGCAGTTATCATTAGGATGCTGCCAATGTATGCAATACTAGAGCTTGCTTAGTCTCTATGCTATGTGCATGTTTCCAGAGATCTGACAAACTTGCTAGATATTTATTGTGGTAGATTGCTAAATATTTCCCAGCTTCTTGCACCAAGAGAATATTGCACCATGTTATTGCTTTAGTATTTGTTAGTAGGCCTGAGTATTTTTGAATAAGGTAGCTACAGAGGGGGCGCTGTTGCACTTGACGGAGCATGGCCGCCTAAAAAGGAGCTCTGTGCTGGGTGATGACATCCACACTGATATATGCTACCGTACATCGGATTTCGGGAAAAGAAGACTGGGGGCCCCTTTCATTAGACCTCCTCCAACTGCCACCTGAATATTGGCCTGGCACTCTAGCCCGTTTTGAAGTTACTTTGGCTTTTTGCAGGCAGGGAGGCTGCGTCACCCCGATCCGCTTGCTGCATCCGGCCAAGCCCGCCCCCCTGCTCGGAGTTGCCGTGGCTGTGAGGCCTATTGCGGGGGAGGGATGAGCGACTGCAGCCTCACGAACACCAGCGCTGTGGAAGGCGGACATCCGACACCCATCCCAGGGAGCCACTGGCATCCTGCCCCCTGCCAGCCAACAGTCCTGGCTGCGGTCCCCCACTCCGCGACCGCTGCCGGCACGGCGGCCCTGTGTGCTTTGTCCCAGGCTGGAGCCCGTACCCCCCTAGCCTGACTAGTGGCCCGTTGCAGATCGCCCCCATTTACAGATGGGCGGGCGAGCCCCCAAGGGCAGCACACTCTCCACGGTGAGGGACCCAGCCCTGCGGAGCGTGTGGAGGCCCCAGCTGACCTGAGCACTGGGACGACAGCTCCCTGATCATACAGTGAGTTTCGACATCGGTGCTGCTGCTCCAGATAGAGGCGCTGGATCTCCATTTGTGCTTGACTTACCGCTGAGAGTGACCGGGCTCCCCTGCAGCCGACTGCTCCTGGTTCCCCATGTTCCTCATCACCCTCCTTCCCTTTCTCCTGGCGCAACTGCCTGCTGACACAGTTGAGCCTCCACCCTCAGCGCCACGGCTGCTGGCTTCTCTCTCTCCCCCCACAGCTGATTAATTTGCCCCACGGCTGCAACAGTTATTGGATGCGCACACACCCAGTACCTGGTTGGTGCCTCGGGGGAAAGAGACCTCCGCTCTGCCCCTGAAACGTGGAGAGACACAATACATTCGACCACAGAAGGTCCCAACCGTCCTTATCAGTGAAGCCAACTTTACCTCCATTTACAGTGCCTCTTGCTAATCAATCCCGGCTCTTCAAGTGTGAACTCAGGCATACAAACTGCATAGGACTACTGTCTACATGGTCTGAATCCTGTGGCCCCTCTCAAGTTCACTGTGATCCTGGCTCCTCCCACATATCTGAAACCCTACTATCTGCAGCCCTCTGACTACTACGGCTGCCATACCACCATCTCTTCTCTGCATCTTTACATAGGCTGCTGCATACCTGGCTGAATCTACAAGTGCATTGGATACACTGCCCTCATCTCAGCATTCTGGTGACTGCATACAAGCCTGATCGTCTCTACTCCGTCATTTGTGGAGACCACACTTGTTCCTGTACTATCCCTGTATGTGCCTACACTGGCCGGGCACCTCCGTATTATTGGAATTCCTGATGACAGGATCGAAGGCCCCATGGAGGACTACATTGAACACACCTTGCTTCAACTGCTGGACTCTCCTAAACTGTCCCCACAATTTGCTATAGAGCGGGCCCATCGCGCTCTTACAGCAAAACCCAAACCTGGAGCACCCCTGCACCTCATCATTGCAAGAGTTCTGAACTACTGTGATCGGGACGCACTACTTAGGGCCGCGAGAGCCCAGGTTGAACTCCTACTGGTATCCGCCAGAATTCATTTAAACCCTGATTTCTCGATCTCTGTCCAACAGGAACGCAAAACCTTTCTGGCAGCCAAGAGGACACTGCGAGAATTAGGGGTTAAATACACTATGCTGTACCCTGCCAAGCTCTGGATCAAACACTCAAATCAGGTTTCTTCTTTACTATTCCAGAATAGACTTCCAAATCTATAGACAAACATTTCCCTGGATGAACATATCTATCTCAGTGTCTGCGACAACACTATGATTCTCACCGTGAAGTGTACGTCACGATCCGGGGCGTCCCAGACCGCTCTTCTGTGGAGAATCATCTGTTCTTATCACTATGTTTACCAAGTATCTTTGGTCACTCATAGTTTGAGCTTAATGTTGACTTTGAGCCACCAGTCTTGATTACTCTTTGCATTAGTACCATGTTAATCCGCATCATGTCCCCAGCAAAGAAGCGATGCCGCCCAACCGGCCCACAAGCCCCCAGGCGAGGATGCCACTGTTTTTGGTTTTGTTGGATTGGTGTTGGGTTTTTACCCCTCTGATTGGGAGAAGGTTGTGGGTGGGGGTGAGCAGGTTGGGGTGTTATAACAAAAAATGCTTGCCATGTACAATGGAGGAAGAGTGTGAGCCTCAACTATGGAGGATGTACCTTACTGATAGACATGGCAACAAGTCTCTAAACTTAGTCCCCTGTATACCTCTATATCACCTGGCAATACCTGTGTTTTTTACGCATCTCGATGGCCGATCATAACCTGGTTTGTATGAGTTGGAATGGGAGGGGACTTGGCGATTGCAGAAAGATGCGGAAAATACAACTATATGTAGAACGACACAGGGTTAAAATCCTTTTCCTGCAGGAAACACATTCTCGAGCTGAGGGCTGTTTGAGGATTGCAAAGATATGGGGCCCCCAGAGGTACTACACTGATTATTCCACTCAAAATAGAGGTGTCATGGGTCTAATCCATAAGAGCGTTAAGTTTCAGCACATTGTGTCCCACATTGACCCCCTTGGGAGGTATGTCCTACTCTATGGCAGGCTACACAACAACGAGATTATACTCCTTAATGTCTACGGACCCAACATTGATGACCCCGAGTTCTATTCACACATTACTGATATACTGGCCAAGTTCCCCCTAGTAGCTATCCTCTGGGGCGGGGATTTTAATACGATCCTTAACATAGATTGGGATAGATCGAGAACCAGACCCCGCCAACTCTCCAGAGCTGCTAAAGTAATTCTGGGGTCCCTTTCACAACTGGAGATCTTGGACGCATGGCGACTGCTGCAACCCGGCTCCAAAATGTACTCTTTCTATTCTTCCGTACATGACTCACACTCCAGGATAGACAGATGGCTTATGTCTGATATACTCATTAGAAACCTTACACACATGGCGATCCTCCCCAGGACATACTCGGACCACTCCCCTCTGACTATCTCCCTCAATTGGGGTACTGATCACAATAAAACTCGCTGTGGAAATTGAAACCTCAATCGCTATCGGATGTGGCTTTCAATGCTGACCTGGAATCCGCCATTGACAAATATTTTGCACTCAACACAGGATCAGTCTGCACACAAGCCACTCTGTGGGAGACATTTAAGGCCTACATTAGGGGCATAGCTATTTCCAAGGAGTGCGGGATCCTCAAGGTTATTCGCAGAGACATATTGAGGAGTGAAGCAGCACTATCCTCTCTCAAGGCCCAATATGCCAGGTCCCATTCTTTTCTTCGGAAGTCCTCTCCAATATCGGTATTGAATTAGACACATTTCGTACCCACGCGGAAAGAGAGAGGCAGTTCATTGATAATCCCAGACTGGCTCGATAGTACGGGCAGGGCGAGCCGCCTGACCGTGTGTTGGCCTGACTCCTTCGTCAGGAAATGGGATCTCCACATATTCCAGCCATAGAAAGGCCGGATGGCTCCTTGGCCCTTCTTCCCCAGGAAATCAATGCAGAATTCCAATTGTCCTATGAATCCTTATATACTAACGTCAACACCGTTCCTAGGTCAGAGGTGACACGTACCTGGACAGCCTACCCCTCTCTGTTCTCTCTGACGAAACTAGCACTTGCCTACACACACGTTTTACAGCCGAAGACATTTCGAAGGCTATTGATGCCCTCGCTTCAGGTAAAGCCCCCGGGTCCGACGGCTTCCAGATTGAATTTAACAAACAATATAAATCCAGGCTGGTCCCCCAACTCCTGGCATTATGGGAAGAATCCTGTGTGGTGGGCACACTCCCTCCCTCCCTTCGTAAAGCCATTATAACTATCCTACTGAAACCGGGCAAACCTTCCAGTCAATGTGGATCATATCGTCCCCTCTCCCTCATCAACTGCGATGTTAAGATTTACACTCTGATTGACTCGTTACATGCCCCACATTACTCACCCGGATCATTCAGGGTTTATCCCAGGTATAGCCACTTCCCTCAACCTGCGCCGCCTCTTTAATGTTATCAGTCAAATTTACCCTAACACCCAGGCAGTGGCAGCGGCCCTTGACATGCAGAAGGCCTTTGACTCCGTATCATCGAACTACCTTTGGCGAGTGCTCAAAAAAGGTAACTTCGGGCCCTGCTTTCTTTCATGGGTCAAACAGTTATATTCAAATCCAGTGGCCAGGGTCCGAACGGAGGACAGATGATCACCCCCTTTCCATATAGCCAGGGACACGAGGCAGGGTTGCCCCTTCTCTCCCCTGATTTTTTCCATAGCTATAGAACCCTTAGCAGATAGGATTTGGCAGGCACACTCACACCGGGGCTTGAGATTGCTAGGCACACTGGACATTGTCTCCTTATACGCAGACGATTCCTTACTCTTCATACGTTCACCAGAACGCAACCTTGCCCCGATCCCAGAAGACGTCATCCACTCTGGGTTGCTGTAGGGCCTCAGGGTTAACTGTTCAAAATCATCTCTTTTCCCACTCACAGAACCCACCCACCCTCCCCCCGACCTCATGGGGTTCACATGGTCACAGTCGGAACTCATCTACCTGTCTGTCAACCCGACACAGTGTATGCAACCAATTACCAGAATTATTTAATTACGCTTACCAAGAAATGTCTGGGCTGGGCCAAGCTTCCACTATCCCTCGCTGGTAAGATTGGTATCTTGAAAATGGTTGTGCTCCCCCAACTTCTTTACTGTTTCCTTAATCTTCCCCTGTGGCCCGGTTGGGAATTCTTCCATTCCCTTAACCACACGCTCAACACCTTTTTATGGCACTCCGGTGCAGTTAGTCTCAAATTTAACACATTGGCTACTCCCATGGATAGTGGCGGCTTCGGAGCTCCCAACTTCGAAAAATACTGGCTAGTTGCCCAAGCACAATTTGCATCATACTGGTTCATCGAAACCCCACGGCATATAAGACTTGAGTGTCGAGCGGTTGGTGAATGGGATATTCGTTCCTTAGTTCTTTCTCCTCCTACCCTCACTTGTAGCCCTCTGGATCTGGTAGGCACACATTCTTTGCTTTGACTAGGATGTGGACATTGTCTGGAGGTGCACGCCCCTTTCGTAGTTGTTTGCCTCTCTGGAACTTCCTCTGAGGAGCCCCCTCCATTACCCAGACCGAGGTATGCCACTCCACTGGGCGGTGGTGGGATTCAAAACCATTTGAGATGTCTTCGTACAAGGTAGCTTTCTAGAATGGTCAGATCTACCAGAGGCCCTACGACAAAGATCACCCATGTGGCTCCAATACTCCGGCCTCTGCCGATTCCTGAAGAGGAATTACCTGAGTTTCCCCAGTTTGCCCCCCAACGACCCTATTTTGGCCGAGATCATGAATGCCACAACAGCAGGAGGGAAGGTTTCGAGACTGTAGACCTTATTACAATCCAGGGCTTCTCCATCATTTGATAAGCTTAGACACACTTGGGCTGGAGATCCGGGGTTCGCTATAACTGACCATTGCTGGAAGCGTATGTGTGCTCGCACTCACAATGTATCACTTAACTCCCATTTCAAACTCATTCAATTTAAAATCTTATCCCCCAGTTAGGGTGCACCGTATGTTTCTGGACCACTCCACCCGGTGCCTCAGCTGTAGATATGAAGCTGCTACATATATTCACATGATCTGGTCATGCCCCTACCGTACCCAATTTTGGGCGGAGACCTGTTCCACGCTCTCGGCTATTCTGGACCACGAGATCACCCCATCCCCACTGCAATGTTTCTTTCATGATTTCCCCGGTCTTGGCCGAGATTCCCGAATGTTGGTGGGGCTATGCATGCTACTCGCAGCACGCTGTATTCTGCTGTGTTGGCTCCGCCCACAAGTACCCACACACTCCCAGTGGCTGGACAGCATGACCTGGTCTTCCGACACAAAGGAGGTGTGGCCGACTCAGCATCCACCAACGTCCAACACCGAACTATCTGGTCCCAGTTTTGCTCCCACATCTCCTCTATTTCCAATGAAGATGATAGCAACTCAACAGCACCCTCCTCACCTGTCAATGTCTCTACATGAACGATGGCCCTGAAGGTTGTGCCATACATATGTATTGTACGATTATTGATCACATGCCTTCTCGATTTGATTGTCGATGCTGCATACCAATTATTCATGCCAGTACTGTAACTGCGGATCGTTATCTATGGCTCGCTTCTCTCTTGTTATGTCAAGCACAATAAATAAAGTTTACAAAAAAAAAAAGAATAAGCTAGCTACACTATTTGCTTGTTTCTTATCCATGTTTTGACTTACCACACTAATGTCTAGTATTAGTATTCTGAAATGGATTATCGCATGATAAAAAGGATTGTTTGTGAAACTGCATTTATCCATGATAAGTTTAGCATGAGATAATCCATTTGTTCATGCATTCATTTTGCATCCATTTTAGTATAGGCTATGTTTAAGCACTATACTTTTGTTCTAAGCTATCATGGTTCAATATTTGCTCAGAGCCATGAGATTTATGTACACTTGTCATGTGTAGCACATTGTAGTGTGCTTCTAGGTGATAGAGGTCTTCTTTCTGTCCATTATGAACATCTGGTACTGAGAAAATTGTAGCACATTACCCTTTTACATCGTTCCAGTGAGGAACACCCTGAATGAACTACCATAGCCACATAAATGGGACTGTCTTCCATGGAGAATGCTATGGATGCTTCAAGTTTATCTAAACTCAATGCATAAAGAAATCTGTCTGAAGAAAATAATGAAAACATCCCTTTAACTTGTGTATTTAACTGTGAGAAGCCAGATCAGAAGGAGGAGAGAAGTGCCCGATACTCAGGGGAAGCCCCCCGACCTCATCATGACTTTTGGAGGCAGAGTAAAAATAGACTGCAAAGCCTGCGACTTTAGAAGAAGCAGAGCAGCAGATTGCGAGACACCAGAACCCCGGTGTACAGGACCACAAGGAAAGTGGTACAAAACAGAAGTGAAGGAGAAAGTACTTGGTAGTGGCATGACCATGCATGCAGGGTGGTGGGCAGGACGCCTGAAAAACAGTGCAGAGACTACTGTGATGGGAAGTCTAAATGACTTTCAAGCACCAAGATATGCAGACGTTAGTTGTCCGATGCCAAGCCGAGAACGGGAGACCGAAGGACAGAGAAGAGGGCAAGAAGCTAGGGAACAGAGGGAGGCCGCCGGGCTAGCATTATTTTCGTGAAACAACTTGTCTCATTCTGAAGGACAAAAACCATAACCATAAAGCGTAATGGTTGGAACTGTGAAAATCATAGGGTACTTTTAATATGTAATCCGGTAAAGAAGACCAGGAGTATATGGAAAGAGAAACTCGTCCCAGTACCGAAATCAAAATATTGTGGAAGATGCCAAATAAGAAGGGAAGTAAACAACAAGTGATAAGAGAGACATTTAAACAACCCAGGTGAGAAACTAAAAGAGACTGGGAGCAGAAACCCTATAAAGAAGTGCAAGACACCTTTGTGTGCCAAGTTGAAGCGGGTGGTAAGGAAAGGCCTAAAACATAGAACGAGAAACGAAAGGTAAGGTTCACGATTGAAGAGAACATAAGATTCCCAAGTCCCAGAGAGAGTACAATTGATAAAGAAAGCCTAAAAGGGACTAGAAATAAAGATACTTTTCAAAAGCATCAAAAGAAAGATTGTGAAGAACCTGTATGTGATAGCAAGAACAAGAGAAATGTTTGTAGGGAAAACTACTTCCTAGAGAGGACAATAGAAAGGTCAAGAATAAAAAGTTGTCTTGAAGAACTACAATACCTAATAAGAAAGAATATCAGAATGGACTATATTACGAAATATATAGTATAACAAGAAACTTCAATGAAGAGAAGACCAAAGGAAGAAGAGACATTTGTTTGGCCTATATTTACTTTAGTTATATTTAGTGGTAGGGTTGGAGAGGGTTAGCTTGGACAGAGGACAGAGCTACGTTGGACTTCCTGACATCTGACAAACACCTTTAGTTTCTTTAGAGAGTTCGGGTATTCCCTTTAGTCATAGGGCGAGATAGATCTTATTCTTTTATTTAATAAAGATAGTACCAAAAATGTACACAAATGTCCTCAAAGTGTCCTACTCCTTCTAACCCACTACATGGCCCACTAGCCATGGACTTCGCCCATGGCCGCTATACATGTTGCACCAATAGGTTTCTTTATGGCCCACTAGCATTGTCCTTTGGCCGTGACCACTGTATATGTTGCACCAATACATTTCTCTGTAGCCCACTAGCCATGACCTTCCACCGTGACCACTGTACATGCTGCACCCATAGGTTTCTTTGCAGCCCCCTAGCCCACTCAATGATATGTCATTCGTTATGCCATCATTGTAGTCATACACTGTGCAACAAGGAGTGCAACGTTAAGGTGGACTTGCTTCAAATGCCAGTCCTGAATTTCAAGGGTTGTGTTGCGTTAAATTTGACCACCTTAACTCTTTCTTAAAGGTTGTTTCACTGAATTTCAAGGGTTTTGTTATACCATAGTTTCTTTGGAGCCCACAAGCCATGGCCTTCGGCCGTGACCACTGTACATGTTGCACCAATAAGTGTCTTTTGGGCCCACTAGGCATGGCCTTCCGCCATGGCCTGTGGCCACGGCCTTTGCACTAGTGCCACTAGGCATGGCCCTTGGCTGTGGCCTCTGTACATGTTGCACCAAGAGGTTTCTTTGGCACCCACTAGCCGTGGCCTTTGGCCACAGACTTTATCTGTGTCTGCTGTACGTATTGTACCAATACGTTTCTTTGGAGACCACCAGCCATGCCCTTCAGCCAAGGCCACTGTATGTGGTGCACCAATAGGTTTTTTTGGGGTCCACTAGGCATGGCCTTAGGCCGTGGCTACTCTACTTATTGCACCAATAGGTTCCTTTGAGCCCACTAGGTAAAACATATCTTTATTCTTCCGCTCTCTTTCGATTACCAAACGCTTCTTGCGATATTCCCCCGATAATGGCAATGAACTACAGATACAGTGGCAATGAACTACTCATGCCCTTAGTATTCTCAAGGTGTACTCAAGATAATGTGAAAATGCTTGAAAATAAAAAATCTTCCCTGCCATCACGGGCACTCACCAAGTATCCCACTCCTCTTCCCATGTTCCCTCCACTCCCCTCAGCTGCTTTATCCCTCCCTTGCCCTCTCCCATTACCCCCTTTCACTCTTTGCTTCGTGCAATGTATTTTGTTTTCCGAGCGCGTCTTCTGTTGTAGCCACGGTAATCACGTGAGATTCCGCTGGTATTCCCACGATAATCCAAAAATGTTTGAACTCTAACTGGCTCCCCAGACCACCCCCAACTCTCCAATTTCACATGGTATTCCCCCCACCCAAAATCAAAGCCCACTGTCCTGTGTCGCAACCTATCTTTATCCGTTACACTACAAATAAAGACTGATACAATCAAACAGAAAGTTCCTTCCCCAAGAGAATGATTCCCTTCACCTGACCTGCAGGTTCCACACAATCTTTGCAACACTACACGTTCTGGACCAGGAGGATGACTCTCTTCTCCTGGTATTTGAAAACTTATCTTTTGTGTCCTTCAACTTGCTGTATGTTTTTCCACTCTCTATCAGTACCAGCAAAGTCCCACACCCTTCACTGCTGGCCAATGGACTTATTTTTGCCACTCCGCCCAGGAAGTTCTCCTCGGATTCTCAGATACTTTGTATTGAGGTGCATACCCTTCTCTGGTAATCAGTGGGCTTGTGGTTGCCACCGCAACAAGGAAGTTCTCCTCAGATGCTCAGTTCATTTTTGTTGGAGTCCCAGGCCCTTCTCTGGTGGTCAGTGAACTTATCACTGCCATTGAGATGAGGAAGTTCTCATCAGATATTTTCTTCACTGTTTTTAGGGTCTTGGACCGTTCTCTGGTGTCCAGTAGCTATTTTGTTACTAATGGGATGGGGGAGATGCTCCCTGATGCACTACTCACAGTAATTCTCCCCAATATCCCTATAGCTGTTGCTGGGGTGAGGAACATTGCATTGTGTCCCTCTCTTAGCCTCACCCGTATCCCTACTGGGTCTCCTGTACCTCCATTTACCTTCTCGTGGGATGCGGCACATCACCAGTCCTTCCTGGGATGGGGATTCTTGTCGGCGGCTTCCGCTGCTCTTCTTGTCTGCTTTGGCAGTCCCGGTGCACCTTCACGGGCCTCTGCTCCTTATAGTCTTGGCTCCGCTCTGGGACCCAATAGTCCAAGTTGTTGCAATCACCGCAGTGCTACCTTGCCTTTGGCCTTGCAGTTGGGTCTGCTCCTCTCAGACCCACAATGGGCTCTCGCAGCCTGCTGCCAGCGTCCCCTGCATAGCCTTTCTTCCAGCCCTCACTCGAAACGCACAAGCTCCAGCATGCTCCCGGCTTCCCCGTGATTGGACTCCTTTTGTTCGTCCCTCTTCTCTTTCCTTTTTATCTTCAGGGACTCTGCCCTGGTGTAGTGTCAACACTGGGGGAGATATTCACTCGCTGAGCAGGGAGTGTCTCCCAGTGCTTCTGCAAATGTTCGCACACACGAGCGGTGCGCAGGCGACTACAGGTGGCAGCCACAGCGTGTCTCCCCATTCTCTATTAGATCGGTGACAGTTAACCAGGGAACACATCCCTCAGAGGTGGCTGAGCTAGAACTATCTATGCGACGCCTCAACAATGCACGCATTTCAGATCAGCAGCTTCAAGAATGTTGACTCCTATTGGGACAACAGAATAAACCTTGTGTACCCACAATAAACCACTAGTGAAGGGTTCTTTGGATTCCGCAGGGTCCCATGGTTAAGGTCCAGAAGAGGGCAGAATACATGACCATTTGCCGAACCGTCTAAAGAAAAGACAGGATCACAGTTATTGAGCTCTGCCAAAGTTGTTTACCAATAGTTAGTGACGTTGAACAGTAACAGGACATGTGACCGGCTTATCAGTTATGAACTAGGAATTGGACACAGACCAAACAAACTCCCAAAAGAAATATATCAGGAGTATAGATCCACATGAACATATGGGTCACAATTAGATTTGATTGGTAATGCCAACATGCCAATGGTTACAGAAATGTATATGCAATGTATTATTGTTTTGTTTATGTCCTTTTGCACATATTCTGACATATAACATTTTCTGTTGAACATATTTATTTGTCTCACCATGTGTTGTACTTGCATTGTATAGCTTTCTATATTTCCTCGAATGTCTTATGAACCCTAAAGTACATGATTGTTTAGAAGAACAAGAGACATTTGATGCTCTTTTGATGTTGATTATTATTGTTGTTGTTTTGTTGTTGAAAGATGTTGAGAAAAATAATGACTCTCAAGCCTAAAAAATATAAAATAAAGAAAATGAAAGAGGTGAGCAAATTATAGACCCACCATAAAAAAGTCTAAAGAACTATATAAGTTGTTTCTTTGCAATTTGCTGTAGCTGGAAATGTTGAGAACCAATAGACATTCATTGTCAATGTTGGTTAGTAAATGAAGGCACACCCACGTGCACAAGAAATTACACTTTTAGCACACCCCATATTCTTGGGATAAAACAACAACTTTCACAACCTTGGAAGCATCTGTCTGAAGGATGAATGCTTTATTGAAATTGGGAACCTTCATGGCGGGTCCCTGCATAAGATGTTTTTCAGTGTATTAAAGCTAGCCTGATCTTCCTTATGCCAGCATAGATTTTGCGGCTTGGCATTTTTCACTTTGTCAGTGAGACAAGAGGTTAGAACTGAATAGTTAGAAATGAACCTCTGGTAATACTCAGTAATCCCCAAAAAGGCCCTGAGGTCTTTTTTGGTCTTTGGGGGAGGTGTTTCCTGCACAGCCCTGACTTTTTCCAGTTGGGGTTGGACTAATCCGTTTTCCACAAAAAAGGGCCAGATATTTGGCCACTGGCTGTGCTATATGACACTTTTTGGGATTAGTGGTAAGGCCTGCATGCCTCAGAGCATGGGTGATTACATTTAAATGAAACAGGTGTTCCTCCCAGGTAATGCTGTGGATCACAATGTCATCCAGATATGCACAGCAGAAGTGGGAAAAGGGTCACAGTATCTGGTCCATTAGCCATTGAAAGGTCGCTGGGGCCCAGTGAAGTCTGAAGGGGAGGAATCTGAAGTAAAACAGTCCTCTGGGGCTGAAGAAAGCTGTATTTATTTGATCAGAGGGGTTCAGTGGCACCTGCCAATAGCCTTTCGTTAGAACAATCGTGGAGATATAGACAACTGATCAGAGTCTGTCGATGAGGTTGTCACTTGAGGAGATCCGGCTCAAGTCTAAGAGGGGCAGGAAGGCTGCTCCAGAGGGAGGTTCCTGCCGAAGAGAGACATCTACCCTCTACTCTCTGCTTAGAGAAACATCTGCAGAGAGTTGCAGCTAGAGGACCGATGGACTCTAGCAGAGAGGTATTTAAGGTGAGAAAGCTGGATGTAGCGAGGTATCAATCCCTAGCAAGCCTTATGGATGATGCAGTGGTTCTTGAATTTGATTCTTGAAGCAACTGGGAGCCACTGGAGAGATTTTTGGGTGTGAGAGATGCAGTCCCTGGGCTTGAGGCCAAGGATAAGTCTTGCAGTCCTATTCTGGATTTGTTGAAGAGGGCAAAGGGAGGAAAGAGGCAGATTTAGGAAGAGGTTTTTGCAATAGTTAATCCTGGAGAAAACCAGAGCTCTGACGACATTGAGCTTCTGGTGAAAGGTAGGAAATGGAGAATTCCTCTGAGGAGGTGGAGCTGAAAGTTGGACTTCTTGGCAAGGTCCATGATGTAAGGGGAGAAGGAGAGAAAGGCGTCGAAGATGATCCTGGATGTCCTGTTGTCGCTCGGATAGATCAGAGGGGACCAGACTATGTTCAGATTTTCCTTCCGTTAGCAAGGTGGCCATTAGGACAGAAGAGGATTCCACTGGCTCCTCCTTCTACTCTTTTAGAAGGTTTATGTGATATCTTTGGGTTTTGAGCCTTCTGTCTGGCTGAGCTACCTTGTAGTTATATGGACCTGCCCTCTCTAATACTTCATATGGTCCATACTATCGCAAAGGTATTTTGGGCTCTGAGGGTGGGTAGGAGGACTAACTCTTTTTGTCTGATGGAAAAGGACTGTAGCACTGCCTTTTTATCGTAATGGGTCTTTTGGTTTTCTTGTGTCTATCCTAGATGTTTTTGGACTAGGTCCTGCACGATAGTCATGTGCTTTTTAGGCCTTTGGGCTGTTTGGGACATAGGTAGCACTGCCTCTACCCTTTCTTCTGAGGTCTTCCAGAGCACGTCCAGTATGTCTTTAGGGCTGTGTCTGTAAAGGAGCTCAAAAGGAGAAAACCCTAGGGAGACTTGAGGGGCTTTTCTGATGGTAAAAAGGGACCAAGGGATTATTGTGTCACAGCTGCGTCAATCTGCATTCACAAATTATTTTAGAACGTTTTTTTAACGTTCTGGGTGTGGTAAACAGGTGTGCATAGGGTTTTTATCTGTAACATCTCCTTTACTCCCACCATCAATTTTGACATAAAGTTACTCCCTTGATCGGTCAATACTTCTCTCTGAAAGCCCACCCATGACAGAAAAGGGATTAGGTGTTTTAGAATCTGCTGTGATGTATTATTTTTCATTGGGAAGGCCTACGGATATTGGGGCACATAATCTAGAATTACTAGAATATAGTTATTCTGCCGTTTTGACAGTTCTAATGGTCCCACTATGTCCATGCCAATCCTAGAGAAGGGTATCTCTATTATAGGGAGAGGTTGTAACCTGGCTGGTGGAGGGGAGTGTGGAGCTGTTGTCTGGCATAGAGGGCACCTGGCTATGCAGTTCTTCACGGCAGAGTAAACACCAGGCCAATAAATTCTGCTGATAATCTGCCCCTGTGTTTTTGCTGTTCCTAAGTGTCCCAAAGTCAAGTGGGCATAATCCATCTCCAGGATGACCCTTCTATGGCATCTACAGACTACAATCTGAGTCCTCGTTACCCCTTCTGGTGTGAGGTCTCGCCAATGGAGGAGGCCTTGTTTCAGAAAAAAAATATTTTTAGACCTTCCATCATTCTCGGGAATTACCTTTAAGAAGGCTTCTGACAGAATAGGGTTATTTTTCTGAGCGAAAGCTATGGCGGGGAATTATCTCGGTTTCTTCATCAGTGGTCCTTAGGGTTACTGGGGTAAAAAAAACTGGAGGTTTTGCATCAGCCTCTCCAAAACGCTTGATGCCTCTTTCTGTGATTTCTTGTTCTTGAACCTCTACGTGTTTGGGAAAGAGGTTCTCCTTTTAAGATTCCCTGGCAATCTTATCCCAAGTTTTTACCTGGTATGTTTGTTTCATATTGTTCTGAACAAGATTTTTATGTCACCCCTGTAGTCTGGGCCTGTAACCCCAGCCATTATGTCCAAGCTGTATCTCCAAGCTACGCCCAACTTGGATGCTAGGCAGATTTAGGTTCCTTTCGGTTGTGACAAGATTAGTCCTGTGGGGATCAACTGCCATTCTTCTACCTCTATATAGTCATCTAGAGTACTGTGTAGGTCTATGCCTATAGATTCACTAATAGCTACAGTGGGATCAGTGGCATGGCTACTCAGTTTGGAGTATTGTAGGGTACACCAATTTATATCAGTTGAGTCAGATTCCACTTCTAACACCATATGGAAGGGTGTTGAAGAAGGGCACTGACAAAAAGGTGGCATGGTGTTGGTTATAGACTTTCATTTATGAAAAAAGAACCTCACTATCCTTATCATCTAAGAAGGGTTTCCCTGCTTCAAACTACTACTAAAGGATCTGTCAGAATGTCCATCAAAAGCAATGTCCACCGTCCTGTGTCACAACATACTTATATCCCTCACACTACAACTAAAGACTGATATAATCCAACAGAAAATTCCTTCCCTTGGAGAATGACTCCCTTCTCCTGGTATTTGGGTGATTTTGAAAAGAATGTTCTCTTGAAAAAAAGGGTGTCAGGGGGAATGACTCCCTTCCCCTGGACTTCACACAATCTTTGCACAACCCCATATTCTGGACCAGGAGAATGACTCCCTTTTCCTGGCATTGGTTTGTACAGTTCACACTAAAGACATTGGGAATTACTCTCTTTACCTGGTGTCTTTTTAATATGTGCCAAGGGTGTTTGTGTCATGCCCAGGATAATGACTCCCTTCTACTGGTATTTCAAAATTTCTTTATAGTGTCTTTCACCTTGCTGCATATTTTTCCACTCTCTCTCAGTACCAGAAAAGTCCCAACCACTTCTCTGCTGGTCAATGGACTTATCTTTGCCACATCACTGAGGAAGTTCTCCTCGTCTTCTCACATACTTTTTATTGGGGCCACCACTGCAACAAAGAAGTTCTCCTTGGATGCTCAGTTCTTGTGTGGGGGTCCCAGACCCTTCTCTGGTGGTCAGTGGACTTATTACTGCCACTGTGACAAGGAAGTTCTCCTCGGACACTTGGTTCACTCTTCTAGTGTCCAGTAGCTATTTTGTTACTACTGGGACAGGGGAGATCCTCCCTGATGCACTCTACAGAGTTATGTTCCCAAAATTGCCCTAGAGCTGCCACTGGGGTGTTAAACATTATGTTGTGTCCCTCTCTCTGCCTCCCCCGTATCCCTACCGGGTCTGCTGTGCTTCCCTTTACCTTCTCGTGGGATACAGCACATCACTGGTCCTTCCTCGGATGGAGTTGCTTGTCAGCGGCTTCCACTAGTCTTCTTGTCCACTTCAGCAGTCCCGGTGCACCTTCGCAGACCTCCCCTCTTTGCGGTCTTGCTCCGATCTGGGACCCGTTGTGATCACGCCATAATGTCTCTTTGCATCTTTGCATTCCTCATGTCTCTGGTGAGCCACCGCATGGCAGTACATTAGAGTAGGTTACTCTTCATGGTTGCTGTGTTCTTCCCTGTCTCAGTATGTTTGGTTCTGGCAATATCCCATGTGCTTCAAAATACATGGGCAAGGTGATCGCCCTTGTCCCCGTAGGGGGGAGTCCCTCCCCATGAGATCCTCCCACATCAAACCACTTCTAGGGTGTCTATTCTAGCCTCACGGAAAAGGGCTCCCCCCTGGGGAAAAGTGACAACACTTTGCGAATCATCACTATATATATATATATATATATATATATATATATATATATATATATATATATATATATATATACATACATACACACACACACACACACACACACACACACACACACACACACACACACACACACACACACACACACACACACACACACACACACACACACACACACACACACACACACACACACACACACACACATTACATCGCCATGTAGTTAGTTATGGTTAAGTTGCTAAAGCCATAAAGCCATAGGAAGAGGACTTTTTGGGCGGCTTATAACTTCGCTCCCCGTGGGTGAATAATCACCAAACTTTGCAAAAAAAAGTATATGTCCCGCTCTAAAATATTTTGCAAAGTTTGGTGAGGTTTGGTCAAGGGGGCGCAAAGTTATAGAGGGGGTCCCAAAATTTCTTTTTTTCCCTTAGACATAATTGAAAATATTTCTGTCGCGCCTACAGCCCAAACCGCTGGATGGAGTTTCACCAAATTTGCAGCAGGCACAGCGGCTTGGTCTCGAAAGCATGCTTTTGTTAATTTGGTGTAAATCCGTCCAGTAGTTTATATTTAAATGACCAAAACATAAGGCAAAATTTGTGTGTTGGCATAGAATTTTCTGTAATGTGATCATTTTATGAGTGTTAAATTTAAATAAAAATATGTCTTAATATGAACATTTCGTAATACACCTGCCCCTGTTTCTTCTGCCCTTTGGGCATAGACAACTGTGTATACATCTTCTTTTTGAATATTAATGACCCCCTCTCCATGTCCCAGCCAACTAAACCCAAACCCTCTACAGCAAGAAAAATGTTACGATGAGACTTCCATCCCCTCCTCCCCTCCCATACATAATGTCCAAACCCCTAATTCCCCTGTATTTGTTTCAGTTTCTGTTTCCCCTCTCTTTCGTAATTTTTCTACTGTTATACAATAATAACATTTTAAGTGTGTGCTTAGTATATGCCTGTGTCTTATTTTTTTTTTTAAAAGGCAGTTAGGGTGTCTGAAATTAACCAAAATGGGGGGGTGTCCTAAGGACCTGTTCGTACTGTTCGTAATTAAAATTGAGGTGTCCTTAGAACACACAAGATGTCCGCCTGTCCGCAATTAACCAAAATGGATGTGTTCTGAGGACACTATACCTGTTCGTTCTCTCTGTAATTAAAATGGAGGTGTCCTTTGAACACACAAGATGTCCGCCTGCTCGCAATTAACAAAAATAGGGGTGTCCTAAGGACAATATACCTGTTTGTACTGTTCATAATTAAAATGGAGGTGTCCTTAGAACACACAAGATGTCCGCCTGTCCGCAATTACCCCAAATGGGGGTGTCCTAAGAACACCCCCCCTGTTCGTAATGTCCACAACCAGAATGAATATATCCATAAAACACATATCCCGACTGCCTGTCTGAAAAGTTTTGATGCACATTTATTTTATTCAGTGACTTCAACACTGTTCGAACTGTCCACCGCATGTGTGTCGCATTTTTAATTAGTTGGGAGACTCGAACACTGTCCTTAGAACACCCGTGTGCATGCGCACAACCGTCCCCGCACATTTGGTGTCCTGTGGACAGCTGTCCCATTCGCGAACGTGTCCACGATGTCATCAAGTGACCACACCCATGCTGAGCATGTGTCCTTATTTGCGGACGCTGTGCGGGCCCCTGAACATTTAAAAAGTGCTTTTTTGAGCAATCCAAGGTATTTTACAGTAAAAACCCACCATTGTACATGTCCCAGACAATGTCCCTGCTAATCTCCATACTTTTTGGAACATTTTGAGCCTTTTCTTGGTGTTTGACGTGTCCTCGGACAGCGGATGTGTTCACGGAGCACACCTGCACCACTATAAAAGGCAACACCCCAGAGCTGATCCTCATTCTGCTTTTGGATTTCCAAGATTTACAACAGGACAGTTGTGAAGGTTTCTGTTCCTGGTTCCTGGTTGTTTGTTATTAACCTTCCAGATGGCATCCCAAATTGCTTCTGCTGCTACTGCCTCGGCATCAGCACCCCCACCCCCTCCACCACCACTACGTCTCCAAGGGCCTGCAGAGGGGAACAGGCATGAGGATGCAGAGGAGAGGGATGAAGAGGATGAGGGAGTCGAAGTCCCTACTATAGCACTCATCGTGAGTCTTGGGTGTGGCGGTTATTTACCACTGTTGATGGACTGCCAAAAGCTTGTGCGAACAAGGTGATCTGCACTCAGTGCCGCATGGTGCTGAGTCTTGGCAAGCCTGGTTCGTATAGCTATGGTACGATATCAATGAAGCGACACCTAAGGTCGTTCCACGGTGTGGCTATTTGTAAGGTTGTACCTTATGATAAACGTAGTAGGTTGAGTTCCTCTGCAGCGTCCTCCACTTCCACTCCTGTCACCACAAGAGACACTCCTGTGGGACAGCGCATCCCTCCAGCTGCCTCGCAAGCCATTCATGATGCTGTTGACCCTTACCTTTCGAGGGTCACAATATTGTGTATGTACTGCGACACAGTACTCTGCAGGGGGGAGAACCTTCGGAGTGCTTTTGAGACTGTGGTCAAGGAGCACGAGAAGGACTGCCCACTACCTGACTAAGGCCCACCCTACATCTTCCTCTCTCCACCTGCCCTTTCTTATCCTCGTGGTTGGTGTCCCTTCCTTACCCTCCTTTCCTTGTGTGTCATGTTTAAAAAACCAAAAAATATATAAAAAAACAAAAACCCCCAAAAAACAGGCCCTTTTCAGAGCCGCCTTTCACAGTTTAAAAATAGAAGTGATAAATAAATAGTGCAGATCCCTGTGTATTTTTAAGAAGTCTGCGGACAGTCCGCAGACAGTCCGCGGACATTTACATTTTTTAGGGGGGCTGCCCTATCAGAACCATTGCACTTTCCTATGGGAGGAATTGGTGGATCTGAAAAAAGCCTTTTTGTGGGTTTTTTTGTGTTTCAAAAACCTAAAATAGTCAACACCTACTGCAAAATGGATTGCTGTAATTCCAAAAAAAGTCGCAATGCATTTTGTATATTTCGCAGAAAAATCTGATTGCCGGCATAAGTAAGATGTACTCCTTCTCTGAGAAAAATGTGTGTACTACAAAACATAATCTATTCATTCTGAAAAGAGCACACACCAACATCTCTCAAAAAGGCACAAAAAGCCTTGTTAACATTGCGTCTTGCTTTCTCCATTTCTGGACCAAATGAAAAAGAACGTAGCTACATTTGTCTCTTCGCAATACGTGAAAAAATTACTCTGGAGTTTGGGTACATGTCCATGACTTTCCCAAGTCCTTCTTTCATTGCAAATTGCAAAGAGATTGCAGACACATGTCCTAAACTGTATAATAATAATGTGTGGATGACACTGTGTCACCAAAGTAGCACAGAGAGGTACCAAATCCAGCCACTTCATTCCATGCACTCCATGCCAGTGCTCTTCCACATGAGAGAATCCAAGATGTGCAGCCACTCCACAGCGATCTGCATGCACCTCCAACCAATGTACCCATGAATCTCCCAAAATCCAAACAATCTGCTTTCTGAAACACACATCCATAGCTATCTGCTCTTCTCTCAGCAAAAAAAACCTTCTGACAAACTCTCTCCTTACACAACATACCCAGTAAACCTTAGTGACCAATCCCTTGCTCTGCTCAGTCTCATTTGCATGCCTCTCAACCCCAACATCCCTGTATGTAAGATGCGCTGTCCGCGGACAAATCGAAACATCTGAACGTGGGGAATGAAAATTAAATAGTTTGCCCCATTTCCACTTTGAGGTTGGCTCTGAAAAGAGCCTTTATTTAGTTTTTTTTTGCAGATGCTTCAGAAACATCTTTCATTTTGTATTTTTTCTTTTCTTATTTTCCTCCAAACATCTTCACATTAGCTTCTCCAAAGCAAATCTTATATTCCAAAACAGCATGACATTTCCCATTAAAGATAAAGAAATGCCATCTTCTTTAAAATAAACAGCATTACCAGAATCAATGATATCATTATTACAAAGAACATACCAGCTCTAAGCATGAAAGCAAACATGCCTCGGTTGATTGCACACCTAGCAATATTATGCTGAGGACAAAAAACAGAACTATTGTCCCATATTGCCCTAGTACTAAACCAGAAAAAATAACCTTGGCATTTGGAAGTATTTTCATTACTGCCTGAACCAAGTGTTCCAAATCTTCCAACAAAGTCGGGGCACTGACATAGCCCAAATGCAAAGTACCACAGTGCAAAACAACTACATGTGGACCGTTCACCCTACCCATATCCCCACAAACATGTACAATTCCCTGCACATTGAAACCAGGAACAGTGTTCCACACCAGCTCCACTCCTTTAACATCAACATTGTTTGCCACATTCCTGCATTTACATACTTCTCCAAACCAAGCACAAACATATCTCCAACCACCAACACCATGGATTTCTCCACCTCTGCCATCTTCACTACACACAGCCTCTTTCAACACAAACCACAGCCTCAACATCTGATTGGCTGATCCCTACAGTCCCCTTTCCATGCTGGATTTGCTGAGAAATCCCAGATGTGGCACGCCCTGTCCGCAGATAGTTGTGGTGTCCGTGGAGCACGTACCACTGGGGCAGCCCTTCTACCCTTTCCACTTCACTCTCTGCACCATTTCCTCATTGGCCACTGTTAAGCAGTCACACAATCATCCACCAATCACATCCAAGAACTCTACATCTAAATCCATCATCACAGGTCAGCACTTTAGATGTACTATTGAACACTCAGAGTACAATTGGGCTGTGACTGCAAAGGACCTACAGCAACAACTACTATAAAACTCCCCAAGATTTCTACTTGCAGAGTCATGCACATCCACATGCATGAACACAGACTACAGGTATGAATAGTTTCTACACAGTACATGTACAGCTCTTTCGAGGAATACATATAAACAGAGTAACTGCCACTTACCCTGTATAAACTGTAAAATGAATATACTGTAATTTCTCCCATCTGCTATGATGAAGTGCCACTTGCAAACCTGTCTGCTCTCCAAATTTGTGTTTACACACACAGCTATCTAAAAATTTCATATTAAAAGATGGGAGAAATAACAGTATAATTATGAAAAAGGCTGTCAAGTGATAACAGTACATGCAGCCAGGATGAGTACATGCATCTTCATTCATGCACACATGCAGACAATATCATTAGAAAGGCTCCCAGCTGAAACAACACCACTGCTTCTATATCAAATCCTTCTGCTTTATTTCCCACACCTTTACAAATGCATACATTGCATGCTTTTCTGTACAATCCCTGCCATTTACCCTGTAAAAATAGCAAAAAATGCATATGATTACTTCTCTATCTCTTAACAGCCAATAACATAGCCTTAAAAAAGCAAGTGTGTTCTATACGTTTACTATTATACTCATTGGTAAAACATATTCAACTAACAGAGGATGCACATATGCAAAGGAAAGTGCATATGCATACTATGCTCAGTTATAAGAAAACACTACAACTACAAAAACAAAAAAATCAATGTCTACATTAACAAAAGTCCTATAAACACACATATTCACTAACTTCTTTCTTTTACAATTGCAGTGAAGACCAATCTCCTGAAAAGCAGCAGCGTCTGAAGTACGAACAAGAACTTTGAAGAAACATACTCTTTCTATACAAAAAAGTAAGTACAATACTAACATAATATTCTGTTGCTCAAACACACTAACATTTTTGTATTGTAGAACAAGCAAGTGAATTAGCCCTCTACCATTAGATGTAGTATTAGGGCTTCCCTTTACCAGCTGCATACTTTATATTGTCATCTCAAGCCCAGTTTAGTAACACAACAATACAAGAATAGCCTTCCAAACATGATGTAGCTGCCCATTGCACAATCACAAACCTCTACAAACATCCTTACCATCATACTCAGACACTCATGCACAAAGCACATGTACACTGAACACACCCCAACCCATACTTTCTTTTTTTCTCCAACAGACCCCAAAGAATGCCTACCAAAAAACAACTCCGTAAAAGTAACGCAGAAGTAGAGCAAATCAAAGTAAAAGTGTCCAAAATAAGCATCCATCTCTATCAAATTTTGTACAAAAAGTTCAAACAAAACAGCTAATACAGTCATTAAATGAAACAAAACAAGCTTCCAGTACAGAAACTTTGCCTCCTCTATCAAAATGTAAAACGAAACAGAAAGTGATTCTCAAGACTTCAGCTACCACTACTGCTAATGCTGCACCTATAACTCTTGATGTAGCAGCAAGTAACCATACCAAAGAAATATTTTTAAAAAAATGTTTTGCCACAGAGTCCTTCAGAACCTTATAAAAACAGAAGAGAAATAATGCAGAACCCTTAAAACCTACCATAGAAAATAAATCCTAGAAGCTCTCATAGACAGTGCAATCCTTTTCAAAAGGAAGTTATTTATTTTAGTTTTAAAAAGAATGAAACCACTAACAAAACTAACTACTAAACTACAAAATGGACTTCTCAATAAATGGAATATCAACAAAAATAGCTTCTTAAACATCTGTGGAGGTGAATGGAGTCACACCATGAGCAAAGAACCATATTTTAATGAAGACGCATATAAACAAAAGCAAACAAACCCAATTGCCATACATAGCAGTGGATGAGGGTATGACTTAATAACACCATAACAACTTAATAACACCATAATGGAACAAGAAACTCTGCTCACAAAAATATCCCCAGAAAACTCAGTATCACCTCTCCATTTTACTGAACCAAAACATCCAGTCTACAAATGTACAAGTGTAAAATTGCCAAAAAATCTGTTAAATCTTACGCACAGGACTACAGGGACATTCATTAGCCTGCATTTCAGGACCTATTTGCAAAAGCACCTTCCATCATATCAAAATGATATCAGCACATCATTCAACTATAAGAAATCTGGTGCATAAACTCTACTATGCTAAAAGTCTTTCTTTAGCACTAGCCAATTTAAATAGCAATCTTCTACATGGTACAGCCAAACAAGTAGTCGAAGACATAGATCATATCCAGAGAAAATAACTTAGAAGTGAAAGTCACTTACAAAATGCAATAGCTTTACAACAAACTAGCAACTACTGTACAAATAGCAACCTTCTATTAAACACATACAAAAAAGAAATACTAAAGTTTAAAAGTACCTCTGCTGAAGTACCAAACCATGTGTGTGTGTTGCCACAGGACTTTTTACAAAAGTAGCACAAAAACTGTAGACATAACATACAAAATAGAAGACAATGAAGATTTCAAATGGTTCCAAATGTTTCCAATTAGCTCTCTACCTTATAGCAGAAAACAAATATGAAATTACTGACCCCTTAATACTTTGCAATTACTGCACTGCAAAACAACCAAACACCTTCACGTGCTATCACAAATAACTTGGAATTATTCCCACTAGCAAAACCCAGCAACAACTTACAGGGTAATTCATAGAATTTCGCAGAAAAGTGTCGCAAGCGGCTGGCGCAGAGTGTCCGCGTGCGATTGTCTGCGCCAGGCACGTGCGCTAAAACCGATTTCCGCGCACAGCGTATTCATGGATTTTAGGCTCCCAAACCAGCCGTGGCGCAGAGTATCGCAGCGACCCGGCAGCAGCGCCAGTAACGCCCCCAAGAACGCCCTCGCGCAAGGAAAAGCCATCAAAATCGCTAAATCATCGCAAAGGGCTGCGCTAACCCTGGACCAGTTTACAGGGCTGCCAAACAAGGAACGCAAAGCGGGTAACGTTCATATCAGGGGTACGCGGGAAGTTTTACACGCGATTAGCCAGGGTACGTGTATTACAGGGGTACGCGTGAAGTTTAACACGCGATTGGCCAGGGTACGTGCATTAGAGGGGTACGCGTGAAGTTATACACGCGATTAGCCAGGGCACGTGTATTACAGGGGTACGCGGGAATTATCACACGCGATTTGGCTGGGTAGGTGTATTACAGGGGTACACGGGAAGTTTTACACGCGATTTGGCTGGGTACGTGTATTACAGGGGTGCGCTGGAATTATCACACGCGATTTGGCCAGGTACGTGTATTACAGGGGTGCGCGGGAATTATCACACGCGATTTGGCTGGGTACGTGTATTACAGGGGTGCGTGGGAAGTTACACACGCGATTAGGCTGGGTGGGTCCTCACAGGTGTTCCCTGTACACCCTCCACGGCCCCTGCAGGCAGCCCACAAAACAGGGGACTACCCTGCACACCTGCTCATGTCACCCACCACCCCCACCCCCCACCATCCAGGGGCACCCTCCACCAGGCCCCCACTCATGCCCGACTCATGTCTCCCACCACCCCCACCCCCCAGCACTGTGGGGCACCTGCCAGCAGGCCCCAACCCATGTCACCCACCACCCCCACCCCCCAGCCAACAGGGGCAGCCTCCACCAGGCCCCCACTCATGTCTCCCACCACCCCCACCCCCCAGCAGTGCAGGGGCACCCTCCACCAGGCCCCCACTCATGTCCCCTATCACCCCACCCCCCAGCAGTGCAGGGGCACCCTCCACCAGGCCCCCACTCATGTCCCCTATCACCCCCACCCCCCAGCCACCAGGGGAAGCCTCCACCAGGCGCCCACCCATGTCCCCCTGCACCCCCACCCCCCAGCCACCAGGGGAAGCCTCCACCAGGCCCCCACCCATGTCTACCACCCTTCCCACCCCCCAGCAGTGCAGGGGCACCCTCCACCAGGCCCCCACTCATGTCTCCCAGCGTGCTACGTGTATTTCAGGGGTGCGCGGGAAGTCCCACTCGCGAATAGCCTGGGCGCGTGTATTTCAGGGGTGCGCGGGAAGTTCCACACGCGAATAGCCTGGGCGCATGCATTTCAGGGGTGCGCGGGAAGTTTTACACGCGACTTCAGCAGGGTACGTGTATTTCAGGTATGCGCGGGAATTCTCACACGCGATTTGGCTTGGTACGTGTATTACAGGGGTGCGTGGGAAGTTACACACGCGATTAGGCTGGGTGGGTCCTCACAGGTGTTCCCTGTACACCCTCCACGGCCCCTGCAGGCAGCCCACAAAACAGGGGACTACCCTGCACACCTGCTCATGTCACCCACCACCCCCACCCCCCACCATCCAGGGGCACCCTCCACCAGGCCCCCACTCATGCCCGACTCATGTCTCCCACCACCCCCACCCCCCAGCACTGTGGGGCACCTGCCAGCAGGCCCCAACCCATGTCACCCACCACCCCCACCCCCCAGCAGTGCAGGGGCAGCCTCCACCAGGCCCCCACTCATGTCTCCCACCACCCCCACCGCCAGCCACCAGGCGCAGCCTCCACCAGGCCCCCACCCATGTCTCCCACCACCCCCACCCCCCAGCAGTGCAGGGGCAGCCCCCACCAGGCCCCCACTCATGTCCCCTATCACCCCCACCCCCCAGCAGTGCAGGGGCAGCAGGCAACCAGGCAGCAGCAGGTGGGAGCGTGCTCGGGCTCTGGGGGGCAGTAGTTCGGCCTTCCGGGCAGGAGCGTGGTATTCCGTGTGCGTACGCGTGGCCAGCTTGGTACGGAGTGATTTTGCACGTGAAAATCCTGCACGTCAGCGTGAAAACTGAGGAAAGGCCCTCAGCGCGTAAGCGCGTCTGTGACGTGACCCGCACAGGTGTTTCCCACACAGCACGTGATGACAGAGCACACGGGGAAAGACTGCACGTCAGAGTGTAATCGCGTGTGATTGGTGGAAATGGCCCTACACGCAGAAGTGACAAAGCATGTAATAGGTGGAAATGGCCCTAGCGCGTACACGCTGCGTAAGTGACGCTGGACGTGTGGGCCTGTATAAAAGGTACGTGTAGAACACGTTTTCCTTGTACGTGCTTTTCGTGGAGAGCGAGTGGGTGAATTCTGTACTTCTTGTCGTTTCACACGCGATTTACTTCACGGCGTTTCAAGTTCGTATTCCCTGTTACCTCTGACAGCTTTTTCTCTTTTTTCTCTTTAACTGGTTTACCTGGGCCTGTTCCCTCAAACAGTGTTCCCTTCTACTGTTGTCCTGTCTCCTCAGACAGCGGACAAATCTTCTTTTGGCGGGGGTGTTGCCAACCAAACGTGCTCCTTTTACACGCTCGTTTACCAGGCAGACGGTGAGTCACGCACGTATCTAACATCTGTGCTTGCCCTGTGTGTAGCCTACCCCTTCAGAGGTCATTCTAGGCTGCGTGTGACACGCATACGTTCATTCTTGTGTTTCTGGGTGCCACAGCGTAGTGCAGGTTTTTCTTTCTGCACACGTGGTCTAGGAGGGGTTGCGTGCACGTCATCTCCCTTTTTTGGGCCTCCTGTGCGTTGCGTGACCCGTCATCTTTCCCCAGGGGTTACATTCAGCCTTGCTAGAGCACTAGGCTACAATTACCATCTGGTACCCAACCCCTTTGACCCCCAATTGCCCAGGACAATAGTCTACATCCACTCCCATACGCACATTAACATCAGTGCCATGGCTGGGAGGCGAGGATTCCGTAAGCGTGGCAAAGGTGGAAGAGCCACAAGTGGTGGCCGTGGTGGATCCGGTAGGGGACGTGGTCGTAACTTGCAGAGTGAGCCTGTCCCCCCATGTGTGGAGGACCAGTCACGGGCACCCATAATCCCCCCCCCCCCATTGAGGCTGATGTGGCTGACACCATCCATGCTCAGCCCTTGTTGGACCAGCCCATTGTGGCACCAGACCTGGCTGACTCCATGGCTGACTTCCAGGTCAGCAGGGCTACGACACGTGCGCTGGTGCACGTTGATGCCATCATGCCACGTGGATCTGGGGCAGCAAGGTCATCTGCTGCACCAAGGAGGCAGGGCGGAGAGGCTGCAGGGGCAGCTGCGGCTCCATCCACCCCAGCCCTCACACACCCAGCCAGGACAGTGTCGGTCCTAGTCCATGCTGCTGACATTCCCCCTGACACCATCACACTAGAGCCAATGCCTGCACCAACTCCCATGCTGAGTGTGCAATCCCACACTCCTGATACAGAGTCCACCAGGGCTCCTGCCCCTAGTGTCCAGAGCGGCGCAGGACACTCAGGATCACCACCACCTTCCAAGCGGAAGAGGAAGAGTGCTCGTCCGGCACAGGCTGATGCCCCAGACACGGCTACACAGTCCGGCCCGTCCAGGAAGCCCAGCTTCACGGATGACGAACTGAATGCACTTGTCGAGTATGTGTCCGGACATGACAACGAGATGGTCATTGTTGCAGGATCCAAGACCACACCTGCACAACGCCAGGCACACTGGCAGACCGTTGCGGACATCGTAAGTGCCCTTGGAATCGTGAGGCGCACAGCCAATGATTGCTATAAGCGCTGGAATGACCTAAAGCGCAGGGCAAAGAGTAAGCTGGCCTCAAGTCATGCCGCAACTCTAGTGACTGGAGGTGGGTCTCCAGTAGTAGACATGGAACTCACTCCACATGAGTCAGTCGCTGGGACCTACGTCACGGAGGAACAGATCCAAGGCGTGGGAGATCTGTTGATTACGAGGCATTGTCCGGTGAGTGCACATGCATGTGTGTGTCATCCATGTGCATGGTGTGTGTGTGAGGGCTTCTGTTCGGGTGCCAGGTGAGAGTGTGTGCGCCTGAGTCGTATGGGTCAGCCATGTGCTTCATGCAATCCTTCCTGCGCAGCTGCATTTGGCCATAGCAGTATCCCTTCTGCCAACAGTAGACATCTAGCCCAACTGCACGCCAGTTGCCCTTGAAGTGTCACCTTGCCACAACATATTTGCTTCTTTTTCACTGTTCATTCAGTCAGTTTGTTTGCATTCCACCACTTTCACTAGGCATGTCGCTGTCCACTAGTCACATGTCTGACATGGGTATGGTAAAGTGGAGTGACTTTGTTACCTGGATATCATTTGTACACACGTGTCCCTGTGCAATTGGACCATTTCAGACTGGCAGCTCCAGGTGAAAAATCTGACCTGTTAGAATTAGAAAAGCAATTACATGCGGGAACTGGACTGAATGAATAGGTGCTGCCCTCCTCTCCATCTTCACTCAATAGCAATGGTACATGCCATCTGTGTGATGGCATGTGTGTTTCACCTGCCAATCACAGGCCAATGTGTGATGCCACTGCCAGGCAGCATGCAGAAAATGTGTTCATCTTCCATCTTGGTGTCATCAGTGTGTGCCATTTGCCTGCACTTCATACGCAGTGAGGGTGCATGCATGGGAGGGTTTTAGTCATGTGGGACATGTGTCAATCAAGTACTGGTTCTCTTGCTTCTCAGCCCTCATTGTGTGCCATGGTGCTAATGCCTGTTTCCATTTCTTTGTTTTCATGTCTTTGCAGGGGAAGACGCACCTGATACTGCTGGGGTTGTGGAGATGGTGCAGACCCAGGAGGGGTCCGAGGGCCGACCAACCACCAGTGAGGGACGTGGTGTGGTGGTGGGGGAGAACCCACAAGTGCTGCAGGTCGTGCTCTCAAGGGGTGTCTCTGGCTGCACCTCCCCCGAGCTGTACTCAGGTGTTGATTCGGATGAGACCTACGTGCCGTCGCAGGTGAGTGTTCCAGGGAGGGATTCTGTTCTGTCTCACCCACCTGCACCAGGGTCAGAACCCTCCATGGGGATGTCAGTGTTGGCAGCTACGCCTTCGGTGGTTACGGATGCAGGGTCACACTCCGCGACATCTGATCCTGTTCCTGGGCCAGCAGATCAGAGGGGGAATGCAGTCCTGCAGCCTCAGGCAGTGCCGGCACAGCAAGGCGCAGTTCGCCTTGCCCGAGACAGGTGTGGTGCCCGCCGACGTGGTGGCCGTACGCCACCCGGCAATACCGCATGGGAGCAATCCATTTACGGTATGGCAACCCAACAGGCTGCATCATCCGAGATGATGGCTCAGGCCATGGATAGGGTGGCCACTTCCATTGTCCCCCCAGAAAGGCTGATGGAGCGACTAGAGCAGGCAACCGACTCCATCTGCCATTCACACAGGGAGGACATGTTGGGGTCCAACAGGGACAGGCGGGCGGCACTGGCGACTCTGCAGGAGGCCATCTCCATTGAGTCCCAGGGCCACAGGGAAGCCCTGAGGCAGGAGCTCCTTCACCCCAGGACGACTCTTGTTGAGCTTGAGGCTTCAACACACCAAAGGACAGAACAGCAGCTGGAGCGTCTCACCCGTACGCTCTCAGCTGAGATGCAGGCAACGAGGGCGGAGGTCCGGGCATCCCGTGAGTTGTTGCATGGGGACCTCCGCACACTCATCCTCCAGAACCAGACCTACCACACCCGCATGCTTGCAGCCATGGAGGAGCAGACTAGGGCCTTGCGTGGGCTGCCTCCCATAGTGCAACCACCTCCGGATGCAGCTGCACAGGGTGATAATAGCGACAGCAGTGATACTCCCACAATAGGGTAGCCGTGTGGGCCATGAGCCCATGGAGGTGTTTTATCTTCCCAGGATCCACGCAGGTGGGTTCTGGTGTGCATCCTGTCCTCGGACCTCCTGGGTGGCCTCCCCAACCCCCCCGGGCCCATCAATGGCCATTTTTGATTGTTTCTTATTTTTATTTTTATTTTGATTTCTTTTATTCCCAATTTTTTTGGGACGATCTGTTGGCTTCCGTGGTTCCTGTGGGCATACGCTGCATTGTGGCTGGGCACATGCAGGCTTGTAATGTATTTGGTTCAGATGTTTGGGTTTGATCACACACACCCCTCCTGCTTCCCGTTTCCATGGGCTTGCAAAGGGTGTGCCCAAGTGACAGTGAATTACACAGTGACGTTGGACTCCCATGAGCTGTGTGGGCAGTCTGTAGTCAATACTGTGTATACATTCCTAGTGCATATTGCTGTTGTGTTGTACACTGCATGTTGCATTGATGTGTAACTCTTCTTCTGTGTCTACCTCCCAATTTGCAGGTCCCTTCCTCATGTCCACACAAGGACCTCTAGTCTGGAGATGGGGTCCATGTTGGCAGCAGTGCACCTACAACTCTACATGGCGACAACACTGCACAGTTGGTAGTGGTGGGAGTGCAGGCATTTCCAGGTGGTGAGACTACTAATATGTAACATTTGTGATGTCATGTTAATGGTACTACGTGCTCAAGTATGTTGTTGGTCCGGCATTGCTGTGAGCATTTCAGGTGTTGCAGGTTTCTAATAGTGCCACTGTACATAGTGAGACTGATGTCATGTTGTGGGGATTACTTTGTTTACCTGCAATTAGCATGACATGGCACGGTGTGTCGTGTGGCGGTGCTGGGGTTGGGTTGGCTGACATGGCACTGTCCTCTTGTTGCATTTTGCAAGTGGGTATTCATTTTAGCTGCTTCAATGTGTAACTTCACAAAACTGCATTGGTGGTGTCTGTGTGGGTAGGGATGCACACATTGTGACACTTCCAGGTGAACAATCTCAGGCTGACATGGTATTCCTGGTTCATTCTCCAGACATTCAGGATCAGTGTCAGGTTGAGTCATCATTGATTGTCAGATGAAATGTGCCAGGGCAGTGTGCACTCCACAGGGGTGTGATTTCTATGTGAAGTAATTAGCCACTAGCTGTGTACGGGCTGCCTCCCCCCGTGCCCTTTCCCCTCCCATGCGCAGCGGCTGTGCATGTGGTTGGGGATGTGGGGCCACCACCATGTCCACGGCCAGGCCCCGGCGTGTTGCAACGTTGTGCAGGACACATGCTGCCACTATGATCCTGCACACTACTGGGGGAGCGTATAACAGCTGCCCGCCAGAACGGTCAAGGGAGCGAAAGCGTGACTTTAGCACTCCGAATGTGCGCTCCACTATGCCCCTGGTTGTAATGTGGGCTGTGTTATATCTTACCTGGGGTGGCGTGGTGGGGTTCCGAATTGGCGTCATCATGTGGGGGCTGAGAGGGTAGGCACTGTCCCCTGTGGAGGTGGTGATTGGTATCATTGGTGGGGTTGTGACCTTGCTCAGTATCCAACATGCATGCATGTGCAGTGGCATACATACTCACCAAGCAGCCATGTATCGCCATGCCGCCCAGCTTCTAGGTCCCGGCTTAGGGTGGACATTCGGTAAATGAAGCTGTCGTGGGTGGAGCCGGGATAGTTGGCATATACTGAGGTGATGATTCCCTTGGCATTACATGCTACCTGCACGTTGATGGAATGCCAGTGCTTGCGGTTCCTATAGATGTGCTCAGATGCCCTGGGGGGACGTAGAGCCACATGGGTGCAGTCGATGGCACCTAGCACTTTGGGGAATCGTGCCACAGCGTAAAAATCCAGGGCGGCAACATGCCTTTCTGCAGGTGTTCTGGACAGGTATATGTGCCTGCGGACTGATGGGCGTGCAGTGATGATGTTCAAGACCTGATGTAGGCAGCGTGACTGGGTGGCCTGTGACACCCCACCCACTATGGCACTTGTCCGCTGAAATGATCCAGTGGCTAAGAAGTGCAGTACATTGAGGACCTTCTCCAGGGGGCTGAGTGCTTGGGAGCACAGGGTGGGTGATGTGAGGTCATCCTCCCACTCACTCACCAGGTCCAGTATAATGTGTGGTGGAAACCTGTACCTCCCATACACCTGGTCATCAGGCATTCCGAAAAGGCTGGTTCTGGGTGTGAATATTCTGGCCCTGACTATCCTCCTCCTCCTCCTTTGGTAGCCCACTGCCACTGCTGCTAGGAACGGTATGTTCATCCTGGCGTCTGAGCTTGTTATTGTTAAAGTCCGCAAATTTATGCTTTGCGCGTGTTCTAGGCGAGCGTGTGACCCGCGCACCCCTGGAATCCAGTTCCCAGTCCAATAGCGTGTGGAAATTCACACGCACCACGGGATACAGCGTGTGACCCGCGCACCCCTGGAATCCAGTTCCCAGTCCAATAGCGTGTGGAAATTCACACGCACCACGGGATACAGCGTGTGACCCGCGCACCCCTGGAATCCAGTTCCCAGTCTAATAGCGTGTGGAAATTCACACGCACCACGGGATACAGCGTGTGACCCGCGCACCCCTGGAATCCAGTTTCCAGTCCAATAGCGTGTGGAAATTCACACGCACCACGGGATACAGGTTCGCTGACGTACTTGCGTGTGTAAGTGCCCGCGCACCCATTAAATACACGTACATAGGCCAATCGCGTGTACGCGCACTTTTGTCCAATTACACGCGATGACACTCTGACGTGCAGTATCTCCACGTGTGCCCCGTCATCACGTGCTGAGTGGGGAACACCCGTGCGGGTCACGTCACAGACGCGCTTACGCGCTGAGGGACTCTGGTCCAATAGAATCGCGTATGCGTGCTTACGCGCTAAGGGCCTTTCCTCGGATTTCACGCTGACGTGCAGGATTTTCACGTGCCAAATCACTCCGTATCAAGCTGGCCACGCGAAAACACATGGAAGACCACGCTCCTGCCCAGAAGGCCGAGTTACTGCCCCCCAGTGCCCCGAGCAGCCTCCCACGTGCCATCTGCTGCTGCCTGCCTGCCTGCCTGCCTGCTGCCACCGTGCCCTGCCATTTGGTGCCTGCACATCAGCCATCTGCAGGGGTCCAGTTGCTGTGTCCACCCCTGCTGGAACTGAAGACTCCCGACTGGGATTACATCGCTCCACAGCCCAGCCCCAGGACCCAGTTGCCCACCCACACCTGCCTCTGGGGTTGCCATGTCGGGCACTTCCACATCTGGCACCAGTGGCAACCCCAGGCCAGAGGGGCAGAGGGGCACCAGCTTCACTGTCACCGAAGTTGGTGTCCTGGTGGAGCATGTCATGGGGCAGTATGATGCCCTCTTTGGATCGTCCCGCGCCAGCAAGGAAGGATGGCAGAGGATCTGGGCCGACTGTGTGGTTGCCATCAACGCGGAGGGGGTGGCAACCCGCGACGTCCTGAAGATCAAGAAGCGCTGGGAGGACTTGAGGTCCAGGACCCTTGTGAAGGCCCGGCGCCTCGTGGAGGGGGGCCGGGGCCGCATGAGTTCCATCCAGATGAGGGTCCTGGAACGCGTACGCCCAGCGCTCCACGCCCAGATCCTTGAGAGGGAGGCCCGTCTGGAGTTGAGCGGTAAGTGTCCATGCATTACTGTGTGAGACAGGGCATGTTGCGGTGTGCTGGTTCTATGATACTTGCCTGTATGTGTGCCATAGGCCATGTATGCATGTATGTGTGCAGGGACATCATGGTAATGCATGTGCGACCAGTGATGTGTGATGCACATGGTTGTTGCATGTGTTGAAATGCCGCATGGGGAGCCCTATGCAGATTTTGAACATGAGAGCATGCCAGTCTCTGTACCTGGACATGGGTGGGGGTGAGGGATGAGTGCTGATGCCAGGTACATATATGGTAGCCATGTCTGTGTGCCTGACCTGCGTGTCTGTGACTTGTGCATGCCATGGATGCATGACACATGTGTGTGACAATGCACAGATTCAGTAAAGCAGCCAAATTACCCTTGTATCCGCTGTGTTTGGGGCCAGATGGATGTGACTGAGGTGAAGTGTGTGCATGTGATAGGCATGAGCCATGATGCATGTGAGTTACATATCATTGAATGTTTCAAGAGTCCATTGGACATGCATGGAAATGTCCATGGCATGCACCATGCCTGTTACTGTGTGTGTTTTGCCTGGACTGACCCATGTGTTGTGGAGGGACATGATGGAAGTGTACTTTGACAGTGGTGCTCATCTGCTATTGCTTCCTGTCTAGGGGACCATTGTACAGTGCCCTGATGCTTGTGTTCTTTGTCTCCCTCTACGCAGCGGCTAGTGAAGAAGAGGGCGGAGACGGCGCTGTGGAGCAAGGCGGCGGGGATGCCCCCACGGCTGCAGTGGAAGGGGTGGGTGAGCCCCCACAGGGGCCTGCTACGGTGGGAGACGGTGAGGAGCCATCCAGGTTGGTGGTTTGCACAGAGGAGGAGGAGGCCGCCACTGGGGCACACATGGGGCCTGGTGGGGGCATCCCTGCTGGTGCAAGTGGTGCAGTCCAGGGCCAGGGGCAGGAGGCAGCACAGGTCACCGTGGAGGGGCCTGTGCATGTCGCTGTCCCTGACCCTGTGAGTGCACCACCATGCACCAGCAGGGATGGCCCGTCCCAGGCCTGTCCGCAGGTAGAGGGGATGTCCATGTCACCTGACTCCCCTCCACCTGCGGACGTGGGAACCCCTGGCCGTGCGGAGAAGGTCCTGATTGGGGTCGCGATGCGCACTGCTGTGATTCGTGATGCCGTGCGTGCTTCCCGGGAGGAGCACGCACGTCATCACGAAGTGCACCGTGCCGACGTGGCCCAATTGGGATCGGCCATGTTCGGGGGTTTCCTGCATGTGTTGGCCAATGTGGCGGCCCTCTCCTCCTCTGTGCAGGCTATCCACCAGTCGTTCTCCTTGCCGTCTTCCAGCCCAGATGCCACCAGGGCCCCCTGTGGACCTGCCCCGACCAATGCAGCCAGCTCGGTGGGGATCCCATCCCTGCCACAGTCGGGAGTCAGAGATCCAGCAGGGGTGGACACCACAGCAACTGGACCCCAGCAGATGGAGGATGTGACGGCATCATCGGGCAGGGCACGTGCACGACGGCGTCGGTGGTTTCCATCAGCCTGGATGCCGTCGTGCTGGCACAGGCAGTTGCGTCGGAGGCAGCAGCAGGCTCAACGTGGGAGGCATCATGGCTCGGGGCCATCAACATCAGGGGTGCAGGCATCGGCCGGAGGGCAGGAGAACCCTGGAATGGGAGTGGCTTCCGTGTGGGAGCGGTTGTGCCAGCGGATAGGTGCGGAGCGGCAGCGGGCAGAGGAGGAACGGCTCACGATGGTCAGGGCGGAGGACTCCATGCGGAGGGCGCTGAGGCGGGCTGAGTGCCTCGAGGGTCTTCGCAGGGAGTTTGAGCTTGACACTGCGTTATCCCTGCGGGACCTCGGGGCCAGGGAACATGCCCGCCTCCAAGCCATTGACCAGGAGTTCGATGATGCCCTGGCCCATGACAACAACCAGTGAGCCGTCCGAATAGCCCGCTGCCTTTGTATATAGTTGTATAGTTAGGGTTAGGTTTCCTTTGTTTTTTTGATTTTTTTTTGGTTGCGATTGGACAATGCACCACTTTTTTGTATATAGTTCAGTTTTTAGTTAGTAGTCATAGTTAGGTTTAATTTGGTTGGGCTCATGGACCCAGGATGATCTTCTTCATGGTTCTTCATTGGCTTATTTTAATTTTTCAGATTATTTTCTTGGACATTCATCTTGTTTTGTTTGATTTGCTTTGTGTTTTTTCTTATTTCATTTCCATTCTACTTGCTGTTCAATACATATTTTTTTTGATTCTTCAATGTGTCGTATCATCTCATTGCTTTCAGGCATGTCATGTTGGGTGTTTTGTCATTCACTTGCAGCCATTGTGTGTGACAGACATGTGTTCAATTGCATTATTTAAATTGGGGGTGTAACATGTAATTGCCTTTGATATGTGGGTGGGTGTGATAGTTGGTTGGGCCTTTTGGCAGGGGAGGATGGGCATTACGGACATGATTGGGGAATGTTGGGACCCAGGTGCAGGGGGGCATGGATTGGACATGGGTGGGGGCCTGCTGGCAGGTGCCCCACAGTGCTGGGGGGGTGGGGGTGGTGGGAGACATGGGTGGGGGCCTGGTGGAGGCTGCCCCTGGTGACTGGGGGGGTGGGGGTGCTGGGAGACATGGGTGGGGGCCTGGTGGAGGGTGACCCTGCACTGCTGGGGTGTGGGGGTGGTGGGTGACATGAGTGGGGGCCTGGTGGAGGCTGCCCCTGCACTGCTGGGGTGTGGGGGTGGTGGGTGACATGAGTGGGGGCCTGGTGGAGGGTGCCCCTGGTGGCTGGGGGGTGGGGGTGGTGGGTGACATGAGTGGGGGCCTGGTGGAGGCTGCCCCTGCACTGCTGGGGTGTGGGGGTGGTGGGTGACATGAGTGGGGGCCTGGTGGAGGGTGCCCCTGGTGGCTGGGGTGTGGGGGTGGTGGGAGACATGAGTGGGGGCCTGGTGGAGGGTGCCCCTGGTGGCTGGGGGGTGGGGGTGGTGGGAGACATGAGTGGGGGCCTGGTGGAGGGTGACCCTGCACTGCTGGGGTTTGGGGGTGGTGGGAGACATGAGTGGGGGCCTGGTGGAGGGTGACCCTGGTGGCTGGGGGGTGGGGGTGGTGGGTGACATGAGTGGGGGCCTGGTGGAGGCTGCCCCTGCACTGCTGGGGTGTGGGGGTGGTGGGTGACATGAGTGGGGGCCTGGTGGAGGGTGCCCCTGGTGGCTGGGGTGTGGGGGTGGTGGGAGACATGAGTGGGGGCCTGGTGGAGGGTGCCCCTGGTGGCTGGGTGGTGGGGGTGGTGGGAGACATGAGTGGGGGCCTGGTGGAGGGTGCCCCTGGTGGCTGGGGGGTGGTGGGAGACATGAGTGGGAGCCTGGTGGAGGGTGCCCCTGGTGGCTGGGGGGTGGGGGTGGTGGGTGACATGAGTGGGGGCCTGGTGGAGGCTGCCCCTGCACTGCTGGAGTGTGGGGGTGGTGGGTGACATGAGTGGGGGCCTGGTGGAGGGTGCCCCTGGTGGCTGGGGTGTGGGGGTGGTGGGAGACATGAGTGGGGGCCTGGTGGAGGGTGCCCCTGGTGGCTGGGGGGTGGGGGTGGTGGGAGACATGAGTGGGGGCCTGGTGGAGGGTGACCCTGCACTGCTGGGGTTTGGGGGTGGTGGGAGACATGAGTGGGGGCCTGGTGGAGGGTGCCCCTGGTGGCTGGGGGGTGGGGGTGGTGGGTGACATGAGTGGGGGCCTGGTGGAGGGTGCCCCTGGTGGCTGGGGGGTGGAGGTGGTGGGTGACATGAGTGGGGGCCTGGTGGAGGGTGACCCTGCACTGCTGGGGTTTGGGGGTGGTGGGAGACATGAGTGGGGGCCTGGTGGAGGGTGCCCCTGGTGGCTGGGGGGTGGGGGTGGTGGGTGACATGAGTGGGGGCCTGGTGGAGGCTGCCCCTGGTGGCTGGGGGGTGGGGGTGGTGGGTGACATGAGTGGGGGCCTGGTGGAGGGTGCCCCTGGTGGCTGGGGTGTGGGGGTGGTGGGTGACATGAGTGGGGGCCTGGTGGAGGGTGCCCCTGGTGGCTGGGGGGTGAGGGTGGTGGGAGACATGAGTGGGGGCCTGGTGGAGGGTGACCCTGCACTGCTGGGGTGTGGGGGTGGTGGGTGACATGAGTGGGGGCCTGGTGGAGGGTGCCCCTGGTGGCTGGGGTGTGGGGGTGGTGGGAGACATGAGTGGGGGCCTGGTGGAGGGTGACCCTGGTGGCTGGGGGGTGGGGGTGGTGGGAGACATGAGTGGGGGCCTGGTGGAGGGTGCCCCTGGTGGCTGGGGTGTGGGGGTGGTGGGAGACATGAGTGGGGGCCTGGTGGACGGTGCCCCTGGTGGCTGGGGGGTGGGGGTGGTGGGAGACATGAGTGGGGGCCTGGTGGAGGGTGACCCTGCACTGCTGGGGTTTGGGGGTGGTGGGAGACATGAGTGGGGGCCTGGTGGAGGGTGACCCTGGTGGCTGGGGGGTGGGGGTGGTGGGTGACATGAGTGGGGGCCTGGTGGAGGCTGCCCCTGCACTGCTGGGGTGTGGGGGTGGTGGGAGACATGAGTGGGGGCCTGGTGGAGGGTGCCCCTGGTGGCTGGGGTGTGGGGGTGGTGGGAGACATGAGTGGGGGCCTGGTGGAGGGTGACCCTGGTGGCTGGGGGGTGGGGGTGGTGGGAGACATGAGTGGGGGCCTGGTGGAGGGTGACCCTGCACTGCTGGGGTGTGGGGGTGGTGGGAGACATGAGTGGGGGCCTGGTGGAGGGTGCCCCTGGTGGCTGGGGGGTGGGGGTGGTGGGAGACATGAGTGGGGGCCTGGTGGAGGGTGACCCTGCACTGCTGGGGTTTGGGGGTGGTGGGAGACATGAGTGGGGGCCTGGTGGAGGGTGCCCCTGGTGGCTGGGGGGTGGGGGTGGTGGGTGACATGAGTGGGGGCCTGGTGGAGGGTGCCCCTGGTGGCTGGGGGGTGGGGGTGGTGGGTGACATGAGTGGGGGCCTGGTGGAGGGTGACCCTGCACTGCTGGGGTTTGGGGGTGGTGGGAGACATGAGTGGGGGCCTGGTGGAGGGTGCCCCTGGTGGCTGGGGGTGGTGGGTGACATGAGTGGGGGCCTGGTGGAGGCTGCCCCTGGTGGCTGGGGGGTGGGGGTGGTGGGTGACATGAGTGGGGTCCTGGTGGAGGGTGCCCCTGGTGGCTGGGGTGTGGGGGTGGTGCGTGACATGAGTGGGGGCCTGGTGGAGGGTGCCCCTGGGTGCTGGGGGGTGGGGGTGGTGGGAGACATGAGTGGGGGCCTGGTGGAGGGTGACCCTGCACTGCTGGGGTGTGGGGGTGGTGGGTGACATGAGTGGGGGCCTGGTGGAGGGTGCCCCTGGTGGCTGGGGTGTGGGGGTGGTGGGTGACATGAGTGGTGGCCTGGTGGAGGGTGACCCTGCACTGCTGGGGTGTGGGGGTGATGGGAGACATGAGTGGGGGCCTGGTGGAGGGTGCCCCTGGTGGCTGGGGGGTGGGGGTGGTGGGAGACATGAGTGGGGGCCTGGTGGAGGGTGACCCTGGTGGCTGGGGGGTGGGGGTGGTGGGAGACATGAGTTGGACATGGGTGGGGGCCTGCTGGCAGGTGCCCCACAGTGCTGGGGGGTGGGGGTGGTGGGGGACATGAGTTGGACATGGGTGGGGGCCTGCTGGCAGGTGCCCCACAGTGCTGGGGGGTGGGGGTGCAAGGGGACATGAGTTGGTGTTCATTAGTTCAAGGAGACATGTGCCTTTGCTCGGGGGCATGCCCATGGTGGGTGGGCTGCCTGCGGGACATGACCAGGGATGCAGGGTAGTCCCCTGTGGTGTAGGCTGCCTGCCAGCAGGCCCCCACCCATGTCCAACTCATGTCCCCCACCACCTGGGGCACCCTCCACCAGGCCCCCACTCATGTCAAATCTCCCGCGCACCCCTGAAATACACGCGCCCAGGCTATTCGCGTGTGGAACTTCCCGCGCACCCCTGAAATACACGCGCCCAGGCTATTCGCGTGTGGAACTTCCCGCGCACCCCTGAAATACACGCGCCCAGGCTATTCGCGTGTGGAACTTCCCGCGCACCCCTGAAATACACGCGCCCCCAGGCTATTCGCGTGTGGAACTTCCCGCGCACCCCTGAAATACACGCGCCCAGGCTATTCGCGTGTGGAACTTCCCGCGCACCCCTGAAATACACGCGCCCAGGCTATTCGCGTGTGGAACTTCCCGCGCACCCCTGAAATACACGCGCCCAGGCTATTCGCTTGTGGAACTTCCCACGCACCCCTGAAATACACGCGCCCAGGCTATTCGCGTGTGGAACTTCCCGCGCACCCCTGAAATACACGCGCCCAGGCTATTCGCGTGTGGAACTTCCCGCGCACCCCTGAAATACACGCGCCCCCACTTCCCGTGCACCCCTGAAATACACGCGCCCAGGCTATTCGCGTGTGGAACTTCCCGCGCACCCCTGAAATACACGCGCCCAGGCTATTCGCGTGTGGAACTTCCCGCGCACCCCTGAAATACACGCGCCCAGGCTATTCGCGTGTGGAACTTCCCGCGCACCCCTGAAATACACGCGCCCAGGCTATTCGCGTGTGGAACTTCACGCGCACCCCTGGAATACACGCGCCCCCAGGCTATTCGCGTGTGGAACTTCCCGCGCACCCCTGAAATACACGCGCCCAGGCTATTCGCGTGTGGAACTTCACGCGCACCCCTGGAATACACGTAGCCCGCTCCCCCAGGCCCGATCGCGTGAGGAACTTCACGCGAACCCCTGTAATACACGTAGCCCGCTACCCCAGGCCCGATCGCGTGAGGAACTTCACGCGAACCCCTGTAATACACGTAGCCCGCTCCCCCAGGCCCGATCGCGTGTGAAACTTCACGCGAACACCTGAAATACACGTAGCACGCTCCCCCAGGCCCGATCGCGTGAGGAACTTCACGCGAACCCCTGTAATACACGTAGCCCGCTCCCCCAGACCCGATCGCGTGTGAAACTTCACGCGAACCCCTGAAATACACGTAGCCCGCTCCCCCAGGCCCGATCGCGTGAATAACTTCACGCGAACCCCTGTGATGCACGTACCCTGCTGAAATCGCGTGTTCGACTTCCCGCGCACCCCGGTATACACGCACACGTATTTTTTGTCAGCGGGTGTCCGTGTTTGTGGGTACCCCTTTGCACGTCATTTTTCCTGGAGGGCCACAGTATGGGACATTCATCATGGCAGTATATAGGTGCTATTTGTTGGCGCACCTTTTGGCGCACATTTCTTACAGCCGCAGAGACGCTACCGCCTGCTTTCTTGTGGCGGTCGTGTTTGTACCTGTGCGCTGGTTTGAGCGTGCGCTTTTTTGCCCTATTCTATTCCATGAATACGTGTTGTAGGCGAGCGTGTGGGCGTTCCGCGCACTTGTGCCCTGTACTTCCACCGTGACGCCCACGTTTTGGCAAGTTGTTCCCCATTCCGAGTGTTACGCCCGTGTTCCGCCTACTTTTGTTGCGTGCGCCGCGCTATGTGCGAATTTCGCTGTGGCCTGTGCGATTTTCGCTGTGACCTGGCGCACGCTGTTAGATGGCCTGTGCGCCAACGTGCGCCGCACACTTTTTTATCGCACATCCGCTGGTTTTCTCGCGCACGGCCTTCCATGAATCGACGTGCGCTGCTTTTCATGCGATTTTCGCAATTGCACTGCGATTTTCGCTATTCCACTGCGATTCGCACGTTTTTGCCCACTTGCGCCGCGCTAATTATTCCATGAATCTGCCTGTAAATGTATATGAGAGCATCATAATTCAAACAGTGCACCCTTTTCAAGCAATAATATGCCTTCAACCAATAACAGCAAAATTACCTCGCTCTGAATTAGTGAAAAGCATTTGTGGCAAAGTAGTTTATTTACCATTAGATCTCAAAGAAAATGTACACACTCTAGGAGTGCAACGGCCAATAGATCAATCTTTAATTGTCTTAGTAAATGGCGTACGTACAAAAGACAAAAGAATTTGGCTACAACTCGTGGATTTACATAAAGTTAGACAAGCTCAGCAACATCTAAAAACAAATTACAATACTATAAAGAAATTAATATTGAAGAAAACCTGAGAGAAACGATTGAAATCATCCAAGAGTCACCAGAAACTGGTTAATTTCAACTTCTAAATCCTGCAACAGAATGCAATATTTTAGACCATTATACAATTCATCCTTTACACTCTAAAGACACTATCGATGATGCACTGGAATCAGCATATGGGAAAAAAGTATAGAAGCACGGGCCTTTCCTCTACTCTTTGCTATTGGAAAATGAGGAAGGTACGATGATAGACAAACACAGATAACAGCATCAGAATATCGCTCTTTACGAATGTATTCAGATGACCCCAGATTCAGACAAAAATGGAAACATGGAATACATATTCCACCTTCTCTTTGAAAGTGAACTAGCAACTCTATGCTACAGAGTTGCATACTCATTAAAATCAGGTACCCATTTTCAAAATATGGCAGCTACGCAATTATTTAAAAAAGTGCACGAAAAAGATGAGGTTTTACAGTCAAGTACTACAAATCCTTTAGCAAACATGCGTGGTACAAAATAATACTGGTTCCGATGTCACAGAGATGTACGCTACATGATAAGAAACCTTGGCCAATCCACTTGGTTTGTTACATTAAGTTGTACAGAATATGCATGGGAAGATTTACACGATTTCCTACGCATAGCAAACAAAAACAAAACAAACATAGATATAAAAACACCAGGAGAACTCTGCTCTCTAGATCCTGTAAATGTATCAAGATATTGACATCATTGCTTCATTGCTTTGCTAAACTTTATTTGTAATAAGACTGTTCCTCCCCTCTGAGAAGTTCAACACTTCTTTTGCAGAAAAGAATACCAAGCTAGAGGAGCACCACACATCCACATTGCTATTATGGATTAAAGATGCTCCTAAATTTGGTCAGGACAGTGATGCCACTGTTTCGAAGTTCATGAAAAAATATGTCACTAGTGAAATCCCTTCACAAACAACTCATAGTGACCTTCATGCACACATTTTACAATTTCAAAGACACAAATGTGGGAAATATTGTTGTCGCAAATATATTTAAAAAAAAGGAAATACACCAAATGGTGCTTTGGTTTCCCTAGACCAGTTTCAGCAACAGGTCAAGTAAACAACTTCATGTCTTCAGTCAGACATAGTGTCAAAGGTAAATCACCTAAGAACACATATTACATAAAATGAACAGAATAATCAAAATACATCAATTATTAATATGCAATCATTGCCCTCCTAGGGAATGCAAACATAGATGTGCAGTACATTGCAGACAATTCCACTGCAGTTGCACAATATGTCAAAGCCTACTTAACCAAAGCAGAGAAAACAGAGCTTCAGGACCTCTGGGATGACATATCATCTGACTAAACACTGGCCCTCATTCCAACCCAGGCGTTAAGGGTTTAACGGTGCCGTTGGCGCCGTTAACCCTTAACGCCTGATTTCCACCTTAACGCCTGCTTTTAGCAGGCGTTAAGTACCAAGGCGCTAAGCGTCCTTGGCGCTAATTACGGCACCGTAATTTATGGTGCCATAATTAGCGCCTTCCCCACTGCCATTATGCCCTATGGGGCAAAAATGGGAATGGGGAAGGGTAAATGGGGATTGGGGATTTACCGCCCCACTCACCTTGGAATGGGGCGGTAAATCCGCTATCCACCATGGTGTAAATGCAGTTTACACCATGGTGGTCAAGTAGGGAACTTACCACCTGGGTTGGAATGAGGGCCACTATCACAGAAATTGTACAGCTTAGGCATAAAAATGCTCTCTCATAGAGAATGTGGCTGCTATGAAGCTGCAAAACATTTAAGCGGTAGTGCCTTGTATGAAAAACATGACAATATAATATGGCTAAGTCTTGGTCCTGCTAAATATAGAAAATGAGTTCTCAAATCCTATGAGGACATAGAAACAATAGCCAAAAATGATCCCAACAGCCAAAGCATTTTGAAAAACAATTTACTAGACACCGACTACCCAAACAGGAGTACTACTTTGGAAACCATGTGTCTCTACCACATAGCCCAAAACTTCACATACAAAAATAATATTAAACCAGATGAAAAGAAAGGTAGATACAGAGTTGTACATTGTGAAGGCAGCTTAGTGAAAGTTACCAAACGCAGCTTAATTAATCATATGAAATTGTCATTAAAACTCCTCAACATAAAGAACTGTATTACATGTTCCTGCTACAACATTTTAAACCATGGAGAAAAGAAGAAGAGTTACTGGATACATAGGACTCCTATGAAGATGCTTTCAAAGCAAATGAAAACACTATAACAGACGTGAACTTTACACAGTACCAAACAATGTTGCACAATGAACAGCAACACGAAGAAGAACTCCAGGCCCAACTAGAAGTGGATACTCCTGATGGTAGTCAACCTTCTGTAGCAGGAAGCCAAGAACCACTTGGACAGCCACTAATAGCAAATGAGGCAGAAATAGCCATGACAGAAGTAGAAGTATGTATAACTGTGGAGTTGGTAACCGCCGAAATAATTAAACCATTCTTAAATTGTAGAATGTTGTGTTACTTCTACGGAACTGTGGTGGTGTTAAAGATAATCACCCTCTTCCCAGCATGCGAGTATTGCAAAACTTGCTCACCTTTAAAGGAAATAACAGTATATATTTGATTAAATCATAACAACTGTTATAAACCCCTTTAATGACAGAAGTAGAAAACACCATGTGTCAGTATGAACAAGCTACAGAAGACTTTGCTGTATTGAAATCACAACTGAACAATGAACAGCGTAGCATTTTCCAAGAAGTAACAAAACAAATTAAACATGGTGTGCAACATGAAAATAAAAACTGTACCTGCGAAGACTACAAACCTATACTGCTTTACGTGAGTGGTGAAGCTGGTTCAGGAAAAGCAGTCTTAATCAAAATCATCAGCAAGTTCCTCCAACAATTGACAAACAACAAACTGTCAGCTGTTGTAACTACCCCCACGGGTTTAGCTGCCTACAACATAGGTGGTGTCACTTTACACCGATTAATACTCCTTCCAGTAGAACACCAAAACAAATTACACTATTACAAACTTTCTACAAAAACTGCAATGGAACTACGCAGAGTTTTGAAACAAATGAAAATGCTATTAATAGATGAGGTGAGCATGGTCTCCACCTAATGTTGGCTCTGATTCACCTCAGATTACAAGAGGTACTCAAAACAGACTACGAAGAGCTCTTTGGAGGAAAACACATTATTGTTTTTGGAGATCTTTTTCAATTGACACCAGTGAAAGGTGAACCTATTTTTAAAACCTTAGGGCACAAACTGTGCCTAGGAAATGTCAACCTTTGTCAACATTTCCAATACAGAGAATTAACAGAAAAAATGTGCCAGTTTGCAGACCTCACATACGCCAACATTTTAAAAAGTATTAGAATTGGTGTACTATCTCAAGAAGCGCAATCAATATTAAAAACCAGGCACATCCATGCACTCTATGGCCATAACACATGTGCTACTGATGTCATGTTACAATTAGCACACAAAAATGTCAATTGAATGTCCTTGATGCCAACTCTTGCAAGCTGTTCAAAATTCAATAAATCAATGTTCAAAAAAGAAATGCAATCAATAATTGAAATTTGCTCCACAGATAAACTGGACGTACATGGTATGACACTACCCATGTGTCAACAAGCCACGACAAGACTAAATACCTTAGAAAACTCTATCTCCAACACAGCTGGTTTGGAGAAAATATTAAAATTATCTTTAAACTGTAGAATAATGCTTAAACATAACCTTGACATGGAGCAAGGACTAGTTAATGGAGCACTTGTTACGGTTGTTGGCTTTCAAACATACCCACGTGACAACAACATTCAGTTTGTCAATACTCTCTTTGACAAACTATCAGAAGTTAAAAGGATAGGATGCTCAACAGCCTGCCTCCTTCTTTTCAAAGACATGTTTGTACACAGAGAACAATTTTCACTAACTCTAGCATACGCAGTTACCATTCACAAATCACAAGGTCTTACCCTAGATAAAGCATTGATAGATATTGGTAGCACAGTCTTTAAAGAAAGTAAAAGAAGCTAATGCTTCATCAAGTACCACAACCAGAGATGAATCTACTGCTCAAAGTAACTCAACTACTTCTTCAAAGAAGAAACACACACTCCGAACAAATAACTTCAACACAGAACTGTCAGGTCCATTCAAATTTTCAAATACAACTGGTGTAAATTGCTACACAAACGCAGCAATAAATATTCTATTCCAATTGCCACCAATTATTGACAACATTTACTTACACAGTACAGAAAAATTGTGTTTGCAAACATTAATCCTTCATAGAAATGCAAGCAACAATCCTGACAACACTTGCAGTGTTCATGGAATAAGACAGGAATTGGACCACTGTGCTGAAATGGTCAAATTCACTATAAAATCACAAGAAGATCCACAAGAATTTCTAATGTACTTACTACAAGTACTGGAAAACAAAAACATACCTATAAATGAAATCTTCCAGATTTCATAAATGTGAAACTATACATGCACTCTCTGCAGACATGTGCCACACGAACAAGTACCTAACTGTGAATCCATTCCATTTCAGCAACTTGTACAAAATGCAAACCATGGAAGATTATGTACAATCTGCAATTCAGATAATCGCTCCACCTTACAAATACAGAGACATAGTACATATGTAATAGTAATGTTTTTACTTTACAATGCAGATGGTAAAAAAACAACTGTAAGGTGACTGGATTCACACATGGTCAAGTATCACTTGGTAAGAAAACCTTCACAACAATAGCTATATTATACCTCGCAGGAGCAACAACCAATGCAGGTCACTACACTGCATATATAAAAAAGAATTGTGGATGGTTCGAATGTAATAATTGTACCATTACTCTAAAGCAGAGATTACCAGCAAATCTTGTAAACGCTTACTTAATATTCTTAAAACCAAAATGTAATACGTAATCTGTGTATGAACATAAGCAAAACCTCAACTTCAAAACTATGCACAGTTGAATACGCCAACATGTATCTAACTGCCCCAAGATTCTGCATCAAGCAAACAGATAAATAAATACCACTAAAATGTAACAAGAAATAAACAGTTGGAATACACCAACAGGTATCTAACTGCCCCAAGATTCTGCAACAAGCAAACAGATAAATAACTACCACTAAAATCAAACAAGAAATATACAGTTAGAATACGCCAATAGGTATCTAACTGCCCCAAAAATCTACAACACACCAACAGATAGAAGATTAGCAAGAAGCAAGAAATAAACAGTAAAACAATGAAAGAAATATATTGTACCACAACATAGAAGGTTTCTTTTTAATCCAGCACAGATTTTCTTTTCCCACAGACCCAATGATTTAGAAAACAAACACAGAAACTGAGCAAATTACGCCGTACACTGGTTTGAACCATAGTACTTGTAAAGTTCTAAATATGAGGGTCAGAAAATACTATGCAATGCAATAACTCATTATGAACTACCTACACTAACATATGATATTTTCTTTTATCACAGAGATCGAAAAAGAATGTCTGGTCCAATTATCCATGTCATGAAAAAACTGCATACAACCACAAAAAACTCAACCAGTAAGTATACAATAAATAGACTCACAAAGACCGCTGCATTACACACCCATTCAAGCAAACATCTAACCATACACCGCAATCCAAAATGTTTACTTCCATGGGTATCTTATGCCGCAGTCCTTGTTACAAACTCTACAATCTTAACTGCATAGCCTAGCCAAGACTTCACATACAATCTCTACAAATGAAACAGTACACAAACTTTTGGGTTGTGAACATTTGATGGGTGTTTGATTCTATGTGTGTGTTACGCTGCAGTAGTTGTGGCCAGGGCCTAGAGTCTTGGGTGAATAGCCGAAGGCCTACCTTCGGCCCTACACCCAAGACTCTAGGCCCTGGCCACAACCACCACAGCATAACACACCTATGCTACCAAACATTTTGACTGTGGTATGTGAGCTGCTTATAGGGGATATTAATTACAATCAATGCCCTACTAACAACCCAAAACCAACATTGTGCTAAAGTAAAATAGCTAGTAGTGCATTTATTATGTCCGCAGACAGCAGCGATGACCGCGGACATGGCAAACACATCAGGTGCAACTGCCACCTAAATAAATACAGTATTTGACCCATCTCTTACACCCCAACCCTCCCAGGGGCACCTACACACCATCTAACTCCCCAAAATTGCCTTTTGCCTCTGTTCGCCGCTGCACTTTCCGCGCATGTCCGCGGATCCAAGATGGCGGGCACATCGAAACAATGTGACGCATCTCACGCCTCACTTCAGCCAATCAGCGAACACGTTGTGTGTCTGCGGACATGACGCAAACCCAATTAACCAATCAATGTCCTGTCCGCGGAGCGAAGAGGGAAATTGTATGCGGAGCAGACATAGATATCACAAATTGTTCTGCCTTACGTTTTGGACATTTAAAAAAAAAACTACAGGAGGGATTTACACCAAATTAACAAAAGCACACTTTCATGGCTAAGCCGCCGCTCCTGCCGCAAATTTGGTGGAAATCCGTCCAACTGTTTGGGCTGTAGGCGTGAGCAAAGTTTTTTCCCATTATATCTATGGGAAAAAAAGAAATTTTGGGCTCCCCCAATAAATTTGCCCCCCGGACCAAACCTCATCAAACTTACAGAGTGGGCCATATACTTTTTTTTGCAAAGTTTGGTGATCATTCATCCACGGGGAGCGAAGTTATAAGCCACCCAAAAAGTCCTCTTCCTATGGCTTTAGGGCCATGTAATGTGTGTGTGTGTGTTTATATATATATATATATATATATATATATATATATATATATATATATATATATATATATATATATATATATATATATATATTCATTGAATAAACCTTTGTTGAGAGAGAGTTAGGTTAATCAGATATAAAATGTTTTGTTGTGTTACATTCAGCACTCACATATATATATAGTGATGATTCGCAAGGTGTTGTCACTTTTTCCCAGGGGGGAGCCCTTTTCTGTGAGGCTAGAATAGACACCCTAGAAGTGGTTTGATGTGGGAGGATCTCATGGGGAGGGACTCCCCCCTACGGGGACAAGGGCGATCACCTTGCCCATGTATTTTGAAGCACATGGGATATTGCCAGAACCAAACATACTGAGACAGGGAAGAACACAGCAACCATGAAGAGTAACCTACTCTTATGTACTGCCATGCGGTGGCTCACCAGAGGCATGAGGAATGCAAAGATGCAAAGAGACATTATGGCGTGATCGCAACGGGTCCCAGATTGGAGCAAGACCGCAAGGAGGGGAGGTCTGCGAAGGTGCACCGGGACTGCCGAAGTGGACAAGAAGACTAGTGGAAGCCGCTGACAAGCAACTCCATCCGAGGAAGGACCAGTGATGTGCTGTATCCCACGAGAAGGTAAAGGGAAGAACAGCAGACCCGGAAGGGATACTGGGGAGGCAGAGAGAGGGACACAACATAATGTTCATCACCCCAGCGGCAGCTCTAGGGCTATGTCATGATGCCTGCCCCCGGGCATCCCGACCAAGTCCATCAACCCAGGAAGCAGGCATCATGTCATCTGGAGCAAGCCCAGCAACCCCTGTTAGGGGCCATCTGGGTACAGTCCTGGCGCCTGTGGCGCCAGGCTCATTTGGGACATCAGTCCTGGCGCCATAGGCGCCAAGCTCATATGTTTAAACTTACCTGATGCAGACCATGCTGCAAGGAATCCAAGCCCTTGTGAGGCTTGGAAGGGACTACTTTACCTAGGGAACTATTTTGTTACTTGGGCGTGGTTGTGGAGGAATACTACCTGGGACTACTTTGGATGCTATTTAAACCACACCCGAAGAGCAGCACATGCTTCGTGTTATTCTGCATCCTGCAGCGTGACGCTCACCGTGCCTGCAGTCAGCATCCAGCATCCTGCCACGCCTGCTTCGAGCCCAGAGCGCCTAGAAAGGAGGAGAAAGAAGAAGAAATGTTAGAACAAGAAAATTACTGGATTTCTTACCTGATTTCGGATTCAACTCATCTTTGAACCAGAAAAAGACTTCATTTTAAACGCGTTGCTTCGCCAGCAGCAGCGCTGCTCCATACTACCGTTCCTCGCAGCACCACCACGGTCTGGCGCTGTCTCCATCACATGGTTACTGCATTCCAGCACCTAAGGGGGAACAAGGAAAAAACGACAAGGTGAGCCAAGGGAACACACAAGGAAAATCTCTTTCCATCATATATTTACCTGATTTTACCGCCGGAGGTATTAATCACCAGAACGCCAAATCCTCTTTCGCCGCACCTGCATGAAAAGAGAAAGCAGCAAGTTTAACCTTGGCAACTTTTACCAGACAGTGTTGGATAACACAGACTCTTACCTGATGGCTTTCAGTTGCCATAAGACGATTTTCTTTTTGATCTAAGCTGCAACAGAAAACAAAGGAATTGGACAGAGTGATTACTCAGACATTGTGAACTCTTTAGAACTCTTCCAATATCTTCAAGCTAGTGAGGTAACTGGCCATCAACGCGCCCCTGCATTCCTCGCAGGATGCAGAGCTCATCATTCAAAACTATAAGGTGAGCTTTGTGAAAGGGAATATCGGAGGGATAAGTGGGAACACAGTGAGGTGCTAATATCCACGGGTGGCTAATTCCCTTTCCCCGTCTTTAGGAGACTAATTCCACGGGTCAAGCAGACAAAGCTAGGTCTGCCAGTCCAGTCAGTCATCTCTGCACTATGCATCACACTGGTGGAGACCGTGGGAGTCCAGTTCCGTCCGACACCCCTGTGGGAGCCAGGTGAGTGTAACAGAACGCAAAGCCTTCCTACAAATCCTCACCCGGTTGCATGGAGACCTCAGAGACTGACCAATTGGCCCAATTATAAGGAGAACTTAGGGCGGAAGTACATGCTGCTCGCCAAGTAACTAATACCCTCAGGAGAGAGCTGATTGTTTCTAAGGATCGCACTGATGTCTTTGCTAGACAATTTTTGCAAAACCAAGCGGAGCAAACCCCTCTACCGGGACTCAGGGGGATGCCAACCCCTGTGACATCAAGCAACCCTGTGCAAGTGATTCTACCAGGAAATATCCCTTTAGCCCCGCCAGAACGTTTTGCGGGGGATCCAAAAGGATTTGCTGTGTTTATGAACCAATGCTGTTTGCACTTTTTATGCAGACCCGGAGCCTTTCCAAACGATCAAGATAAAATAGCCTTCGTATTATCCTATCTCAGCGGTAGTGCAGCGGATTGGTCAATCCCACTAGTCAATCAAGATGACCCTATTCTTCGGGATTTTCAGGGTTTTCAATTGAGCATGGAAAGAATATTTGCCAGACATTCACAGGGACAGGCCCTGGATAACGAACTTTTATCCTTACGACAAGGTAACCAGGATCTACTAACCTATATCGCAACCTTCAATAGGTTGGTGGTGGAAACCGGATGGCCAGATGTAAAACGAATTACATTATTTCATCGTGGACTTCGGGATGAACTCAAAGATGCTTTGGCCCAAGTTGTGAACCCACCTCAGGATTGCGCAGAATATATAGACTTAGTGGTCCAGTTAGACCACCGACTTCAGAATAGAAAGGCTGATCAAGCTAAGTTCGAGAACCGGGTATTGGTTAAACCCAATGTTACCCCCAAAGGAACAGATGCATCAGACCTGATGCAGATCGGGGGAGTTAAGGGACCCTTAACTCAAAAAGAAAGAGAAAGGAGACGGCAGATGCAATTGTGTCTGTACTGTGGGAACTCAGGACATTTTCTACAGGATTGCCCTATAAAACCATCCATGAAAGTAGTCGGAGTTGCCGATAGAAATCAAACAGAGCCTGATTCGGGAAACGACCACGCCCGACAAGCGTAGAGGTCCGCTTGCCGAGCTTGAAGAAGGATACTCAGACCTCGCACCTCATCATACCAATGGTCCTTATTGATCCAAGGCAGCCATCACGTACGAACGCAGTAAGAGCATACATTGATAGCGGGCCATAGGAAACTATATGGACCACGAATTGGCTTCTAGGATGAATCTACCACTCTGCAAAAAGACCACTTCGGATGTCATCACCACAGTCGATGGAACTGAAATTGTCTCTGGGCCTGTAACTCATTCCACCGCAGAGATGACACTGTTGGGTCAGGATGGGCATCGAGAGACTATTGTGTTTGATTTAATCAAAGCCCTGCAGTTCCAAATAATACTGGGGATACCTTGGTTGGAAACACATAATCCTTGTATTGATTGGCGAGAGAAGAGAATAACCTTCCCGGATTGTGCACACACCTGTTACCCGGAAAAACCCTTGAACAAAGGCCTGGCCACAGTCGCTACTCCAGTCGTGCAGTTACCTCAGGAATATCAAGAATTCCAGGATGTTTTCCAAAAAGAACAGGCAAACACCTTACCACCTCACAGATCATACGATTGTCAAATCGACATCATGCCCGGTGCACAACCTCCATGTAGTAGGATCTACGCCCTTACGGAACCCAAAAACCTTCACCTACGACAATACGTGTACCAATACCTTGCTAATGGCTTCATTCGTCCATCCAAGTCCCCTGCATCCTCAGCTTTGTTCTTCGTGCCTAAAAAGGAAGGTGACCTCAGAACGTGCATAGACTACCGCGCACTAAATCAGATCTCGGTTAAGAACCGATACCCATTGCCTCTGATCCCCGAATTACTAGACCAAGTAAAGGGTGCTTGCATCTACACTAAATTAGAACTCTGAGGGGCATATCATCTGGCACGTGTAAAGAAAGGCGACGAATGGAAGACTGCCTTTTGCACCAAGTACGGGTGATTCGAATACCAGGTGATGCCCTTCGGGTTGTGCAATGCGCCAGCAGCCTTCCAGTATTTTATGAACAATGTCCTTCGTGAACTCATTGATGTCTATGTTGTCGTATACATAGACGATATTCTAGTGTACTCCTGCTCAGAATCAGACCATGTGAAGCACGTTCGTGCAGTCCTTGAGAAACTATGCCAGCACAAGTTATACGCAAAATTGGAGATATGTGTTTTTCATTCTACAGAAGTTGAATTCCTTGGATTTATCCTGACTCCAAAAGGAGTACGAATGGACTCTCGAAAGGTGGACGCAATCCTCAAGTGGCCATCACCCAGTTCAGTTAAAGGGGTACAAAGCATGCTCGGGTTTGCTAATTTCTACCGCAGATTAATTCCCGTTTTCACGCACGTTGTACATCCTACCCCAGCACTTTTGCAAAAAAACAAATGCTTCTTGTGGACTGAAGAAGCTGAGAATGCCTTCCAAGAACTGAAAACTAAATTCACGTCTGCACCAGTATTAAAGCATCCTCGCCGTGACCTTCCATAGATAGTTGAAACCGACGCATCCAGACTAGCCATGGGAGCAGTTCTGTCCCAGAAGGATCCTGAAACCGGTCAACTTCACCCAGTAGCATTTTGGTCCAGAAAGTTCTCGGCACCTGAGTTAAACTATGCGGTTACCGATAAGGAGTTATTAGCCATCAAATCTGCCTTCAAGGCTTGGCAGCACTATCTTCTCGGCGCCAGGCATACCATTACTGTAATCACTGATCACCGAAACTTCCAGTATTTAAAGACAGCCAAGGCCCAATCGTCTCGCCAACTTCAATGGGCATTGTTCTTTGCCGAGTTCGATTTTGTGATCACTTATCGACCAGGCTGTAGAAATGGCAAGGCAGATGCCTTATCCCAAATAGGAATGGGAGAAGCATATTCGAACCCGGAACCGGTGCCTATAATTTCAGAACAAAGAATTCTTGGCATAACTACTTCACAAACACTAGAGGATATTCAGGCAAAGATCCAACAACTCTTCGATCCAACAGCACTGCAGGACTGGGTAAAGAAAGGCTCAGACTACTCAGTTATCAATGACCTACCTTATTATCAAGGACGACTATTTCTACCACTCCAGGAACTGCAAGAACTAGTCATCTCCAATTATCAAGACACCCTGATGGAAGGGCACCCAGGTATCACGAAAACTGAAGCTAAAATTAAGAGACAATTCTGGTGGCCTACCTGGCGAAAAGACGTAAAGTCATTTGTAATGTCGTGTGGCATTTGCGCTCAAAACAAAAGTCAGAAGAAAAAGCCAGTTGGCCTTTTACAACCTTTGGATATTCCACCTACACCATGGCACACCTTATCGTTAGACTTTATTACAGACCTACCTCCATGTAATGGATTTAACACCATTCTGGTTATTGTGGATCTTTTTTCCAAGATGGCCCACTTTATTCCTTTAAAAGGATTACCTTCTGCTTCAATTCTGGCCAAGAAGTTTCTTGAAAACATCGTTCGAATACATGGATTTCCATCCGTATTGGTCTCTGACCGAGGCAGTCAATTCATTTCACATTTTTGGAAGAAACGTTGTCAATTAGCGCAAATCGAAGTGAGGTTGTCAACCAGTCACTACCCCCAGACCGATGGTCAAACAGAGAGGACCAACCAGACTCTTGAACAGTACCTGCGTTGTATGTTACACCAGACTGAAAGTAATTGGAAGGACATTCTATGGATTGCCGAATATGCATACAATAACTCTGTACATTGTTTGTTTGTTTGTTTTTATTATTTATAATGCGCGAGTGTATCAGGGCGCAGCCTTTACAAGAATATTCGAAGCTTGGTTACAGTACAAAGAATATACATAATACAGGAATAACTACACCAGTGTTATATACAAATCAGTGGTAGGCCTACAGGCCATTATATACAGGTAGGCAAGGCAGATAAGCAGGTAAGCAGGAAGGCACATATAGTTACAATTTGTACAGGTGGTGCTGGGCACTTCATGGTCTTAGTGGGTCTGGCTTTTCAATCATGAGATTACCAGTGAGCGGAAATTCTGGTAGGGCATGTCAATTCTAAGGTTTGGAGGCAAGGAGTTCCACAACAAGGCAGCTTTTACCGGGAAGCTATTACCCCCTATGGTGGACCGCTTGAAGTGGGGAACAGTTAGACAGTTTTTGTATGCGGTTCTGGTGGGTCTTGAAGAGGACTGTCGGTGGAATCTATTGATCAGATAGGTTGGGGCGGCATTGTTCAGAGACTTGTGAGTGAGTGATGCCGTTTCTAACAGAATTTTATTTTTAGTGGTTAGCCAATTGTTCTGTAGGCTATAGTTTGTAATGTGTTCCCTTCTGGAAATGCTCAGTGCTGCTCTTAGCGCATTGTTCTGAAGGGTTTGCAGTTTGCTGGTGGTAGCCTTAGTAGATCCCAGGTATAGGGCATTACAGTAGTCATGTCGGGACAGAATAAGAGCTCTAGCGAGTGTCAGGCAGCTGGAATCCGACAGGAAGGGTTTAGCTGTGCGGATTAATTTGCACGTGTAAGCCGTGGAGGATGCAAGGGAGCTCACTTGTCTTTTAAAGGAGAAATTGGAGTCAAGATAGAATCCCAATGTTTTGACCTCCTGTCCGACTTTGATGTTGTTTCCATCAATCATGAAGGAATTGTATGCCGGGCCGAGCTTCTTTATATTAAGTGAGGTACCCAGGATGATGAGTTCTGTTTTATCATCATTCAGGCATAGTCCATGAGTGGCCATCCATGCCTGGATGATGATGTACACCCTATTTAACAAGGCCAAATCCTTTCCATAACCTCCAGAAAGCGGAAGGAGGATCTGAGTATCATCTGCATAATTAGTGTAGGTGATACCGAGATGATCCAAATCATCGAAAAGGGGCTTGGTAAATATGTTGTATAGTGTGGGGGAGACACAAGAGCCCTGAGGAACACCGCAGGTGATGGGTATGGGGTCTGCTGCAGCCGTGGGGGAGAAGACCCTCATGGTCCTGCCATTAAGGAAGGATGTGATCCACGTGATGGCCTCCGTTGAGAAGTGAGCTGCAGTGTGGAGGTGTGAACATAGGACAGAATGATCGACCAGATCGAAAGCTGCAGATAGGTCAAGGAGAAGGAGTAAGGCAGCTTGCCCATTGTCTCTGAGCGAATCGATCTACACTTTTAAGTCAATGAGAGCGGTTTCAGTCCCATGTTGGGGCCGGAACCCAGACTTGTCTAGATCCTAGGAGGTTGTGTTCTTCCAGGTGCTTCTGTATTTGTACATAAGCAACCTTGTCTAGAATTTTTAGGAGAAAGGGAACGGTTGTTATGGGTCGATAGTTTGTGCGTGTGGCAGGGTCGAGGGTGGGTTTTTTCAATAACGGGAGTACCCAGGATTGTTTTAGATTCGTGGGGATAGATCCGGTGGTAAAGGAGGCATTGATCAGTTTTGTGATAAAAGGGGGGAGGTCCCGGGCAGCATCTTTGATGAGCTGAGCAGGGCACAGGTCACCCTGGCAATTGGACGGTTTCAGAGATAAGATGATTTTTTCAACTTCCAAAATATTGACTTTGGCAAACTGGAAACGGGCTAGGTCGGTGGGCATGGGTTTGTCATTAATTTTTTTATTGAGAGTGTTATTCAGGGAAGCTCTTTTGCTGGCGATTTTACTTTGAAGAGTCACAATCTTGTTTGCTAGGGCGTTTTGAATGTTTGTGCACCAGCTTTTGTCTTTGGTGCAAGTATCGGGGGGTGCTGTAGGGGTTTCTATTTCTTTGAGGATAGAAAAAAGCCCCTTTTATACCATATACGGGCAACATCCTCGAACCTCAGAACTTGACTCGCCTCAACACTTAGAAATGCCCGCAGTGAACCATCTGCACGCTACTATTACACAAGCCTTCAAGGAAGCAACTGAACATTTGAAACAGGCAAAAGAAAAGTACAAGAAAAATGCTGATCAGCATCGAAGTGATGCTCCACAATACCAAATTGGGGATCAAGTTTGGTTGGCCACAAGACACATACCTCTAAAGGGAAAGCGGACCTTTAACCCTAGATATTTGGGACCTTACCCTGTTAAGGCCATTATCAACCCAGTGGCCGTCAAATTGGAATTACCTGCTAGTATGCGAATTCACCCTGTCTTCCATGTTTCACTTCTGAAGCCAGTACAACCTGGGACAAGACTAACCAAGCCACCTGAGCCCGTCCTGATAGACGGGGAACCCGAATTCGAAGTAAAAAGTATCCTGGACTCCAAAATGGTTAAGTCAAGACTTTTTTATTTAATCGACTGGAAAGGTTACGGACCACAAGAAAGGTCATGGGAACCTAGTGACCACGTTCATGCACCTAGGTTGGTGAGAAGATTCCACCGGAATTTCCAAGACAAACCAAGGCCAAGGGGAGGAACGACTCTAGGAGGGGCCTTGGGAGGGAGTGCTGTCATGATGCCTGCCCCCGGGCATCCAGACCAAGTCCATCAACCCAGGAAGCAGGCATCATGTCATCTGGAGCAAGCCCAGCAACCCCTGTTAGGGGCCATCTGGGTACAGTCCTGGCGCCTGTGGCACCAGGCTCATATGGGACATCAGTCCTGGCGCCAAAGGCACCAAGCTCATATGTTTAAACTTACCTGATGCAGACCATGCTGCAAGGAATCCAAGCCCTTGTGAGGCTTGGAAGGGACGACTTTACCTAGGGAAGTATTTTGTTACTTGGGCGTGGTTGTGGAGGAATACGTGGTTGTGGAGGAATACTACCTGGGACTACTTTGGATGCTATTTAAACCACACCCAAAGAGCAGCTACAGTGCTACAGTAGCAATAGCAGATGCATAGTTAAGGTTACATTAAGTAAAACAAATGAGCAAGGTCACAGAACCCAAAACACCCACTCCTATAACAGATTACCAAATTTGACAAAGGTTGCTTTATTGGCAAATTTAATACATAAATTGAATTAATGTTCAACTTACAAGCTCTCACAGAAAACTCTACAAATTACATACAATATCTATACATGATACAATTTGTGCGCACCCAAAGTTAGTACATTATATTGTAATTAAAAACAAAAACATTCCCTACGATCCTATCAGGATCAACATGAGAAATACTAATCTGAACAGTGTATACGTTAAACACTGGGACTTAAAGTCATATCATCAACACAACTGTGTTTCAGCCTAATAGAGCTGAGTTATCTAGCTGCTGTTGTGTCTGACTTCATAAGGACGGAGCAAATTTATAGTAGGAGTATCCTGTGGACTCAGTCGGGAGAATCAGACATAGAGGCAAATCAGGAGAGTGTGGGGTTCTAGGCAGACAGTAAACTTATTAATCAACAGCAATGTATGCTTAATTAGATGGTGGAGACTGATCCAAAGGATCTTACCGTGTTTGGTTGAAATCACGGTTTAGAGTTGAGAAAGTCTGGATGTACATATTGTCCAGATGGAGGGATTCAATAATCCAGTATAGGTCCAATCTGTCGATAAGGATCAGAAGTTTTAATACTGAATCTAGTGGGTAATGAGGTCAAGTTACGTAATGATATAGATGATCTAAGGAAGAAAGTCTTACCCCGCTCTTCCTTCACAGACCGGATATATCGGTGTGCTGCAGCATCTGAATGCTGGTGAGTCCAAAAAAGGGGGGGGCGCATCATCAATACAGGATTGCTCCTGTGGGGACAAATAAAGTGCATGATGTGATGTCCACTCATGGTGAGTCATATATGCGTGTGTAGGCTCAGAGAACACGGTATCGGTATGGGATAACTCAACGCTATTCCCCAAACACGCTATGTGACACAGAACCCACGTGGGCTAAGTGAGAAGAGATTTATCTACTGTGTGATTGTTCCGTGTAAGTATCCTTACCTCTTATGGGCAGGATCGTGGCATGTATCTGGATCCCAGTGCGGCAAAGCCTCTGGCCGATTGCTAGAGAAAGAGTCCTGTTGTCAAGACTACCATGATATTAATGCGTTGGCCATTTTGTAAGTAATAACGTGGCAGTGAAAGTAGGGCCCGTGATGGGAGTGCAAAGCGCGTCTGATACAGTTTAAAACAAAATAAATTACGTGCACCTGGGGGGTCAGCAGTGAATTGTGGAATTCTGATCATAGAGTGTTATTACGGGTTGCCATGGCAACCACAACACCATTCCTCGGAATAAATCAATGGCTAATGCACAATAGATAATTCATAACCCTGCTAAGTGTATAGCTAAAAGGGTGGAGCCCGCTACTAAACAGATATCCGCGTGGGCTCTTTGCTTTTTCAAATACGAATCAACGATCTTAGTCAAAATGCCACCATGGATAAGGTCAACATTGTCTCATATACAGACGACTATTTAAAACAAACTTCTGGATCAACATCAACCCTAAGTAATAACGAGGGAGTCTTGACTGAAGGCTTATCAAAAGACAAACTTGAGACACTGAATCAAAAGAAGAAGAAACTTATCAGTATGGAGGTGCACAGCAAATTTATTTTAGAATATCTAAAAGCTAGCATCATCCCCGAGGGCCTGCAGGTCAAAAATATTCCCAGAGTCTTTACCGCCAATCCCAAATTCACCAAGAACTTCAGTGGTGTAGGAAATAAATTTAACCATGACTGGTTTATTTTCGTAATTGACACCGCTGATGAAGAATGTAAAAAACAAGAAACCGAATTGATGGAATTGGAAAATAAATTCTGGAAGATCAAACCGTACAAGACGCTAAGGTCAAACTAGAAAAACTAGAAGCAGAAATGGAAATATTCAAGAACATCACGATAGACAGAAAAGTATTAAAGTTCAAGAAAGATCTACATAACTATGCAGAAGATAAGACGTATCCTTCCCTCTGCGAAACCTACTACACGGATCAACAACCAGGAAACTATAATAGAAGAAACCGGGCAGTGACCTTCTCCGGTACTTCATCAAGTAGTGGCAGTGACCAAGGCACCACCAGTCACTAGGGACCTCTGCAACAACACCCTTTTTTTCAAAGGGCAGACCCACCCAGCGGGACAACAAATGAGCACCAGGCAATGGTACTCGAATCAGGGACAGAGGAAAAGATACCAATCTTCAACCTATCAAAACATTTGATCAATGAGGTGGAACGAAGGCTACTGAAAATATAAGGAAATATCTTAACATGCAAACATCTACTTTTAGATCCACTTTAATGTGCAAATCAGAGTGCTTGTAGCAAAGAACATTTAAAGGCCACGGGGGGAGTCCAACTAACCAGCGGTGAATTGAAGGCACACCCTTGTCTGTTCTGTTATGTTATTTGCATTTATATAGCGCTCTATATATCATTGGTATGATCTCAAAGCGCTGGTAGGTTGAACGCCCTTGGGGACCACAGTCCAGGTCAGTAGAGAGAGAAGGTGTCATAGGGTACGTAGGTGCACCAATTATGTGTGCAGCTGATGTGATTGCCAGATGGTAGCTGCATCCTAGCATTAGGTGTGGTGGTGAAGATATCAGTTGAATGTGTGCAGTCTGGTGAGTGGACACACAGGCTGGGTTCTGGCTGGGTTAGGCCTGTAGGACACTTATGTGGGCAGCTAGGCTGGATTGCCATGGGATAGCTGCGTTTTATTAGAGTGATGTGGTATTTCATGGCATAATGTCCGTATGTGAACTAGTTAAGGTGAATTTTTCAGCGGTATAGCTGCATTCTAATTGTGTGATGGTGTAGGAGTAAGCATAATGCTATGGGATGGGAGTGTTTGTGTGGGTTTATAAACCAATGCAGCAGGAACAATTTCTAGGTTGAAGTTACTGATAATATTTGTTCTTCTATATCAGTGTGGCACTTGCTGACATTTACCATCCTGTCTAGATGTGAAGCAGGCCACTGTTCACAATTCTAACTAGGTTTGGCATTACCAACAATCACAATGCTGTGTGGGTCTGGCGTAGGCTAATGTTCACAATTCTACTTGGGTGTGGCATTGCTAACATTCATGATTCAGAGGTAAGGTAATGTTGAGTGGCAGGGTTTTCTGGAGTAGAGTAATTGCTCTACTCCCCACCCATACATACATACTGATAAGTACAATTAATTATTTCAATTAAAAAACACAAACATATAAAAACATACAAGCTGAAAATAAAACACATACCTGCAACTTGTGTCTTCCAGACATCCATGTATCCACAAGTTCCTGTGGCGAAGAGGAGGCTCGCCAATTCCCAACCTACCCCATCCATATCCACCCTAAACACACACTTGATGCAACAAACAGCAAACACATATCATTCTGCCAACAATAACGGTAACGTGACACCCCAAACACACTTCTACCCTCAAACGAAGATTCTATGCACACTAATTAATTCACAATAAACACTCAGCCAACTCACACAGCCACAATAGGATAAAAAAAGAAAAAGACAATCAAATCTTACAACACACATTCCAATACACACATCCAAAAAGAAACATGACACACATATTTTTCATACCCTGTGTTAGTGAGACATCCACTGTACCAAAGACATATCCAAATAGAAATAGAATACAAAGAAGTGGGCATCCATTGCCTAAAAGTGGCTTAATAGCATTGTTGTAGCTGAGATGGAAAACTAAAAATAATTTAATAAAGATAATATATATAATTAAACCAATTCAAATATGATAAAAAATAGAAAACATCATTTTGATTTTACACAGAAAGGAAATTAAACATACATCTGACACACAAAAATGCCTCCTGTGTCATTATTAAATAAATCCGCATTTTAAAGAAAGAGGTTAAAAGTAACCAAATTGTCAAAATAAGTTTCTGTATTCTTCTTGTCTCAGTGGCAATATCAAACTAAGTAGTTGTCTTGACACAAAATGTTCCTATTAGAGAAGTAAATAAAACAAAGTCACACAAAACACTGCAACTTAAAAAATAAAACAAAATGCATACAGTGTAACATAACTACTTAACTTCACATCAATTTAAAAAAAGATATTTTGCTGCGCACAGATCGTTATTTCACCCATTTACCCCAAACCTTTTTTTCCTCCACCACTGTGGCAAGTGTCAAAATGGGTACTTGATGGTACTTGCTATACCATTACAATTTTGGTGAGATGATTTTGGGTGGATGCAACACCCACTCTGTGCGCTGGGAATCTATATATTCGGAATTCCGTCTTTTGTTGTTGTACTTCTGTGTATTTACTGTGTCAGGTGGAACACAATAAAGTAACATGTTGCTGTCATACAAACCTATCCAAATGAAATAAATCTAAATGCATAGTTGTACATGTACACGCTTACATCTTTCCAAAACACTGGAGGCAGTAATAGATGCTAAGCAAAATTCGTGTGTATGCACTTTTCGCAGCACAAACATACCTAGCTAGCAAAGGGAAGATGGACAGGGGAGAATGGGGTTATCAAGGCACTTTAAAATCCCATTGATGGGTAAGAATTGTCAATCATGCCGACTGTCCCCAACACGCCTTAACGAAATGTAACAGACGAGGAGCACGTGCTCATTCATGCTTGCGGCGGTGGCTTAGGAATGCTGGAAGCAACTGGCACCCACGGGCAGAGAAGGCGACAGTGTTAACATTTTCATGTAAACCTTAGAGGGAAACCTATGTGCTATACACGCGTGTCAAAATGCATTTTTAGGCCCCAGTGGGATCGAGCTCTCCAGAAACCTTGGAGGAATGAGCGGCCCATGCCCCAACCAGCTGGTTCGAGAGCTTGTTTTCTTTCAGCACACGAAGGTGAAACATTCCTTCTTGAGAAGACTGAGGCTGCATTTAGAGGTACTGATCGCCCAGCGCGTTCTTCACAGACCTGCTCCTGTTCCTATTTCTTTAGGAGAAAACGTAAACTCAGTGCAGGTCTTTACATTGAAACATTTGCTCAGTGAGGCCCTTTCAAGATGGCGGCTGCATCTCTCCGATTCAACCACTATGTTCAAGACTGAAATAATTCTCTAACCCACATAGATGCCCATGAGTAAGCTTATGTTATGAGGCTTATATACAGGGCCAGTTCACCACAGTAGTAGTCTCACAGCACCCAGGTATGTCCAGAAATTGGCACATTACGCTGATCCCAAGGCAGACCTTACTCTATGCAAGGACAAATAAGAAAGGGAAGGGGAAGTAGATGGGGCAGAGCAAATATGTGCCTCGGACAAAGGGGAGGGAAGGATGCAAGGGGGGAAAGAATGTTTTGTGATAGGATGCGCCAGGCATGTCCGTTTTTTCTGGTGTGCTACAGTTCTATAATCAGTCCCCAACACCATGGAGCAAGAAAGGACTATGTTCCTGGTCGTTATATCCTTGGTTCCAGTTCCAGTCGGGCGAGTGCAGACGTTGTTGCAGAAGGAGTCCAGCGAGCCCAGTCGGTGTAAGCGAAGAATCAGAGGTAAGTTATCAACAAACAAAAAAAGTAAAGAAATATACCGAGTTGCAACATGATTCCAATATGGCATGTTGTCTGAGACTTAATAATAGGTGGAGTATGCGTGCAGGGGTACCGCAAGAAACAATAGCGCACAGTTAGACATGCGGCCAGTGCCGATGGTTAGGGGGGAGGTGCGGGTTCAGAACCACGTGGGCAATGCCCCAGGCCCCGGGCTGTCAGAATGACTGCACGATGAAGGGCCTGGGAGGTTAGGCGCGGGGTGGGGATGAAACGGTGCGAAAGCCGTGGGGAGGGGCGGCCAAAAGGCACCCACGAAACAAAAGGACAGGAAGCATGGGAAATGACACCTAGGAGAGGTGTAAGGTCTAACAACAGGGGAGCCGGGGGAAGCCCGGCCCCCAAAGGAAGAACAAAGGGGCTGGGGGGTATAAGTACCCCCAGGAAAAGATAGGAGGCACAAACCAGGTAAGGAACTCACCTCTCTCGGGTAAGCTCCTAGGGCTTGGAGGAAGGGGAAAGGAAAAAGCATTTTTTGGCTTTCACCGGTCATTGCAGTAAGCTCACCTCGTCAGGTAGGCTGAAGCAACTTGTCCCTTGAAGCGGTGCGCTCACCTCAAACGGGTAAGCAGATCGAGAGGAGCAGCAGCCAACTCGTCTGTTCCACAGAAGAAAGGCCAGCGGGAACACCACCAGCGTCGTAGGATCCTGGAGCAGCCTGTGGCGAGATCAAGAGGCCATGACTGTATGGAGGGAGAGCACCGATGCACAGAAGGAAAAGAGCAGCCTGCGGCGGAGATCGGGAGGCCGTGCCTGCACGGAGGGAGATCACCGCGGCACAGAAGGAAAGGAGCAGCCCGCGGCAGAGACCAGGAGGCTGTGCCTGCACAGAGGGAGAGGATCAAGGTAAAGAAGGACACCGTCGGACCTCGGCAGACCCGTGGAGTACGAACAGACGCCCAGGAAGGAAAACAGGTGAACGGCATAGCTCGTTAAGGACCTCCAGGGTCACCGGACGGATGCCGCGCCCTCGGCAGCTCAAACCACAACAAGCACGCATTTGTCGGGAGTAAAGAGCAACACAGAAAGAGCGGGGCTTCGGTAGAGGAAGGAGCATCACGCCAGGGAAAGCCCGCTGGGGGAATTTGTGTCCTTTTTTAAAGGGACAAGCACGCATTTTTCAGCGGGCACAGCTGGGGAAGGACGGGAGCACCGGGCCGAAAGCGTAAGCGGCTGATTTAATGGGAGATTGGGCTTACTTTGCAAAGTAGAAAGCAGCAGTCTTGGCACAGGATTTTTAAGGGACGGCCAACAGTGAATGAAGTGGCAAGTGCTTGGTCATATAGCATTGGGCAGAGACGAGAAGAGGCAGTGCAAAGGAAAGAACACGTGTGGCGACAGGGTAATCAAGAGAAAAACAGCAGAACAGAAAGGAAGAATTGAAACAAGAATGATGGCAGAAGAAAGACCAAGAAGGGCCCAGGAATTCAGCGAATGGGCAAAGAAGGCAGAAAAGGAGTATGGAGCCCAATGGGTGCTAGAAGTTATGCAAAAGGAGGAAAGGGCAAGGGAAATGTCGCCTTTGCTAATCGAGGAGTCAAGCAACAGTGAAGGAGAAGACGCAGTGGCGCAAGGGCAAAAGAGGAGGAGAGAAGAGCCGAGGAGATCGCAGGACCGCCGGAGGCGCCCATGAAGAAGAAGAAGAAAGAAAAAAACAAAGGTACTGTAAATAATGATGTGGGGTAAAAATTGTGCAAATGTTGAAAGCCTGTGTCACGGGTACGGGTAAGTCGCCCAAAACCAGTGGCAAGAGGGGCAGAAACCAGAGGGAACCCAGGGAAGAACAGGGGTGCTCCTCATCAGAGGCAGAGAGCAGCGACAGTGAAGAAAGGGATCACTTAAGGGCTTGGGTCAAATGGAGGGGCGTTGTAAGTAAGGAAAAGCGAAAGGGCTCTGCGTGCAAGAGGAGGAAAAAGGGGCAATGGGGGCAGAACCAGTAGAAACCCCGGCACCGGCATCGCAGGGGGCACCTGTGATCCCTAACACAGGTGGGGTACCACAAGGTAATAATCCACAGCCAGTACACGATAGCAGCAGCAGCAGTACCAGTGGCAGGGAACCCACCGCAGGTGGTACCACCAGTGGTAGCAGCAGAAGGGTTAGCGGATAAAGAGGGGGACCTATCATGACAAATATGGCAGACCAACAATGGGAAAGGATGCGCATGGCAGGTCCATGAAGGCAATGGCATGGTATATAAATGACAAAGTAAAAGAGAAAATATGGAGAAAAGAATTCATTGATATCTTTACACTATTAGATTGTCAAAAAAGAGGGATGAATGTAGCATTAGAGGATATTAAGGAGGACAAGAAAGGCTTACTGAGGAGAGGATCAGTAGTGAGAAATTTTGACAACTGGATAGCAGCCTTCCAGATATTAACTACAATCATTTAACAGAAATTCCTGGAGGATGGGGTAGCCCTATGTGCATATCAGCAGAGGGTACTGAAGGTATACAAGGCATTCGGGGTGGTTGCGTGGCAGGAGTATGACCACAAGTTCAGAAAAGAAATGGACTGTTTTCCAGACATGGGATGGGACGAGGAAAATTTTAACCTCTACATATTCAATGTATTAAAAGAAAAATGGGAGACCAGGGAACGAGGCTCGGGAGGGCAGCAGAGGAGACAGTATTGGCAGAATGACTACAGGACAGATTATAGATACAATAACAGAAGGTACGAAAATAGCTATGACAGATCAAAGGATCAGAATTTTCGGAACAGGCACTATGGCTCACAAAGAGGGTGGCAAAGCAGCTTGCCACCAACGATGCAGGGAGGTGGCAGCGGGAGCAACTGGGCAGCATGGGTGGAGCCAGGCCAATGTCGAAATTTTGAAAAAGGGGTACCATGCAGCTGGGGCTGGAAGTGCAAGTTCAGCCACAAGTGCGAAAGATGTAAGGGTGACCATAGCAGCTCCAAATGCACAAGAGTGGCAGCAACCAGCAACGGCAGCAACGAGAAGCGGAAATAGGGAATTTGGCAGGAAGGGGGCAACACCAGTGAAAATTGAGAAAATGGAAAGGTGGCTCCAAATATTCCCAGATTAGGAAGTGGCACAACTGATCAGATGAGGTTTTCAAGAGGGTTTTAATATCCCGTTTACGGGGCAAGGATCTCAGAACATCCCCAGGAACCTAAAATCTGCTATAGAGAAGAAGATAGTGACACAATAAATTCAGAAGGAGGTGGAGCTGGGTAGGATGGGGGCCCGTTTTCAGTATTGCCATTTAAAGAGTTCATATGCTCACCACTGGGGCTGGTCCCAAAAAAGGAGGAAGGGGAATACAGGCTCATCCACCATTTGTCATACCCCCCCGGGGCGTCAGTAAATGATGGGATTTTGCAAAGTGAGGCAACAGTAACTTACTCTGATTTTCAGGAAGCAGTGGAATTAGTCAGGAAGGCAGGGAAAGGGGCTTGGATGGCAAAAGCGGACATTAAGTCAGCCTTCAGGCTGCTGCCAGTCAACAAATAATCCCAGAAATGGCTATGTATATAGTGGGAGGGTGATTATTTTGTTGACAAATGTCTACCCATGGGGTGCGCCATCTCATACGTGTATTTAGAAAGGGTAAGCGCATTCTTGCAATGGGCGGTTACGAAAGAGATGGGGGAGGCTATGATCGTGCATTACCTGGACGACTTTTTGTTTGTAGGGCCTAAAGGATCAAAGCTATGCAAAGCAACGCTGGACAAATTTATAGCAATAACAAGCGAATGGGGCTTTCCACTGGCTGGGGAAAAAACAATGGGGCCGACACAGGTTATACAATTTCTAGGAATAGAAATTGACTCAAGGCAGGGGATATTCCGGATCCCGGAGGACAAAGTAACAGACTTACTAAAAACAATGGAAGAGCTGAAAGGGAGGAACAAGGCCACGGTCACGGTAAGAGAGCTGCAAGCATTAGCAGGGAAACTAAACTTTGCGGGAAGGGTGATACCGCAGGGGAAAGTGTTTCAAAGAAGCATTGAGTTGAGGACAAGGGGGGCCAAGTTGGGGCACCACAGAGTACGGATAGTAGGAGGAATCAAGAAAGACAGACATTTGGGCGGAATTCCTGAGGTCTTTCAACGGGTCAGTCATATGGCGATCACCGGTAAACAATGAAGGGAAAAGGGTGTTGTTCACTGATGCAGCAGGGGGTTTTGGTTTTGGTGCAATATTGGGCAAAAAGTGGTGTGCAGAAAAATGGCCTGAATCATGGCAGGAGGCAGAATGGACAAAGAACATAACACTGCTGGAGCTCTTTCCAATCTGGGTGGCATATGCGCATGGTGGGAATAGCTGAGTAACAAGGAGCTGGCAGTTTGGTCGAATAATTTGGCGGTAGTGCACGTGCTAAATAAAGGGAGCGCTTCTTGTACGATAGTGTTGGAATTAATGAGAGCAATCACACTGGAATGCTTAAAAATGAATGCATGCACAAGGGCGAGGCACATCGCTGGAGAAGCAAATGTAGTGGCTGATGCCTTATCTCGTTTGCAGTGGAAAAAGTTCAGGGAGCTGAGACAGAACGCCGACAAGGAGAGAACGCCCACGCCGCGGAAGGCATGGATCCCGTTATTGGCACTGGAAAGGGAAAAACGGTCAACCACAAGGTCGACTCAAAAGAATTGAGAAACCCACAGGAAATGGAACAGGTCATGGACAAATTGACCAGGAACGCCCTAACATACAAAACGGGTAAGCAGTATGAAAGACATGTAAAAGATGTGTTGACAGAAACAGGAGTGCAAGATGTGGGTAAAATTTCAACTGAAAAAATGTGTGAATTTCTGGAGGGGGCATTTGCCAAAGGTAGAAGGAAGAGTTGGGCGGCAGCACACCTAGCCGCAGTGGCATACACCACAAAGGTAATCGGGGTAGCAGATCCAACGGATATCCCAAGAATAAAATATGCGATGAAGGGTTGGGCAAGGTTGCATGGGAGGAAACCAGACAGCAGAAGGCCACTAAATTTTGGGAAACTAATAATCCTGTTAAAAGTATTGGGAAATATATGCAGCAGCGGGTACGAAACAGCTTTGTTCAGGGCAGCATTTGCGCTGGCATATTATGGGGTATTCAGGATTGGGGAACTGGTGGCAAGGAACACGACAGCGGGGGATGGCGTGGCAAAAAGTGATATTAGCATGGGAACCTAGGGAATGTCCATAATATTAAGGAAATCCAAGACTGACCAGGCAGGTAAGGGGAGAGAGATAGAGCTCAATTGCATCAAAGAAAAGGACCACTGTCCCAGATGCATCACCCAGGAATTTTTAGACATCCGACCGGAGGTCGGCAGGCAGCTATTAATACATAGGAACGGTAGCGCACTCAGCAGGTACCAGTTTTAGGCGATTATGAAACAAGCAGTGGCAAAAGCCAGATGGGACCCAGCTGAATTCGGTAAAGACTCATTCAGGATAGGGGCGGCAACTTCGGCATGGGCAGGGGGCATGGGAGCAAAAGTGGTGAAAAAGATTGGGGGGTGGAAATCCCAATTTGTTAAGAGGTACATAAGAGAGGAAATGATATGAACGCTCTTCTCCCCCATTTCTACAGAAACAGGCCCCTACAAATCGGCGTGGATAGTGGGGCACTCCTTCGTGACACGGGCAGGCAGGTGGATAGAGGAAGTGAAGCAAGGACTCTACTTCAGAAACACGATTACATCCTGGTGGGGCCTCCCGGGGATGCACTGGGAGGACATCCACGACAGGTTGTCGGATCTGATCGGCTTCAGGGAGCCCCTCCTCCCCCCGAGTACCTGGTTATACACCTCGGGGGGAACGATTTGGTCAGCACAAATAGGGGGGAGTTACAGAGGAACATCTGCGAGTCACTGCATAGCACACAGTTGGTGGAGAACTGAAATATTCATGTCGGAGGTGATAGCACAAAGAGTATGGTATGGGGCACACCGGAGGCAGGCAATTGAGACAGCGAGAAAGAAATTAAATAAAGCAGTGGAGAAATACTGTAAGAGCACAGGACTCCACTTCATAAGACACAGTCTCTCACAAAATAATCCAGTAATGTTTCACCAGGACGGGGTGCACCTGTCAGCGAAGGGTATGGGGGTTTTCTCTGACAACATTTTTAGGGCACTAGAGGAACGGGGATGCAAATTGAGGAGCTTTTGGGGGGGACCTAAGTGGCTGAGGTAGCACCCACTCAGGTGTGGCGGCATGTGCCCAGGAATGGATGCCCAAGGCTAACAAAGACTGGGGAGTAGAAGTCTTGGGCATCTCCAAGCTGGACACAATGTGCCCAAAAGCAAATTATGTATAATGTGTTTTTGTGATATGTATTTTCTGCAAGAAAATAAATTGCTTACGGCCTATAATTGTTCCACAAACAAAAGTAGTCGGCTATGTTATTGAGCAAGGAGGGGTCGGGGAACAGGAGCAAAAGGGAGCCCACACTACTCAGCCTATGCCCCAGGCCCCGGGCCGTCAGAATGACGGCACGATGAAAGGCCTGGGAGGTTAGGCGCGGGGTGGGGGTGAAACGGCGCGAAAGCTGTGGGGAGGGGCGGCCGAAAGACGCCCACGAAACAAAAGGACAGGAAGCACGGGAAATGACACCTGGGAGAGGTGCGAGGTCTAACAACAGGATGGGCTGGGGGAAGCCTGGCCCCCAAAGGAAGAACAAAGGGGCTGGGGGGTTTAAGTACCCCTAGGAAAAAATAGGAAGCACAAACCAGGTAAGGAGCTCACCTCTCTCGGGTAAGCTCCTAGGGCCTGGAGGAAGGGGAAAGGAAAAAGCATTTACCACCCAACCCACCCCACGGAAAGAGGAGGAAGCAGGCACGAGCCGGAACGTCGAGTACTTTCTTTCGGTACACGGTCCAAGAAAGTCGTGGGTGGGCGGCATGTGCCCAGGAATGGATGCCCAAGGCTAACAAAGACTGGGGAGTAGAAGTCTTGGGCATCTCCAAGCTGGACACAATGGGCCTCATTACACGGAAGGCGGTAATGGTTAACGGCCACCGTTAATGGTAACAGTGACTGTTAACCATTACCTCCTTACTACGAGGTCCCTTAGCGGGTTGGTGCTTTAACGGCTGCTTTTTGCAGGCGTTAAAAACCAACCCGCTAAGGGACCTTGGTGCTAATTACGGCACCGCAAAATTGCGGTGCCGTAATTAGCTCCTTCCCCATTCCCAGTATGCCCTATGGGGCAAAAATGGGAATGGGGAAGGGCAATGGTGGAAGGGGGAATTACCGCCCCACCAAACTTGGAATAGGGCGATAATTCCCCTTTCCACCAAGGCGGTGCCGGTAATTTACCGGCATGGTTCAGGGTGCTAATAGCACTGTGCTAGCAGCCGATAATACGTAATTACGGGGTCTGTGCACTGTCGGAAATGCACGTCATCTCTAGGTGGCGGAGGAGGTACAGCCTCATGGCTAATGGGGCAAGTTGTCGCCAGTATTTACTAAGTTTGCCTTGAGGGTTCCTATTAATGTGATGAAGCAATTGGAATGTACCTGAATCTAGTAATGGTAATGAGAATTATAATGAAAAGGGAGGATTGATATGTTAGGGTATGGCAACTATAAAACGATTAAATACAATTGTTGTAAGGTTGACAGGCGTGCCCGATTGTATGAAGAGCAAAGTATATAGAGAATTGTTGCGCACAAGAAGGAGGAATAGGTGAAAATACAGAAATGCGTATACTGGTAAAAAAAAAAAATGCCACGTTACTATATATGTTGGCAGGGGCGACTCATTTAAAAAAATCGCACACTTTGGCCGAGGCAGCCTGTTCGGGGCGTCAGGTGGGCCTAGGGTGGGTTAGGAAAAAGGGGTTTTGTGGGGGGGAACCGCGTGGGCTATGGCGGCGAGTTTGAGAAAAGGGGATTCGGAGGGAGCGGGGGTCAGTGCCGGAAGTCGCTAAAGCGAGCAAAGTTCGGCGCAGGTACAGATGGCGCAACATAGTAATGTGAATATTGATATGTTAAGGCATTTATAACGCACCTATATACAATTGTTGCAAGGTTGGCAGGCGGGCCCGAGTGCAGGGTAGAGCAAGGTTTATATAAAACTGGTTCTGGCAAGACTATGCATCGTAGGTAACACACAGGTTACACACTGTTAAATCAATGCTACGGTACCGTATATGTCGGGAAATAAGGAAATGAACTGGGGTGGCTGGGGCCCTTTTGGGAGAAGGTGATGGGGTTGGGGGGTGGTCGGCTCAGGCAGGAGGCTATTGCGAGCGGGCTGCGGCGCAGGGAGAGAGGGCGCAGCATGGTTGTGACATGAGATGATACGTTATGGTATGGCATTTAAGACGCGCCGCTACACAGCCTGGTGTGGCATGTTTCCTATGCAGCCTCTAGCGCTAGGAATCGCAATGTTTGCAGGGAGTTGCTTAACAGGCACCAGCCATCGTGGAGAAGCACACAGCAGTTGTCAATAATGCGCCTATACACAAGTGTATGTGGTATTTGTATTGGCATGCAGGCTGGAGTGCAAGGACATGGGAAATGCACTAATTATAAACATATCTCACTCAAAAATCTCACACAACCATCTCTCGCACAACAAGCCGCATGCACTTCACGAGTTGAAGCTGCCAACAGAACACCACTCCTCTCACTATCCTACTCCCGCTTCACCTACTAACCCTACTAACCCATCCCACCTTCTCATTTACAGATCCGCCAGAGCGCCTGGGGACCAACTCCGTTGGTGACGGTGCGCGGTACAAATGTCTTTAACATTTAACATTTAACATAAACGTAGGGTTTGTCAGCAATTGGACTCTGCTTTGAGGCAGATTTGGAGCATAGGAAGTTAGTACACCATCTTGTGTTTGGATGCATGCAGGGCTTGAGATGTGCTAGGGCCAACCCTTGACATTAGTTGACTTAATTCACTGGGCTATACATTTAAATTATCCTGCCCAGAATATTAATTTTGGGACTGCCAAGCATGAGGGCCAAGAGTTGCTTAAGAATATCCTGTGTACAAGCTTTGCGTTGTTCGATACGCCGGAAGTGCTAAGCATGGTCTGATTGACTAAATACATTAATGACAGCCTGGGACCTTGTATGTGAGCAGTTACTGTCTGGCGTTCATGTCCTACCAAAATGATATAACTATTTCCCAAATGAGCATTGCCATTAGTGGTTGAGCCAACCACTGATTGCACTCACACAATATATAGATATATATATACCTGAAATATGTGAGAGCCACATCTTTAGGTGGGCATGTTTTTGCATACAATACACAGAATTAGACTCCGAGAAAAGGGATGCGTACAAATGAGGACTAACGTCACCTTTTCTTATTGCACTGTTTTCTATGGGAATATTGTTGATTAATCCCAGCAAATTGGATCAAAAGAAGAAAAGTACTGTGTATAATAGGAATGATTGTTAGTGCACACTCCAGCTTAAGCTCCCTCAATAGTTAGTGGGAGTTATAAGACTCACAAATAGTAGTAAGAAAGTATTACGAGCATTACCCAGGGTGGATGAAGATGCACAAGACAGAACCAAACACAGCTATTTGGACAGTCTCGACTAAAGTGCTGAGAAGCCATGCCTCAAATCGTTAGAGACTACATGACCTAGCAGCGTCAAACATGAAGCACACATGCCATCCGCACATTCAGGACACACGCTCACACCCAAATACATGAAGAGCATGTGTTCTAAGAGATAGAGGACGGTGACCTTTACATACAGTCTGCATGTTTATTATTTTGCCACTAGCGATTCGCAGCAACGCCGAAATGCCAGAAGCAAGAAGATGACTTCTACAGGCTTGCAGATGCTTACATGCAACTAATTTCATGGAATAGCAGGAGCACCCACAGGGCCTGACAGAGCCATAGTGCACTAACCTATGGATGCTATATGGAAGACACACAGGGAAAACCAGGCCATGGTTTAGGGAAATCATAGTATGCCATAATCGTCTCAGAAAACCTGAAGCCTGCTGAGTGCTGTGCAACCGAAGTACCGCAGTGGGGAACGAGGCCACTGCCATGGTTGCACTGTTGCAAAGTGACATTCTTTATCCTGAACTGAAGTCACACAAGCAGTGGAGAAGCAAATTCAGAATAATTCAGAGCTCCAAGACCTAGGAGGACAGTCTCTGGGCACGTGACCCAGCCGAGCTAAGAGTGAGAGCAGAACTGGTGGCTGAGAAGCACTACCACAAAACGGTGATCGCAACAAAATTGTTACATGCGAGCTACAGTTGTGCGATGGGAGTGGAGCACTCGTACGGCGGCAATGGTCAACACATGGTTACATCGCAGACACATATTTGCACACAGCACCGTGAACAGGTGCAGTCCGAGCTGGGATTGACTTTGTCCCAGGCCTGGAAGCTCACGGCTTAGCCAATCACAGTTTATGGCCCTAGGAGTGGGTAGCTGGGGCCACTGACCAATCAGTGAGTCCACATACTGTAACATCAGTGGGCCTGCATACTGTAACATTCAGTAAGTAACAATTTCCGGGGAAGGTCCAGGCCTGACACCTGACATGGTTTGGGCCAATCTATTTAAGCAATATGACCGGAGCGGCCGGGGCATTACCAGAGTCGGTAATGCCCCCGCCGCTCGGGTCATATTGCTATTAGTATCCCGTCCCGCAATATTTGCGTGACCGGGGTACTAAAAGCAATTTTATTCTGTCCCGAAACGCTGCAGCGTTTCAGGACAGAAAAAAAGAAACGGCCAAGAAAATGGGCGCCGCCATGGAAAGGGAAAACAGAGTCCGTTTTCCCTTTCCATGGCGGTCATCGGGAGCGGACGCGCTGGGAACACGTGTTCCCAGCGAGTCCGCTCCCAAAAAAGGATCAAGAAAAAGGTAAGTGGGGTTGGGAGGAAAAAAAAAAAAACGTACCTGCGTCCCCGGCGGGGGACGAGGAAAGCCCAAGCCGTGTGGAGGCGCGGAGCGGGGATGGCCCCGCTCCGAGTCTCCACACGGCTGGAGACTTCCCTCGTCCCCCGCCGGGGACGCAAAAAAGGATCAAGAAAAAGTTAAACGGGGTTGGGAGGGTGGGAGTGGGAGGGGAAAAAAAAAAAGTACCTGCCTCCCCAGCGGGGGACGAGGAAAGCCCCCAGCCGTATGGAGGCGTGGAGCGGGGATGGCCCCGCTCCGAGTCTCCACACGGCTGGAGACTTCCCTCGTCCCCCGCCGGGGATGCAGAAACAAGAGGGTAAATTGGGGGCGGGTGGGAGGGAGGAGAGGGAAGGGAGAAAAAAAAAATACTTACCCGAGTCCCCGGCGGGGGGCGAAGGCAGCCTCTCAGCCGCGGGGAGGCCCCACTTCGAGCCTCCCCATAGGCTGAGGGGTTGCCACGCCCCTCGCTGGGGAAAAAGGCCGTGGAATCCCGACGGAGGGATTCCCGGCCGGGTATGGACCTGGCGAGAGCCAATCAGAATGCTAGTTTCATTCTGATTGTCTCTCGCCGGGGTACTAATAACCTTTATAGGGGCTGCTATAAGGGAACTACCACTCAGCAGCCTATCCAGAAAGGAGATAGGTTTTTGGAGAAGGGCCTGGGAGATTATGCTTTTTGGGACGTCAAATGCTATGAAAACTGGCCTGCGAACCACAGTTCTTTGAGCTGTGCCTGGAATCGCCTTTGCACATATGATCCCTGTTGTTTGTTGGTTGTAATAAACCTCAGTTGAACTTGCTACTTGTCTGGACTTGTATTACTGTTGGGATTGGGAAGGAGTTAGGCCTTCCATGAGTTTGATGTCCATGAACTCCTAGCAACCCGCCCTGCTTGCCTGGGAGTTATCCCTAACAAAAGTCCACTATCCAAAAACCTAAATGCTGCAAAAGTAAGCCACATTAGGTGGGTACTAGCAACACTTGCCAGATTTGAAAAATGATCCTGCCCGCGATCGGTGAAGAGTTCAAGGCAGACAAAGAGGTGCAAGGGAGCCAGCAGCCGAGCAACGTCCACAAGCTGTGGGAGGTGTTGTTGTAATGTTTAAAGTATTGTGTAGTACCAGAAAAGTACCAGAAGTGTATCGATAGCAGGTGCATGTTGAGTAGGGAACATGGAGAGGAGGTAGAAGTCCCTTTTCTATGTCTATGGTTTGTTCAGTCTCTGAGGTAAAAGCTTTTGGTGATGAACCGCGACTATAGACTTGATAGGCTTGGACTTTAGAAATATGTACATAAGGTAGTTGTATGCATTAGGCGTTCTAGCTTGAAACCTAGATTATGGTATTCCCGTAGGGGTTAGCTAAAGCTACCCTAGTATACGAAAGGTGTACTATCTGGTTAAGTCTGCTGGAGTGAGGCGTTTCACACGTTAGGCGACGCAACGGGTGCTGCTAGTCACCAGAAATAGTGGTATACTCTGCCCTGGAGAGGCAGGAAGACAGCTGTAAGGGGGTTGTGGGGGTTGTGGGATTCCGTGGGGTTATTTGTGTAATTGAAAAGAAACCAGTCATTGTCTTCTGTGTGCACAACTTGTCTACCTGTTCAAACTTTAGCTTCATAATGTCACTCATAGGTTGGTGCATAGGACGGGGTGTTGTGGCGGTGAGGAACTAGCATTGTGGACTTGGGGTTGGTAGAGAGGTGAACGAGTGGTGGTGCACGGAAAGTGCATACGCAGGATTGTGACGGTGTGTCAGAGAGCGGCAAGGCTGGGGAAGAAAGGGCTGTACGTGGAGTATGCTGTGTAAGGTGCAGAGTTGCAGGGGCTCGTAGCAGTTGAATGTGATAACCACTGTACTATAACTTTCTCCATCTGACAGCAGAGTATTGAAATCCTTCCTTAGAGGTCAAGTAAAAGGTAATAATGCATCCCATGTATCAGGGGATGATGGGGGGAGAAACGCCAATACAACCCCTGTGCAAGACATTGCCCCCTTACAAAAATAAAATGGTGAAGTATAGCATACAATGGTCAAAAGACACTGAGGGAAAAAGCCTGAAATTGTGGCGGCCTAACAGCAGTTTCTCCAAAGAAGTGCTGCAATCCCTACTGACCCATTTACAAAGCACATACAAGGGTAAGAAATTAGCAAACCCCATGGCCATATTCGAGTTGTGTCGTATGTTTCAGGAGGGAACAGGGGAAAGGTTATGGATGATGAACCAGCAGGAAGCCAAGACAGAGGGCTCTGACCCTTCCATGCCTCCTCCAGCCCTGCATAGTGTAATATCTGATGATGGAGATGATGAGCAGCGAATATACCCAAAGTCATGTATTTTATGACACTGAAGATGACTTGCACTAGGGGTGGGCATATCTGTCCACCTGACCTTAGAGACCCAATCAGAATCCTATCCCCCATAGAAAGTATACATAGATGTTCCCCATAGACCAACCACAATCTAACTTAGATTTGTTGGTGTACACTATTAATAAATACAGTATGACATATGCATTAATCACAAATGCAATCTTATGCTTGATTTATTGAGAAATTCCGCCAGGCTGACGGAATTTCTCAATAAATCAAGCATAAGATTGCATTTGTGATTAATGCATATGTCATACTGTATTTATTAATAGTGTACACCAACAAATCTAAGGGTAGCGCGTTGTGCGGGTTACCACATATCATCAATTTACTCTTTACTAGGCACTGATAGGCATACCCAGATATCTAACCACAGCACCGCTGCAGGGTTCCCCATTGCAACATATATTTTGAAACGTGCAAAGCGCACGTCTGTGGACTCTATGCCTATTCCTGTTTTTTGATTTTGTACACAATCTAACTTAGGTTTTCTTATTTTGCCATGCAGTATGACGTCAATGATGATGAGTTTTTACGATATAATTGTTTTTTTTTCATGTAAATCGTTGAGAGACTTGAGCGAACGTCCGTTGATGTCCATTGTACTCCCTGTTTTAGATAATTGTTAATAAAACAGCTAAAGATTTGCCAACTTCCTGAGTCATTCTTATTATTGGTGTAAAAGTAAAATCTACATCCCCATCCATCCCATATAGTGCTCCCTGGCTTAAAGGGTCTACGGGTTCAATAGGGGTACAAGACAGGCACGGATTAGCAAATAGAGCAAGATTAAAAAAAGGCAGGAGACACAGAAGTGGGAGTGATGGACAAACTATAGGGGGGAGCAGGAGGTTGGCAGTGGCAGCAGAAACAGGGGGTACTGAACGTGTGGGTTAACTACATGGACAGGCATGTGGGGGTAAGAATCAGTACAGAGAGCCAAGGCTATGGACAATGTTGTGGGCTGCCTCCAGTCTCCGGGTCAGCCCACTGGTGCCGTCGGGATCACCCGATGGCAGTGGACACGTCGGCGGACAACCGGCGTGTCTCACGTAGGTGGGCACACTACGGCACCCGGTGTGACCTGGCGCAGGATCCACAGCGCAGGGTGTGGCACACCCAGACTCCAGCGGTCGCGGCTCCGAGGACACTCGGGCCGCGCTGCACACAAGGCCACGGCCACGTGGCAGGCCCACAACCTGTAAGCACAAGCACACAGACACGAGTTGCCACTTCCTGGGGCTCTGCTACTCTGCCCTCGCAGCGCCAGCAGGGCCCCTTTTAATAGGTGAGCACGTGAGCGTCATGACACAGTCACGGCACTCACGTCAGCCAAACACTAGACCCCCACACAACATCCCTCCTTTATTATAAACAAACAAAATTAGGAAAACCCACCGCAAACATCAAACACTGGGTTCCATTTGGTGCCTTCTAGTCCATGCACCAAGTGTGCCCCTACGTCATCACAGCAAACAGTGGGTGCATTCCAGTCCGCGCACCACCTAAAAGCTACTTAAAACTCAAACATTATAACACTGCAAAACAAAACAGGTGAGTTCCAGTCCGCACACCACGGGGCCCAACCACGGGCTGGGGAAGCTTCAGAAGATTCCCGGATCAAACTGGCCACCGGCGCTGCTGCAGGACAAGAAGAATACGTTCTCTTCGTATTCCTCCTCCCCCACATCATACGGTACTTCTCGGGGACCCTCCACCACCTGGACCAGCGCCACCTTGGGGGTCTTTCTCGCCTTCGCCTCATTCCCCCCTGATGCCCCCACCATGGCAGCTGGGGTGGGGCGAGGCACACTCGTGCGAAATGATCCCCTTTTCCGCACCTTCCACAGATTTGTCCTATCGCCGGGCAGTCCTGCCGGTGTGGCAGATCCCACCCACATTGATGACATACGGTGGCATTGGGGTCTCTCCTCCGCCGGTCTCCCCTCCTTATCACTCTTCCTCCTGGCCACCTGCCAACAGCGGCCACCTCCTCAACCTTCACTCGCAGCGTGGGAACCTCCACCTTGAGGTGGTGTCTAGATGAATCAATGACCGAGGCCCGCACCTCCGCCAGTTCCTGGGCCCGGCCAAGCTCCAATATTCGATAGAGGGTCAGTGCTGGGTCCCTCAGAACCTGCTTGTGCAGTTTGGTGGAGCTGCAGCCATAGATGATTTGCGCCCGGACCTCGTCCTCCTCGAAATTCCCCAGGGCATAGGACAGTGCAATGCCGCGCAGCTTCCCATGGAATGCATCGAGGCTTTCCCCTTCCTCCTGCCTCGCACACCTCATCCTGAACCTCTCATAGTCCCTGTTGACCATGGGTCTGAAATACTCGTTCAGGGCTGCAATGGCTGCGTCGTACGACTGATACCGGGGCTTTAATGTCTTGAACAGTCTCTGGACGGCCAGCCCGGCAGAGTACAGGAGTGTCGGGCATTTGGCTGCGTCTTTGATCTCCATTGCAGCGAAGTACAACTCAAGGTTCTCCACCCAGGCCACCCAACGGGCCCCCAGACCTGCAGGCGCACCCAGGACATCGAAATGGGGTATTGGTGCCAACTGACCCCGACATACCGCCTCGTCGTCAGACATGTTTAGTATTGTGGGGGATGCCAGCCGCAGTCACCGGCGTTGAGGGATGTCCGCAGTGCCGGGCCCCAGGTAGCTTGACCGCCTTATGGGGAGGTCTCTTGGCAGCACCCAAACGTTCCCGGGGTAGTGGTTTCCCTCTCGGGGGTGTTGCTGGTGGCAGACCGGCGCATCCCCGCTGCACTATACCCCAACCAGGGCACACCCTTCCTTTGTCCAGATGGCCACGCTCTTTCCCACCCGTGGTTGACTGCTCCAGGGTCGCCCAATTTCTCCTCCCCAGGGGTGCACAAGCACTCCAGATGGAGCCGCAACCCCTAGGGCCCAGTCAGGTACAACTGCGGGGTTTAGATGATGCCCCTCTTTCTTTATATGTCACTGGGGGCCGGGGCCTGCTCAGGCTGGTCACCGCCGCAGCCCAGGCATGGTAATGTCTCTCCCCCTCTTCGGGCGAGGCAGAGGGATGGCCCCGCCCTTTTCCTTTGTTCCCCGGCAGTGCCTGGGGGGCGGGCCGCGGACCTCTGGAGGCCACACCTCCTTTCCGGGCCGCTTCGTCGGCCACACGATTCACCTCCTCAGAGTTGGGTAACAAAATAAAACTTCCGGCAGTCATGGGTCAGATGGAGGGTTGGCCCTGCCCCCTCCTTTGTTCAGGAACAGACAAAGCTCCTCCTCCCCAGTCTGGACCACGCGGGCACCACCACCCGCCGGGTGCCCCGCACGGCGGACGCCGCGATTGAAATCGGCCATCTCAGCTGATCCCAGGCGACCCGTGCCGATGTACCGCACGAGGTCCCTGAGCCGCCAGCAGCCCAGCTGACACACGGCTGCAGCCTCTCCACCTCCACGCACGCGGCTTGATACCGCTTCAGTCCGGCTCCAGCGGGCACCAGGCGACCAGCGCAGGAGGACTGCAACAGGTCCCGGGGCCACCCGTACTCCTGCGGTCACCACGTGCCTCTTCTACACGGCCGCCGATTGCGGCCGTGTGCGCGGATCCGTTCTTCCGCCCACCACCATCAGCAGCTGGCGGCCGCAACCTCGTCGCCAGTGTTGTGGGCTGCCTTCGGTCTCCGGGGAAGCCCACTGGTGCCGTCGGGATCACCCGATGGCAGTGGACACGTCGGCGGACAACCGACGTGTCTCACGTAGGGAGGCATCCTACGTCGCCCGGTGTTACCGGGCGCAGGATCCACAGCACAGGGTGTGGCTCACCCAGACTCCAGCGGTCACGGCTCTGAGGACACTCGGGCCGCGCCACACACAAGGTCACGGCCACGTGGCAGGCCCACAACCTGTAAGCACAAGCACACACACAGACACGAGTTGCCACTTCCTGGGGCTCTGCTGCTCTGCCCTCGCAGCACCAGCAGAGCCCCTTTTATTAGGTGAGCACGTGAGCGTCATGACACAGTCACGGCGCTCACGTCAGCCAAACACTAGACCCCCACACAACAGACAATATGATAATTAACTCATGCTCAAAAGAAAGCAATAGTAATGCCACAAACACTTTCGTGGTAGCACCATTCATTCATAGTCAGCTTCTCTTTGCTGATTACCGTAAATCCTGCTCTTCGTGCTGACATTTTTTAAGGCAGAAGTAACCAATTCTCCCACTGCTTTCTGCAGCATGGCCAGCTCAGGGGAAAGACCCGGAAAAGATGAGAGGACCAGCAAAGAAATAAAGGAAGGACACATATTTTCTGTTATACACTCGAATCGCAGTCAAAGTACATTGAAGTCCCATGATTAAAAAGTTCCTATTTCTTGGTGCAGGATGTACCCATCTCATTGGAATATTTTATTCTGGAGGCATCTCAGAAGTATGAAGTGGGAGATGTGGGTGCAGCTGCGCAGGAATGCAGGCAGTGCTGGAAATGGAAAAAATGGACTCTGGGAACTCTCTACTCCTTAGGGGGTCTGACGAGCGTGGCCAGGAAATGCAACACAATATCTCTTTATGGAACCCAGGCCTGGCGATTTGCATAAAAAATAAAGTGCTGTACCCCCACTGGGTTACAAATAAAGTGCAAGGAGCTAGGATTGGAGGAGGGGAGCAGGAAAGGGGGGGACATTAGGGTTCAGTGTAACAATCAGTGACTTGCAATTTATTTTCTGAACAGTAGGGCTTACCACTGGCGTAGCAGGGGCCCTCGCAGCCCATGTGGTGCAGGGAACCCCACCACCACATGTCCTGGGAGGGGGCCCCCTTGAACTTGAAAATAAAAATCTTTACAAAGGCAGAGTGACAACAAAAAGAAACTATATATTTTTGAAGTCTGAGGGCTCCCTCTACCCCATGACATGGGAGCCTCCAGGCAATAGTTTCTTTTTGAAGTCACTCTCTCTTCATAAAGACATTATTTCCATTACGGTTCGGTCCATTAACGGAAATAATTTCTTTATGAAGTCAGAACAACTTCAAAAAGAAAGCATTTCTTTTTGAAGTAATAGCGCTCCCCTTCACCCCATGTCATGGTGGCCTCCAGATCCTCTGCAGGTGATGGGAGCTAAAGGTCTTGTTCCCTGGACCAACCGATTCAAAAAGGTAAGAAAATGTATTTTCTTTAAATGTGTGTGTGTGCATGTAAGTGTTTGTGTATATATGTAATGTAATGTGCATGAATGAGTTGAGTGCATGATGTATGGGTGGCTGCCTGGTGTGTCTTTATGTGTAAGGGTACACACTTAAATGTATGGGTGGCTGGGTGTGCATGTGTGTATGGTGAATTGTGTGTGAGCTTGTGTTCAGGGCACAACGAAACCTACATTTCAGGGGTGGGGGCGGCTAACTCTTAAATGTTTGGGAGAGGCGCTAACCTTACGAACGGTGGGGAAGGGGCAAACTTATTTGTGCGGGGGCATCTAACTTCTTTGTGCATTCTAATGAGACTATTCTAGTGCATCATCAATGTTACAAGCAGTTAATTCTCTCCTTTAAGTCTGAAAGCACCCACTAGGAAGCACTTCTAAATGTGAGATCCCTCCTGGCCCACGCCATAGACATTGCTGATCTAATTACAGAAGGTCATTTGGACTTCCTTGCTATAACAGAGTCCTGGCTAAATAATGCCGCAGGACCTGCGCTGCTGCTAGCCATACCAGACGGATACACTATTTCCAGACAAGATAGAGCTGGAACTCCAGGTTGAGGAATAGCCATTATATCTAGAGAGAGCCTATCATTGAGATTAGTCCCCCACCTAACTCTACAATCATGTGAAATTCACACTGTAAAAATCCCTCTAAACAACTCCCAATCACTTATTAAACACCTAACCTTTAGACCTCCTGGGCCCCTTGGGACATTCGAGGAAGATTTACATAGCACACTATCCAACAACCGTAAACCTACCTCCCAAATACTGTTGCTAGGTGTCTTTAACTTAGGATACAATGACCCAGTGGACAAGAATGCCTCAGAAATAACCAATACCCTTAATGTGCTTGGCCTGTCGTAAAAAGTTAACAAACCTACTCACACAAAGGGCAGAACTTTAGATTGGATAGCCGACTACAATTGCACAGGCACCATTGCCGCCATCACGCCACAATCATGGACCGACCACTCTCTTGTGTCCTTCACACTATCAACTACCAGACCCCAACAAATGACTTTACACAAGGCTCCACCTTTTCTAACCAGAAATAAAAAGAACATCACCGCAGACAAAGTGATTCCTGCTATCCTCCCCTCCTTAAACGCACTGCCCGATTACCTTAACCCGAGCACCCTGGTGAATGAATGCAACAAAATCATGCTTACTACATTGGATAAAATTGCTCCACTTAAATTAAGAACAAGTAAAGCCATAGCCCACCTTAACAAGTGGTTCACTCCACAACTAAAAGACCTACGCTTATTGAAGATGAAGTGTGAAACGGCCTGGAGATGTCACTCCATTGAGAACAAAAAGAAACTAACAACTACCTCTAGCCACTATAAAAATAAAGTCTGCCTAGCAAAACGGAACTCGTACAACGAACACATTGCCAAATCTAACTCAAGTATGAAGGAATTATTCTCCATACTAAAAGAACTTGAGTCCCCGATCCCTATACCTGAATTATGTAACAAAAACAAGATCTGGTGTTCAGATATCCAACAGGCACTAGCTAATAAAACAAATACTCTCCAAAATAAAATAAAACTAAAGAAAGATTCTCTGAACCTACCACATTCCGCTAATACCCTTTGACCAGATCAATAGATTCTGCTTTACCAAAACATCTGTTTTAGAGGTAGAAAAAATTATTTTATCCCTTAAGCCATCCAATTGTAAAGAAGATATCTGCCCAGCACAGTTCATAAAAGATGCTGCTAGAGGCCTCTCCCCATTTATATAGAAATTGATTAATGCTTCATTTTCCTCTGGCACCATCCCGGCCAATTTAAACCAATCCTGGGTTCTCCCACTCATAAAGAAGCAAACTCTAGATCCACTTATTGCTACCAACTACCGCCCCATTACGACGGTACCATTCCTACTCAAAATACTCGATAAAGTTGCCTATATGCAGATTCAAAAGTACCTTGAGTTACATAAAATTTTAGGGGTCAGACAATCTGTCTTTCGCCTTCTACATGGGACAGAAACTGCCTTGATTTACTTGAAAACACAGATTGATGAGCTGAGAGATAAAGGGTAGACAGCACTGCTCCTAAAATTGATCTCTCTGCAGGCACCTGAGCTCAGCAGCCCACTTTTCCAGAGAGGCTATCAAATGGATAGAATCCTTCCTGAGCGAGTGAACTATGAGGGGTTCTCCCCATCGGCAGTGGCGGACCCTACCCCGATCCTGTGCGGTGTACCTCAGGGCTCTTGGGTTTCCCAACTCTATACAATATATTCACCAAACCTTTGTTCAATGATTTGGATCTTCTGGGTATCACCTACACCAACTATGCAGATGATACACAGATTCTCCTCTCACTTTCTGGGGATCATTGTAAGGACTTGGCGCTGGTGAATAGGGTATATCTCATCATCCAGGCATGGATGGCCACCCACGGTCTATGCTTGAATGATGACAAGACAGAGTTGATAATTGTAGGTACTCCCTCCAACATCAATAAATTAGGCCATGAATATTCATCATTTACCATTGATGGAAACTTAATTAAGGTCTCCAAGGCGGTAAAAACCCTTGGCTTTTACCTCGACTCAACCATGTCCTTTGAGAAACAACTGAAATCTCTTGCCTCTACCATAGCTTACACATGTAAGCTCATCAGAGCTGGTAAGCCTTTTCTCTCCAATGACAGTTGCATTATCCTGGCTAGAGCATTAATCCTTTCTAGGTTAGACTACTGCAATGCTCTCTACAGCGGTGCTAACAAAACAACTATCCAGAGGCTACACATTTTGAAAAATAATGAACTATGAGCCGCTTTAGGCATGAACAAAAGAGTACACATTGCCTCAACTAGACGTCAACACGAGTGGCTCGCCACCTACAATAAAATACAGTTAAAAATGGCCTCCCTGACCCACAAAGCCTTAAATAATGTTGCCCCTAGCTACCTAATAGGCAAACTGTTGAGAAGAACGTCTAGCAGGGCAACAAGAGTTAGCAATACTCATTGCCTCGTGGTATCAAGATTCAGGCTCACCAAGATTGGTGGCAATAGCTTTCCTGTGAAAGCTGCTAAACTTTGGAACTCCCTACCTCATGAGCTGAGAGTAGACCAACCTTACCTACACTTTAGAAAGAGATATATCACTCTTAACCTGACTGAAGGTTAGTTAGACTTTCACAACTGCTTTCACTAAAATACACCTCGCCAATGCTGCCTATTATACTGTAAATAATACTCCTGCCTATATTAATTTTTACTGTACATTTATGTGGTTATATTTTGAAATAATTGAAACTTTGTAAGCTTTGCATCTTCGTATTGTTGCGCCCTGTTACCTCTGATAAGAGTTATTGCTTCAACTGGCATTTTGGTGCAACCAGTCTACGTATGTCTAAATGTGGCCATGCCATTTCTACCACTACTGTAATATGTTATTACATGTCTAGACTGGTCTACATTGTGCAGCCAGTTGGACATGTTTTCATTGCTGCATGCAATTTTCAATAGTAAAGCATGAAATTAATTAAAGCATTAATGTTCCCATGCACTGTTGGTGACTTGCATGTATTGGATTTTTGGATTGGTGTTATCCTACAAAACAATTGCAACTATTCTGGCTTTTTAGCCATTTTTTCTCAGAAAGTGTGCTGTATAATGCATTAAAACACAAATATACATCTTTCTCCTAGTGCAGTGTGTGGTGTACCCCTGCAGCAACATGTTTGTGCCTATTGCGCAAGCATAGTAATCTAGGCCGGCACAGAGTGTGGCGTAACCCATGATTTGTTGGCGAGCTGGGGGCATGGCTCAGCATGGCTCGCAGGGGGGCCTCACATTGTATGCTATGCCACTGGAATCTTCATGTCCTTTTTGAAGTGTAGGATGAAGGAGGTCAGTCCTAGCTGCACTGGTAACTTGTCCCAGGGACAGGAGCATAGCTGGTAAAGAGATGTCATGGTTTCTAGAGGTACACTGGTCATCGGTGATGGTGAGTTTCTCAGCCAGATAGAGTTGTATTTTGGTTGTGACTGCTTTGTAGGTGATGCAGGCTGTTTTGAACCTGATGGGTTGAGTGATAGCAGTGCATTTCCTTGAGGGTCATGGTGATATGTTTGAATTTTCTCAGTACTGTATTGAGGAATATTGCACCATGCTGACAGCTTTCAGAGGGACCGACATTACATTTGGGACTCCTGTCAGTAGGGTGTTGCCACCCTCCAGGGCTTGGACAACTACTCAAACTCAAGGCAGGGAAGAATGGTCAGACTTTGCAGAGGAGAACAGGCTGGTACCATGCTGCTCAGGCTGTCTTGGCAATGTGTGTTTCACAGTTGATGATCGTAAAGCTGAAAGCCTGTGCACTTCATGTAAAACTTCAAGTTAGTCAGCCAGTTCTGGACTTGGGGATGCTTGGTGAGGTTTCATAGAAGAATGAATGTGGTCTTTGTCCAGCTGAGCTTGAGGTAGTGGTGGATGACAAACAGGATTGGATGAGAGACAGGCAGCGTTTGAGTCAATGGATGTCTCAGATGCAAGTGATTGATAGATAAAGCTGTTTGTCATATACAACAGATCCAAATGTGGGTGATCTGCTGTTTGGGGGATGTATACCCTCGGACCTGCCAAATGGTGTGTATGCCTAGCATGAAGGAGCATTCTGTATCAGTCCTGCTGGCTTTTCACACATCAGAGACTATCAGGAAATTCAAAGTTCACCCTACAGGCCAGTCCACCACTGACCCCAAATTGAAAAAGAGAATTCTGTTCACCTAGGATGTATTGGAATACATTACCTTTTCAGGCTTCGTTTCCAGGAAGAAAAGCAAACAAAATCTATCAAGAAGAATATCGTTTACCATAAAGGCAGTGTGATTCACCAGTTCGTGCACACACATGAAATGTTAAGGTCAGCAAAAGGGCTTCTCAGCTTCTGGAAGGGACATCATGCTAGAAATGCGTGCATTCAATAAATGGGCCAACAGTGTCATGGGGTAGACCTGACCTGTTAGTGCCAATATTGCCTGAGGGCCAGATTTTCAAAGAGCATGTTCAATATGCAGTGGTGTGGGAATCTTTCAGTAGTGATGCGTTTCTGTAGCACTAACAGGGCACTATGCTTTCAGCTTAGTGCTGAGATCAATTGTATCTCAACCAGGATTTTAACCAGTTGGTTCACTTCTTTGAGCTCATATCATAGCTCATTAAACTGTTCACGCTGTGCATACAAACGGGACATCAATGGTGGTCTGTACTCTACATGTAAGTACATGTTCTTCTTCTTTTCTTCACATTGGCCACGGTAGCTTGATAATTTCAACTCTTGCCTTATATGCCTGCAATGCAGGGTCTGTAAACGATGTCTGTTTATAATGGAACAAATCCATCAAACAAATCATAAAATCGCATATACAAATTATTGATAAAAATACAAATGATCACATGTAATACACAATGACAAAGACAAAGGGATCAATAACATTGGTGCATTAAAAGTTGATAGCACCAATTCTTTGGAAAATTAAACTGGATTGCCTGTGCTAGATCTCATGCCATTTCTACCACTGCGTGAGGCTCACCATAAATAAATGTAGAAACATCTTCAATAACAAAACCTTGGCTGAGTACGTTGCACCAGTTGCTGATAAAAGAAATGTCTACCAGAGCTCTTTTATATCCATGAAGTCCAAATCTTAACCCAATAAAACAGTGACTTGCAAATTAAAGGCTCCTCCGATAACTCGGGTCCATCCTCAATGGAACAGTGTGGGTGCTATTTTCCTTACTCTCCAAATGATGTAATTCACCAATCCCCCAAATTTCACCTGTGTACAGGCTGCCAAAAGGGCTTGTTCCCTCTATACTTCCACTACCAAGCCAATTGTATGACCACCATAACGAAAGGCAACATTCTAAACAGCACCACTATTAATTGTGCAAGATGTGTATCCACTTGAGGCACAAACAAATCTTTAGCTGAAAATATAATTCCCAAATAATTTAATTTGCTCCAGATTTGTACATGACAGAGTGATGGTTAGTCGAATATACTTTCAACAGCGATATTTGAACTTTGCCACATTAATGCTCAAACCGTTCGACCTACAGCTGGAATTAAATTGATTAAGTAATGTTTGGAGGCCCACATGAGTTTTGGAAATAATCATTGCTTCATCTGTGAACAGTACATCTCTAATTATGTTACAACATGGACTGTTGCATCTGCTTGCATGTGTGCTAGTTGGTTTGCCAAATCATTCATATATAATGAGAAGAGGAAGGTGGTCAGTACACAACCCTTTCTGGATGGGGAATGCTCTTGTTACATGTCCAACTACTTCGTGGTGAACGAAGCATAGGTGTCACAATGCAGATTTCATATAGACTAACACATTCCTAAGAATACCTTGAACTAATCATTCTTTGCACAGTTTTCTAATGTTGTTTGCAGATATGTAAGTACAAACAATGTAAAGTGGTTGATTTAATTAAACGACAAACCGCTGTAAGAAGTAAAAAATAAAATAAAGACTGACCTATCGTGCTGATCCTTTGTCTAAAAACAGAAACAGCATGAATTGGTCTTTAATTTAATTTAATGGAAATTTCCGATCACCTTTTATAAATGTAGGCACGATTTCAGCACCACACAACCTTGAGGGAATTCAAGTTTATGAATTAAACACACTGATTAATTTTACTAGGCACAGTGTCCAAATCAAAGGATCACACTTAGAAAGCTCAATAGGGTATTCATCTGATCCCAGGGCTTTGCTCACTTTTTGCATGTCAATTGATTCTTGTATGTCTTCTAGAAAAACCATCTCAAGAATTTGAAATTTCAGAGGCAATAACCAGGGTTAAATGAAATCTCTTAATTATCTCTTTTTCTCAACAAAATGCTCCCTCTATAACTCAGAGAAATTATCAATCCACTGCGATTTCTGGATATTACAGTCCAGGTCAATTTGATCACAAATATCTCCAGTTGATACAAGAAACCAGAAGTCTCTAGAGCGCTTCCCAACAACAGCTCATTGCAGGAATTATGATTTTATAAATTGATCTTCCCGTTGGTTGCTCTTTACGAGCCTCTAGTAACTCTTCCGAAGAATTCTAACAAAATATTGGTGTTCATCCTCTCCTCACTGTAGAGCTATTAGCAAGGCAGATTTGATTTCTCTACATTCTTTATCATTCCCTGATTTGTCTTGAGTAGTTGGTTTTCAAATATCAGCCTGGTGTTAATTTATAAAGGGCCAAATAATCTTGAACAGATTATTGCACTTCAAATCACAATGTTGTACCAGCATCCTGGTTAGATAAGATTATCCCCAAAACAGGCATAACTGACGCATACATTAAAGATTATTTACAAAAAAAGTCTACCGAGAATTCAGCAAAGAGGCTTGTACCTGCAAGTGCAGAAACATAAAGAGCACTCACGAGAACTTGATTGAACAGTCTAATGTTTCCCGAAACCTGATTGGGCAAAACCCATACAAAACTGAAGAGGGAGACCATGAAGGGGAGAGAAGCCTGTCCTGAAGCTGGGGATGGTGCACCGCTGGAGGAGCTGACACTATCTGGTCCCTTTTGGGAGACCGACCGGAGCTGTGGAGAAGCAGTCGTCCAGATGTGAGAAACAGCTGATAAGCGCCATAGAGGAGATGTGCAGCCAGCGAGGAACCAAGCACTGCAGAGCCACTGCAGCACACTGGGAAGCAGCAGGGACAGTGTGAGGCCCAAAAGGACATGTGGAAGAGCCAGTGACTGACCAGAGAACCCGGCAAGCCCCTTATAGGTACCTGGGTTGCTGGGATGGTTGGAGGGTCTTCAGAAGGGCTGGAAAGTATCCAAAGATGGGTCTGGGACACTCACCCTTTTATGAAGAGTACCCTCCGCCATCTTCATAGTCACAGTACCTGGCAAGATAGTGACCCAGGTCTACAGCAGTAAGACAAGAGAAGTACACAGGTCTGGGGCCAGCACCCATACAACTGGCAGTTAATGTTGTTTGAGGAGTTTTGAAGTGCAAACCAAACCGGGGAAAGGGAGGCATTCCCCCTGTTACCTTTGAACTGTGAATTGTGAAACCAAAAAGGCAAAGAAGCGAGGGGGGGGGCATTCCCCCTTGTAGTGTGAATTGCATACTAAAACTAGAGAAAGGCCAGGAGAAGGGAGACATTCCCCCTGGCATTGTGAGTAGCCAAAGAAAGGCCAGGGGAAGAGAGGCATTCCCCCAGGACATTGTGAAGTGTGAAACAAAAGCCAGAGAAAGACCAGCGGAAGGGAGACATTTCCACTGGCACTGTGAAATCCAAAGAACGCCAGGGCAGGGGGAGCCATCCCCCTTATACTGTGAATTGCGGACCAGAGGGGGGGAGTCAGCCCCTGCCCGAATGAACTCTTGTTAAGGATTGTAATCGGGCAACAAACACCAGCCAGGACTCTTGCCACTGGCCTAGGATGCAGCGCACAATTAAAACACTCTTACTTTATTTCCTAAGAATTCAGATTGAGATGGCACCCAACTGCTTCACACCCCCTCTTACAATACCCTGGGTCACAATGGACCATGAACCAGGCCTGTGGGTGATAATACAATATTTATTTATTTTAAATTCAAATAAAATCACACAAATGTAATATTGGGCAGCAATCACCAATGGGGTGATAATTGCAAGGTAAATTGGTGCTATACACCTAGTCTGACCTTCTAATATAACATACACAAAGCACAAATGAATGAGAGCAATATTACTTTTCGGGTAGATAGCACCCCAGTTAAGATTTCTCTCCCTGCAATACTCCCTCAAACCCTTTATAACCGAATTATGTGTGTGTAGCAAGGAGAAGCAAGGAGTCAGGTATCCTAGAAAACAAACAGAATTAAAATCCAACCTTAGTAAAGATTTGATTTACATGTGCGGTTGAATGAGTGAGGTAAATATGAATTATAGCAGTATCAGGGATGTAAGAACACTAGCAAACTACAAGCAATGTCTTAACAATGGGCATACAATTCAGAAAATCAACTTGAAAGTGAAAAACAAAGTGCAGCCAAATCAAATGCGTAGACATTACATTTGCTAATTTACACAGGTTTAAATGTCAAAGTGGTTTGCAAAAAGGTTGAATAGACAAAATCCAAATGCGGTTTTTATGCTGAGTGACAGATGCACATCACAGGGATAATATGAAAGTGAAAGAGTGACTCTAAATTAATGACAGGATGAGATTCTCAATGGCAAAGGAAATTTGGTTTTAAAAATAACAGCAGATGACAGAGAAAATCGGTTTGAAAGGAAAGGACAAGTTTCACTTAAACTAGACTTTAGTGGCTAGAAAAGAGAAACACCACCCATGAATAGAAAGTTTAAGCTGCAGTTTTAACCCCTTCACGCTGTGAAGGGGTTGGTATTTCAAAGTTATACCATGTATACTTTCCCATGATTTACGTTTTTCTGCCGTTTGCGTCCCCCACATGCTAGGGAAAGCCACAATGTCTTTTTATAATGCTACCAAAATTACATTTATGTCGTATTACTCAGTTTTCCGGTTACAGAAATAAAAGTCTTAAAGTTTATTAATTCAGAACAGTCATTTGCCCCAAATGGTCCAGCATTTTCTTCCAAATAAGGGCATACTTCCCAACCCAAAGCTAAATGTCAGGCTTTAGCCAGCCTGAACTCAATGCAGCAATGGAGTTGCCTTTGAAGCTCCCCAGTTTGAGTTGAGGGGAGGTGCTGCTAAAAAGTCACACCTATGTGTCCCATAAATCCATTGTACCAGGCTGGAGCTCTGCCACAGAGTCTGACGAGGGTGCGAGATCCACCACCCTTGCCTATTTATATGCCCCGGGGGCTGGTCCACTTGAAGGGAGTCACATCCTGTTCCCAGGAAGCTAAGTCCTTTGAAGCCAGGCCAGGAAAAAACCTGTTCTGTGGCTTCAGAAAATGTATTTTATTATTTATTTTTGTCTTTCCTGAAACAGAAAGCAAATCTGTTGGAATTAAATACCCTATATATGTTTTAAAACACCCCCCCACCTTTCTATGCAAGGACAGGGCCTTAATTCAACAATTTACTTTTAAACAGACATTTTCTTGTTCGTAAAAGGCACCATTTTACACGTGGTTAATTTTCCTTTGCTGTAACTTCACAATGCGGTTTTCTCTTATATCTACATTCTAAACATTATTTGTAGCACTAATCAATTTCTCATACACAGAAATCTGTTCAAGGCAAGGGTCCACTGGAATGGACATGAGCGCAGAGGGATAGGGCTTCTTGTGAAGAGTTTAGCTGTGATATTTTGTTGCAAAAAGCCAAGCGTTTTTCTGTATGGCTTGGAGTGAAGTTCTTTGTTATTTCACAGATCTTGCCTGACACAGCCTGTCATTCAGTGAGAAATGCCCCCTTTTGTTGGCGCACCACCTGAATATGTATGGACATAGCTGGGTCTCACTGGAACAGAACTGTGTACTGTTGAAACGGTGAAAAAGAGCATATGGGGACAGTCATTTTAAATGCAAAATATTTCCTTTTTCAATGGGAAATTTTGAGCTAGCAGCATAGTAGCGCTGCTCTTCAATTCTTTTCTTTGGTGCACATAAGGAAAACACTATCAGCCTTTCCCAGGCTGTTCCATGTTTCATCTCTCCCCATATGTGCTTGGCAAAGACAGCGCAGCCATTATTTTGGTGACTGCAAAACGCATTTTGGTGCAATGCAATGGTGCTCAACAGAGCCAGTGCAGCCATTCTGTTGGTACTACTGAAAAATGCTGTTTGGTGATGTAGGGGAGTTCTGCTGGGCAGATAAATGTACCCCACACTCTGAAAACCAGTGTGGGGAAAAACCAGGGGAAGGGAGCCATTCCCTCTTGGACTGTGAACTGGAAGCTAATGATAGGGACTTTCTTTTCTATTGTATAAAGAACTATTTTTCATCACCAGGAGATGAACCTCTATCCACAGCCCAGGAGAAAGGAGTCATTCATCTGGACCAAGAATGTCGATTTTATCTTTAGTTTAGCGGTAGATGTAAGGAACAGAAGTAGGTTTTGACATAGGACATTGGACTATTCCTTTATGGCCATTCTGGCACGGCCCATAATATTTTAGTTGAGGCCGGGTAATCCCTCTTAGAGATAGGGATGGATGGGTTTTCTCTTTATTTTCTTTATAAATAAATGTCTTTAGCAACAACCATGCCACCTGTGTGTCCATCTTCTCCTTCTGCACCCTTGCAGTTACCATTCCAATACAGCTCCAGGTTTCCCCAACAGCCAAGTGAGATGAATGTGCACAATGGTTGCTGTGGCACATGCACTCCTCAGATGCACTTCCACTAAAAGTATAGTTCATGTTGGGGACTTGCAGTTTCTCTGCTTTATATTGCTACTCATTTATACTAAAGATTCTCTGAAACAAACTCTATTTGACATGAGTGCTTCAGTAAATGCCTTTCATATTGTGCCATCTACCACTGAAGTGCGAGTGCAATTATTTATAATTATATATCAAAGGAGTGACATGACACTCCCCCATTGGCCAATATCGGACCATACAAGTCGGAATGGCTCTGAAATCCCGTATGACCCAGAAATTGCTAATATAATATGATATGATATGTTATTTATATCGTGCTCATACACAAGTGTTTCACAGCACGACCAGGCAAAGGGAGGGAAACAGGGAAAAACAAAAACAACCGTTTTACTAGTCCCAGTGACATTAAGAACACGCAAGTGCATGGGAAAGGGAAAAGGGGGAAAGTGCATGGGAGAGGGGAGAGGTGGAAAGTGCGGGACAGAGGAGAGAAAAGAATAAATAAGTTAAATAAATAAACATAGGTGGTAGTGCAGCCAGCAAGTGGCAAATGCTGGGTTAAGCAGGTAGGGTATATCTGATAAGTGCAGAAGAAAATCGGGTGTGGGACTGTATCGGTACAGATACAGACCCCAGTGCAAGGAAAGGCCCGCAGGCAGTGCAGGAAGATGGCACGGTGGGCAGGTCCCAAGGGCCCCAAGGACAAGTGCACAGTGCCAGAGAGAAAACAGATCAGCAGGGGAGAAGAGGGGCAAAGGCAGAAGCGAAGAGGAAGGTCTTGAGGCTCTTCAGGAACGGGAGATTGTGCTCAAGTTTCAAGATGGCAGGAAGGCTGTTCCAAAGGGAGGCCCCAGTCGAGGATAGAGATACTGGGATGCTCAGCAATTCCCCGTGTGAGTGCGCTGCCGACAGTGCTCTCAGCACGGCACTCCCTCTGATCACGAAAGTGCCGTACTAAGAACCCTGTGGCCAGCACCGCTGCCCTCAAGGTTCTCTGTGATGGCCCTTAAGGGAGTGTCCCAACTCCCCCGGGTTGCACATGACAGATAAGGGCTGGGAAGCAAACAAACTCTCCTGCCGCTGTCTCCTGCTGTGTACCTTACTGAGGTTGGCTCGGCCTCCTCCCCATGGCCCCCACCGCACGTTGAATACCTTGCCAGACCACACCGAACAGACACTGCCTGGCTCATTTGTAAGTCCCACCCTCCCTCCTCATCACACTGTCTAAGGAGTGGTTGGGAACTAGCCAGTTCTTGGCAAACACTTGAGGCAGATTGCCTTTGTTTTTTGCCCTCTCCCCCGCACTGCGGGACATAATTGCTTTATAGACCATCCCCTCAGACCGTACTTGAAGTAATGGGCCGGTAGACCTTGTTAAACCCCCTTACTGTGCTTGGGTATTTAACTAGGCCTTAAGGGGTAATAACACCCAGTACGGCCCTCAGGCTAGGTCTATGAAGCATAAATATCTACTGCAGAGATTAGCTGGAGCTACAGGAGTTGGCAGTGATTAGATACCTTTTAAGGGACTCCTGAATCTGTTGAGATCCTCTTGTTGCCAGTGAAAGAACACCACAGTCCACGTGTCAAAACTGTGAATGTTCCTAACAACTGCTTCCTCTGAGTACGCGACTAATGTGCAGAGATATCAAGAAGGCAGACATTAGAGCCTTTCAGGAGGTGGGGAGGGTTCTGGAGAGATGGGCTCTGGCTTTTCCCTCCATGCACCTGTGGATGATGGCAAGTACTTTGAATTTCTTTTGTGGACGCACTGGACACCAATGTAAGGAATGATGCATCAATGTATCTACAAAACACGGTCTTGAGGACATTTCAAGGCACTACCATGACTTAGACTTGGTTACCACACATCCTTATCTGTTTCCTTTCAGATTTCTCCTACATCTGCCCTTACAGATGTAAACTGCCAAGTCTGCTCAGGAAGGTTTTAATCCATTTGAAACTTGACATATTAACTACTCCCCTTTGGTGTTGCTACTAAGGTTTTCAGAATGTACATTCTGACCCCATCTCACACTCTACACACCTTCGGTTTCTACAGTGGTAATCCTGAATGCTTACTAAGAAGTTTGTTTTAGCAACAATGGTTGCATCATCAGAGAGGCTTTTGGAGTATGTGCAGGATGAAGGTCTGCCTGTGTGTTATTTACATTGATTGTTACATACATGGCATTGATCTCTCAGACAGAGGGAGCATAATAAAACCACACTCATGCATGATCAGACTTGGTTGTCAAGATAGCAGGGGACCTGTGAGAGCAGTGCCATTTCCCACTGCTTGTGCTGGCAGCCTAAGCTGAATGGGTCTTTTACGTGAGCAGAGGACTGTGGGATATTCTAAAATGGGTAGATATACAGTGAAGCCCTTTGTAAAAAGTAATTATGTTGAGCGTACATGGCTGTGCCTACATATTCAGGAAAGGGGGCCGTGAGCTCAGATTGTTTTGCTTCCATATGTAGTCTGATGGGTCTCGGTTTGATTGACATACTTCTGGGTGTAGTGCTAAGCATTTCCACCCAAGGCTTTGTACATGGTGCAAATTGTACTCTGTCTGATTATAAATGGGGAAGGATATATCATTTCACACTTAGCTGCTAGCCACAATTAGGCTCTAAGCCACAATGTTTGCCTCAGGTATCTAAGATCCAAGAAGAACAACACCTTCAGGTTTAAGGGACCACTTGGCCTTGGTGTACCATGTCAACACTAATAATGTCCATTTAGGGGTACTGCCAGCAGCATACATTTTCTGGCAGTGTCTGGTGATAATGGTGCAGGTTAGTTGGCATCAGTATGCCAACAAGCCCTTCTGCACCTGTGCGGCCTCGGACTTGACGCCAAGGCCCTCACTCCTTCACTTTCTTAGTAAATCTTAAACAGTCTCTGCTAGCAATAATACAAAAATGAAATATTGTGCGGTCTTCTCCAAATGCCCAAGAAATTGCAGCCTTCAGTTTCGCCAGTATACCTGCATTGACGTCACTGGCACCAGCCAGTTGTTGGCGGGGGTCACTCAGGGTTCACATAATTGTTGCATTGACGTTGAGGTGTTGACACCGTGATTAACAGAGACTACACCTGGTCTGACTTGAAAAGATAATCGGTGGTTTTCCTGTGTGTTTATGTGATAAAAAAAAACACAAAGACAAGCTATTCTACACATATCCGACTTGGGGCTAATTGACGAGGATCTAGTAGCAATACACCTATTGTGGCAGGTACCAGTCGGAGTTTGTGCAATCCTTTGAAGTGAGACACACTCATCCCTGGATGCGGTCAGGCGTGCACAGGCCTGCACAACAAGGGAGCTTTGTTCACAGCGTGTAAAAGGCTCTCTGTTGGAAGATGGCCGGGCGTGGGCATTTCAATATACACAAACACAATGTTGTACCTGGGGCATGATGACGGGATTGCATGAAGTCTGTGCATGGGTTTTATGTGAAACGATTGAAAAACAAAAAATAGAATGTTTAAACGTTGCAATATATGTTAATGTTAAGATTTGTTCCTATTTAATGTGGTTGTGTTGATTGTATATTTGAAATACGAAAATAAAAATAAAAATATAATCGTTTAAGTAAAAATGATCTAGAGAGAATTACTATCATATTAAGCTTGCAATAAACTCGAGATTGAAACATTTAAAAGATTTGAAAAATCTAAAATAATTGTCAAAGATTTGTTAACGGTTCTTCTTAACCCCTGCTTGCTTACCTCTACCCCTTTCCGATTTCCTGTTTTAAAGCAACTTCTACATGAAGAGGGCTAACGCCTCTAACCTAGAACTCAACAATACTATTCCTGGCTTATTTTCCCCTAAGTACTCTAATTTTAGTTTCAAAAATCGAAATCTCTCGCTTGTTCGACATTTTTAAATTCAAGATTTTGCGTTATCTACATTTTGAAATGTACTTTTTGAGCATTCTATTCTGTTAATCCCCCAATATGGATAATTTGGCAAAGGCTTTCTCATTCCTTGTAGTCTTAGAGGAGCTGGGTTTGACGTCCCTTCAGAAGATGTCCAATGAAGGTGTGAAATGAACAGTACGCAAACTTCCTCATTTTAAATGAGGGTGGAGCAGGAAATACAATGGAAAAAAGGCTTAATGCTTTTACGCCTCCATTTCCATTTATGCTCAATTTTGCACCGCTGTCAGTCAGATGAAGGAGGGGGACAGAATGCAGGTACGATCCCTGCTGTGCAGACCCCCTAGTCTCCTCAATGCGCCATGTGGTGCGCCTGCGTGCGATTTTCATGCAGGTGTACAACAAACAGAATCCTATGCAGGGGCGTTGCTAGGGGGGGCTAAGGGGGCTATAGCCCCTGATCTTTTGGCTGTAGCCCCGGATAGAATCTCAGGAGCTACAGCCAAAAGACTAGCTAGCCCCCAGTCCCAACAGTTCTGACATCAGCTTAGCCCCGGGTCTTTTCCAGACCTAGCAACTCCCCTGATCCTATGTAATTCGCCTAATCTTGCAGTTGGTCAAGACCAAGCAGATTTCATAAATATCCATTAGTGAATGCCACGTGCAAAGCATATTTGCAGGCAGCGTTCGCTTTCCCACGATGGAGTCGAAAATGTAAATAGTAAAAGCGAGCTTGCCTCGCTTTGACTCTTTCCTTTTTCACTCTGCCTCAAGTACCTGTAGAATAGCATCCAAAGCACGTAAGTGCTAACATTGGCAGCCCCTCACATGCAATTTACATTTCTTATAATGCGAAAAAAGAAGAGACTTTATAAAGTCAACAAATCCCACTCACTGCCATGGTGCAGGCCGCTAGGCCAAACATCCAGCCGATGGAATCTTGTATTATATTGTACTTGTCATTTATATACCCCCTTTGACCATTATTATAGTCTCAATGCGCTTGTGGTGGGAACGCCAACAGGGACTGAAGTCCAGAATGTTTGAGGTCAAGGAATTCAGATTATCATGCGTGTGTGCTATGTGTTCAGCGTGCCAGAATGTTGCCATCGGTCTGCGCTGCATTCTCCTGTCAGAGGTGTTCAGGCATAGTCTGGTGAAAGAAGGCGGACATGTACTCCATAAGCAGCGAATAACCAGAGCACCACGGATGATGGCTGGATATGACTAGGGACACATTTAATGAAACATATGATGCATAATTTGATGAAACTCTGTATTTGTAAAAGCAAGACCTGGTAGCCAGAAACTGCTTTTGCTCACTATGCGATGAGTCTTGTGGGTTTCCAGTGCTATGTCGCCATTCCTGTATTGTTTGTTGGTCAGTCTGCCGAGTTTTAGGCTCCTAATTTCTACTTAATTGTTTGACTTCACTGGGAAGGGCAAAAATGTGATACATTCACAGAAACCAGATACTCTGATTCCTCCGCATCTTGCATTAAGGTTTCCCTTTTGCTAGGCACCACTCTTGCGGAACTTCTTCTCCAAGATCTACAGTGTGACTTCAAATGATGGACATTATCCTAACTGGAGGATTCCCCCAGTCATTCTCTTCTTTTTTCCTGATGTTGGTTCAACATTCTCCCCCTCTTTCCCATTATCTAATACCAGGTTCTCCCTATGGATACATTTTCTTTTTCTCCCTGCAGAGTAAATGTTTCATCCACTAAACTTTCTGACTTTTGTGCTTTCTATAATGATGGGTTTAGAGGAGGCCTGGCAGTATCCTCAGGTGTGCTGCACCTTTGAAGCCATCATCTTGACCCTGCATAGACCTCCTGTGTTTTCGTGGTTTGAGTTCCAAGGCATCCAATCACCTCAACCATCTTGCACTCCAGGTTCATGCCTTAACACTTCCAGGCATTTGTCCTGCGTCAGAGGGCCCGACCAGCAAGTGTGTTCTGCTGCCTGTGTCCCTCTGGTGGGCAACCCTATTCACAGTAGGCAGCAGCTTCTGTCCATACACTGCTTAAAGATAGACTGGTGATGTTCTCAACCTCTCATGCTGTCCAGACTCGAAGACCACAGGGCACCAAGAAAAGGAGACACTACAATGTATTCTTCAAACCTTAACAAAATACCTCAACATCCTTTTCTGTCGTTTGGCAGAAGCTTCAACCCCGGTTCCATGTGATGTTACTGAAATTAATTTTAACGAATGAACTGCTACTGAAAAAAACAAATATATTGAATTTCTTTTTTCAATTGGGGGTTCCCCCACACCCCTCTGTTTCCCTACATTTCAAAGCCCACCACTTTTTTTTTTTTTAACTTGTTTATTTATTAACAGCACACAGGAGCAAGCATGATAAACTCACATTTGTTACAGACGACATATGACATTTGAAATGCCCCCCAACCCCTACGCCTGCAGAAGGCATTGTTCCCGGGCCTCATTCCGTTCCGCCAGGTGTCGAGCTGTCACCCAAAGAACGGAGAGCGTTCGCGATCAGGCGCGGCTTAAAAGTAAGCGCCGGATATTTCTGGTCATAGTCTAGGACCGGGCCCCAGACATCCAAGAAACGATGGAGTCTGCCCGCCTTAGCTGCCGTGACCTTTTCAGCTATTAGGATGTCCCAGAGTTTGATTCACCACAAGGGCATGAGGGGGCCCTCCGCAGCTTTCCAGGTGCAGGCTACCATGCTTTTTGGCGGCCAGCAGGAGTTGAGTGGACAGCGTGGCCCTCCTCCCCGTTCTCGGGTAAATGTCCGGGTGCGGGATCCCCAGGAGGACCTGTTCGGGAGTTAGCGGAATGGTCACTTGGGTAATGTATTTTATAGTGGCGAGGCATTGGGTCCAAAACACCTTTACCTTAGGGCAGGTCCACCACATATGGAAGTAGGACCCCAAGTGGCTGCATAAACGCCAGCAGTGGGGGTCCAGGGATTGTTGAAAGTGGTGAAGACATAAGGGGGGGTAGTACCATCTCAAAAGCAGTTTGTGGGCGCATTCCCGGTTGGTGATACAGCGGGATGCCGTGCGCGTCCTGGTCCAGATATCCACCCAGGATTGGTCCTCTATAGCGTGACCCAGGTCCGTCTCCCACAGGGATATGTAGGAGGGTTTAGAGAGGAGGGGGTCGTCCAGCAGTAGCTTGTAGAGGGCGTAAATCTTCCCTCGGGCAGGCAGGTCAGCCGCTGTGAGTTCCAGGGGAGTAAGAGGCCGAGTTGCTGCCATCCGGGTCTGGGGGTTGGAGCACCAGTGTCATAGTTGGGCATAGGAGAATCTGTCCGACTCTGCTAGCTGAAAGGAGGTTTTACATTGTTCGAAGTCCAGGGGGGAGTCTCCTGCGAAGAGCTGTCCCAGCGTTTCAAGGCCTCCTGCAACCCAGTTTCTGAAGTTCGCTGGACGAGCTCCCGGGGAGAAGGCTGGGTTGTGGAAGATCGGGGAGAGCGCGCTCAGGTTGCTTGGGATCCCTCTGTATCTGCGGGCCCACTCCCATGCCTTTAACAAGTTTTTCGTGGCCATCAGCACATCTGGCCAACTCCGACGCAAAGCGTTAGGGAGGAACGGGAGGAAGCAAAGAGGCAGGGGTAGGCGCGATTGTTCGATGTCCACCCACTTTGGGAGACCTGAGGCCAGTCCCCATGCCTGGAGATGGGTCAGCTGCGCTGCGATATGATACTTGCGGAGGTCCGGGGCCCCCAGCCCTCCCAGTCTAGCGCTGGCCATCATGGTTTTCCGAGGAATCCTCACTTTCTTGCCCTTCCATATAAAGTCAATCAATTTCCGTTGAAGCTTCATGATGGGGGGAAGGGGGATTGAGACGGGAAGGGAAGCACAGGCATATAGGAAGCGGGGAAGGAGGTTCATTTTGCAGGTTGTTATCCGGCCCAGCAGGGAGATTTCCTGCGACCACCAGTGCGTGAGATCCTTCTCCAGTTCCTCGAAGAGTGGGGGGAAGTTGGCCTGGTAGACTTTTGTTGGTTGTGCTGGGATCTGGACCCCCAGGTATGGGATTGCTTGGGTGCTCCATTGGAACGGGCTTTGCTTCTCCAGGGTGACCCTTTCGTCCGGGCTCAGGCCCACACCGAGGGCTATTGATTTTGAGAAGTTGATGGCGAATCCCGCTACCTCATCGAAGCTACGGTGCTCCCCCAGAGCAGCCCTCAGGGAGGATTGGATGTTTGTGACGGTTAGCAAGACGTCATCCGTGTAGAGGGTGATCTTGTGTTGGGTGGCGCCTATCTTCGGGCCATTTATCAGTTGGTTTGTCCGCACCCATTGGGCCAACGGTTCCATGACCAGGGCGAATAGCAGGGGGGACAGGGGGCATCCCTGCCTCGTTCCACAGGTAGGAAGGATAGGGTCCGACAGGCGGCCCTTAATCCTCAGCCTGGTTTTGGGAGCTTGATAATTTGCCAGGACCATTTTCCTGAAGATTGGGCCAAAGCTGAAGGCTTCGAGGGTCAGGGTAAGGAATGACCAGTCCACCTTGTCGAAGGCCTTGGTCGCGTCCAGGGCCAGTAAGGCCTGCTGCTGGGAATTTCTTGTGGTCACTTCTATGAGGTTCAGAGCTCTGCAAATGTTATCTTTCGTGGACCGGTAGTTGATGAAGCCGGTTTGGTCCGGGTCTATGATGTTCGGTAGGACCGGAGCCAGGCAGTTAGCCAAGA